>NW_028327173.1:46300430-46925430 GCF_987537825.1 Furipterus horrens
GTCTAACTTGACAACTCACTATTTCCCAAACACATCTTGTTCTTGCTTGTCTCTGTACTTTGCTTATGAATTTCAAGCACTGGGGAATGTATTTTCCCCTCCCCCAATTTATCTAATCCCGTTCATGATTCCAGCCTCATCTCAAATGCCTCCTTCTTCATGAAAACTTTCTTAAATTTATAACTAGATAAAAGATAGTGGGGAAAATGGGACTTAGAAGCCAAACAGACCTAGATTTGAATTCTGACTCTACATGGCCACTTAGCCAGAATTGTAAATCTTAGTTACTTTTTAAACTTTCCTGAACCCTATCTTTCACCCCTGTAAAGTGAGATGTGCAGCTTAAATGACCGTATAAAGCATCCAGCATTGTCAGTCTAACCTGTACTATTCATTCAGCGAATGTTAGTGCCTTTCTCCCCTCCCTCCTCTAAACCCCCACAGCTCTGTCTACCACGCTTCGTAGTGCATAACATGTTCTGCATTTGGTTATAATTTTGAGTACTTATTTTATGCTCTACTTTGGGGAAAAGTATTTTATTTATATTGGAGTCCCATACAGTACCTTATATGGTGATTTGCACATGGTAAACACTCAATAAATATTTATTACATTGAAGATTTTAAGTGCCAACTTATTCAAGCAATGTTAGAGGAGAAAGGCCTAATTTTTGCTGGGTGGTCAGGGTAGGATTTGTAGGGAAATTGGATTCAAACAAGCTTTTAAAAAATGGGAAGGATTTAGAGAGATAGAAAAGAGGGAGAGGGAATCCAGGAAGACAGATGTGAGTAAAAACACAGAGTTGGAACACGTATAACTGTTCAACAGACAGAATCTAATGATCTGGCCGCAGCAGAGGACTCATGGCACGATAGAAATATTTTTCATCCCATTATAAAAAGTGAGGTCAAGAGCTGAGACTCTGCCCATGGGAAGCTGATCGCAGGGAAGTTGGGATGAGGTCACCTAAAGACAACGGATTGCTGACAATTAAAGTAAGGCTATCATACGGTATCTACTTGCTGTGGCTATCTTTCTGGGTTTATTTTCTCCCCAATTATTATTTTTTAATCTTCTTAAACTGATTATCAAATCCATTTAATAAAAATGGGTTTTTAAGTCAGCCTGCCAGTCCATATTTCAAGAGTAAAGTAGATTCCTCCTTCGTGGTGCACAGCCATTGAACTCATACCCCACCCAGATAAATCCTGTCCTAGAGCAAGAACTGACTCTACACTGAAGCCATCAGATGCATAAATTTCTTCTATGAGTCCGGTTTAGGGTAAGTGAAGCCAGGAGGAAGCAGGGAAGAAAGAATTAGCAAAGAGAGTTAGAATGACGCCGATTGGAGGAGAAGGAGTTTAAGACCCAAGGACATGTTGTCAGGAGTAGAGAAGATGGGCTGAAGGGAGTGGGGAAGGCAGGAGAATTGGGGGGAGATATAGACATGGAGAAGCTTAAATGTGAACCACATGCTAGCATATGACTACAGAAAGGGCAAGCCCCCAAACATGTGCAAAAACGCTGAGAACGGAGTAGGATACATCATACTTGGCCATAAAACTTAGTTCTAGTCCCTCCTAACTTATTTACTACTTGCCTAAAATTTTCTTTCCTAGAAAGTTAGAATTTGCCACCTCCATCCAGTTCTTCATTTAACCTGATTTGAGTATTCTGATAATTTTAGGACTAGGGTAAATCAGAAGATATTTTATTAAGATATTGGTGATTTAAGAATATTTCTCAACATCTTTTATGATTTATGTTTTTACAAGCCTGTTTTGCCATTGGAAAGATTTTGGTGAGGGTTTTTTTTTCTGTATTTCTGGGAAGTTTGGTGTGCTTAGTAGCTGTGTTGAAAACACACCTTTGATGCTATCTCTCCAGTCTCAAGACACTCCTAGGAAACAGTGAAATCTATTTTAATATATTTGTTCCAACTGTTTATGTCCATCATAAAGAAATGAATCTGGGAGGAAATTTGTGAAGGTAGGAGGAGACTAAGCATACAAGGGAAACAATACAGGCAGATTATGCTTACAAACACATTTACTTCCTTCTTGCCTGGATGTGACTGGAATATTTCTTTAGTGAGTACCAAAATAATGGCAGTTTCTTAGCAAACATTGTGTTCTGGAGTCCAAGGACAAGGAGAAGATAAATACAACTAAAATACTGGCAAAAAAAAAAAGCACCCTCAAAATTTTCAAATAAAAAGTGAAGGGGGAAAAAATGCTGCATTCTGAAAACCAGAAACTGGAATCAACTAAATAGCTGGCAGAGAATAGGCTCTTTATGGAATACTAAGTAGACTGCCTCCTACAGTATGTATATCATTAGCCGTGTCTCTGTAGGGCAGAGGGAATGCATCTTGTCTGCTGTTTTCTGTACCTTAGCTGGAATTGTAGCTAGGTACTGCCTTGGCCAGCTGGCCTCCCCTGCCTTGATCCTGATCTGTCCCTCCACTTTTTTTCAAGATTCAAGACTGAACTTCAGCATCACTTCTCTGATTGTGCCATTTAGAAATCCCTTGGCATAGGATTTAGGTGGGGATCATTGGGAATCACCTCAGGGTCTGTTCACCACAAATGAATCTCATGGACATAATGACTAGCAATCAAAGACAGATATAGAGACTACAAACAATACAATTCCATTGATATGAAGCTCAAAAGCATGTGAAACTAATTCATGGTGATAAAAGTCAGACAGAAGTGCTACTACCAGGGAGGGAGGGGCACGAGGGAGCCATCTGGGATGTTAGAACTGTTCTAGATCTTGACTTGGGTCATGACTACGCGAGTGCCATTCTTTGTAAAATTGAGTTATATACTTAGGATTTATGCACTTTTTGCATGTTACATATCAAAGCCTTAATTTTTTTTAACACAAATGTTATACTGACAGTCTAGCAAAATCTTTAAGACCTGACTTTAGAGCCAGACAAGTCTTGATTTGAATAATTCAACTACTAACTAGCAAAGAGAAATGGTACCCATTATTTCTTATCTCTACATCTCACTTCCTTATATGTAAAAGGAGATAATAGTAATTGTAGAGGTAATTATAAGGTTTAAATGAGTTAATTGAGTAAAATTTTTGGTATATTGTTGAGTAAAGGGTGTAATATTCTAGAATGGTATCTACTACAAGCTGTATTTTGCTACTAATATATTAATTGGTTACTAATGAACTATTATTAATAATAGCACTAGTTATTATTAACGATGTTAACAAACCACTAACTTTATTAATGAATTGTTTCTATTGCAATAAGAACAGAAAAAGAGTTTGGGAAAGTGAATAATAGATGATACATGGACAGCAAACACATGATAAGGTCTCCTGTGCAGTGTAAATGGTAAGCATTACCTCCTGATCATAGCATTTTTTTCTGCTGAGTTTACTGACTTTAAAAGCCTTTCCAAATGCCCTCCAGATAGCTAATACCAATCAAGCGGAAATGAGAATGGAGATGAACGTTTCAGCCAGTGCTGATTATAATCACCTAAAAGGCAAGAACAAGGCGATATACAATTGAGTGCCTGATAAACCTTCTCTGATGATGCTCTGACAATGTGTAGCACATTGGCCATGTCATTAATAGCCCTTGTTAGAGGAGAAAAGTATAAATGAACCAGGATTTACTGCTTATTAAAAGGCACCAGGCTTTCATGAAAAGTAAGCTGTCAGGTAGATAGTAACATCAGAATCACTGACAACCAGAACCTTGGATATAAGGAAAGAGCTGCTGTGGTTGAGGGAAGTTGGAGCCTCTTACCATGAAAATGGAGCAAATAAGAAACAGAACCTGGAAACCAATGGGCAAAGCAAGACTGCAGGTCTAGAGCAGCTTGAAGCAAGGACAAGACCATAAGTGGAGGTCAATTTAAGGTTAAAATCAGACCATGTAGTGAAGCCAAAAACAGGGCATATAAAAGAAGTAGGGTCAGGATAGTCATTAGGCAAAAAACAAACAAACAAAAAAAAGAACCCTAGAAAGATAGGTGGGAACCGGAAAAACACACATTTGGGAGGGCTGGTTAAGGTGGACTTAATTCAGTTTGTGGTGCCTCTTGAACATTCAAACAGAAATGCCAAGTAGACTTGGATATTCAAGACTGAAAAGGCTGGAACTGGAGAAATGAATTTAGGGCTCATAAGCACCGTGTTGAAAGACACAGCATTGAATAAAATCCCCTAGAAAGTAAAAATAAAGAGAAGCCAAGGATTGAAACATGGAACCCTTCCACGTTTCCTTTCAAAGAAGAAAAGGGAAAGAATACTGAACAGGAGAAGCCATTAAATTAGAAAAAATAAGCAGAAGATAATCCAAAACAAAGTGAAAAAATGCTTTCAGAAAGTGTTTGAGTGGTGTCGAGAGGTCAGTAAGATAAGGACTAAACATTCACCACTGGATTTGGCAAGATGGAGGTCACCATCCACCTCGACAAGAACATTATCAGTAGGCTGGGAGCTACAAAGGCTTGATTAGAATGGGTCATAGAGCGACTTGGAGTTGTTAAAATTAGAAGAGATGAAATGTTAAAAGAGTTCTGTGAACTGTAAAGTGGCAAATGTATGACAATTTTGTTACAGCTAATCATTATGGTAAAAAGTACTTAACCTTAAGACTTAAGGCCTGTTGGTATAGATAAGTGAATGGCTGGTAGATAAAGATGGTCAGTTGACAGGCAGATTTTGACAGAGGCAAATCTTAAGAACCCGTTAAGGTTGCAAAAGCAGTTTGTATTTCTCCCTTTGCACCTTAAGAGAAAGTGGCGGGGAGTGGTTGTTAAGTGCAGTAAACACATGCAAAGTGGATCTTTGAAATGGAATTAATGCAAAAGTAAATGCAGAATTTGTACATTTGTAGGTTCAGGTAACGATTATCTTCAGACATTAACATTTGGTTAACTATAAAGCCGTGGAATCTTTATTAGATGTGGATAGTAAATTGGATATCCACCTAACAATTACTTGGGCAAAGTGAATTATAGATTCTTATTTATCCATCCAAGTCATTTATTAAAATATTGTGTGCCTACTATGTGTAAGGTCCTCTGAGACCATCCCTATTAGAAAATGTAGCTAATTCAAATAGTTCACACCATAAAACTCAGAACGTGTGAAAAACTATAACTTTTTAAATTTTCTCTAATGAATTTAAAATTCCTCAGTAGCCTCCCTTCCATTGAGTAAAAGGAAAAATAATACATATGTATCAAACAGCAATATCTCTTTGAGTTAAATTCATTTCTTCAGTTAAACTTGTTCTCCTTAGGGTAACTACTCACCTTTCAGGGGTATCCTCCCTTACCCCTTCTCTAGCCTAGAGGTTAGATATGGTTGGAGGTAACTTGCCTGTTCTCCTGGTTGACGCAAGGGCTCTGGTCTCCATCCTGTCCTCTGGGGATTTTGCCAGCCTCTGATGCAGTGTGGCTGCTCTGCTCTTGTCCCTGGCATCTGGCTGGCACCCACTGCTATAGTTGGCAGCTGAAGAAACAGCTGGTCTATTCAAGTGAAGGTTCTGGCTGATGCTCTCCTCACATGTTAATGTGTCTGGTGCTAGAGGCATATTGCTGTCAGCTCTAGCAAGTGGCCCATATTCAACTGCCTTTTTTGGGACTTTCCTCCCTAACCTCTAAGCATTAGCTCTCAGATTTTTAAGGTCAGATCCAACCCACAACCTCTTGAAAAGCTAGTGCACATGGCTCACCTGTCTGTCTTCGACAGCCTTCTCTGGATCTGCAGCAAACCTAGGAATCCTCCTTTTCCAACCCAGGATCCTAAAAAGCTCGAAAGATCTGTCTTCTTCTACCTTGCTAAGCCTCTCTGACTTCTAGTTCAGTGGTACTGTGATCAATGCAGGGCTACCTGGATCAGACACATCTGCTTGTTTTCCAGTTACTCATCCTCTCTTTTCCACTGGGGCTTTAGGCCAGAGAAGACACACATGTCTCACCTCCCCCTTTTTACTCTCCTTTCCTCCAAGGTCATACTTCCTGACATCAAAAAACTATCTTTTCTTTTCCTCCTCTCCAAAAGGGCCTTCCCTGCATCATTTTCTCCTCCTCTCCAATGTGATTTATGTGCTCTCTTTCCTGAGGCCAGAATGGCTAAAGAAAACTGGAAAACCATGGGAGATAACTTTTTAGAAAACAATATATTTATTCCCAAAGAACAGAGTATGTTAGAGGTTGCTTGCCCTCAGGAACCTTACAAGCTAATGGGAGAGGTAAGACAATATGTAAAAAATACAGTCATGCAAAAGCTACCCAATGTTGCAGATGTTATAGTCTGTCCAGAGTTTGCCTCAGCTGGCTGGAGGGAGACATTAGAAGCCCCCTCCCTAAACACAACATAATGGAGGACCAAGCAAACAAGTAGGAATTCAGGAGCTTAGCAAAATGTCCTTAGAGAATTCTGGGCAGCATTATATTAATTTCTTCCTTTTTTTTTTTTTTCCTGGAGTTGTACTGCTCTGAGCAAAAGGAATTTTGGACAGACTGTCATTTTCCATCCTGATAAACATGAACTAACTCCAGTGGAAAATATTTTTTATTATTCATATATCTTACTTTCAGCTGAAACATAACAAGCACAGGACACTTTAATAGGATTCCAGAAAGGAATTTGAGCCTGTAAAGTCCATTTAGGCTTTTCCCTGTGAAGCAATGTCCTTGTACAAACCTATGTGGCTATGGCTTATATTTCAATCACTTTTCCTTGAGTATTTGTTAGTGTGGTGAATACAGCTACAGATATAACCCAGGCAATTAGATTTCCTTACTTTAATAATACATTAATTCTTCTGTTCATCTTTATTCCTTTATACAGTAAGCTAGGTTAATATAATGGAATGGCAAAAGGAACAGAAAAAGAACAAAGAAGATAAATATGTCTGTATTTGCATGTAATAATACAAATATATGTGTACATGTCTATATTTACATACAAACATACAACAGTTGTTTGGGTAAATATGAAAGTACTAAGGTTCATAATGAAGGATGAGCTGTGTACCCACATTTGATACAAATGGAACACTTTATGCCTTTGGACCTTTGAATAAGTTGATTCCTTCAGCTTAAACTGTTCCTCTAATCCCCTTTGCCTTCCAAACTCCTACTTAGACTTTAAGACTCAACTCAAGATCCACTTCACCACTAAGCTGCTATTGTGCTGGATCTTAACTAAAGCATTTCTTATATGTAAGCCTTCATTATTTCTGGTACCTGTCTCTCCCCCGAGACAATGAGCTCTTTAAATGCATTCATGTTTGCTCTGCCCCAAACCCTAGCCCTCAGGCACATACTAAGCACTCAATAAACATTTTATGAGAAGTAAATGCAGTCCTTGAATAATAATTAATAATTTGATGTGAAGGGATGGAATGCACTCCCCTAACCTGGGGTGGGAAGGGACTTTGAGGAAGGCTGGAACCTTTTCTAAGGCAGAGAGAAGTTACAGGGCGTTGGCGGCTTTGGGAAAGTACTTGGGACTGGAGACCACCTATCTCGGGAACGTGGAGTGATATCACACTTCTGTGTCTCTGAAAAATCATGTGACAAAATATGATTACTTTTTGAAAGTCAGAAAATCCAAATGAAACAAAGGTCAAGCTCTCTGAAAATTTCATCCTTTGTAAAGAGGAGGCAGTGGTGGCGAATAGTTCTTATCTTACAGGGTGAGGAGGAAATGAGAAATTTACCTGAAGAATTTTGTATGATTTCTTAGTGTGAATCAGGGGCCATTCAGGAAAACTGCAGCTGTTTCTGTATTTAGAACAGAGGAAATTTAACGAGGGGACTTCATTAAATGGGGCCTAGAAGAACTGAAAGCTAAAGAGGGAAGGTGATGAAATCCAGAGACCAGGCACAGCAGGAAGCTACCATCCCTACACAGTAGAGATAAAGAGAGAGGGTAGTGTTGCCAGAGACCGAGAGTTGAGGCCACCCAACAGAAAATGAAACCCCACCTAGTGGGAACTGGCAAGACAGGAGATACAGCAGTGGCTGGAGAAGACACCATCCAAGGCAGAGAGCCTGAGGTGAAGTACTTGGACTTCTTTTTCCTCTGCCCTCTTATAGCTCAGCCCCTCTGTAATAAAAAGCATAGCTGAAAAACAGAGAGAATGGATCTGAAAGCAATACTCAATTCATTCGCACCTACCATCAGTTACAATTAGTTTTGGCCACAGGAAAAAATAATTCAAAATAACTGTGGCTTAAATAAGAGGAGCTCGTGTTTCTCTCATATAAAAGCCCAAGAAGATAATTTAGGGCTAGTGTGACATTTTATAACATCAGAGACCCAGGTGTCTTCTATCTTGATACTCCTTTGTGTGTGGCCTTGACCTCATGGTCCAAAGCAGAGGCTTTGTGTTTCAGGCATCTGGATGATAGAATGGACAAAGAAAAACAGAGAAAGGAGCATATATACATTATCTGACAGAACAATGTTTTTTGAACTGTGGGTCATGACTCACTAGTGAGTCATCAAACAATATAAAGGATAACTTTAAAAAAATAAAATAGAACAGAAGATATCAGTGTTTACCATATAGTAAAGGTAAGTATTTCTACATAACACTTTGTTTCAGGACTATATATGAGTGTATATATGATACACACACACACACACACACACACATATGTATAACATCACATAATGTAACATAAAATGTATTTCTTTTGTAGAATGCTGTCAAAAGTTCAAAGCAATTAAAAACTTCCTGGAAACTGTTCCACTTCTGTTTCACACCATTGGCTACAACTTGGTCAAATGGCTATAGAGAATTGCAAGAAGGATTGGAAAATGTACTCTTTTTTTATAGGCAGCCCTTTGCCTGGCTAAAATGAAAGATTTTATTATTATAAAAGAAAGAGAGCTTCGATAGTCAAAAACAACTAGGAGTCTCTACCACATACAGAGTCCTTGTTATTATTGTCTGTTATTATTGTTACTACTGACTGTTATTATTGACTGAAAGAGCCATTTACTTAGAGGGTCACTCTTGGTAGTTTAACACAGTGATGACAAGTTTGGTGCCTGGACCCACAGTGTGTGTGTGTAAATATTGCTTTGTCATTTAGTTTTCTCATCTATAAAATGAGGCTAATAAGAGTGTCTCGCTCATCAAGTTTTGGGAAGGGCCGAATGAGGATGAGAGGTGATTGTTCCACAGAGCATGTGGTACCGTGAAGAGCTCAGGGATGTTGGGTGTAAATATCATCACTGGGGCTCAGAGACAGAGTCTGCGGGAGGACACCCTTATGGTGGTACACTGTTTCTAGCCAACACCCACTAAAATTTATGGGAAATAAACTCTGGGTCACAGCAGCAAACTGTACGTTGGCCAGAAATGGGATATTAGCCAGCAATGAGGAGCAGTGGAGAAAAGCAGGGCTACCTGGGACTTCAGAGGAGGAAAGTTGAGGGGTGAACTAAAAGCAACTTCCAGATTCGGCTAGAGTTGGAGTACTAATCGCAGTGCCTGGCAAATAGTAGCTTAGATTATTTGTTGAATGAGTAATTGAAGGACCGAAATAGAGAAGATAGGAGCTAAACACTTCTTTGACTGTAATGTAAACTTATTTTCTCCTGTTGCTGATGATATTTAGGTTGAATACATATTCAAAAGGAAAATATTTGACCCACTCTTTTATTAAAAATACATAACTTTTTTCTTTCACCTTCAGCATATTATGATTACTCTTTTAACACTAATTAAACACCCACCATGTGCTAAGTGGTAAATAGAACATGTGAGCAATAAGAGTTTCTGCTCTTGTAGTGATGAGCAGACAAACTTGGTAGAAAACTCAATAGGAAAGATGAAGGTGAATTTGATGTTTTAATATTAACCTTATTGGCATAGTACTTTCAGGGAAAGTTGTGAAACCTCTTTAGTTGGAAATATGAAAAAAAGATAAACCTTCATCTCTTGGCAGGAGGAGAAAATAGATGACTTGTCTGGGTTCCTTCTTCACTTCCAAGAAATACCTTGTGCCTAAACCAGAGGTCTCTTTAGACAGGACATATGTCCTGCATGGCTAGTTAATGCACTTACACTACCTACCTGGTCTCTGTAAGCAATTGAATGTGATACTTCTACCAACACTTAATAGCCTCCAAATTAGTGAAAGGCTAAGTAGAAAGTAGTAGACCTGTGTTCACCAATTCGATAAATGTTTACTGAGTCCCCACTATGTGCCATTTGCTTCTGAGAAGTAAGCTATTAAAAGGCAAAAATAAGTTGCTTTCCCCCTAAATAAAGTGGCTGCCCTCTGAGAAAGACAGTCAAGAGCTCAGAGTTGCAAAGCAGAATGCTGAAGGTGATGACTGGAAGAGGCATCAAGAAGACGCATGTGCTTCCACCTGGGGGACAGGGCCCAGTGGTCAGGAAGGATTTCTTAGCTGAAGGTGATTCCACCTGAACCTGCAAAAATAAGCACATCTTATCCGGGTGGGAAGGTGACGAAAGATGTTCCAAGAAGATGAAATTAAAAGAGCAAAGGCAGGGATAGATAGAGCAATGATGGACTGTGTTAGGGATTAGGGTGGCTTGTTTTGACTGGTGATACAGGTGCATGCTGGGAGGAGGGAGCATGGGGAAACAGAAATTTGTCTAGATCCGGTTCATGCAAGTCCTTGTGTGCTGAGAATTTCCATTTCATCCTTAAACTTACATGGGATCATTGATACGTAAATGCTGGAGAAGGGAAGTGATTTAACCGTGTTCAAAAATAGAGACTTCATGGACGGCTTTTTCACCGCAGCCTTGACACCCTCAGGTTGCACGTGTGGGATCCCCTCCTCTGAAGTCGGTCGGGAAGCAGGTCTGCCCAGCCAGTGCTGTGACATGAGGGCAAGGACCCCCAAAGTCAAATAAATGCCTAGTGCCATAGAGCGAAGGAGCCAAATGTCTCTGAGGGGACATACTAGCGTAGGGCGTCCACCATGGCTCACCAAACCCAGGAATACAGTACTGAAGGTGAGAATCCAGGGTCAAGAATGGGCTTAAATAGACCAGGGAAAACTAGAGTGATGAAGGACAGGTGAAATGACAGGTCTTCTGATTTGCTTTAGAGGCTTCCATTGCAAGTTCTTAGCACAACACTAGCAAAGGTTGCTTGAGCGTTTAAGAGTTGGGGCAAATACAAACAGGCATGTTTTGCTCTTCTCCCTATTCCTGACCCCTGGAGCTATGGGATGAAGTTACCTTGCTCAGTACACACGTCCATTGCAGTAGGAATTCTAGAATTCTCTAGCATTGTGGAGACATCAGTACCGAAACAAAACAGAACAAAACACTCATCTGAAAGTTTCTCCTTACTTGTTCTTGCAATTGCTAGTTCAGTGTCTGTCTTTGCCCCCCAACTGTAAGCCTCTGAGGGTATGAAGTATGCCTGCCACACCTCTGCTCTCAAGCATATAACAAAGTGTCTGGTGTGAGGGAATGACAAAGATTTTAAAATCTGAATCTGATTTGCCTCATTTATCACTAAGTTACTCATATACTAATTCAAGTGCAAGTCAGCTGGATGGCATTGATAACATAAAATCTATGCCTTCAAGATGGTTTGTGGTTAAGTTACTGTGTTTTGGCTTTTATACAGACATGTGTTTATGGCTCCACTTCTCTGACCATTAGTTTCCTTCATTGCAAAATGGATTTGATAATAATACCCACATGTTATTATGAAGCAGGAGAGCACTGTAATTAAGAGTGATGGCCTGGCCCTGACTGGGTGGTACAGTAGGCTGGAGCGTTGTCCCATAAACCAAAACGTTGGAGGTTCTATTCCTGGTCAGGCACTTGCCTGGGTTGTGGGTTTGATCCCCAGTCAGGGCACATACAGGAAACAACCGATTGATGTTGCTCTCTCACATCAATGTTTCTCTCTCTCTCTCTCTCTCTTTCTCTTTCTCTCTCTCTCCCTCTCTCTCTCTCTCTTATGCTCCCCCTCCCTCTCTCTAAGGTCAGTAAAGCATATCCTTGCGTGAGGGTTAAGATTTTTTTTAAGAGTGATGGCCTGGACTTAAATAATGACACTAACACATACTATTGTAAAACCTTGGGCAAAGAACTCAATCTCGCCAAACCTCTGTTTCCTAATCTGTAATATAGGGGATGATTATACTTACAAATAGGGTCTATACTAGGATAAAATAAAGTAATCCATTTAAGACACGTAGCATAGTGCCCTGACTGGTATGGTTCAGTTCGTTGGGCATCGTCCTGCAAAGGGAAGGGTCACCAGTTCGATTCCAGTGAGGGCATTTGCCTGGGGTGTGGGTTCTGTCCAAGTCAGGGTAGTTATGAGAGGCAACTGATTGCTGTTTGTCTCCCTCTCTTTCTCCCTCCCTTCCCCCTCTCTAAAAATAAATAAAATCTTTTAAAAATGTAAACACTTAGCATAGTGCCTGGAACCTAGTGAGAGCTCAATAAATGTTAGCTATTATTATTGTGACTGATAGTTTTAGGGATTAAATGAGATAATTACATTTAAAACACAGAGCATCATGCCTAGGACCTTATAAGCATATAGAAAATGTTAGCTATTCATTTATTTCCATATATGGTCATCATTTCACTATGCAAATGAATGGCTGTTTGTCTATTTCATTTGTTTTGTTCCATCACTTCTATTGCAGCCTTTATCTGTGATTAAATCTCTTACTATGATATCATTTTTTATATTTTTAAGTCTTGCCTCCCTAGCCAGAGTATAAACTCAGAGCAAGTAACACAATCCATTGCCTATAGTAAATGCTCACCCTGTCATTATTTTGATTTGGTGTATTGATAATTCTATTACTCTTAAATAGTCCAAGTCACCTGGTCAAGGACCATGGCCACTGTTTTGACCAGAGTTCTCCTCTGTTGCCTCTTCCCACTTAATGTTGTAGAAATCCTAAATTCCTAGTTCCTCTCTTCTCATTGTTTTTGTTTTGCTCTCTACATTTTTAAATGTTTTTCTCTCCATCAGGGATACCTTTTTCTCTGGCCTGAGTATCCCCTACCTATTCTTGATGACATTCCTCAGGCTGAGCCTTCTCTGACCTCCCCCCTCAGTTAGATTAAGAACCCCTCCCATGGTACCTAATGCACAATCTCCTCCTTAGACCGTTCCATATTAGAATTATTAACTCAACAACTATTTCTTGAGTAGTTGCTGTGTAACAGGTACTATTTCAAACACTGGGGATATGTTGACAAAACATACAAAAACCATTGCCTTTATGAAGACAAAATAAGTAAGCAAATATATATGATATCAGATGGTGTAAGCACAACAGAGAGGTAAGATATAGGCAGTTGCTGGGGTTACAATCCTAAATGGAATGGGGAGGAAAGGCCTGTCTTTATATTTGAATCCATGCTAGAAGAAGGTGATGTGGGGAGACAATTCTGCATGGGTTCCTTGCATTTTTGCATGCCTTGAGAGCAAGATATGAACTGCCCTATTGTTCTGCACTATATTTTCAATGAGTTTATTTAGAGAACAGCCTTGGAAAGTAAAAATAGTGTCTCTCTTTGGAACAAAGGGAAAAATTACTCTCTCTCCAATGTATTAAAGATATCTTCCTCTGGGGCTAAGGACAGTTCTCTTTGCATTTATTTATAAATGAGATTTGGATTCTCTAAGCTTGGAGTTCTTCTTTAGTACTACCTGATTTGTGCAGGTGTCCCCTGGCCTTCATCACTTTGGAGCTTGGGGAACTGGCACAAATGCTGTCACTCTGGTTTCTGCTATTGCTGTGAGTAATAAAGCCCTTTGTCTCTAACCCAGGAGGCTCCCTTCTGCCAGCATCCCTGATGCTGTGGTGGGCTGACTTATTGGTTTGCAAATAAAGTCAAGTTTCTCAAACTTCCCAGTGCTTGACAGTTATAGGCATGCATATATCTGGAAGAGGAGCATTCAGGACACAGGGAACAGCAAGTGGAAAGGCCCTGAAGCACTGATATATGGATATTATCTGTCTTAAAATCCTCTGACTTCCTCAGCACCATAAAGTTCTTAAGGATAACTCATCTTATTCATCTGTGTATTCCTAGCACCTAGTAAAATTATTGGTACACAGTAAATTCTCAATAGATGTTAGAATGAACAGGGGAAAAAAAAAGTTGTTGCCTTGGAAATAAGAGTGTTTCTTAGGCAGAGATCTATGGGTGCCAATTATTACTATTTCCTTTCTTATCTTTCATGAGAGGAGCTATTGATAGAGCAGCAAAAGAATTGAGTTTGGGTTTCCACCCCAGTTCTGCTGCTTATTATCTTATAACCTTGAGTTTCAGTTTGCCTGTGCATGAAATTGTAATAATAATCTATCTTCTCTGTTCTGATGCTTAAGTGATAAAACATAGTAAATATACTAAAAGTTCAAGAAAAGATATGTTATGTGCCATATACAGTACCTGACCCATGGTAGGGTGTTGGAAACTTGTATCTCTTACCCGTCGTCGTCGGCAGCCGTCCCTCTCGAGAGACGATGGTGTAGCTTCTTAAGAGTCTATCTGCACCGCCGAGAATGGCTGTGCAGTCCGACTCGGGAGTGACACGGTATCTGTCTCCTCCCGTGTTGAATCGACATCTTACGATGACGCTGGAGTGTCCTCTCCAGTGAAGCTGAAGCTACAGAGCCTGGGCAGGGTGATATGGAGGGTCTGCTGTTGCCCATGCAGCAGACCCCCCCTCTCTTCGCAGCTGAAGGATCCAAGGGAAAGACGGAGTCAATACAGCTTGGCTTCAGGTGCACCGCAGGAGTTGCCGGTGTTGACTACAACGTCGAACCGCCTTAGGGACTCCGGCTCCGGATTTTCTGTCGGGGTTTACTCCCTTAGCCTTTCCCCTGAAGAGGTATGCCGCAAGGCAGCGGAGGTTTTTGGGAGTCAGAGTTTTCCTTCTCTGATGTGCCCTGACTGGAAGATCGAACCAGCGACACTTAGCTCGCAGGCCGACGCTCAATCCACTGAGCCAAACCAGCCAGGGTTTATCTCTTACTACTATTCTATATTTGATAGATCCCAATTTGAAGGGGAATGGGAAATCTGATTGTTTTTAGGATCAGCAGAAAGAATATGGAAAACAGGGAAGACCTGTGTCCTAGAATTGTTTTTAGACCAACAGCCATTTCCATTTATTTAATATTAAAACACACTTGCTGAAATTTGAATTGTTGTGGAAGTTAATAAGCCAGTGCTAATTTCTGCCCTTGGAGTTAGTGGTTTTATTCTCCTGAGCTCCCTGAGTTCACAGGTTCAATATAGTTTGCAGTCAGTTACTGTTTTGAATGGGAGGCCTGCCAGCAGAATTAGGCTGAGAATTTGTGTGAGCTTGGCCCTGGTTGCACCTCAGAGCATGGAAAGGGGAATTGCAGTGGCTTGGAAACTCCATACTGCACTTGGAAATTTGAACTAGAGTTCCTGAAAGCAGTGTAATATGGAGTTCCTCTGTGGTGAGAACCCCGCCCAATAAGTAGCATGAAGTGGTCTATTACTGAAGTGGATTTGTACCCCCCCAAATATGGAAGAGCAGCCAATTTGATGAATAATCTTGGGCTGTTCTTTAGCAGTCAAAGAACAAAATTGTTTGTGCCCCTTTTTGCATAGAGTTAGTGATTCAAGGATCATCCTAATTTTTTCTCAGTTCTTTAGTCCAATATTTTTTAGGGTTTCTACTCTGATCTGGAATTGTGCTAAATTCTGCGCCAGTGGAGAGTAAAGAAGACACAGTCCCTGACAGGTGATTCTGCTGTAGGTAGTTGTATACCACGCTTTGAGAAACATTGAGATGGAGAAAACAGAATACAAATGGGTAATTACAAGTGCTGGGCTTATGAAGAGGAAATAGACAGGTGACCAACTCAGCCGCAAGCAAGACGACCATTAGACCCTTTTCATGGTTGTCTACTGCCTTCTAGGGACAATTGTGACCCACTCATCAGTCTTTTCATTAGTTTGTATTTCAAATAACTACACAATCAATAGTGTCCCTCTCTGTATAGAGTGAATGAACTTGATCAAGACAAAGGGAGAAAAAAAGTGTTATTAATAGAATGTGTAGACTGGAATTGGAATGGGAGAATTGGTTCTGGGTTTTGGTGATGGTCTCTCACCGGTCACATGCTCTATGTACTACACTTTCTTTGATTGGCTTTCTTAGCTTCTGTGTGCAGAATCATACCCACTATTTATTGGTCGATTCTATGTTGCAACAGGTGCTATGTTGTGCTTTGTGTACCTTTTCACAAAAACTCTGGGTATTATTGTTTATATTGTACAGATGAAGAAATTGAAGGTAAGAAAAGTTAAACTTTACAGAGATGATATAGCTAATAATCGAACCCAGGTTTTCTGATTCCAAGATCCATGCTTTTAATGGCTATATGCTTACCCTCACACATTTAACTATATATATAGACATAAACATAAACCAGGAAATATGTAGCCCTATATACACATCTCTGTGTATAAATGATCATACATATAACTATATATTCCCTGCAATATGTATTATAAGACTCATAGCCCCTATGACTCCTTCTTGTGTCCTTTTGGTTTCAATTACCACTTGTAATTGCTTTCACCCCTTGGTATTTCCTAACTAAAAATTTTGAGAATGAAAATTCGCTTCACCAGCTGATCTTTTTTTTGCCATGCCTTCAGTGCTATGAATTGGCTATCTTCATGTCACATGTCCACCCTGGTCCAATAAGTTATCCCTCTGGAAAACAATAAACTAATACTGAACAGAGGTTGATGGTGGGGCAATTTCACTTATACGGGCTGGAGACGTTAAGGTTGGCAGTTTACTAGGCAACAAGCTTTTATTGGTCTGTCATGTAGCAGTATATATTACATGTGTAAATTTTTTTTCCCTAACACCAGACCAGTAGCTCAGAGCTTGCCATTTGAAGACCTGGGTCATACACTGGCACTCAAGTTGTATTACCTTGGGCTAATGATGTTCTCTGAAAACTTTTCCCCACTGGCAATGTAAATGTCGTATAGGCCTTTCTGAGTATTGAGAATCTATGGGGTGTGGGGACTGGGCTAAAATGCTAGAGGTCCTAGATAAATGAGTTATTATTCTGGGAAGCTTATTTGCAGTCCAACAGCAGTACTTCATAAGACTCATCTGGGGGATGGGCGTCTATAAAATGCACATTCCAGGATCTACCTCATCTCCAGAGATTCTGCTATAGTAGTCTTGGGATGGAGCACAGGATTTGCAGTTTATTAGGTGTGCCCTAAGGATATAGGTGGTCAGGGGACTTAATGAGAAGCATTAGGGATAATCACAATGCTGCTTATTCACTGCTGAGGGACATTAAGTGCTGAGAGAAGAACCGAGAGGTTTGGAGCACCAGAGGGAAAGCAATTAATACTGTGGGGGACAGTGCCAGAGAAGGCTTTCTGGAGGTGATCCTAGCTCAGTAGGGACATACCAGATGAAGAGAAGGGGGAGGGCATTCAAGACTGTGGGCAAAGGTGTTTTCTGGGGGATGGTGAGGATTTGGGGGCAGAGTGGCTTCAATAAGGCCAGAAAGGCAAGTAGGCTAGAGCACAAAGAGCACTGTTCAGTATGAATTTATCTGAGATGGGGCATCAGAAATGTTTAGACCAGTGAGAGAAGTGTTCAGATTTTACTTTTAGAAAGGTAATTTTGGTTTCAGTGTGGGGCACAGAATGTTGGGGGTAAGATAGACTGCATGGAGAGCTGAGAGGAGACAGTGGTCATAATCACAGGGGAGCTGTGATGAGGAGCTGCAGCCAGCCAATGGGATACAGATGCAGAGCAGGGGATGGATATGAGACATATGCAGGTGGTGGATGAGGAAGTCAGGCACCTAGCTTGCAAGAGAGGGTGATATCCATCGACATTTGCAGTCAGGTACAGATTGAGATGGAGAGTAGGAAAAAGCGAAACTGAGTTTTAGTTCAGGTATATCTAGTAGAGACGTCTGTATATAATTGGGAAAATGAAATTCTAGCTCAAAAGGGAGAATGGGCTTTGTTTAGAAATTTACAAAAACTCTGATGTCTTGGTAATAATTGAAAGCGTGGGTGTGCTGAGAGTCCTCAACAAGAATCTGAGAATGAAAAAAAAGGAACATATCATTTGGATCCTGAAAAATAGTCCCCTCATAATAACAAAATACAAAAAACAGTCAAAGGAGTTTCAGAAGGATAGCTTAGAGATGTGTGACAACTTCAGTGACAATAACCTTGAAGAATCAAATATAAAACATTAATAATGCTAGATGCCTTTATTATTTTTGTTTTTTCTCTTCCACTTACCACATGGATAATATGTTTTGCTTCACTGATTGATTAACTATTGTGTGTAGTGATATAACAACAACAAAAAAAAACACAACCCAAAACAGAAGTTACAGTACCATCTACCAAATGTCAATTCAACTCTGGGGACAGAAGACAATATATAGATTTTTTAAATGCCATTATTAATTCAAGAATCATTTTTACAGCACCTACTTAGCATTTGGTACTGAGCTAAGTGTGGATGACTCAGTGATGGATTGGTACCTGCTGGCAACAGACTTACCTTAGTTCTGATATGTGTGAGTTATGTAAAACAAACACTGAAGATACTAAATGCTGCAAGAGTCTGATTTGCCTCTCTCAGGGGGCACAGGGTGGAGAGTGTCATCATGAAATGAAAACACAGTATAGCAGAGATAACACTGTTTGGGGAATTCAGAATAGAGAACAAACCAACCAGGGAAAATGGGCCAGGGAAAGCTTATAGGAGGTGCATCTTTAATACAATAGAGTCAAAGAGGTGAAACAGAAGGTTTTGCTGTAAAGTGAAGACAGCTCTACATCCAGATTCCAGTCCTGCTACCACCCTTGCTAGAACAGCCTTAATCTTCCTGGGCATGACTCTGTGCTCTAGAAACTCACAAGCAGCAATCTCACAAGGTTGGGAGGAAGAATGGCAGCTTTAACAACCCCCTCCCCCATCCACTTGTTCCAGGTGCTTCCAACAGGTGATTTCTCAGAGAGCTCAGCCAGGAGTCAGGGGAACATAGAAAGGTAACAGCCTTGCTTCCCTCCCCATGCTCCAGAGAGTAGATGTGAGGGGCAAGCTCCGGTTCAGCAGCTTTGTGAGTTTTTTGTTTTTGTTTTTGCTTTTTATGGGATCAGATTGCTCACTTTCAGAGAGGCAGAAAGAATGATGCATTTAAGAGTAAGAGCCTTGGAGTCAGACTTGTGCTTAAATTCTGGATCTGCCTCTTATCCCTTTGGTGATCTTCTGGCAATTTACTCCACCTCTCTAAGCCTCAGTCTCTGTTACCTAAAAATTTGGGATAAAGATATGTACCTCATAGAAATGTGGTGGGGATTAAAGGATAATGTTACAAACCCCAGAGCACATGGCGGGGCACAGAGTAGCTGATTAAAAAAAGAATTCTGTTGATCCAACCAGTGCTAGCTATTGTTATTAACAACATCGAAGAAAAGCAACGTGGACGCATAAACGGCAGTCCCCTCCTTCCCAAATCTCTGCCAGGCAGAAAGCCAACGTCCTAGAACTTAAGGGACTTTTCGATGGGTGGAACCTTGAACGGGTGGGATCCCGGAGTCACTCGCGTTGGCAGAGGCGGCGAGAGCAGGGGTGGGTCGCCAGTCCCCGGCAACCCCAGGGTCCAAGTGACCCCACCCCCGGCAGGGCTGGTACCCGAGAAGACAGCCTTGCTCTTCTGCACCGGGCGTCTCCGGGGGCCAGTTCTGGGGCGGGAGCGAGGGAAGGAGAGGAGGGGCGACTGGGGGAATTTCCCCGCCTCTCTCGCTCGTTCCATAAATCACCGCAGCCGCGGCGGCGGCCAAGCCGGGAAGTACGCGGAGCCGGAACGCAGCGTGGTGGCACCAGACACCTCCCTTTCCCCCCACCGCTTTCTTGCTTTCTTTCTTTCAGTGCTTTTTTTTTTTTTTTTTTTTTAATTTAAACCTCCCTCCTCGCTCTGGTGGCTGCCTCAGTCCAGCAGCCCGGTCGCCGCTCCGCCTCCGCTGGGTGCCGCCGGCCGCCCTCGCTTCCCTGTGCCGGGACTCCGGGAAACGAAAGCTCGGCGGATCCCGGCTCGCGCTCTGACTGTCAGCCCCGCGGCCGGGCGGCCCGCGCACCCGGGTGCAGGCGCCGCCGCGCTTCGAGACGTCCGCAGCGCCACGGGGGCCCTGCCGGGGTCCCGGAGACCGCTCAGGCGGCTGCTTCCTCTCCCGCCAGCCGCCGGAGCCCGGCGATGGTGGCTGCCCGCGCTCCCGCGCTGTAGCCGGGCGCCCCCTAAGTTTGGAAGCCGCCGCGGCGCGGAGAGGAGTCTGCACTAGGGGAAGAAAGTTTTGCGGGTGCGCCGAGAGGGCCCTGGGCGCACCTCCCGTTGCTCTCTCCCCGCTTCCCGGCCCCTGGAGCCTGTCGGCGGGGAGTGGGGGGAGGCAGCATGGCCCGCGAGCCGGAGGAAGAGGAGACGGCGGGGGCGGCCGCCCTGGCCCGTCGCTGCCGAGGCTTGCCGGGCCGGGCCGGAGCCGGAGCGCTGCGGCCATCCCTCTGGCTGTTCTGCCTGGTCGCATGCTTGTTCCTGGGCGCGGTGGCCAACGCCGACTTCTCCATCCTCGACGAGGCGCAAGTACTGGCGAGCCAGATGAGGAGGCTAGCGGCCGAGGAGCTGGGGGTCGTCACCATGCAGGTAAGTGGCCCCCACTGCGCCCCCAAACTTGCCGGGCACCCTGTCTCTCCTGCGCAGATGCACGTTCCCAGCACAGGTCCCCTTGACCATGCACCGACCTCTCTGGCATGCACAGACGACCCCTCTCCCCGCACACACTCTTTCCACCGGATACCTCTCTTCTCTACGCAGGATCCCCTCACCCCCAGCTGTACACCAACTCTTCCCAGCACTCAGGTACCCACCCTTCCCTTTCTCCTCTGCAGAGGACCCTGCCCTTTGCACGGAACCCACTTTCCCTCCCGCCCAGCTCCTTCATCTCGGCAAGGCTTCTCCGGTTCCCTCGCATCTCCTTCCCTAATTTGCTCGATTGTCCCTCGCGGTCTTGTTTTTACCCTGCCGCCCCTGCAAACTTCCCTTCCCTCTTTGTGTACCCATCCCGGGGTAGACGGCCCGTCTGGCTCGGACGATTTTCCGAAGCCCCCAGCCTATCCCTTTGGCCACCTCCTCGAGTAGCCTGGCAATCGAGGCGCATTAATGGACGCCGGGAGGGAGGGCACCGGCAGCTGCTCCTGGGCCACCTGGGTCCAGGCGGAGAGGGGCCTGGGAGTAGACTCTGCGCTCCTGGTGCCAGCCCGGGTGCATTGGGGGAGGGGATGGTTTGGTAGATTCCTGGTAGATTCCCTACTCTTGTCCTGTGTGGGAGACTTGGTTGCTTTTTGCGGTTGCCATTGTCCCTTGCGCGCTGTCCTCTGTACGATTTTTGTTTTATTTTGTGTTTGCCTTTTTGGGGGGCGGTGCAGGGGGAGCACAGTGAGTAAGGTTCCTATTTCTGTAGTTTGTTTACCGTGTCGCTTTTCCCTGGGAGAGGAGGGGAAGCTTCAAAAAATAAAAAAAACGAGCGGAGCTAATTAGGAATCCTGAAGATGTTACTAATGGACAACAGTAGTGAGAATTGCTTAACATCAACCACCTGGAGATTCTATCCTGCCGTTATTTTAACCCACTTGATCGGGAAGGCCCCCTCAATTAGGAGTAAGACCTTAGCTATACCATTCTTCGGGAAAACAACCTTATTCTCTTATGCCTTCCAACAACAATAATGAAGATGAATGTGGTCTTCGAAAGAACGAAGTTTTCAGGAATGTGTTCTTGGAATAGGTTTCTGAATTCGGTTTTACTATGACCACCGGTCCACCTCCCACGGGGAGGGAGAGGTGTCTTGAGTTGCTTTGATGGGATTCAGGTTTCTGACGTATATTTATTTATTTATTTATTTATTTATTTATTTATTTACCCCTTACCCACCACCCCAGACCTCCCCAGTCTCCTCCCAGGATGGAGCAGTTTTCCCTAAAGCAACTAACACAGACCTTGTACACTAAAGTAAAAGACGATTGGGATTTTTTTTTTTTAACAGAGAGTGGTTGATTTGCTGGAAAGATAATTCTGTACAGTATTTATTTGCAGACATCCGGCCATGAAGTGCAGTAGAGTGGGATTCTTCATCTGTAGAATAAGAGAAGCTTTTAAGTTACCTCATTTAACTGTCCTTTTCCATGCAGATCTTTCAGGTTCAGATCCAGTTATAATTTTTTCCATATGCATTTTGTGATTTCTGATGATTGTTGACAGAGTTCTTAGGACTGAAGTGACTTTTAGAGGAAATAGAACTAAAATGTTAGGGAAAAAAAGCAGGGCTTTTTTTTTCCCCCCAGTGGGTGAATGTTTCAATTCAGAGTCCAAGCAATTGTTTTTTTGCATAGAGACACCTCTTTTAATAAAGGAAATTTAATATGTTGCTGTTTTGGACAGTGCTTGTAAGATTAGTAGGCATTTGTCACCTTCACCCCATCACTGGGGCTGGACAAGAGACCCTAGGGTTTTTTCCCTCCCCATATTAGCTGAGGGCTTGCTTTCTCTAAGATACTGACAGCAGTTTTTCTGTTTCTCACCCGATCCTTGACAAAAGGTGAAATCGGATCCTAACACATTGTCATTCAGGTAGGGATCCAAAGCAAATGTAGTTTTAAAAGGCTTCCCTGTTGAAAAGGAGACACTTTAGAAAAAAGCTCTGATCGGTGGGGGGTTTGTGCCCAAATGGCCCTTTATCTCCTCCCAACTGGCCTCTTTCTAACACCTTTGCAACCTCATTGTGGAAACTGGCCTCCTGGGGACAGGGTTTTGTCTGGCAAAATGTGAAGTGGCTTCTCTCCTTTTTTGAAAGGAGAAGCACATACTGTATTTAATATTTAAATTCTTCTTCTTGAGCTGTACATTGATCTGCCACTTGCCTCCACCTGGGACAATTGGGGAGAGTCTCTTTTTAATTTTGTTAGATTGCCAGCTCTTTTTGGAGGGGGGGGATGGGGTAGAAATATTTGTAAAATAAAATCTAAGGCAGGTTTTGACCCTTAGAACAAAGATTGTGAGCCTCACATTTTCCTCTGTAATCCTCAGGAATTTGTTCAGTGGGCCTGAAATTTTGTGGAGTTAGTTATGTAAAGTGCAGATCATCTAGTCCTCCCTTGTGGATTGTTGAATTTTATAGCTATAGAGCTAATCTGTTCTTCAGAGGTAGGAAGCCTCATGTGGACATGAGGGTGAACAGGTCAGACTTCCTTATGAGGGCTGGGGAAAGCTTATGTCTCTGCAGGAAAAAAGAAAAATGTCCTTCCTTAATGAAGGGATTGACTCCTTTCATGTGACCTTGGCTTTTCCAGCTCAGTGCAGACCTTTCAGGACAGCATCTTAGGTGATGAAAAGCTTTCAAAGTCAGTATATATGTAAAAAGCCTATTTTCAGGCTTCTAAATTGCTCTGTTGTGGCTGAAATTCTCCAAAGACTTTTTCTTTTTTTTTTTAATTTTGAGAAATTGCAAAGTCAGTCCTGAAACAAGGCCTATTACAGCAATTCGAATGGCAGCACATACTGCTCACAGGAGGTTGCAAGTGGTAATTTAAAAAAACAAAAACAAAACAAAACAAAAAACAGGCCTTCTTTCAGCACTGTAGTTTCCCATGACATAGTTTTTGTGCTTGCTGGTAGAGAAGACAGTTTGAAAAGTGGTCCGTCTTAAAGATTTTCTTGGAAAGGTTTTCTCCTGGAGGCTGCTTGCTCTTTATTGTTGTTGTTCCTTTTTAGTAATGGAGAAACTTAAAAAAAAATCTTGCACCAACTAATTTTGCCAGTGCCCTGGGAAAGCTGCCACTGAAGATTGCCCCCCTGGCAGTGGACATCATACATCATGGGTAAAAGTCAAAAACCTAATCATCATTCTCCTTGGGGGTCTGGTGGAGTGAAACCATTTACATTGCGATCTGGGGAACAGAAAGTGGCTGTGTCCAGGGAGACTTCCTTTTGCTTATCCATTCATACAGCAAGTTTTTATCAAGCTGCCTCACGGAGGGGAGAGAACTCTACACTGGGTTGCAGCTTTGCCACTTAAAAGTTGGATGATCTTCATCTACAAATTTGGTGATGATGATTCTTCCCAAAGATTTGCTCTGTGGACCTAATGGAAAGCATGTATGTGACGGCACCTGTTCATGTGAAGCTGGAACTGGGAAATGTTGATGGATGTGGTTTTTCTTAAGTGGAGAAATATTCATTGAATGCTCATTGTGCGCAGAGCACTGTGCTAGGTGTTCAGGGCATTTACGAGGAGGTATCACAGCATAGCCCCATACATTTACAACCTGGAGGAGAAGGAGGTAAGATTGCGCAGGTAAAACAGTTAAGAAACAATGTCTGCTTGTTAGAAAGGCATATCTGGCTCTGGGAGCCATTTCAACAGGCACTTATAAGGCCCATTTAACATTATATGACAATACAGGCTTCCTAACAGCGAGGGCCTGGCACACGGCCAGCCTACCCTCCTTGATGTTAGCTCTAACACAGCTCTGCAGGGCCGGGCATAGTCACTGTGAACTTGGCAGACACACCAGCAGGTTGGTCAGACAGCTGCTGTATGTGGCCTGGAAGGGGGTGGGGGTCCTTCTAGGAGAGGCAGAAGCACAAACTAGAGCTTCAACTCAAACTGAAGAAAGAGCAGCAGCCAGGACAGATGGGATAGCAGGAACTGAAGGGCTCGTGGGGGGCAAGGTGTTGGCTGAGAATCTAGAGCAATGCTGTAAATAGTGACTGCAGCTGAAAGTGAAAGGGAGGCCCTCTTTGTATGCAACTGAACAGCAGTGCATAAGTTTCATTGTTCATTTTTGCAACAAGTATTCAGCAAACTTTGGGGGAGGGGCCTTCTGCTCTTCGAGGGGCCTCTGGTTAGACAAAGCTGGGGATGCAAGGTGAATAAGGCCTGGTCTGTGCCCTTAAGCTCTCAGCTGATGATGGAGACATACAGAAACAGGGCGTTAGTGAGAGGCTGAGGTGTTAGAATGCAGTGGGCTAGTGCCATGGTAAGGAGAGGAACAGGGCCTTATGGGAGTACAGAAGAGCACTGCCCAAGTCTATCTAGCGAGACCACTGAAGGTGGCTTCTCCTCCTTCAGCCTGTTCAGTGAACTGTCTACACACAGTTCTGAAAGCAGCAGCAGCCTGAAAACTGGAGGGTAACCAGAGCAGTAGTTCATCAGACATTTCTAATTCCCATTCATGGAACTGGGCAAGGTAGTTGGTGTATCTTAAATGCCTGAATAGGGCATGGCTGTGATTGTCGTATGTCTCTGTATGGCTCATGTCTTGTTTCTTTGGCCATCACCCCTAGAGCTTCTGTGGTTACTGAACAGCAACATCTTGGTGGCTCTACTATTATCGCATGCTGATATGCAGCGATGTTTAGGTAAGAGTTTGTATTTTTTTTTTCTTAAATAGTGTCCATCATACCAGAAATGGCATGTTTGAGGATGCTTTGAATGTGTACTTATGTAATATCGAATGTTTTAGGGGCGAGAAATCATCTGTATTTACAAATAATATGCCTTGATTCTATGCCTTGTGTCCAATATAAGCCTGAATGGGAAACCTGCTGACCTGTTCTCTTCTGAAAGTGAATATGTGGAGTGGAAGAAAATTGGCCATTGATGGATGACTCTGAGTTGAATTTGGTGAGCATGAGCCCAAGGAAAAACATGTTGAGGGACTTCCGATGGACTATCCCTGTTGTACTTAGGACTTCCTTCACTTCCTCCCCACTAATACCTGTCTTACAGTTGGCAACCTCGTCTGTGCTTATGTTTTTCATGCCAGTCATACTTGAGTCTGGAGGGCTAAGGCAGAGGGGAAGGAGATGGTTTCACACTTTATAACTTGGTGCTATTTCTGGTTGCTGCTTGAGGAGTTCCTTCCTTGAGCTTAAGTGGATGAGCAGACAGGAACCTTGCAGAACTCTGGAATTTGGTATTATGTACAGTGGGATTTATTTTGGATCTATTTGGACCTGGTGTAAAAATGTGTGGAAATTCAAAATACGAAGGGGCAGCAGTTTTAAAAAATTATTTTTCAGTTACAGTTGACATTCAGGGACAGTAGTTTTGACTCAGCCAGTTTTAATTGTGTAACTTTCATCATGTTACTAAATTGCTCTGAGCTTCAGTGCTTTAATGCTTTATTTGGTTAATGGAGAGAATTATATTTTTAAAATGTTTAGCACAAGGTCCAACATAGGAACAGTCAGTAAACAAATAAATATGGGACAGTCTGCTGAGTGCCAGGGCACAGAACCTGGAAGGCAACCAACATATAGCTCCCAAGGCTGAATGAAATTGAAATCTAATCTTTAGAATCTGCATATTTCAATGTGGTCAGTCCTCTGTCCCAGGGGTTACAGAAGTGTGGTGCACAGACCTCAAGGAAGTGGTGCAAAACCATCCTTTGGGGTTTATGAAGAAAATATTAGACCTGCTATTCATGGTTATTTATTTAAAGTTTTGTATTACAAAGATTTGAAAAAATACATAAAAGTAAAGATCATAGCTTTAAAATGCCCCTGTATCTTACCCAGCTGCAACGGTATTCACCTGTGGTCATGCTGGTTTCATCTCTGCCTCCATCCACTCTTTGCCTCCCCTGATTAGTTTGAAGCTAATACCAGATATCACATCATTTTATCCATAACATTTTTTTATTGCATCCTTATTTAACTTCTATATTTAAAAAGTTTTATAATATATAAAATATACTAGCATATAGACTTTGCAATCCGCGAATAAATACAAATATTTTGGAAGGTATATACTTACAATTTTTGTTATGATACGCCTGAGCAAAACCATATTACTGAGTCCCCTAACCCTTTACAAATAGTTAGCATTTTTGCCCAGCAACCTCTTCGGCCTTTCAGAAGTAATGCCCATGCTTCTTTGGAGAAACTCCTCTGGGACCCTTTTATTCTCCCTTAAGGCCACCTGGCGCTCGTTTTCAGGCCAGCTTTCCCCACAGAGCTGTGAGGTTCCACGTTTTCTTAGTGCCATGCAGTGTGGCCCATGTCTTCTTACATGTTCTCTCCCCTTCCCAGAGGAGGAAGGAGTAAGAAAGGGACAAGGCAACATAAGCTGAAGGTGGGAGAGAGAAGAGGGTTGAAGAGGAAAAGGTGAACTATATCCATATTTGCCCAATAATCAGCCTGTCAGCACATACTCATGGGGTGCCTCATTTTGCAGAATTGGAGGCTCAAAGAGGGCAGAAGTACAGGACATCCACATCTCTGAGAGCTCATGTCTTATCAGGGGTGCTAACCAATTTGTAGAGGTCAAGACAGTATAGAAAGAAGTTCTAAAATATGGGATCTAGATTACACTCAGCGTTGGTGAATCCAACATTTACAGGGGACAGTTAGACAAAATGAATGATGGGGGCCAGGTGTGGGTCAGGAAGGAATGACAGCGCTGTTGTAAACTGGAGGGCACGTGCCAGGGCTGAGGGGAGGCAGGTGCTACTCAGCGCCTCCAATTGTTGCTGGTGTCATTGTCAGTCCAGTGCTGCCGCATGACTTTTTTCAGAAGCGGAATATCTAGCTTTTAGACGAAATCTTTT
The DNA here is from genome assembly GCF_987537825.1 of Furipterus horrens. Classification (NCBI taxonomy): domain Eukaryota; kingdom Metazoa; phylum Chordata; class Mammalia; order Chiroptera; family Furipteridae; genus Furipterus; species Furipterus horrens. Next base: position 46,328,115 of record NW_028327173.1, read on the forward strand.
GATTCTTAACATGTTGGCAACTAATTCAGATTTTTAAAAAAAAAAACAGAAAAGCAGTGTGTGGGCCAAACCAAACATGTCTGCAGGCTGGATCAGGCCAGAGGCCACCAATTTACAGTGACTAGATTAGAATTATTCAGTGGGTTCCAGGAGGCAATGTCAGAGCTTGTGTGTAAGGTTATGGGGAAGGACATTTCTGATAGAATTCTTCGGAAGATGAGCGCCTTGTAATCATAATTACTCAAAGAAATAGTTGTTGAATGTTTATTTGGTGCCAGGTACTATGATTGGCCTGAAATATGCATCATAAGTTAATTTCTGATGCAATGAAGGTTATGAGAGAGGAGGTTCTGGATGCTTAGCGAAAGGATGTGGACCTTTCGGTAGGATGGAGAGGGATTCTGGAAGCCCTCCTGGATAAAGTGAAATGAATAGGACTTGGTTAGTCAAAGAATGGAGTTCTCAGAAGTCTCCTTTGTAACAGCATCTTTGAGGAATGGAAAGATAGCAGTAAGGTTTGGAGTTTACAGAGCTACAGGGAAGAGTGGGTACAGAAGAGATCACACCGTGACATACTTGGGTCCTTCGTGCCGGTTGCAGCTTATATGGAAGGTAATAGAACACCCAATTTATATTGGTTTGAATGAGAAAGGAACCTATTGCCTTATGTAACTGAACAGTTGAGGAGATTTGGGGGCAGGGCTGGATTAGGGCTCAAACAGTGTGGTCAATACCCTATTTCTCTCTCTTTGCATGCCCACTTTTCTTAACTAGGTTCTCCCCCTTGTTTCAACGTGACTGGCAGTAGCTTAGGTGTGTTTTGAGTTGGGAAGCAGCTGCTGCCTGTGCCTGAGTCTCTTGTATTTGCAGATGTGCTCTGGGAGAGAGGACCTAGAAATCTCGAGAAAGGCTGGTGGTGGTACCTGGAACTCAGCTGGAAGATTTAGGATTCAGACTCCATGAGCAGCCACCAGCGGCCAGAGCCTGACGCATATCTAGGCTCTGCCTCCCTGAGCTCAGTTTAGGGAGGGCCTGCTTTGTGGTCTTCCTGCTCTGGCTCACAGACTGGCTGGCTGGCTGGCTAGCTGCCACTGTGGTCTTGTGGTCTGCCCTGGTGGGTTGTACAAATCCAGGCTCAGCAGGCCTGCCCTGGGCATGCCTTTTCTCCTTGACCTCCCAGGCCCACAGAGCACTGGGTGCCATGGGAACTGGGAAGGACTGGAGAGAAAGTCAAATCTACTTCCCTCATTTCACAGATGAGAAACAGGCTCTGTGGGAAATTGGCTTTTTGGATATCATACCAGCGGTAAGTGGTAGATTTAGAACTCAAGTCTTAGTCTTAGGACTCTTGCTTTTGACCTTTTTCACAATACTGTACTATCTTGTGGGAGCTCCATTTTTCCAAAAGAAGGTTGCCTTAAAATGGAAAGCAAACCTGACTTAAGAACAGGGAAAAAAAAAAATGTTTGGCGTACTTATTTTATGGCTGAGAACGTAAAGCTAATAGTCTAATTTGGCAGCTGAGTTTTATTGTTTTTTGTTTTTTGTTTTTTTTTTGGTTGTTGTTCATTTTTTTTAAGTTGTTACTGCCCTGACCAGTGTGTCTCAGTGGTTGGAGCATTGTGCTGTAGCCAAAGGTTGGGGGTTTGATTCCCAGTCAGGGCACATAACCCAGGTTGCAGGTTCATACGAGGTCCAGACACATATGACTCCCGGTCCCAGCACAGATCCCTGGTCTGCGTGGGTACGAAGGCAACCAGTTGATGCTCCTCTCGTGTCGATATTTCTCTCTGTCTTCCTCCCTCTCTCTAAAAAAGCAAACGAAAATGTCCTCGGGTGAGGATAAAAAAAAAAAGTTGTTATTTATATACCTAGATCAGTGAGCCAAATACCTAGAAGTCAGTGAACCACTGAAGAAATACAAAAATTCTGAGACTTACTACAGTGTTTTTAGATATGTTTTAAAAGAACAAATGTCAATGGTAAATAGTTATTTATAATTGTGAACCTGTACCACCAAAATTAATTTTTTATTACAAAGGTAAAGAGTAAAAAGGAAAAAAACTTTAGGAGAGGAACAACTGGTGTGTGTGTATGTGTGTGTGTGTGTGTGTAAAAACCACAGAAGGAATGTTTACCTGTAATTTTCAGGCAGTTCTATATTGAATTTCAGGACCTGCGTCTCTCTTCATAGTCATTTCTAGTCACTAGGAATAAGAAGAAATTTGCTCTTTCTCTTCCTTCTTCTCCTCCTTCAAAAATTGCAATAGTATTATTACTTTGGAAAGGTTGTTTATTTGTCTTGTTAATCAAGCAAAATGTCATGATGTCATGTGAACGACTTTTTACCTTGCCCTATTTGTTCTGAGTTCAAAAGAAATTCCCCCTACTATAGATTTACATAGTCAAATAATAATATTAATTTCTGAGTTAATTACAGTTAGAAAAGTTCCAACACCAAAATGCTGGAGTAGACCGACTGGAAAGTAGCTTGCTCCATAGTTTCCCTGGAAATAGTGTGCTTTATTGTAATTGTAGGGTAGAAGCCAATAGAGTAAATTCTTATCTGTTATATGCGATAACGTATTGGTTCTGTTCCAACCATAACAGCTATTTTAAAGACTCTGTCACAAAGACCAAGACTGCAGCACTTTTTTCTTGATTCCCCTTGGATGTTTTCTGAAATTTCCTTTTTGCATGGAGTATTTTAAAAGCTACTCCAAGGCCCTGGTGGAAGGGCAGTGAAAATCGGCAAGCCAGTGAGAATGAATCTGAATTTTTAATTAGGCTTTGAGTTGCTTCTTCAAAGTGTGGAGACATCATTAGTGATGTAAGTCTTATTGCATTAGCAGAGACTGACATTTTACTTCAAACGGTGAGAGTGCAGCTGTCCTGTGCAGATAAAAGTTGCCAAGTGTGGAATAGCAAGGTGGATTGGTAGATAATTAGCTGTCCCACATTACTGCAATGTGGAAGAAGCCTGCCAGTCATGGGCAGGAAGGAGGAATTATTAGGGGGAGAAAATCCAAGTGTGTCATGAAGCAATTTGAAATCACTTCAGCTGCGGCAGAGCTGATAAGGCGTATGTTAAGGAAACAAGAAGAACTGAGACTAGTATATGATGGCCAACTTTCTTCTTAAAAAATAATTAAAAGGAGGAAGGGCCAGAAATTAATGATCCATAAATACACTGAAGTACAGATTCATCAGTCTGCTCTGACTCCGTGTTTAAAATAATAACAAATTTACAATAGTTTTCGTATTTCTACGTCACTTGAAAATAAACTGAGGGTTCTCTATAGAAAAGAAATCACAGGGAAGCCATAAAATCTTGAGAATTACTGGGCTGTGTATAACCACAAAAAGATATATGAAGAAGGATTTTGAGGCACATCACCTCCCTGATATGGGTTACAGTATTTATAAATGGTTTGAGGATACTTTTATGGCCTTCTTGGTGGAATATGTGTGTTATGTAAATATTTTTTTAACGTTTTACTGTGATCATCACATTCATCTCTGGGAAATGAGAGGTGTAGAAAGACCTGTTGGGGTTTTTTGTCCATCTTCAATCATTGCTAACTCAAATGAAACATCATGGAACTTTTCTGGCCCCTGCCAGAATACAGGACTCATTTGACCTAATGCCATGCATATGTATTGACTGGCTTTCTCCAAAGTCCATGTCTCTCCTGGCAGTCCAGACACAGCAGGTGCTGAAGAGTGGGTGCTGTGTTTCTCTTGCGAGGCACTCTCTGAAAGAGAGCTGCCCTTGGCCACTGCAGGAGAGCCAGTTTTTTTGCTCTTTCCTGCTGCTTCTGCTACCTCCCTAGGAAACTGTCACTGAGTTGTTGCTGCCTTGGGCACATTTGGAGAAAGCTGGGAGAACTGAAGGTTTTGGCAATGCTCTGTGAAACAAGGCTATGTGTTCCTCAGTAGCCTTGGAAAGGACTAGACTCTGTGCTGATTGTGAACCAATTTCATTTGCTGTGGGTTGAGTGAGATCTCTAAAGATAGTGTAAATTCCGATGGTTGTCAAGGAGGCGTGGAAAATTTTGTTTGCATACGTGTATATTCAGATAATAAATGTGGGCAAGAGTTGCAAACAGTAAAACTTTGGATGAGAGTTATTAAAGCATGAACTCCTGTAAGAAAGCCCTGATTTATTCATTTATAGTCCTGGTATGGTTAGCACTGTCTCTGGCACATGGTGAGGACTCAAAAATGTCTGGACTACAGAAATTGTGTGCCCATCTTTATAAACAGACTGTGTAACTCTCTATTATAACAAACTTTTACTACTATGTTTCATGTGTTAATTTCATTACTCTAGATTTAGAATGAATTGTCTTGAGCCTTTCCTTGCTACTGAAGATTTTAAATGTTTTAGATGAGTAGAAGTGTCTAGCAATATATCAAGCACATTAGAACTCCAAGTATTAGGTAATTCTGATGTTTAATTTCTTCATGTTAGAGAAAGCTGGGGGATTTATATTGAAGACATTTAGGAATATAAACAATGCAAAAATGTGTGTATACTTCCAAATTATGTCCTTAGAGCTACTTTATCCTAGAGGTTAAATTCATTGTTTAATTTGCTTAACAAATATTTATTGACCACATACTATATGCAAGGTACGATACTTAGATTTGAGTTAATAAAGAGAGAGAGACATGATCCCTATTCTTACTGCATATACTACCTACTAAGGGAAATAGACATTAAAGAAATAATCATATAAATAAATATACATTACAAATTTTGAGTAGTGTTATGAAGGAAACAAGAACTATTAGAGTACCAGGGAGGGCCTTTAAAAATGTCAGATATGCTACTTCTTAAAATTTACTAAAGGTTCCTATCTGACTTGAAGTAAAATCCCAGATTACAGTGGCCTTCACAGCCAGATATGATCCGGTCCCTGATACCTTTGTGGCTTATCTCCCCTTCCCTCACCATGTTCCCACCCTTCCCACATGCACATATGCTGTCCTTCCAACATTCCAAGCACATACCTGCCCCAGGTAACCTTTGTTCATGACTGTTTTCCCGTGGAATGGTGCTTGGCACTAAGAATCACTCAATAAATCCTTATTGGACAAGGGTGAGTGGGAGTGACAACTCTGGACTGGGTGGTATGGGAAGAACCTGAAGAAGTGATGAAAAGGAGGAGCCAATCAAGGGTGGAGTGGGAGGGCTACCAGAAGAAGGAGGGGCCAATCAGAGAAGGGGTTGGGGGAGGCTAACAGGAATAAGAGCCAATCAGGGGAGGAGTTGAGGGGCTAGAGGAAGGAAAAAGGAAGACTCAAGGGAGGTTGGGGGACTAGCGTTCCAACAGAGGGAAGAGCCTGCGTGGAAAGGCAGGACTTGGGCGTCCTTGAAGAATGGAAAGAAAGCTGGGTGACTGACTTAGCGTGACAGCAGAAGGGTGGTGCAAGGGCGGAATTTGGATTCTTATTTTTAATCAACGCAAGTATAATTGTTTTCCAGTAACTTTTAGTCATGCCTTTATTGATAAGGGCCCATTAGAAGGGTGAAGATGCTGGTGAAAGACCCGGGATCTGTAGAGGTCTGGAAGTTGGAATGTCTCTGGCAGGCCATTTGTTTCTCTTCTAGTAGAGAGAGAAGGGAAACTACAGCTTCATTAAAATGTATCATCAAGGGAAAAAAAATTTAATGTCGCTTTATTGTTCTGTATCTAGAATTAAAAGAAACAAACCTCATGCTTTCCATGTTATTTCTTCTTTTTCTTGGCAAAATTAAAAAAACAAAACAAAACCAACTTCTAGAGCCAACGCTGAATTCAGTACAGGAATACCTTCTTTATCGCACTTGGCTTTCTTGCGCTTTGCAGATATTTCATTTTTTACAAATCGAGGGTTTGTGGCAACCTCACATTGAGCAGGTCTGGACGCCATTTTCCCAACATGTTCAGTTGATGGTTAGTGTTTTTTAGCAATAAAGTATTTTTAATGTATACACATTGTTTTTTAAGACATAATGCTATTGTATACTGAATAGACTACAGTATAGTGTAAGTATAACTTTTATATGCATTGGAAAACCAAAAATATCATGTGACTTGCTTTATTGTGATAACCGCTTTATTGTAGTGGTTTGGAACAGAACCTGCAATATTTCTGAGTTGTACTTGTAGTGACCTCTTGCAGTAATGATTCAGATGTACTTTACCCCCATTGTATTACATTGATTGATTGATTAACTTGTTTGATTGGTTCGTAGTTTATATACAGTAAAATGTATTCTTTTTTCCTCCCTGCAAATAGCAAAGATCATTTTGTTTTTAAAGATCACTTTTTTTAAAGTGGCTTTCAAACTTTAGAAACAAAATTTTGAGAAGTGTATCAAACATTTTTTCATGCTTTTAAGAAAAATGGTAAATTATACATAACATACAATTTTCTCTTGTAACCTTTTAAAAAATATATAGTTCTGTGCCATCAAGTACATTTACATTGTTGTGCAGCCATCTCCAGAACTTTTCATCTTCTCAAACTAAAACTGTACCCATTAAACTCCTCATTTCCCCCTTCCTTCAGCCCCTGGCAACCACTATTTACTTTTTATCTATAAATTTGACTATGCTAGGTATCTCATAGAAGTGGAATTGTATATTTCTCCTTTTGTGACTGACTTATTTCACTTACCATGTCGTCAAGGTTCATACATATTACAGCATGAATCGGAATTTCCTTCCTTTTTTAAGGCTGAATAAATAATTAATTGTATGTATATACCATATTTTATATGTGCATTCATCCATTGATGGACACTTGAGTTGCTTTCATCATTTGGCTATCGTAGATAATGCTACTATAAACACGGGTAGTACAAATATTTGAGTCCCTGCTTTCAGTTCTTCTGGGTCTATACCCAGGAGTGGAATTGTGCTATATCATGTGATAATTCTGTGTGTAATTTTTTGAGGAATGGTCATGCTTTTTACCATAATGGCTGCATCATTTTATATTCTTATCAGCAGTGGACAAGAATTCTAGTTTCTCCACATTCTTGCCAACACTTGTATTTTTTAATAATAGCCATCTTCATGAGTTTGAAAATGTACTCTCGTTGGTGTTGAGTTCCAGGAGTTTTTATAAACTGCACAGTCATGTAACTATTCACCACAATGAAAATATGTAACAGTTTCATCAGCCCCCAAAACTCTTAGTAGTCAGTCTTTCTTAGGATAAAGACAAAATTTCTTTGTAGTCAGACCCCCCACCCCCTCACCTGGAACTCCTGAAAACCATCTCCATCTCTGCAGTTTTACCTTTGCCAGAATGTTGTATAATGTATATGGATGCATTATGGTGTGCATTTTGAGTCTGGCCTTTTAAATTTATCATAATACATTTGAGATTCAGGTACATGGTTTATATCAATAGTTCATTTCTTTCCATTGCTGAATAGAATCCTACTGTGTGGGTATATCATAGTTTGTTTATCCATTCACCAACTGAAAAACATTTGGAGTTTTTGGAAGTCGTAAATCTTCCATAAACATTCCTGCATGTTTATTCATGTACAAGTTTTTGTTGGAATATATGCTTTCCTAGCTCTAGGGCTGGGATCCCTGTGTCATATGTTAAGTGTGTACTAAAATCTGTAAGAAATCACCAGTCTTGTTTTCCAAAGGGGGTATGTATTCCCACTAGCAATGTATGAGTGTCCTGGTGGCTCCTGTCCTCACCAGAACCTGATCGGAGCAATCATTTTAATGTTAGCCATTGTCAACTGTGTGAAGTAGTATCACACTGTGGTTTTTTTATTTTTATTTTTAATAATTTATTTGTTTATTTATTTTTATTTTGAGGCAGAGGGAAAGGAGAAAGAGAGAGAAACATCACTGTGTGGTTGCCTCTCACTTGCGCCCCCAACTGGGGACCTGATGTGCAACCTAGTCATGTGTCCTGACTGGGAATTGAACCAGTGACACTTGGCTCACAGGCCAGTACTGAATCCACCGAGCCACAGCAGCCAGGGCCTCACACTGTGGTTTTAATAAACATTTCCCTAATGACTAATGGTGCCGAGCATTTTTTCATGTGCCTGTTTGCCGTTAGTATATAGATATACTTTTTTGGTGAAATGTTAAAACCTTTGTCCATTTTAAAATTGAGTTGTTTCCTTATTATTGATTTTAAAGAACAGTTTATTAAGTCTGTAGATTTGTACAAGGATCACCACCGTTGTGTTTTGTAACATTTTTGTTGCTCCCAAAAAGTTTCTATGTGCCACTTATTGTTGTGAGAGATTTTTTTTATTCGAATGTACTTTTTATTTTCCTTATGAGTGCCAAATTCTACTCTTAAGTTTTGTTTTTTTTTAAGTGACAGTGTTCTCACAAGAAATTTGCTTTCACTACTTGAAGAATAAGAATGCCCAGGATTAGAGAGGCTAAAGTGTAATCCAGGATAGATAAAAATCTCTAAGAGTTGTGGATTTTGCAGTTCTTGTTTTCAGCTCAAAACAAAGCATCATTGAAAAGTTTTGGTTAATGTGTCCTGTGTGGGTTTTTAGATTTAATCAATCTGTTAGTAACTACTGATTGAACTTCTGTTTAAATGCTCAAGTGTGAGGATACAGAACAATAGAACAGAGGCCCTACCTTTGAGGGGCCTACATTCTAAAAGAGGGAGGTAGATATTTAAATATGCAAAAACTAAAGATAACGTTGGATCCTGCCTAGTTCCCTGAGGGAGATAAGGTAGGTTAAGGTGCTGTTCAAAGGAGGCCGCCTGGGGGTGGTGGGCATTGCTGTTGGAGCTGAGGCAGAAGGTGGGAATGTGTAGAGAAGCTGGGGAGACAGTAGGGGAAGGAGTAGGAAGCACAGGGCCTGAGAGGAGGACCAGCTTGGTGTGTGTGAGGGGCTGAAAGAAGGCACTGAAGGAAGGTCGAAGTGGAGGAAGATGAGAGAGAGTAAGATCACTGTGGAGACCAGAGTTTGGATTTTATTCTGTCTGAAATGGGAAGCCTCTGGAGGATTTTAGGCACAAGAGGGACGTGGTTGACTTTTGCTTTAGAAATATCCCCCTGGCTATTGGACACCCTCATTTATGGGGTGTGGGTGGAAGGGGAGAGAGTAACAAAGGTATTTATTCTTCATAGAGTGGTAGCACCACGTTTATCTTCACAATTTCACTTAAACACGATGAAATTGTATTAAAGCTGTCCCTCTCTATATCGCGGTTCACTTACTGCAGCCTCACTTATCGCGGGATTTTAAAAAATATTATACTTAATTATTTATTGCGGATTTTTCGCTACATCGCGGGATCTTGCGGTACTGTATACATATGTTGTTTAAGTTACATAGGTTTAAGAGTGTAGAATAACTTTAAGAACATAAGTAGTGTTTATAAAAGTGTGAAAGCCCTGGCTGCTGTGGCTCGGTGGATTAAGCTTCGGCCTGCGAACCAGGTGTTGCTGGTTCAATTCCCAGTCAGGGCACATGACTAGGTTGCACGTCAGGTCCCCAGTTGGGGGCGCAAGTGAGAGGCAACCACACGTTGATGTTTCTCTCCCTCTCTTTCTCCTTTCCCCAGTCTCTAAAAATAAATAAATAAACAATTATTTTTTAAAAAGTGTGGACAAGGTTAATAAGGGAGTGGGAAAGGTTAATAAGGGACCGGGAATGGTTTGTAAGTGTGTGGGAAGGGTTTATAAAGCCTTAAAATATATATAAATACTAAAATAAATGTAAGGTTCCTACTTTGCGTATTTTCACCTATCGCAGGGGGGTCTAGAACTTAATACCTGCCGTAAGTGAGGGAATACTGTATTTGTATGTACCTCAACAGAGGCCCACTGGGCCAAGGCTGTGAGTTTCAAGAAGGTAGGACAGCTGCAACAGAATAAAGATTCGAGAAAATAGGACCGGTCAATATAGAAAACATGAGACAACATTGATAGTATCCATATTTATAGATATTTTCTGCTGAGCTATTGATCATTAAAGGCTGTCGAGATCTTAGCTTATCAGTAGTGTAACTTTAGACAAGTCCTTTTTTCCCTTTCCATAGCCTCCCGTTTTCTCACTTTATAAATGGAAAAATCATACCTGTCTCAACTGTGGGTGATTAAGAGTCACAGTGTATGTATGTCATAGATACAGTGTCATCGTTGTTGTTGTCATAGGGTGTGTTGAATTGCAAGTAACAGCCCATCCCAACTGAAACTGCCTTGAAGGATAAAGAGAGTTTGTTGGCTTAAACAGCTGAAAGGTTTACAGAGAGTGTGAATGAGCTTCAGACACAGTTTGATCAGAGCCCTGGCTCCATGTTCTCTCCCTGTTACTCTCGGGCTCTGCCACCCTCTAGAAAAATTCTCAGTCTGTTTTGCCTGTGGTAAAATGATTCCAGACCTCTCAGGGCACATCGTCCTCTTCAGAAGGGATACCTTCCTCCTCCACTCATTGTAGGGCGTCTTGGGCTCCCCCTGTCTGGATTTTACTCTGGTTAGTGGAACACAGGAGGATGGGCTTATGTTAGTTTGTGCCACTCAGCACCTACTCCTAGAGCTGGGCTTGGGGTTGATGCCACCCACATCTCATGACTAGTGTGCAGTGTAGTGACATGGGCAGCAGAGAGGTAACATGTTCCCTCCAGTTACCACTGTATTCATTCCATGCAGGAGAATATCGGAATGATTTTGGCCATCTTGACTAGTGTGTCAGTTGTGTTGGACTCTCCCTTCCCACCTTTAAAAACTTAACTATTTACTGAGCACCTGCGTGAAACATAGGAAGTACTTGATGGTGTCATGTTAGCACAATAATTTGGGACTGCTCCATCTATTTGGTTAGTGGAAGAATCCAAATCAATTAGTGTAGAAGGCAATTCTAATAATGTACATATTAAAATATAATTTTAGCTTTATGTGAAATGATTATGGTTTGGAGTTACCCATGGTGGTGGAGTTTATATTTTATAAACCTATTATTACAGATACATCCTAATATCATAATATGTTTCATGACATAACATGTTTCAGACAGAATTATTTTTCTAAGCATCTGGTGGGAGATACTTCATAATTTATGTTTTGCAAATTTTAGTGTTTCACCCATCTCCATTGGCCCATCTCTCATTTTTTTGTTTGGCTGTGTCTGTTTCATGATGATGTTTCGAAAAGTCATGAAGAGATTTGCTACTCTAGGGTGTGGTTATTAAACAGCCTGCATTTAGTTCTTTTAGTGATTAAAACTAAATAGTAGTTAATACATTTTCAGATTACCATAAATAGACATTTTACTGGATAAATGATTTTTGAGAGATTTGTAGTTACAAAAATAATTACCATCTATTTTGGACAGAGTTCTCAAGAATTTATTGTTAAGGGAACCTCATTTTGACATAGTAAAATATTATCAAGGAGGTGGAGTATAAGTATCCTTGTATAGTTTACCCTCCAAAAATTTGTCTTCTATTTGATCTGATTCAAGAGTTACAGGACTTGAATTTAACAGTTTTCACTTAGCACATTCATAGGTTATTGAAGTATAGGTGTGTGGTGCATAGGTTATTGAAGTATATAGGTGTGTGGTGCCATTTCCCATAATATCTGATGTTGAATCAGGAGATGGGAAGCTTGCAATCATACCGCTCTTGTTTCTCCAGCTATTCTTTTAATACACTTACAATGTGCATACAATCTACCAAGCGGTCGCCTGATTGTATAATTTTACTGTTATCTTTCATTTTGTTAGAATTTGATTTTTATACACTGGTTCTCTTAGTTACGGAACTAGGCAAAATTACAGAGATATATATTGAACAGTTTCTTCTTAGTTTTATGATCACTTTAGAATTCTGTAAATATACTTTTTCTGAAAATAGTCACATCACTATATAACATCTTTAAAACTTTAGAACTGATTCTTGTATCTAACAGTATAACCAGGACAGTTAGTAAATGATGAAATAAGTAATCTTTCATTTCACGTAATGAATGTCTACTGCTAGTTATGCATTCTTGGAGATGCTGGAGATAGTCAACAAAGCACAAGCCTGCTTTCCTGGAGCAGACATTCTACTGGGGAAATGAGTAAGCCTTCTGGGAGTAGTGAGGGACCAGGGTCAGTTCAGGGAGATGATATGAATGCAATGATCAAGACTTTTGCTTAAGGAGGGGCAGAGGGGTCACAGGGACTGGAGGGATCATCTGAGGGATAAATGCTTTAGGCTAATCTCTCCCAAGCCACATTTTTTGTTTATGGCATTTTCTAAAGACTCACAAGTGGCCTGTAAACAATTACTATGCTTTGCTTCTGTGTGTTTCCTATAAACCCTTAACTAGGATTTTTATTCCTTTTTTTTCTAACTGAGCTGCCTGAGACTTACTCCATGCTCCAGTCTCCTAGGATTGTCCTGTCAGGAAATGGGAATGCGTACCTTCTGGGAGGCTTTGTGGATGGGCTGCAAACTAAAAGCCATTTTTAAGGAGTACAGTGGCCTTCCTGAAAGGTGACAGGAAGTCTGAGCACTAACAGCTATCATCAGTTTCCAACACTCTGGCTTCCAAAGCTCATTTCAAAGTCTGTTGTTTGAAACAACACTCACCCAAAGGGGCCATAAAAGCATACCCAGTACCCAGGCCAACTCACAGAGAAGCCTTTTTCGAGAAACTCGGATTTCTTAATGCAAGGCCCTTCCACTGTTCGTCAAAGCCTCGGGTTTGTCACTGTGAAAATCGAGGTACGTTCATGGTTGCAGGGTTATAAGGAGGTCTGTGAGACTCTGGCGCTGTGCCTGATGTCAGGGGTCTCATGAAGTTGTCCGTTTTTCTTTATGAAGGAATGTATTGCTGGGATTCAGAATTTCATGCTCCAGTCCTCACTTCTAGCTTTTGAGCAGCAGCGAGGGTCTTAGGTGGATGAGGGTGAGAAATGAAGTAGGAGGAATCTCCTACGCTATTAATGGTTGGGAAAAAGGAAGGGTTATATGATGTTACCTACTATTGATTGAGCATTTGCTATATACTATGTACTGTAATACCCTACAGGTTAAGTATTGGCTGTTTTCATTTGACTCAGACATAGCTCAGTAGACTAAGCTTGCTTCCTAAATGTCTGTTCCTAAAAGCTTTGGCCAAAGGGGCTGGTTCTTCAGGTACAAATGGCTCTTATTTCAGTCCCTGCCCACTTCTATTTTTTTTTTTTCTCTCAATTTAGTCCCTGTCTATAGATCAAGAATGACTTTGGGGACATTTTTGTCTGCCACTAAGCAATTTCAGTAAAAAGGAAGATGCTTTTCAAATTCCCAAAGGGCAGAATAGCCTTCTCCCTGGTAGTGTAGGTCTGCCTGGGCCTGGTTTCCTCTTGAAATGCCTCCCTGTGATGTTTTAACTTAAAAGATGGAGGGTCGTTTGATCCAAGCCCAGGATTTGTTGGCTACAGGGTTTTTGTTAATAGAAAACACTCATGCACCTCTAGGGGGGAGAAATTAAAGCACATACTTCTTCCTCTTTGACCTTTGAACCCTTGCCATTTACATCAAACACTCACTGGCAGAGGAGGCTAAATTAATAATCTGTGATAGCTCCCTCTCTAACAAGCCTCACTTTAAACCGGGCATTTTCTCCTCGAACTGATGAGTTTCCACTTCTCAGAAGATGTGTGCGCCCTTTAGACATCGGAGGGGAGGGAACACCCTTTGTGCTAGCAAAGCCCTGCACTTCCCACAGTAGTCCCATTCCGTGAGTTTCAAAACTATTTTGTCTTTCAAGAACAGTTACAAAGTAGTTATATAAAAGCTGCGTGACTAGGCTTCCTAGCCTCAATTTCTTTATCTGCAAAATGGGGAGGACCAGCTTCCTCCAAGGACTGTAGTGAAGACTAAAGGAGGGCCCGAATATGAAATTGCTTACTATCGTGCTTTTCAGGTACATATAACCTCTTATTCTCAGGGGAGAGACAACAAGTGGTGGTGGGAATACAGGTGCAGAGTAACATTTTCTTTTTCAAGACTGTAGGACCGAAAGCTCCTGCATGTCTGTATTCCCTATACCGACAACCCGATTAGATCTTTTTGTTCTAAAAAAATAAAAGAGAGTTGTAGAAAAACTTTGCTTAAATAACTTTAAAAAGGAAGTACATAATTAAACTTTCTTATTTATAATCCATAGAGACCGGTATGATATGACTATAATATTATTAATGATTCAAATTTATTACCATGCTTTAGGGCTTGGGCAGGGTTTGCCTTCAGATGGTCCAAACTTTAAAGGTTCAGTCCGTGAATATCAAGGCCCTCTATTTAGTGAGCCAAAGCAGTGGGAAATTAGGTACCTTTCTTATTTTATGAAATTATCATTAAAAATAAACAGTGAGAAACTAGCTTTTTGTGTGTCCCTGAAAATTATATACTGTTTTTGATTTTCTTAAAAGACCTTTACTTAGCTTTCTTTTTTGACTGAAGATGGTGTGAAACTAGCATTCTCAAAATATTTCTCCATGAGTTTTAAAAGGTTGGGATTTTAAAAGTAAGTTTGGAATTAAAAAATTAAAAAAAAAAATTAACTCTGGGTAACATTCATTTGGGAGAAAATGGAAGGCTGAAGAACATATTCTATAGCTGCAATATGAAACAGCCTGTATTGGGGGGATGTTTTATCCTTAATGAAAGGACCCTGGAAATCTTTGTCACTTGAGTTATAAGGGCATTTGTGTAACTTCAGAAAAATATAGGGAAGGATTGCCTTTATTCTCATAGCATGGAGTTGGGTTCTTCCATTATTTTCTTAGAACAAGCCTTTGACCAGAGCTCTGGCCTCTGTCCTCTTTCCCACACCGTGTGTGTCCACTTCATGCCTTTAGACCAAATAGATCCTGGCTCGAAGTCTCTCCAGGCTCCTCTCCCAGGAGTGAGTTGTTCTGCTCATCACAGCGGGGAACTTCCCATGTTCTGAAATTCTTTGTCATCCATGAATAGTAAGCTACCTTTCCTGGAATACGTACCTGTGCCCAGTGACACTTACACTTGACTTACCTTATCTCAGACTTCACATAAGTGTCCCGCTGTTGGGACTTAAGGGTATATTGTGCAGTTATTTATCTTCTGGAACGAATACTTTCATCAGGTCCATTTTTTGTTAGCCTAGTTTAATATTGGTGAGTAGTGGAAGGCATCGTGATGTGAAGAAAACATTGGGTTTGTCCTTGAGGACTCCATTATGGCATTGCCTTGATTGTCTATACTAGACAACCAAGTGTAGTTTCTAATTCTAGAAAGTTGTCTCTTTTATTACACCTATGTTTGGGTTGAGTGCTGCTGCCTTGCGGCCCCTTAGAACTCTGTACTTGCCCTTGTGAGCTACTTACGGGAAGAAACTAAGTCTGCTTTCCCTGAATCTTTTAATACTTTGTATAGTGTTTAGGGCAAGAGTAGGCCTCAATAAATGCTGGGTGGATGCATGGATGAATTTAGAAGCAAAGACTTAGGGTTTTCACCTTAATCTCTCTGGGTCTCTTCACCTATGAGAGTAAATAATACTTCAGAGAGCTATTGTTATGTCAAATAACTGTCTCTAAAATCCCTTTGTGAATTATAAAATAAGACACATCTTACTGTAGGAGTTCAAAAATACTTGAGTGAAAGATTTCTTATCTTTTCTATATCTAGATACATAAAAGAACATTCCATTTATTGCTATGGGTCAACTTGTTCTTTGTGTAACTGCTTCATTCTCCAGAAAGTAGTAGTCATGAAGAAATAATGAGGTGAAAAACTTAATCATTCATTCAACCAATGATGGCCCATGAGTGCTTTAATAATTTAAATGTACATAGTTGGGCACCTCATTAATACTGTAATATACTCTGAGAAAATATATCATAAGTTTTATTGGAAAATTACTTACTACATTTCGTACTTCCAACTTCCAAAGATTTGAGGAGCAGTTGGGAAAGCACATATTACTGGCCAGGGAATTATGCCTCTCTTATGACTTATATCTAGGAAGGACTGCTCTGAATGTGTAATGGCCCGTAGCTGGCAATACGAGAATGCAAGTGTAGGAAAGAGATTGTGTGGGTGCCAGCGAGCTCAGCCCAGGAGTTGCAGCAGCCTTATTGGACAGTTTTGTGTACACCTTCTTTTCCCCTGGGAACTATGGAGGAGAAGGGAGGCCCGCCGTCGCTAATTTTAAGTTTTCCCTCCTCCCTGCTGCACATACCTTTTTCTCCTCCCTGCAGTGGGTTTAAAAACACTTTGTGGGGCTAATTGAGTGAGCTCGTGGTCCTCATAATCTCCTTATAGAAGTGTATGCACGCTCAGGGGCCCTATTTAATAGACACGGCTGCCTCTGTGAAAGAATGCTTTGTGGAAGGGAGCCTTTGTGTATTTCTCCATCTCTCAGCAGTTCCCGGCTCTTTCCAAGTCTCCCTGACACTGAATGGCAGAGCTGGGAAGGACCTGCTTCAGGATCAATGGGGGGCAGGGGGAGAGGGTTGCGGGAGGAGACTGAGCATTGGAATGCTGAGACCCTTGGTCTTGGCACTCCAGAGCTGAGCATCTTAAACATTTTCTCTTCTTCTTAACCCCAGGCCGGGGATTTTGCATTTTCAATGAGGGCCCCACTACCCTGAGCCCTAGTGAAAGTGGATCACTTTAAGCCTGCAACAATGGTGGCTCCTTATCCTCTTAGTTAATGCTTTAGATAACTTTCTTTTAGGCCAGGTAGGGGTTTGTAAATGGTGCTGGGGCTCTGGCTTTGCCTGGTAAGACACGTAAAATGTTCTCATGTGTGCCAACCATCTTTCCCCCTGCTTTCTGTTCATTTGCAGGGAATGTTTACATTCTTATTTGTGGACAAGTCAAGCTGCGTTAGTAACATATCATGAGCGGTTGTCACAAAGAGGACTTACAAAGGATAGCAATTCTCGAGTTCCCAGACAGCATCCCAAAGCTTGGCTAGACAAAGGATGTACACTTTCTTTTTCTTTCAATTAATTTTATAAGCTTGAATTTAGAATTTAACCAAATTGAAGCGGCTTTTATTCACTAGCAGTGAAACCACAGGATTTTGCCTGATATGGTTCCTTAAATTGCTAGTCAAGGAAAAAAAATAACTCCTGAGGACAATATTTTATTGGTAAGTAGGACTTACAATAGCACGATTTTGAGGGCTCCTTTTACGTGCCAGCCTTTAGGCTGAGGTTAAAGTTCTGTTTCAAATGCAGTTACTGACTTCAGAAAGTATAAACAACTTGTTGAAGTTTTGAAAGTCACAAAGTGGAAGAGGTTAAATTCAAATGTGTGGCAGCTTCTGCTTGAGACTTAGGTTAGTTACATTAATTGATTTGGCATTTAATGAGCTCCTCAATATCTGCTGTCTGGATAAGTCTTGTTTCTTTGGGTAGGGAATATAAGAGTGTGTAATGAGAGAAACTGGCATTTTTGTAGCTCGGTCAGCAGAAAATATTTAGCAGATCCCGTCATTGAAGACATTTGTTTATTAGCTCATTCCTCTGTGGGAACCCTTCCCACCCCACCTCTTGGGAGAGAATGGGACACATACAGAAGTATTTTGAAAACTGGAAATGGATGTAAATGTAGTGTTGTTGTCATCATCATGGAGAGGTGGGAGAGGAAAGGAAAGAAAACAGGACAACAGAATGCTAAATTCCGGTCTCAGGTATGGACTGTTACAGTGTCTGTCCTGTATTTTGGAATTCTTTCGTGATGTGTTAGGAAAACTGTCCTGTGGAATCATAAGTTTATTTCTTCTTGGCCCTCTCTGTTGCAATAGATAAAGTGGATGCTGTCATTGTACACACAGTCTGTTCATATACTTGAAAGACTGTTAAGTTCTCCATTATTTCCCATACAAAAGGGTGTGTTCCCAGTGTGCCTGATGGAAGGACTTTGTCCCTCAGTTGTTAATTGGGAGAAAGATATACATGGATAGACAGATAAGCAATAAAGTTTCCTTTTTATTGACTCAGACCTAAGAGAATTAGCTTTTTGGGGGGAGTGGGGGGGCCGTTTTGAACCTGAGTTTCTATGAGTTTTTAAAGTGCCCCTAGCACTGAAATCCTCAAATTTCTTCATTGCAGCCAAGCTTATGGCCGGATCTCCCCTTTCTCCATTTCTTCCTATGTTTGTCTTTCACAAGGAAGTAGAACAAAATTTGGGCTACCTAAACAAATTTTTTAAAAAAGACATGCATAGACTTTGCTCCATCTTTTTGGCTGAGACCTTGGTAGCTGTATTTTAGCTTTACTATAATATATTTGAAAAGCTTTGAGTGTACTGCCAAAAGCAAGAGGGCACTTAATACCTTTGCATTTTATAATGATTTGTTTGCCAACCTGGCTGATGTCCCAGATAATGCATCCTAGAACTTGGGTGGTTGTGAAAGTGACTTGATGTTTGGAGCTTGTTTGATCTACATTAGACTTATCCTTTGAAATATGTGGGATATTTCACTCCTGCTAATAGGCTTCAGATTCTATAAATGATGTCAAGATTTTCACAATTGCCTCACCTTATTCTTACTGAAAATATTTTTATTGCTTTTTAGCTAATAATTATTTTTAAGTTTAGCCAGTATGGAATATCTAAAAGGTGGTATGCTAGGGAGTCAAGAGAAATCTAGCAACCTTTGTGTTAGGAAACTAAAGTCTACATTTGGCGGGACCTTGAGCTAGTCGTGTTACTCTGTGCTGTAGTTTCCTCCTGTAATCTTCCAGGTCTAATTTTCTAGGTTTATGTGCTAACTCAGAATTTCTCAGTCTGTTGTAGTCAAAAGCATCACATTTAGGTGCTGGCTGAATTTGAAAATTACAGCTTACAAAATTCACTGGCTTTGGGTGAAAATGGCGTGAACCATAGTGTGGAATCCTTGTTCTTCCTAACTAGGATCGTCACAGTGGAGATGGTACACTGGGAGTTGAGAACAAGAAGCTGTTAGAGAAGTGAATGAAGTGAGCCAGTCTCTTCCAGCTGAGCCAAGCTGGGAAAGCTCTATTTATGGGTAATTCATAGATCAATGAGATCACATGACCTGGACTCCTTCATACAGAATAGTTGTGCATGAAAGTCCAATTTCCTCAAAACCTAGATTTTCCTTAGAAGTTGCCTTTAAAAAAAAAAAAAAAAAAAAAAAAAAAACAGCTTTGCCAAAGTGGTTTCCTGTCCTGAAGGTTTCCATGGAGAGAACGTTTTCAAGATTAAAGGACTCTAGCTGTCATTTTTAACCTGAGGAGGCTTAGGATTTACGTGTCAAAGCAAGGCTGAAATTTAGTATCCCCACCCCCAATTGTGTGTGTGTGTGTGTGTGTGTGTGTGTGTGTGCAAGTTTGCTTTCTGTTCCCAAATGCTGAGAGTCAAGGAGTTATCAGCTAATTGGCTACTAATTAGTTATTAGCTTTGCAGTAAAGAGAGAGAAAAAGAAATAATCTGATTTTATAATGCCTTCTTTACTCAACATGAATAAGAGTTTCTGTTTCTGTTTTTTTGTTTTTTTTTTTTTAAGTCATCCATAAATGATACAGCGCTTTGGCCATCCATGGTCCTCTGAGCACCCATTCATTTAGCGAACAATTTTAGCCGCTACTCTAGAGGTCCTGTGGTAGAAGTAGAAAAGGACACAGTCCATGCATCTTCTTCCTGTGCTAGTGGACTGGGCAGAATCTACAAGTCCCACCTAGTTGTGAAATTTCACTTCCCGGTAATGATAACCCCCAGCAGGTGGGTTGTTGGCAAGTACAATAGTGAGGGGCAGGGAAGGAGACCCTTAGCCAGGCAGAATGAAGAGGTTTCCAAATCTGGCAAAATTAATGTGATAGTTATGAGAACCAAGGCAATTTGGAATTACATAGTTCAGGGGAAAAATACCTGGGAAAGAGCCTGGAATCAGCAGACATTAAACCCGGACTTACTGTCATGCTTATCTGAAGAGCCCTCTGCTTCTGGTAAATGGGTCAGCCCCTGGGGAGAAAAATAACCAATTGACAACAGGATACACAGGGAGAGCATAAAGGAGTAGGGGACATTTACCAAGGGCCAGGAGTGAGTGTAGACCACCATCTCAGACCCTTTGACAGGCTTTCATGTGTTCTTTTCTCCAGAAACCTTTTCCCTGCTGGGAGAATATACTCCTAAACCAAATTGTGTTGCACCTCCAAGAAGCTAATAGACAATTAAATCGGTGGTTAGGTATATGTAAGCACAGACGGGGCTATACCAGAGAGAAAGCATAGGGACCACACAATAGCATCTAGATACTGACTGGTGCAACTTTTAAACTCACGTATGTACAGGACCAATTATAGTACCTGGCAGAGCATTGTGGTTCAGTACTTGGGAACTATTCTTTTCTCCTCTTTACTTTCTCACTATTTGAAGCGGACATAGTCTTTGCTTTACAAAACATTCAGTTTAAGTCTGTATTTGAGTATGATATGTTTTTACAGTTTACTTATTTTATCATCTTCCTGAGATTTCAAGTTACCAAATATTTAATTTTATGTGAGATGGTACCTTCAAAGTTAATTTCCTCATTTGAAAGAAGGGAAATTTGAAGCTCTTAGAAGTGTAGCTCCTGGACCCGGTTTGCTCAGGTAATTGGAGGTGGGGGCCTAGGTTAAAAGCCAGGTCTCCTGACTTTCCATTCAGTGGTGCTTCTAGCATAGTCCACCACCTCTCAATATTTTAGACATGAAACAAGATTGATTCCCAGACCTCAACTTCTTGGTTCTCAAGTCTTGTCTGAAGGATTTGTTACTTGATTTAAAATGCTTTCTTGATTCTCTGATCCTCGTCTCTCTGTCAGGGCTGAGAGCTCAGTTGTTTACAGTATCACATACTCCTATATTTTTTAATTCTTCACCCAAGGACATGTTTATTGCTTAAGAGGAAGGGAAACATAGAAAACCATTGATGTGAGATACAAATATCAATTGGTTACAAATAGCAATCGGTTGCCTCCCGTACGTATCCAGACCAGGGATCAAAGCAGCAACGCAGGTAGGTGCCCTGACTGGGGATTGAACCCACAACCTTTTGGTGCACGGGATGACGCTCCAACCAGCTGAGCCACCTGACCAGGGCTCACATACTCTTGAGTAAGGTGTTGACTACCATGCTAGGCAGATTTAAGGTTTATGTTAATATATGATACATTGATCATTCCCCTCTCTGCAACTTATAGAATGGAGGAATACCTTAAGAAGTATGAATTACTTGTCTTGTTTTACCCAGTCTTCACAGGCTTATTAAATAGACCTGACTTCCCAATTAGTTTGGGATACATATTCCTGGTGTGTATCCAGAAATATAATGTGTGGAGCTGACCAGCTGAGGACTGGGTGGTATTCTGACCTAGTGACCCCAACATCCTGTATTGACCATCTTCATGTGTCTTCAGGTTTCTTGAAGTCATGACAAGTCTCTGGACAGAGTATTTTACCAGCTGCCTTTTGTATAACTTGGTGAATTTTCCCAGACTGGGTGATGGTTATCATGTCAAAAGATTTGACCAGGACCCTTTTTATGGGATGATTTTTATCAGTTTTCTTGACCATTGCCTTGAAGGCACCTAAGCATCTACAAATTTGCATTTTAACAACCTGAATGATACTCTTCCTTTATTCACTTGCCACCATGTTTAAAATTGGTGAGAACACCAAACTCATTGGCACAAGAAAAGTCACAGAGGGACATGCCACACAGTTGTGGTTTTCTCAACTCTGGACAATCCAGCAGAACTCTGCTTGAGAGTTTGTAGTACGGTTGTATTAATCAGAAAAGAATAAAACTTGGGTTTTTTTTTTTTAAATTCTAGATTCCATAGAATTCAAAAAGAATTATAACAAGAGCCTCTAACAGAAATTTGTTTTTTCTTTCCATAATGAGGTAGACAATAAATCCCAATAGTACTGGCAGTATCTGGGACTCTGTCATAAAAACAAATCAAAGATATTTTATAACTTTTTGCAGGTATCACAGATAAGTTGAAATAACATGATCTTTACTACTTTGAAATTATGTAGCTGTTAGACACACTGCTGAATCTTACCTTGTTGATTAGTGTATTAATAAAGAAGCACACCTAACTATATGTTAAAAAACATTTTATAATTGGTGTTCTTTACAATCCTGTGTGTTTTATTTTATGCATTTAAATACATGATTCTGAGAAGAGGTTCACACACTTGACTGCACAGTCCTTGGACTTTAAAACACAAAAAATGAAGACTCCCTGACCTAGGGCAGGCTGCAGTGATGAAACAAAATCCCTACATCTCAGCTGACACACATTGCTGGTTCAATTAATATCTTCCGGGGGTCAGCATGGCTCTTCTTTATTTTGAGACCTAAGCACCTCAACATGTGACTTCCAGGTTTGCCTCTGTAGGGCAAGACAGGCATGGAGAACTTACCCTCATATTTGTAGGCTTTGGCTGGGCAGTGACACAAGTTGATTTTTTTTTCTTTTTACACATACCAGTCCTCTTCTGGGGGCATTAATTCTCAAGTAGGCTATGAAAGAATTCAGTTATGATCATGTTCTGCAAGGAGGGGTGCCAAAGCAAAGAAGGTCCTGGTCAGGAATTCAGTGGTACTTGTGTAATTATTCACATCTGAGTTCCCTATAAGAAAGGCAACAGTTAAAACATATAAGCTGCCAGCGCCTTGGAAACCCCAAAGATGCTCCCTTTCTCCACATTGACATACTTTTACTACTGGTACTAACAGCTTTGAAATGCTGCAATGATGCTTTTGGGGTTAAATTCTGCATTAGTATCCAGCTTGGCGGCTCTCCCTATTTTGACGTCCACGAGTTTCTTCTTTATTGGTATCACTGATGTCATTTTGAAGTCCTGGGGGTCTGTTCACTGTCATAAGTCACTTCTGATCACAAGCCATTGGCCACAGTTGATTGCTTGACCCCCAACTGCAAGGGACCTGGGGTGTGTGGTAGAGCACTTGGGATGTCCAGTAAGCAGCATGCATGTTTATTTCACAGTAGTATGCTTTCATTGTCCAAAAGCGTTAAAGCATTGTATCTTCAACATTGAAGATGCCAGATAAATATCTATGTTCTAAACAGTATCCTCAGTTGGGCATGCAAACAAACCAGACGAAACCCAGAATTGAAATTTTCACAAAATCTAGTATTGAAGTTCATACACCAATGACAAGAATTAACCTATTCCTATGTAGATAATGAATGTTTATTAGAATTCTTCTGTAATTGAACTGCTGCTTACAAACTAAGAGTCTGTGTCCTCTCCTTCCATTTTAATAAATAAAGTAGAAAATGCAGTGAACTCTCTAATGTTGCATCTTCTAGGGCAAAGAAATGGAAAGAAAAAGTGAGTTATGACCAGAATATAAAGATGGTCTGTCTTGATAACACTGACTGTATTTCTTGCCTCTCGTAACAGTTCACAACTTCTTGTACCACCTGCATCTTTATTTTATGTATTGTTTCTCTTGGGATAAAAGCAACTTCACTCATCATGACCAGAGGCCTTCAAGTCTAGTTTGTAGCTATATTCTTGGATTTACTTTAGTCTAGGTTCACTACCTCTTTGAACTGATTTATGCCTTTTTGTGTCGATGCCTTCAGCAGTTAATTCCATATTTTAACTAGTAATTCCATTTTTTTCTGTAAGAAAATACTGTCTGAATGGCTTCTAGAAATAACTTCTACTTTTGGCAGATATTACCTCAGGTGAAATTACTTTTACTTCTGGTGTTTTGTGCACAAAAAGACCAAATCATGGTGAGTATCATATAGACACTTTGAAAGATTGCCTACCAGTAACTTTCTCCTAAATTAGAGACATTTCTCCCTGAAAAGTGTAGAAGTCTGGATATTCTACTTTCCTCAAAGGCTAACAAAAAAAAAAAGAAATAGAAGTGATTTCCAGTTAGAAATTATCACCTGCACCTTATTTTTAATAAAAGATAGTCAGTGTCTGAGAGGCCTATGTGGAGATTTGAAGGGCAGAACTGGGCAGCCTGTGTGAGCAACTAGGAGAGAAAGTGGACAAGCTTGGCCTAGAGGCATCTTTGCTGACATTGATTAAACACACACAATGGTCTAGAACTCAGGTGTTTCTGTGAAATGGGATTCCTTTTTTCCTTCACCACCTTCTCCATAGAAATTGTCCAAGTAGTAATTTGGATATAACTAATATAAGGCTTAGCTTAGTTTAATAACATTGAAAGTTAATTGGTTTGGGGATATTTAAATCTTAAGAAAAAGAAGCAGCACAGACACTTCTTGTTTTGGAAAAGAGAGGATGTATCATCACAACCTGAAAAAGGACAGCAGTGCAAGTAGGCACCTTTCCCACAACGGAGCTGTGAACTTACCCTGTAATGCACACTTCATAGCTATCTTATTTGAGCAAATCCTCCTGAGCCCTACAATTGATTTGTTGTATTGCTTCCCCGTTCTTTTGCCAACAGTTATTTAGACAGAGCTGAAACATATTAAACACGAGTTGAGTTCCCTATTGTCCTGTCTGGCACTCTGTTTCCATCCAGAGTACGCTGGTGTACATTAGATCACTAAGGGGCTCATTATTACTGAACTCCAGCCAGGACTTCATTTCCTAAACACATGTGCTTGTCTGGTATTGCTTGTGGGCCTTCAGCTCTGCTTTTCCCTTGTGTGTGTCTGTGTGTGCGCGCGTGCGCGCGCGTACATTTCTTTTGTTAGAAGTACAGCAAGAAATCTTTGCAGATCTGATATTATAATTTTTGTTTCATTTATACATTCCCCTTACATTGAGGGGATTTCAGGTAAACAGGAGAATCCCAGCTCTGTGTAGGTCATGTCAAAGTTGGGGTGAAGCAGAATAGGCAAGGAGAGGTAAAATTTTGTTTGAAGTTAACGACAGTTAAAACCACTTAACTTGTATTTACTTTTCTCAAACCCAAGTGACAGGCTCAGAACTGACCACTGAATTATGGAACTGAACTGAAAAAGGCTTGGGTTCATTGCATCAATCAAAGTACTTTTCTTTCCCCATTTTAGGTGCACTGATATCCCCTTATTCCTTGGTGTTGGTGGGAAAACTTGGTCAAAAAGGATAATTACTTTTTCATTTAGTTGCATGCACTTCAAAAGGCAACAGCAAGCATTCATTAATTTCCATCTGATAGAGCTGAACTTTTTCTTTTTTTTTTTTTTGTGGCTAAACAATTGAAACAGGAAATGACCTGAGATACAGTTTCCATGACACCCTGTCACTTGGATCCAGTTTTCCAGAACATGAAAGAGCAAAGCCGGCTTTTGATAGTGAGTAACTAATTGGACTGGCTGATAGTGGGAGAATTTTTTAATGTGAAAAATAAAGGAGAAAAAAACTGGAACAGCTGTGTTTTGGTACAGTTGTCTAATCCCCAGATAAAACACTCCAAGGACATTGAAATTGAATAGTGCCTTTAGTTAAGGAGAAAAATCTAAAATCTGTGAAAGCTCTGGTTTTACTTGAAAGAAAAATACAGAAAATATTTATGTGAAAAAAAACAAGCAGCATAAAAGAAAATTACTGAGTGGTGCCTTTTAGGAATCACCTGTTCATGCAAAGTATGATTTCATATTTTTAAGATGTCTTCATGCACTCTTGTATGTGAAAAGAGAGACTACCTGCGGGATTTTTTTTTTTTTTAAAGCCCACATTGTCTAAACATGTTTTGGGGTGTATAGTGGGTAGAGCTGATGAGTTGGGAGCATCAAAATACCTATAACTTACATTAAATAAATTGAGACATTTAGTTAGAAATGTTTTCATTGAGCAACCCCGCTGCACACATAAATTTAGGCTTCAGTTGTATTTTGCAGCTAAAGAGCTTCTCTGGAGAATTACATGTGAATAAGCCAGGAGTTTGGTAGACTAATTTAGAAGATAATTGGTTGGGAGATTTAGGCTCTGATTCCTGGTCTTGCCAGCCATCTGCCAGTGATGGGAACCTCTCTGGGACTCTCCCTAGTTCTTGGAAGTGAAGAGGTTGGAGGTAGTCCTTTAGAGCTGTGTTATTCTGTGTCCTTTTGAAATGTAAGCCAAGCTTTGACAACTCCTAACACAGAAGTCAACAGTGATTCGCATAATAGAAATGCATACCAAATGTTAAAATTTAAAAATAGAGAAAATATCTTGTATTTCTTAAAAGAGATACTATATCTTATCACCTCTTATAACTAATGGTATCTTTACACTTGAATCTTGAGGAATGTGGTCTTCAAGTTAATGAATTTTCTAGCAATTCCTCTCTTGCATGTGTAACCGGAATCCTATCTGTTAGTTTTTCAGCTGTCTGATTTACCTGTGGGTTTAGTTCTTTGCAGTTTGTCTGTAGGTACCAGTCCTTGGTTTCATTTTGTTTCCCTAAGGAGAAGGGTAAAGGAGATGTTAACAGTGAAATACTGCTGCATTTTGGGGGGTGGGGGGCGGTGTATGTGTAGTGTGGATAGGCTGATCTGGGCATAACCAAGAGCAGATTACCTAGTGGAAATTTCCTCCTTTGCAAATTGTACCCACTTTGGGTACAAGTTCCCAGAGGCCTGGAGCCTCCTCCCTCCCTACAGTTATAGTCACAGCCACCTGGCAGTGCCTGTTCATGGAAGACACCCTGTAGATACTTGGATGGATGGTGACGACAAAGTGAGAGGCTGTGCACCAAAGGCACCCAGTAGCTGTTTGATTAATGGTTGTAGCTCCTAGTTTCATTTCCATGACTTGATATTTTCTGAGGCTTATGGTCTCAAAAACTGACTGTTGAGACTAAGACAGCTACATTTATTTTTCTGAAAAAAAATTTTTGTTGTTCACCTAGAAGAGCATTTCTACTCTGATTGCAGGTAAGATTTCTTCTATACATGCATCTTAACTAGGTAGGAAATTAGAGCTTTTTATTACAACACCAAACAGTTTTAACCTCCAGGTGTCCATGCAAGAATAGCCCTTGGTCTTCTTAGGATCGTCATCCCGATTGCAGGGGGAAGGGACAAAATACAGGACAGTCAAGAGCCACTGGTGAGCCCATGGGCAGGTGAGCTGCAGGCATCAGTGGCAGGCCAGCGGCAGCCCGTGTATCTGAAATGCGAGACTGAACCTGACCAAATGCCAGTCTGACACCCTTTCCCAAATCATACCAAAAGGGCTTCTGTTCCCCCTTCCCGAAAGCAGCAGGCTGCCTCCTTTTCTCATGGGCGGGGAAATAAAAGCTGTCATACGTTGTTCATCTCACAACCATGAATATTCGACGGGGACTTTTGTCCTCACACCCTCGATGGCTGCCCTAGAAACTCCACTGCCCTGGGCCTCTGTGAGCAGGGGTGGAGTCTCAGCCAAGAAGTCTGACCAGGTGCAGACCACCTCTGGGAGATGGACGGGGCCTCCCTCCTCCCCACCTTCCCCCCTTCTCCCCTCTCCTTCCCCCCTCCCTCCTCCCTTTCCCCTCCCTCTCCTCCCCCTCCCCCTTTGCTCCTCCCCTTTTCCCATCCCCCCCTTTCCCCCTCTGCCCTCCGTCTTCCCTTACTTTGGGGGCCCTCCCACCCTCACATCGCCCCACCTCCAGGCTGCACCCCGCCCCCTGCCAGCTACGCCCCAATTCCGGGCCTTCCAGCCCTCCCCTATCTCCCTCAGCCGAGGCTTCTCGGTGGGCGGCCGGGATCCCGGTCCAGCGTTCCAGCCCTTTGTTCCCCACGGTGGGCATTGAGTAGCTCCTCCGCCCGGTGCCCCGCCCCCCTGCGCGCTTGGCTTTTACGCCTTGCTCTGTTCAGTGCTCTGCTCTTTGTCCTCCACGCCGAAACCTCGCTTGCCCTTCTCTTCCTGAGGATCCCACTGAACTTCGCCAGCCACCCCTGGGGTTGCTTCCGGGCTCACCTCTTTTGCCACCTCCAGTTGCCTGCCACTCCCACCCGCTTTGGACTGCTATTTTCTTTTTTTTCCTTTTTCTTAACCTAAGGTTACTAAGATGCTATCAATAAAAACAAAGAGGAGACTTTTTTTTTTTTTTAACGCGCAGGACTTTCCACGCAAAACACCATGCTGAATTGAGGCACTCGGGATAATTGATGCTCTTCACTGGTGTGTCATTATTTCTTTTGCTCCTGGTAAGTGCCAGGTGGTGGCAGACAAACAAGGCCAAGAAAAGGACCCCAGTGATCTGTTTCACCTGTCTGAACTCAACTGCCGCCTGCCACTCATTCATTATAGCATTTAATAAGCACTTAACGCTGTGCTTGGTGTTGTGCTGGGCTCTGGAAATTAAAAAAAAAAAAAAAAAATCACACAGGCCAAAGCTCTGCATTAATGCAGGCAGGTAATGTAACTATCATTTATTGAAAACTTACTAAGTACTAAATGCTCTTCCCTGCATTATCTTATGTAATCCTAACCACTTTGCTACCAGGTAGATAATATGATTGACCCTCTAATTACAGTTAATGAATGGAAGAGCCAGCATTTAAACCCAGGTACTTGTAACCTCTACACTAAACAAGACTAATAAAGTGGTGCAGTGTATTGAGTGCTTATGTGTGTCAGGTAGTGTTCTAAATAGTTTGTGTGTTAATGTGCTTAATCTGCCCAACCACCAATGACGTCTAAGTACTGTTAATGCAGAGGAGGATATGGAGGGGCGAAGATGAAGTGACTTTACTCAGGACCAAGTCCTAATGACAGCAGCGCTACATCCAAATAAAGCCAGGCAGACTATAAGTGGGTACAGTGGGAGGAAGTGTATTTCTTCCACTTGGAGCAGGGTGATGTGTCAAGAAAGATTCAGAGAAGAGATGACTCTTAGGCTGAGTGTCTGGTGTATCTTGTATATCTTGGTTGTGTTCCTGCCTGGTTTATAGAAGAAACTGAAAGGGTACCTAGAAAGTGATTTTAAATGGAGATAAAGCTCTTTAGTCTTTTGGTTTGAATTTTCCTGAATAAATACTTCAAATTGCCTGGTCTTCATGGGAGTAACTTCCCCTTTTAGAGCATGTTTTGTTGGAGTGGTTCGAAGTGATGTAGTTCCCAAGTGGTTGAAAACCATTGACAGGAGCTGGATTTGCTTTTCAGTTCTTTTTACAACCATTTGTGAGGCCAGGATTTCAACTTACTTGTCTATAAAATGGGGTTCATAATAACTCTACCATCTTTTCTTGTGAGATGTGAGTAGTTTAAGGTCTTAGGTAGAAAGATGTTGCAAGATCTTTACTTGTACATTAGTATGAGTTCATGCATCTTGCTTTGCAGGTTGTTCCCTGGTGTGCTAGGACCTGACTGGAACAGAGTTTTAGGATCAGAGCTTTCTCTAAGCCTGAAACAGTTCCTTTCACTTTTCTACCACTTGCCAGAGTCTTGCATTAGTTAGTTGTGTGCATTCTGCCTGCCACACTAGATTATGAGCTCCTTGAGTCAGGCACTGTCCTTACTCATTTTCGCTTCTGGGTGTGAGACTGCATGCAGCACATACTGATCAAATCAGACTAATGGGCTGCCAGGGTGATGTTGAGATAAAAGGTGATAGTTTTAGTTTTTGTTGCTGTTCTTTTACTCTCTGAGGTTGAAAAGGAACATCATGCATAGACATGGAAAGCAAAGGCTTGAAAGCCTCTGGGGAAGAGGTGGGGCAGGAGAATGGGGAAACTGGAGGAAGAATCTGCTGACAGCCCAGGAGATAGGGAATGTGGAAACTCAGGTTGAATTAGGAAGATGAGCCAGAAATAAGACAACGAAGAGCTTTCAGGAGCCGAGAGTGAGCCTGGAACTTGAGCTCCATGGGAAATAACTTCTTTTTGATATGTCAAAAAATGTGATATTTAAAGGAAAGAGCATACCTTGAAGAGTGCCCTAGTATATTTTCGGCCAAGTCACTTAAAGTTGAGGCCTCCATTTCTTTATAATGGGAAAAACGATGTACCCTGTCTCCTTCCTACCCCATTTTTGTAGGAATTACATAAGGATGCCCACAGAAGCATGCTGGTATTCAATATATAAAGCACAACACAAATCCTGGTGAGAGAGCACTTCTGTAGAAGAAAATGTGTTGGATTTAGACTCAGAGGACCTGAGAGCATGTGAAGCCTCAGTTGCCTTGTGTGTAAAATGAGGATGGTAACATCTACCTTCCATGTAATGGACCTGCTAGGAAAAGAACATATTTAATTGAGTTGGGACTGTTGTAGAACACTTGTTTCTGTAATTAACATTAAACACTTGCTGTTTTCTCACTTAAATGTGTTCCTACCAAGTCCACAAGTTGTTGTTTTCTTCATTGATCAAATAGTGAGCTAGGTGTCCTGGCCGGGTAGCTCAGTTGGTTAGAGCACCATCCCGATACACCACGGTTGTGGGTGGGATCCCTGGTTATAAATAAGTGGAACAAATTGATGTCTGTTGGTCTCTCCTCCCTCACTTGCTCCTTTCCTGTTTTCCTCTTTCTCTCTCTCTCTCTCTCTCAAATCAATGAATACATTAAAAGAGAAAAAAGAAAAAGAAAATCATGGACTAGGTAAAACAGAGAGGTGACTTGGTTAGAGAACTGTACTCAGTGTTCTGACCTCTTAGGTCTGACATTGGAACTTCCACAAGCTTTTTTTTTTTTTTTTAATGTTAAGACCAAGACAGATTCTCTAGCCTAGATAAGTTGCCTCCCTGGTTTTTACCGTTATCCTTGAAAATGACCCTGGCCTCTCAGCCACTTGCCTTTCCCTTTGGTGTCTGTCCACTGCCATCTCCTCTCTGTCCCAGGGTTCCTCTTCCCTCCCATGATTGGCTGCTGCTTCTACATCTTTGCTGCCCAGAAATCAAGCATAAAGGAAAAAGATCCCCACCCCCTTTAAGGCCTGTATTGCTAATTATAAGAGAGAAAGTAATAGGGCATCGTAGGAAAGTTACTGAGATTTATACGGGGCCCAAAATTTACTTAAGCTCATACTCTGAGGTTGCCTCGTTCCTAACTATATGTATCATAGAAAATGGTCACTGCTTTTATTTCTGAGGGTTGGGGCTTATTACCTCTTTGAGCTGCTGTTAACGTAGACCTTATGACTTCCTCTACCAGGGCACCTTTATGGTTGTCGTACCCACCCCTTAGCAAATGTGGAGTTTTCATTTTTAAAAGGTCTCCAGACAGAGTAATAACAAGTTCACTTAGCCTCAGCTCTATCCAGGAGGGACTAATTGCAAAGCAAATCCCAGGCCATAATAAGGAATTGTTGAAAGAACACTGTCTTTAATCCTTTTTTGGCATCAGCCACTTGCTATTAAAAAGGTAGATTTGAATCAACTAAAGATGAACGGCTTAGTTCATTTATCTTTCTTGGCTTAAAAAATGGGTAGGAAGGAAAAGGATCTTATGGCAAAATACTGAAGTTACTGAGTTATTTCATAAGGTTTTGTTTTCCTTTGACCATGAAATTGGCCCTAGGGGACTTTTTAAAATACAGAAATTTTGTTAAATCCCCAAGGATAGAAGAAAACACTATAACATTATATATAAATATAAAGTTAAAACTATCAGGTAGATTTTTTTGAAGTATATTTTATTCATTATGTTGTTACAGTAGTTCCAATTTTTTTCCCTTTGCCCCCCTCTTCCCAGTACCCCCATTCCCTCCAGCAATTCTACCCACCTTAGGTCATGTCCATGGGTCGTGCATATAAGTTATTTGGCTTCACCCTTTCCCATGTTATTCTTAACTTCCCCCTGTCTATTTTGTACCAAGCAATTATGCTTCTTTAATCCCTGCACCATTTCCCCATTTCTCCCCCTTCCCCCTTCCAGCTGATAATCCTCCAAATGATCCCCATACCTATGATTCTGTTCCTGTTCTGGTTTGCTTAGTTGGATTTTGTTCCTTTGGTTTTTTTGTTAGATTCTGTTGTTGATAGTTGCGACTTTGTTGTCATTTTAATGTTCATAACTTTGACCTTTTTTAACAGAAAAATACGTCCCCAGAACATGTAGCTGGATTCTACTTCCAGCTTTGTGACCCCTCTTCAGCCTCAGTTTCCCTATCTGTACTTTAGGGACATTGACCTAGTCCTTCTCTGAGAACTCATCATCTCGGACACTATTTCTGAATCCAGGAAGGCTGGATTGAAATCCCAGCCCTGCTGTTTTCTACTTGTGTGACCCTAGGTGGGTTACTTAACTTTTCTGTGTCTTCTTTTCCTCATTTTTAAAACAAGGTTAAGTCCTGACTGGTGTGGCTTAGTTGGTTGGGCGCCGTCCCACAAAATGAAAGGTCACCAGTTTGATTCCCGGTCAGGGCACTTGCCTGGGTTGCAGGTTCGATCTCTGGTCAGGGGGCATGTGAGGGACAACTGATCAATGTTTCTCTCTCACATTGATGTTTCTCTCCCTCTCTTTCTCACTCCCTTCCCCTTTCTCTAAAAATAAATAAAATCTTCAAAAAAAAAATAATAATTTTGACCCTTTTTTTAAGTAAGTCCCTTTGACATTTCATATAATAATAGCTTGGTGATGATGAGCTCTTTTAGCTTTACCTTGTCTGGGAAGCACTTTATCTGCCCTTCCATTCTAAATGATAGCTTTGCTGGATAGAGTAATCTTGATTGTAAGTCCTTGATTTTCATCACCTTGAATACTTCTTTCCAGCCCCTTCTTGCCTGCAAAGTTTCTTTTGAGAAATCAGCTGATAGTCTTATAGGCACCCCTTTGTAGGTAACTCTCTGCTTTTCTCTTGCTGCTTTTAAGATTCTCTCTTTATCTTGAACTTTTGGCATTTTAATGATGATGTGTCTTGGTGTGGTCCTTTTTGAGTCTAGCTTGTTTGGGACTCTGTGTTTCCTGGACTTGTATATCTATTTCCTTCACCAAATTTGGGGGAGTTTTTCTTCATTATTTTATCACATAAGTTTTCAATTTCTTGCTCTTCCTCTTCTCCTTCTGGCACCCCTCTGGTTTGTATGTTGGCATGTTTAAAGTTGTCCCAGAGGTTCCTAATCCTCTCCTGACTTTTTTCAATTCTTGCTTCCTCATTCTGTACTGGTTGACTGTTTTTTTCTTCCTTATGTTCCAAATCATTGATTTGAACCCCAGTTTCCTTCCCTTCACCATTGGTTTTGTGTGGATTTTCCTTCATTTCACTTAGCATAGCCTTCACTTCTTCCCTTATGCATTTGCCATACTTAAGCATATTTGTCAAGCTTGTGAGCATCTTTATCACCAGTGTTTTGAACTCTGCATCTGTTAGGTTGGCTATCTCCTCATCACTTAGTTCTCCTACTGGAACCTTGATCTGTTCCCTCTTTTGGGCCATACTTCTCTGTCTCCTCATCTTGACAGGCTCCTGTGTTTGTTTGCCTCTGTGTCTTAGGCAGGGTTGTCGCTCCTGTTACATTGTAAGGGGCTGAGCCTTAGGGATTCGTCCTACAGGGCGACCTGTTTCACCACGTTGTGGCGCTGTATGTGGGGGAGGTGTCTGAAAGGGAACAATTCTACTTGCTCAGCACTTGCCCCCTTTCCAGGCACTTCTCCCACTTCCCCTAATGGACTGGCGCCTCTCTAGCTGTTGTCCTGGCCCATCGTTCCCAGAGTGGGTGGGTCTGTGGACATTCTAGGACCATGGGGGCCCTTTAAAAAAGCAGACTCTGCTGAGGGACTGGCCGTTTCTTCCTCCGCCCCAGCCCCCACTGGTTTGCACAGTCAGAAGCAATGAGGCTTTATTTTCCCCAGTGCTGGGACCGTGAGCTGCGTGGTCTGGTCTGGTGCTGGGAGCGCTCCCCAGGTGTCCCTCCCAACTTTTTAAAACATGTGACTGCACTTTCCACCAGCCTGCTGCTACCACCGCTCCTGCCACCAGCACACCATGTCCTCTCCATCCCTCCTACCTGTCTGAATGAGTGTTTCTTTATATCTTTTTTTGTTGGACTTCCATGCAGCTTGATTTTCTGGAACTTCTGGTTGTCTCTAGTTTTGAGGTAGTTATATTCCTTCTCAGTTGTGGAGGGAGACACAGCGTGTCTCTCTAGACTTCCATCTTGGCCGGAAGTCCTATCAGGTGGATTTTATGAAAACATCTTTTTTGAAAACCTAATATGTACACCTATTAATATTTGTGACATTTCCATTTTTCTCAGTTTATTAATAGGAAAGATTAATCTAAGACATAGTAGAGACAAATCTCAAACAAAGACTCATATATTTGTGTTGCACAACTATTGTTAAGGTTTTTACATTTGGGATTATGAAGAAATGATGGGTTTCAGAAAAACATTTTTAAAAGGTTACTGAAAGACTGACAGCTTGGGTAGTACGTGTTCCACATACACAGACAGAATCGTATTTATGATAGAATAGTGAAGAGAGTTTAGATCATTCATTAAATAAACCTATACATATCTAGGGCAAGTTATGGTGCTTGGTAAAGTTGCTCTTTAAAGATTTTATTAAATTTATTGAGGTGACATTGGTTAATACAATTATAGGTTTCACGTATACAATTCTGTAATATATCATTTGCATATTGTATATTCACCACTCAAAGTCACATCTCCTTAAGTCATATATTTGACTCCCTTTACCCTTTTCTACGTCACTCCTACTCCCTTTCCTTCTGGTGGCCACCCTATTGTTGTCTATGCCTATGATAAACAGGTTTTTACTGGGAGTTATGAATTGGGAGTTTTGGATGGATTCTCCTGCTGGTATTACTTGGCCAGCTGCATGAACCTGAACAAGTCAATACTTTCTCTTGTCAGAAAAGGAATGGGGAGGTACAGTAGACTCATTCACATGGGGTTGGGGTTTTGATGAAGATTCAGTAACTCCAGACATTTCCTGCTGTTGGGGGCTCCCTCTTAGCCTTTTTGAGGTAGGGCAGTTGGTTCTTCTCTCTGGTTTATAACAGCTGGGGTGATGATTGTGGCGCCCACACGAACAGACTCCCAGAGACTCCTGTCTGGGACTTTAAATATTCAGGCAGCAGTAGGCAAGGACAGTTAATGATTTTAAGATTATGGAGAAGAGATTCCAGGGACAGGACAGCCAGGTGTCCATGGTGGCCTTTCTGTGAAGCTGTTTGGGTGATTTGATCTCCTGGGGAATGTTCTCAGTTATCTAACCTCGCTCGGTTTCTGCCTTTTACTATGTTTCTAATAATTTCCTTTTCCAATGAAGTTCATTGCCATTTTGATACATTGTTTTTGCTGGTGGTATTCATCATATAGCCCTGCACAGTTTTTAAACAATAAAAAACAGAAATTGGCAGAGAGTTGGCCCATTGCGTCTAAGATTGAGATAACTTCAGGTAACACCAAGTGTCCTTGTAAGTCTCCCTGCAAGATTGTTGTATGATTTAAATGAGATGTTGGAGCTGTGGGACCTTTAAAGTCCTGTGCATTTATTCATTCCTCTGATGAGTGGGAAATCTATGAGATTAATATGGCCATGGGCACAGTTGGGGTTTAGAATGTCAAAGAAAGGGCACAGAATTTGGTAATGGTTCTGGTCCTTGCATAGGAGAGTCCAGAGAAAGCAGGACATTGTCCTTTTGCTTTTCACTATGTGGTAGGTAAAATGCATAGATATTTTGTGACTGTACTTATTTTTAGTGTACCTTAGATCTCTCCAGGCTCTCCCGGACATTAAAGCTGTTTGTGAGAGTATGACAGTGTAGCAAACAGTGTTGGGAGAACATGGTAAAAGAAGAAGACTCATCTTTACTGAGCTTCTTCACTTTAATCTGTTTTTCTCTGATTTGATGTCACTTCCTTTATTTCATAGAACCCCATTGAACATTCCCATCCAGGCCTTCCTTCTCTGTTTCGAAGCCCAGGCTCTTTCCATGCTATTCATGCTAGGATCAAGGGGAAATAAAAAGAAATGGAAGAGAGAAAGACCAGAGAAAGAAGGAAAGGTTACCTAGGGAAATAAATAAGCATTAGGTTCCAGAGATAGATTATTGAGAAATGAAGGGACAAGGAGTCATAAAATTGCAAGATTAGAATAGACCTTAAAGGAAAAAAGCTTATCACCCTCTCTGACTGATCACCTCTCTATCAAAATAGTCACCCAGCCTCTTCTGCAACAGTGATGGCGGCATCTTACTCCATTAGATGGTATGTTCTATCTGTGGACAGCTCTGCTACTAGAAACTTCTTCCCTGTGAACCCCAGTATTTCCTTTGGCTCCAGGTTTACCTGTCTACCAGTAATAACCTCTTAGTAACTAAAAGTAATAATTTTAAAACTAGGCAAAGTGGTCATGAACCAGATTTCTAAAATCAAAGGGCTTTGGTTTGAATCCGAGTTCCTCTACTTACTAGCAGTGGCCTTAGGCAACTCACATACACTAAGGCCTGATTTCCTCATCCATCGACGGTGGCCACCTCACGTTGTTAGGAGGACCAATTGAGAGAAAGCATTTGACATAGTCACTGGCACATAGACTTTCTATAAAGCTTTATAAGGTTACTACTGATTGTTATTACTTTCCACAATTCTCTGAGGTAGAAATTATTATTCCCATTTTTCAGATCTTAAAAACTAATGGCGCTTCCTGAGAGTCATAGAAAAAACAAGCGGAAACAGTGGCGTTCAAGGGCAAATAATTGAACTTTTGGTCTTCCCATTTTAACACTTCCCTACTCTGAAGGGAGAAAGGCTGCTGCCGGCCAACTGGAATCACTGAGACAAAATAAAACGTCCTGCAGATGTGACAATCGTAGTCTAAATTCAACACTTCTACACCTCAGCTTGCTGTGTCTGCCTTTTTTCTTTCTCATAGAGAGGAATTTCCTTTGGAGAATGCCATTTTATTCATTTATATTAATCAACACATGGATTAGATGTCACTTAATATATTTGTTTTGAATAGCTAATATAAAAAGTCTCTTAGGAGGACAACTTCATTTTCAGTATACAAATGTGGTAAATGTAACAAGATATTGTAAAGTTTGTTTCTACCAAATATGCCCCAGACTCTAACATAATCAGGCCACAGTATATATTTTACAGAAGATGAGATACACTTTATAATAGCTGAATGTTAATCTCTGGCCTGTGAATATTCAATACCAGTTCATGCTAGAGGCATAAATTTCCATCTGTAATGTGTCCTGTTTTTCTATCATCAGTTGCTATCCTCAGAATCTGAGAGCCTGACACCAGAGTTCGAACTCTTGGTTCTGTCACAAACTAGTTTACCTTGAGTTAGCCTTTTCTAGCCTGTGATTATCTATCTGCACAATTGTACTGTTTCTTGTAATTTTTTTTTTTTTTTTACCAGAGTGATTCTAAGGCAGGTTTTCTCAACTTAGCTTCTAATGACATTTGGTGGTGGTGGCAGAAGAGGGTCTGTCCTGTGCATTTTAAGATATTTAACATTTCTGGTCTCTACCCACTATATGCCAGCAGTTTCTCCATCCCCCATGACAGTTGTGATGCTAGCAATGTCCCATGTCCCCTGGGAGGGGACACACTCGACCCCTAGCTAAGAAACACTGTTATGATGTGGAACACTCTTGTATATGTAAATGCGTGTCGCAAGCTGAAGAGCTGTAAGGTAGCTACTAGGCATTTCATCAGATACCTACTTCAGGTAAAGGACTACTTAGTGCTATGATGAAAAGATACAAGAACCACGTGCAAGTGACTATCCCTGCTTCCGAGCAGCTCTGGTGGGGGAAGGTGATGCAAGGCAGAATCAGAAAACGGAAATGAGAGAAGTAAGCCTTAAACGCATGTGTCAAACTGGAGATTGTGTGAACCGCCTAAATGGGACAGCTGTTGTTCAATGAAAGCCAGTTGTTGCCAGCAGGAATGTTAGTTAGTCTGGTATTGTCAGACCTTCCTGTGTATCAAAAGATGTTGAAAAATGCAGATTTTTGTAAAATGTGAAATTTCCCAAATTTTAAACATTAGCTCAACAACAACATGGTGCTCCTCAAACAAAGACCGATGGAGGTCAACTTAGATTGCCAGTTTGCAGGCTCTGTTCTAGGCCATCTTTTGGAGGGGTGGAGGGGGGTAGGAAAGGAGGTCTTCTCTCATTCTTTCACTTAAAAAGCTATTAGAAGAAATGTTAAACTGGTATGTTCCTTCCTACTATATACTGTTCATTTTTACACATGTTTTACTTTCTCCATTTGAATCTTATCTATCAGATAAAGTTTAGATCTAAAATTCTGACCTAGTTTAAATAAAACAATATTTTTTGAAAAACGTGAGCATCCTTCACTTAAGAATTCCCGAGTCCTCAGCTAAAAGCGAAACCTGGAATGGCTGCCAGTAAATGCCTTTTGTAGCCTTGGAAATTCAAAGTGATTTATCACTTGGTGGTAATAACTGGAGGCCTCTATATACAAGAAAGAAGTTAAAGGTAAAGAGGCCAAAAATAACAAGTATATCCATATGGCTTTCTTCAAGAGGTGTCCATATGACTAGCTAAAAAGGACTCTTGCCAGCTTGACTGTGAGTTTTTTCTTCTTCTTCTTCTTCTTCTTTTTTTTTTTTTAGCTTTACATAATACTCTTTTAGCTTTAACATTGTAGGGAAGGAATTCCTCCCCTTTATACTCCTAGGTTTTGAAAACCTGAACTATGGGGTGGGAAAGAAATGTGTTTCTAGGCAGCTGGGCCAGATTCATAGTTGACCATAGGATTATTGGCTTTTATCTCAGCAGCAAAGCTATGTGATAACCCCTATTTATATGTATTTTAAGCCTCCAGAGGTAGTTTAGCTTTTTATGATGGTATCCAAGTTTCATGTCTGACCATTAAGCTCAGTGTACCATCTTGTTCTTAAGGATAAAGCATGAAATTGCTTCATCAGATGCCTTGAGGAAATCAAGATATATATTAATTCATACAATTTCTACTTGTTTAGTAAAGTAAATGGCATACTTTGGCCTGATTTGTTCCTATAGAATTCTTTTTTGTCCTTAGCAATTATAACTAAATAATCTATAATTATGCTGAGAAAGAGCATGAAGTTACTCAGTTCATAGCCTCTGCAGCTCAAATGTTCCTCCTTGGTCATAATGGATGTGTTTTCCCAGTGTTCAAGTTCTTCAGAGCTCTTCATTCCATGTTGGTATCCATGTGATTTTTGTCACATTATAGTATTGGGTGATTTGGGAGGAAAACACACACACACAACACAGAAGGCTAAAAATTAGGTCTTTAGATTAATCTGGATGGTATGAATTCTTAGACATTTTTTTGTCTTTCCAGTGAATCTTGAACTCTTATTACAAATAGTTTTTTAAATGCAAACTGTTTAACAACTTAACAATAAATATCTGCTCACCCGAATTGTACAGCGTACTTCTAAAAATTAATTTCTCTGGGATATACTTTGGAAAACAGAATTGGGGAGCTATGGAAGGTACAGACTTTCAGGTTATAATGACAACAGCTAGGAAATAATACAGACCCTACCACTTCGTGTTAGAGACTGAATTTAAATTATCCTAAGAGTCTCACACCAGATGCATTTCCTGTCTGATTGGTTTGACTTTTGTCTAGGACCTTTGGAATATAAGCTTATGCAATTAAAAACGAAAATGAGTTTCTATCCTGCAAGTTCAGAGTATCTGAAAGCATTTTTTCTCTTCTTAAATCATTTTGACTATTAGTATTTGTGGTGGAATGGCTTCCTCATATGAAAAATGCTATTATGCAACAGCTGTAGTTATGTTGCCTGAACGCATGCCAATTCTGTTCAGATTGAGCCGCAGGGACTGCTTGTTAGCTCCCTAGCTGCCTGGGAGAGAGGGTAATGTAAAATTAATGTGCAAAGGAAGGCCTGCTATCTGACACTGTTTGGGGATGCAGGTGGTCTGAAGTGGTTACAGAAATTAAACTAACATGCTTATCTTTCTGTGTTAGCAGAAAAGTAGCTGGGATTCATGCAACTCTATTGGTTTTAATTTTAAAAATTGGGGAGGGCATTGGTTTCCTCCCTTCCCTTCCCTTCCTTAGCTCCATTTCTGAACATAAAGCATGTTTAGATCTTAAGATTTTGAGATCTTTAGGTGTTTGGAATTCAGGGTGTGCTTTATAGAGGACTGGTGGAAGAGATTTTTGTAATAGGATTCTCACATGCAGACTGCAAATATCTAAGAAACTATTTGTTTACTCAAGTATTTTTTTTTTATTAGTAACAGTTAAAATAGACTGCTGAACAGTTTTATTAATTCTAAGCTAAGGATAATGTAACATAGGTCCTTTATTCAGCAATGTAGTACCAACATACCATGTCTTTTTCATATTCTTTCTTCTTTCCTCGTGATTTGGCAGTGATCAGCATCTGTCCATTCTCATTTGAGCCAAAGCAGTTCATTTCAGCACTACGTGTCCCGTGATGTCCGGTACATAGTGCTGTGGCATCGTTCCTCATGTGGTTCTAGAGTAGCTGCTTTGCTTATCTCTGTCAACTCTGGACTGGGAGCTTTATCTTGCTCTGTAACTACAACATTGAGCATGGCACCCACTAAGTGCTTAATAAATGTTTATTAATTTATGAACAAACAAAAGTTTTCATCAGTTAGGTTGTCAACACTGGAAAGAAGGAAGGACTAAATTATGAGCCAGATATATATATTTTTTGCACTTCTAGGAACACTGTTTTATTTAATCATTAAAACAGTCTTGCACAGTAGACATCATGTCATCGTCCCTGTTTTATTTATTACCCCCACCTTGATCTCAGAGCTGTTTAGAAGGAAGAATCTGGATTTGGACCCAGGTTTTCATCCTCTGCATATTCTTACCGCTATACCACAGGAGAATATATTTATAGGAAAAGTTTTTCTAGACACTCTTCTCTCTTTGAATTTAGTAGAGCAATTCTTTTTCAGATTTTAAACCCTTCCCCTGAATAAAGACTGGTAGAATTCCACCAAAAACAAAACCACAGAAACTTGTCAGGCAAAGCTGGAATGGGAAACATAGCAGTGGAGTTAACTGGTGTCAGAAGGACCTGGGTTTTCATTCCGGCTTCTCTACTTATTAACAATGTGATCTTGGGCAAGTCACTTATGTATCAGTTTTGTCTTATGTGAATCAGGGATACTATTAGTACCTGTTTCATAGGATTGTAGGGATCACATGAGATAATGGAGGTAAAGTGCTTGCTAGGTGTCTGAGACATAATTTCTCAAATGTGACCTGTTGTTATTAGCACAGGGGTACATTTTATTCATTCATTCAGCAAATATTTGAATGCTTACAGTATTGTGGGCAATCTCGGGTCGTACTTATTATTCATCAGTTATCAAAACAAACAAAAACCCCTTTCTGTACAGATTTTACATTCCAATTGCATTGCAGCAGGGAAGAGCTAGGCAATAGACATAATGAATATTAGGAAGTAAGTTATATTGTGTGTTGGAGAGTGGCTAGTGCTATTAACCAAAAAGGAAGCAAAGGTGGATAAGGAGGATCAAGAGAATTTGTAGGGACCTGGGGTGGCCTTTGGGGTTGCCATTAAATAGAGTATTTACTGTGGGCCTCACTGAGAAAATGATAACTGAGTAAAGACTTGAAGGGGGTGAGGGTGTTTGCCATGTGGATCTCTGGGAAGAGCTGGTGGGGGTGAACAGCAAGGAGGCCAGGGTGGCAGAAGGACAGTGAGAGCGACCACTAGGACCTTAGAGGCCATGGAGAGAGTAATGGGGGAGCCACTGGAGGGGTCTTCAGCAGAGGAGTGGCACCGTTGTCATCAGGGTGCTGCTGCTCATCTGGAGGAGGGACCCAAGCAGGGTAGCTCCTTCTTTCCCCTATTGGTTTAACCTTTTACACTTCAAAGGTGTGTGTGTTGGGGGAAGTTTATTCCACCACCCCGGGGCAGCTGCCCTGCCTACTCCCTGTCATTGATTGAACTTGGCAGTCCTGTGGCTGTAAGGGTTGTATTCCTTGGGAAACAAAGGAAATGATTAGATCATAAGAGGGAAGGAAAGTAGAATCCTGTGGTAGCACAGCTTGTGATCCTCTTTGAACAGGGCTTGACGTCTTCCAGGCTCCCTGCACTGAACCAGGAAACCTTTGTAGAGGGTCCTGGGAGGTGTTGGTTGGTTTAGTGGTTTCTAAATGTTTGTATTTCTTTACAGTGAGGAAGATCTATTATGGGGCAGGAGGAAGAGCTTAAGAGTACCCATTTGTCAGCTCAAGACCTAGGCTTAACTGCTTTCCTGCCAGATAACAGAGGCAGACATACCCTTAGCACACACAGGGATTGAAAGTGTTTCTGTGCTATGTCTCCAGTGAGAATCAGTGATTCTTAAACCCAGCTCTCAACATCCAAGACAGTCTTCCACTGTTGTAATTGTGTCCCGTTACTTTCAACCAAGTGAATATGTAATTTTTTTTTTAATGCACGCCCGGGAATGTGGTGATAGAGGGAATGGTAGACGGGATGGGAGTGGGTCATGATGCAAAATTTAACAGATGATCACATGGGATTGGAGTCTGGGGAGCTAGGTTTCATGCCTAGCTTTGTCAAGTAGCTGTGTTACCATGCCATCTCCGATCCTCAGTTTCCCCATTCCAATGGATTATGGTCACATGTGCCATTTCTGCTTCATAGGATAAGGTATACAGATGTCACCAAATTACTAATATTGCAATATCAAATGTTGGGAACAACTTCTCTGGTGAAGTTACTGTTTGGGAACAGAAAGAGGGAGGAGATAGTTATTATTTAACCTTTTGTAGGCAACACCATGTCAAGCCTGGGCATTCCTCCACTGCCTCATTCCCTGTGTTGAAGCTTTTGGCTTTCTTCAGGTTATTTACAAACTATTGCACTCTAGAACCCTATAGATAATGGCCTTGACTAGACCATCAGTCTGCTCCTTCCAACCCACACGCCAACGAGACTTGTTCTCTGTTTAATGGTCCTACAAAAATATACCTTTCTGCCACTCTCATATCCCATATTTTTTCCTTATGTTGATTAGTTGGGGTAATTTTGGAGATAGGCATTACTTAAGTTAAAGCTTCACAATTGAGGGGTTACTCTTGAGCAGGAAGAGTGCTTTATCTCATTAATCCCTTGTTACCATTTGATAACAGACTTAATGGAAGAATTTGCTCAAAAGTCACAGAGACTCAAACAGCGTTTTGGGCCTGATTGATAAACTTTTTGCCTTCAGCAGTGGAAACGTGGGAAGAAAATTTCAGATGCTAAACTGAGACCAGCAGGTAAAGGCAGTGGGACCTTTTGTTTGAGGCACAGCCAGGTATCTACTACAGTCGCAGAAGATTCCCCAAGGAGTTCTGATTTCAGAACTGGAAACATGTGGAACACCGTAGCAAAATTAGTATTCATCTGCTCCAGGCCGCAGTTTCCTTATCTCTAAAGTGAAAGGAGTGACTAACTCAAGAATAGGGAGCTCATTATTATTTCTTAATACTTTAAAAATACCCACCAAACTATTTAAGTCTAAATTAACTTTTCTTTTTCTTCTAGCAAAACGTTATCAGTGATTGCCATTAACTGTCTCTCAATCAGATTCTCTAAGCAGCTCAGGTTAAACACAGTTATAATGCTAAGTTGGTATAATTCCAGGGCAAACAAAAAAAGTTGATGTTTTAGTCTTATGACAAGCAAATTTTGACTTTTTAAGAAAATTGCAAACAGCTCTCAATCATTGCCACCTGTTGTAAACTGACCTAAGCCAATTTGGTTGTGCACAAACTCCTAGGGGTGTTTTGGGGAGTGGATTCTGATAGCAGCCAAATTATTTGAGGTGAGTGAGATTTAGCTACTATCCCACAACCTTGCCGCCTGGTTACAACTAAAACAAGGCTGAGACACGATTCTGCTACACATACAGACATTGATTAACAGCCATACATCAGCCAGCGGGAACAAAGCAGTTCACACAGAATCACTCTGCATGCTTAATTAAGACTCAGCGCTCTTCTTTGAGTCGCTCTGCTCACTGCCTTGCATGAAAACTTTACTCCTAGAAGTGACCTCATGCCAGAGGAACATTCTGTTATCCTTAATAATCAGTATCAAGCAACTGGCAACCTTCCAAGTTGATCAGGGCTTCAAGTACTCTTGTTCATGCAAGGGTAAGGATAGCTCTAAAATATTTTTGGCCTGGACTTATAGCTTGGATACATCCTTCATCTGTCAGCAGTGAGGGCTAGTTCTAATATTTATAATGCCTGTTCATAAACCACTCATTTCACCCCTACCCATACCCCCCACTCAATCTACCTCTGACATTCAATTGGCGAAGGGTCTGGCGATTCACGTGGATAATGGAAACACTTGCAGGGCCTCCTTTTGGAACCTGGGCTTCATGATCCAAACACGAG
Organism: Furipterus horrens; assembly: GCF_987537825.1. Taxonomy (NCBI): domain Eukaryota; kingdom Metazoa; phylum Chordata; class Mammalia; order Chiroptera; family Furipteridae; genus Furipterus; species Furipterus horrens. Next base: position 46,372,402 of record NW_028327173.1, read on the forward strand.
CTGCCTACCCTGAGGAGAGGGCCTTCCTGAGTGTAATGCCAACTGCATTTGAGTTGTAGCTTAACCTAATTAACTCACACATGATATCACATTACCTATACTGAATTATTGCTAAGTTAATTAGGCATCTTAACACTGCCTTGGGAACCTCGTGGTGGAAACCACTGTTACCCGTGGCACTCTGTAGGAGTTAGATTTTGAAATGATTTGTCAGGATTCCTTTGTTCAAAAAGCATTGCTTAACTTCCACATACTCATCACCATGTCTTGTCGCAGGGTGGAAAATCACACATGTCAGGACTGTTGGAGAATGACTGACTACTTCTTCCTTATTCAAAGCATCCTGGATGAGAATGTCTTTCAGTTACATAAAGCCTGACAATTTACAAAGTGTTTTCACAGAAACCATTATTTCTTATTTTATTTTTGAGACGAGATACAGTAAAGTGCGTGGATCGTAAATCTGGATAGCTTGATGAAATTTTACATATGCATATCCCTGTGTAAGCCACCCACCTCGATCACGGTCACGCATTTCCACTACTCCTGAAGACTCCCTTGTGCCCCATACCTGTTAATCCCTCTTCCCAGAGATACCGCTCTTCACAGAAAGAGAAAAGGGAGCCAGAGAGGAAGGAGATCTTGTGACTTTATCTCCCTGCAGCCAGGAGATCCCATATTTCTAATTCCTACTTGTGTCCTCTTGTTTCCAGAAGGCACTGTACTCTTGGGCCGGAGGTCTTCCTAGCGGACCGTTTTTACAGGCAGCACTAGGTATAAGATGCCATCCTGCCCAAGATTCTGGAACACCCATTGGTGCTTTTCTATCCCAAGTCAATTTTGTCCCCAAACCAGTCAAATCGAACACATTGAATACTTATTCATATCGTATATGTCACTCTTAACAGAGAATTTGAAGCAAATGGAGGAAAAGTGTTATTGCTTTTCCCTTGCAGAACATTTTTGTTACATCTGATGGTCCAGTATATAAAGAAAAAATAGGCGTGTGTGTGCGCACGCATGTGATCTCTAGGTACGTTTTTTTTTTTAGAAGTAGTAAATGCAAAGTTTGGATATTGCCCTTCATTTGTCGTCTCAGAACTTCTGAAAAGTACTGGTATCTCCAAGAGCCGTCAGCATGTCCCTTTTTCTTTTTTTATAGGGAAGTGCTGTGTGCCTGATCAGGCCAGGGAGGACTCCTGAAAACCACAAAATTAAGGACTGAATGCCAATAGTGTAGAATCATCTTCTTTTAAGATATATCTATGGATTTCATTTTTTAAACAGCTTTATTGAGATATAATTCACATACTATGTATTTCACCCACTTAATGTGTACAATTCAGTGTGTTTTAGTATATTCACAATTATTGCCAACCATCATCACAGTCAATTTTAGAACTTCTTCTATCACTATAAAGAGAAACTGGTACTGTTCAACTATCACCTGCCTGTCCTCCTGCTCCTTCCTCCAGCCTTAAGCCACTAGGCATCCACTTGGTGTTTCTGTAGAATTCCCTGCTCTGAACATTTCATGTGAATAGAATCCTATGTGATCTTTTGTGAGTGGATTCTATCACTTAGCCTAAAATTTTGAGGATTTATCCATGTTGTAGCATATATCAGTATGTGATTCCTTTTTATGACTGAATACTATGTCATTGAACAGATCTATCGCATTTTATTTATCAATGTTTCGGTTAATGGTCATTTGGGTTATTTCTACTTTCTGGCTACTATGAGTAATGCTGCCATAAGGATTTGTATCCAGGTTTCTGTGTGGACATATGTTTTCATTTCTCCTGGGTGTACTTATGATCAGAATTACTGAGTTATATGGTAACTCTGTTTAATCATTTGAGGAATTACCGGACTATTTTCCATGGTGGTGGCCCTGTTTTACATTCTGGCCAAACTGTATGAAGGTTCTGATTTCTCTACTTCCTCATCAACATTTCTTACCTGACTTTTTGTGTCCAGCCATTCTAGTAGATGTGAAGTGGTATCTCCTTGTGGCTGTTGATTGGCACCTCCCTGATGACTAATGATGGTGAACATCTCTTTATGTGCTTATTGGCTATTTGTATATCTTCCTTGGATAAATGTCTATTCAGATCCTCTGCCTATTTTAAAATTTCTTTTCTTACTGAGTTGTAGGAATACTTTACATGTTCTAGATATCAGTTCCTTATTACATATATGATTTATAAATATTTTCTCCTGTGGTCTGCCTGATCACCTTCTTAATGGTGTCCTTTGAAACACCCAAATTTTAAATTTTGATGAAGTTCTATATTTTTTCTTTTGTTGGTCATGTTTTTAGTGTCATATCTAAGAATCTTTTACTAAATCCGAAGTCATGAAGATTTGCCCATATGTTTTCTTTTAAAAGTTTTATAGTTTTATCTCTTAAACTTAGGGTTTTGATCCATTTTTAAGTTAATTTTTATATAGGGTGTGAGATAAGGATCCACTTCATTCTTTTGCATGTGACTATCCAGTTGTCCCAGCATCATTTCTTGAAAAGACCCTTCTTGCACTATTGAATGGCCTTGGCACCCTTTTCAAAAATCAATGGGCCATAGATACACGGATTGGTTAAAAGCTCCTCTGTTATGTAAGACATTATCACTGGAAAGGTGGATAGAGAGTACATGGGAACTCATTGTACTGTTTTTGCAACCCGTAAGTCTGGTTTCTTTTTTCCAAAAGAAAACATTTTAAAAAATATACCTGGGGCACAGGCAAAATTCAGGAGATCTGGGCTTATTTACTATTTTCCTCCTAATTATGGAAATACCAGTGAGGAAAATGGCTTCTTGTATTTTATTCTGGTGTGGCCTCCCCTCCAAATGAAAGAACAGCACATCTTGGCTGTGAGAGAAAGGGAGGACCCACAGTAAGGTTCAGAGTGATTTGTGTCCACGGAACTAGGCCATGCTAGGCCCTAAGTGGGGCACAGTTTTAAAACCAAGGCACACGTTCCTGTGATGTCCTGCTCCTCACCGCTGCTCCCAGTCCTTTCAGTAGAGCATCTATAAAGTAGAGCAGTTGAATTGGAACCTGCTGGATCCATGATAATTTCAGGAACTATTATTAATGTGGTTATAGTATTGTGATTTTCCTTTTTTTACAAAAATGGTCTTTAGAGTTTTATATCAACTATTTGTGGATGACGTTACAGGGGAAGTGGACATACGGATGAACAAGACTGCCTGTGAGCTGGGAATGTGGCAGTTTGTTATGCTATTTTGTCTTTCGTGGGTTTCCATAATGAAAAATAGTTTGGGGTGGGTACGTTCATTTTTAATATAGCATTGGAGGTATTTGAGAGGCATTTTCATTTGGAGCTGTATTTGTGAGTTTGGATGCCCTTGCACTCAGGAGCAATGCCCGCAACACACACTTCTCAAGGCAAACCTTAGTGCACAGAGGCTTTCTGGGACCCTTCTGAGGGCCACGGAGCTCTAATAACATTCACCTGTGGCTTACAGTGTCATTTTTGGCTCTGGATGTTATAGATGCTCATCTGCAGTGCCCTTTGTTTCATAGGTATGAGTTTATTTTTCTGAAGCTTTTTAAACCCAGGATTCTGTAAATATTGGCACTCTTTAGTGGAAGTGTATATCTAAAGTGTTCGTTTATGGGTATACATTTGATAACTAGGAAAAGTCAGAAGTAGTCTATAGAGAATTTGGCCCTTTTGGGATTGAACTGTATTCTTTCTAACCACTGATTCTTCTCTTTGTAGAAGAGGCTTTCACACGCTTTATTTTTTTTTTCTTGCCCTCTTTCCAATGGCTAGGAATCCCAGTAAATGTAGCATGCAAGTTTTGCCCAAGAACAGGGTTTTTGCATAGAATTGTTACAGCTTTGTATTCAGATGACTAAAGATTTCAGAACAATGTGGAGTTGAAAAATCTGTACAAAAAAAGGGCACCATCTGGACATGATGCTATGCTTTATTCTTGGTTTTGCTAGTACAATAAAACACGAGCACTCCAGCTTCTCTCATAATCGTTGAACTTTGTGATGTAAATGGTGCCAGACTCTGAAAAGGCTTGTGAAGGCTTTGCTGACTTTTTTTGTTTCTACATATTTTCAATGAAACTGTCTTTGTGGTTTAGCTGAAAGGAGCAGCTTTGAGCAGCTCTAGATTATTTCACTATTTTGAGTAATGACAAGCAAGAATAAGAACAAATATTGACCTCCATGGGAATAATTTGTGTGTAGGAAGACTTTCACCTTTTTCCAGAACACCCCACTGTAGTGTTTTGTCATATTTGGCTCTATTCTGCATTGGGTGTTTAACCCCTGACTGCATGACACAGCTCACATTATTGGCCTGTTTCCTAGCTCATGGGAGGAGCATATAAATAATGTACCATTTTGCGCCTAAGTATGTAAAAAGTCCTTTAAATACACTAAATTTACCCATCCCCTCAACTGAATTTGTGAGAATAATGACATCTAATACTTCAGTACCAAAATCCAGAGCAGAATTCTAGAAAAGGATGATTTCAGAGTTGACTTCCTGTATTGTAAGAATGATTGAATGCCATAAATAGGGAGAAATTGGCCTTGGGGGGGGGGCATGTTTTTAAAACACAGAAATAACATGTTTAATTCAGGAAAATGTTTGGATACTAAGACACTGATAACGATGGTGATAGTGATGGTGCTAATTATATCTTTACTTATTGTACTTATTATAATCCTGGCTACTGATTGATTTCCTTTTTTTTTTTTTTTAATACAGCAATCCCATGGGTGAGAGACTTATTATTCTCACTTTACAGATGAAGAAATTGAACAAGAATGGCCGATAACTAGCCCACAATTGCATTGTTAATGAGTGGAGAGGCAGGATTTGAACTTTATGTCACTGAAGAGCCTTGACTACTTTTCCATAATGTCTATATCCAGTATGTATGCCCACGATACCACCACTGGTGGGCAGTCTCGATAAATATGCCCCCACTCATTTCTATTTGCCATTAACAAGTATTATCAAACTATAAAGTCATAATCTTTTTGTATTCTGCTTTATAATACTTCTGAAACTCCAAAAAGCCTAGACAAGAAAATTTGGTATTGGGTCTCCTGTCAAGAACGGCATTAACAAAGTAGTGTTCGTGATCAGAGACAGAGGGAATAAAATGTTATCCTCTAAGGATTTAAAATGACAGAGTAAAGAACCTCTCAGTGATTAATACATAATCAAAGAATGTCAACTAGATATTTATCCCATATTAGAAAATAATAACCTATTTAAGCATCCTTTTCCTCCCCTTTAAGATGAGTGGGTCAGATTAGATGCTCAGAAAAATCTTGTCCAGTTTTGACATGTTGGTTTTCAGTGCAGCTCTCTTAATTCCTTATCCTGGCTTTTTCCTCTTCCACACTGTGTTACTGATGACCAAATACAGTAGCCTGGAGTGCTTATATCTTTAGCATTATTGCTGTTCTCGAGTTTCACGTGTAGGTCAGACATTAAGGGGGTGGCTAGCATTTTAGTGTTTTCCTAAATGTAAAGGTCATCTCCACCTAATGGATCCCACATGGGTAGTGTTCCGTAACTGGTTACATCTCTCTCTGGACTCTCTGGGGTTTCAGTAGGAGACGGCAACACTGCATTCTTCAGCCTGCCTGTGCAGTTACATAGAGAGACCTGTGTACAGCAGGGAAGGGCAGGAAGGGGAACCCCGCTAAGTGGACCGCTGACCATCTGCTAACTTTAGTGCTGTCCTAGGAAACTGTAGGTGAGGATGAGGACACTGTCTACTCGATTTTCATGTAGTTACAAAAATCTGAGCAATGTAAGCATTCGTGTTTCTGTTTTTGTTCTGGGCATGTGCTTACTTTTAAACGTTATTTTTGCTTTCAAATGGATAGATGATCTAGGCACTGGGGAAAATGGCATCGTTACTAAGTGTTACTCTCAGGGCCAAATAAAAACCTGCCCCAGCACTACTTTGTTTGATTCATGAGCTATGCAACTCCCTGAGACTTAGGGTCGGAAGATGGGAACTTGAGCTTGAGCGCAACTCATTTTGAGCAAGTCGTGACCTCTCAGGGCCAGCATGTATTGGTTGGTATAATGGACCTAATGGTAGTGGCATACCTCCTCACAGAGGCTGTGTGAGCCGTGGGTTTTGTTTTTTTCCCCCTGTGACTATGTGATATGGGTTCCTGAGCCATACTTCACTATATGCAGGGTCCAAGTCATGGGTGGCTTTGTCTCCCTGCTGCCCTTTTCTTTTCATTCATCTGCCAGTGGGGAAAAACTCTTAAGCAATGATTCATGTCCTGTGTCTATGGGGACCATGAGCAACTTTTTTTTTTAGTGGTTTGAGAGACAAACAAATGTAGTTAATAACAATAACAATGTTATTCCCGGAAGAAAAGTCCTAGCCTGCTATGACTTGTTTTGGAATTTGAAAACCTCCCAGAGGGCCTACTGCTCTGTTACAGGGTTTCTTTTAGACTCTGAAGTTAAAAGAGACTGGGGTGGGAGGGGAGGGCATTAAGGAAAGAAGCAATTAAGTTAAAGTTTCAAAATTGATGAAGTGAAGCAATTTCCCATTCTTGCTAATGCAAAAAGCTCTCCAGATTTATTTATTTTTTTCCATGTAAGTCAGAAACCTGTTCTTTTCCTTTGGGGTGTCTGAAGCCCTGGTAAGGGAGAGCCCAGCTCTTGAGACCATTTTTCTTCATTCCCCTTTCCTTCCCCCACAACCTCTGGGGTTTGGGTTTACGTTGCTGGGTGGTAGAATCTAGGCCTCAATTTATTACCATGATTTTTTCGCTCCAAGGAAAAGGACATTCACCCGAGTCACTCAGCTAGAGGGCCATGAGTGGATTGATTAGTGGAACCTTTTAGGCACTTAGTAAACCTTTAGTGTAAGCAGTTAACTTGGCACCAGTAAATCTTCCCTCATTTTTCTTGTTGGGTAGATCAGAAGAACAATGTAGGGAGTTAGAGGAGGCTTTGTTTTTCAAGGACATCTTCCAAAATGGTCAGAAAAATAATTTGATTCTTATTTAATGGCATTCCGTGGTGAGTGCAGGAGATCAGAGCAGGGTGGGGACAGAATACTGTTTCCCTGTCCACCTTTCCATCTGCCCAGAAATTGTTCTAGATCAAGAATACTCAAGTGCTGGAAACCTTGAGGGCAGCCCAGGTAACATCGAGACAGTACTCCTTGCTGGCATGTCTATTGTGTGCTATGTTTTATTACAGAAACATTGTGAAGCCACTAGGTTCCTCTTGATTTTTTCAGGAAGTTTCATCATCATGGATTTTGTGGGGTAACAGTATGAATACACTCTCACACAGTGTGGTTAGGAAATAGTTTAAACTTTTGTTTTTGTTTTTGTTTTAATCCTCACCTGAGGATATGTTCATTGATTTTAGAGAGAGGAAGGGAGAGAGAAAGAAACATCCACTGGTTGCCTCCCATAAGCACCCCAACTGGGATCAGACCCAGAATCTTTGGTGTATGGGATGACTCCCCAATCAGCAGAACAACCTGGCCAGGGTACGACAGTTTTGTGTCATGGCATTTGCCCAGTGTTTAAGGTCTGGAGGAACTCAATTTTGACCTGACATGGTCCAGTCTCAAGGATTTTCTGGGTCTTAGAGATTTTCTTTTCTTCTTTTTTTTAAATACCTTTCTTCTGTTCTCTTCATCATCATGGTTCAAAACCAATTTCCTTCTCTCTGTTTTAAGTAAAGCAGATATTACTATCACTTATAATGTTGGAATGAGTATACTTACCTATAAAAATACTTTTATTTTTTGTAACAGCGGTTAGCAAGTATTGATTACCACGTAGTCTGTGGCCTTACGATACTAACTTCCTACAAAAATCAAAATGGATTTCTAAGACACCTTCTTAATTGGGGTCCAGTGGTGAGTCGTGTTTCTCAGTTGTCATTTTGTATTGCTAATTGACTCAGGGCTGTGGAATCTCACTGTCTCTGCTCTTGCTAGTGCTGACTTATCACATCTATTCTCTATGTTAATGGATGTTGCACAATGCAGAATGAATTCTGGAACGGAGAGGGAGATGAGTTTCTGAAAGATTATCTCCATTTATAATGTGAGCTGCCCTACTTTAGAATTCTACAATACTTAATAAGCCTGGTATTTAAAATCAAATCTCTTACATGGCCTAATTATGTAGATAGATATTATTATCTCAATGTCCTAATGTGAGTTAAGTTTGAAGGCTTTTTTTATTTTTCTTTCCCGTTTCTGAAGGGAGGTCCAACTAATTTACTGCAAATGAAATAAAAAGTATTTTGGAGGAATTGGTTGACATTTAGCATTCTGGTTTGAAATCCCTCTGACTGTTAAATATTTAATGGGCTGCAAAGCATTCTTAAAAATTAAATATGAATGAGTTTTAGAAAACCTTGCAGTGATATAAAAAATTGAGACTCCCCTTCACCCCGTTTCAACCGTGAGTGTCTGCTTAGGGAATCTTAATTATTTTTAATGAAGATGACATTATATATTTGATTAGCATGGGACAGCCTAAATGATGAAGTTAATATAAATAGGATCTGTCTGAATAATATCACAACAGAGATTTACTTTGAATAAATTATTAGTTTTAGCTCTAGAGACAAAACTCTACCCCGTTTTTATTTTTTGTTTCAAGTTAAGAGTAAAGTCAAATGACCAGAGAAAATATGCCTTTGTCAGGAAAAATAAAATTTCCTACATTTATTGCTTTGTTAAAACTAGTGCTTTATTTACTTTTGTAGACTCATTAGATTTCAAGCACTATAAACATTTTTGTGGGATGTGTGAAAAGCATTATTATTAGGTAAGAATAACAATTGACATTGATTTTTGTAATCACGTACATTTTTTCTTTTAAAAATATTCTATTGATTGATGACATTTCCCAAATTTAATGGCATGGGGATTAAATCGAAAACTCTTGGATTTATTTTATAATGCTGACACCTGACATAAAAAAAAAAAAAAAAGTCATAGCTATATTTTCATACCATACTTTCCTACCTTTTGTGGGGTTATATTCTATTCTAGTTGCCTGTTATCACAAGTATCAGTTTTGAATTGGGAAAACAGGGTTTGAATTTATGAGTCTGTAATCTCACTTTTGTAAGAGTATATGTTATATATGTTTCCCCCCAAAAAGTTTTAAATTAAATTCCATGAGTTTCTTGAGAAACCCCTTTTCTAAAAGAAATGGCTTAATCTCTCTATCTTGTCTGTTTGAAATGATGGGGTAACTTTCAGGAACTATGCTTTTAATTTTTTTCTGCCTTTGCAGTGACTGTGGAGAATATTGTTTCTTTCTCTTTCTTGTTTCTTTCAATTCGACTAGGTAAAACTAACGCTAAAAATGGAACCTATCATTGCTGTTCCTGTAATTACCTGGCTTTCAAACTTATCGGGCATTTTTGATGCATCTCTCAATACCCCACAACTAATTAGCAACTGAGAGTTCAAAAATGTCCCTTATGTTCATATTCCTTATTTTAGTTCCTAAACCATCACCTTCTCCTTCTCTCCCTCTGTCTCTGTCTCTCTCCCCCTCCCCCACCACCCCCACCCCTGCCTCTGACTTATTACAATAGCAGCAACAAAACTTATCATTAACTGATTACTTACCATGTGCTGCCTACTCTATTACCATATGTTACAAATGAATTATTTTAATACTAATAATAGTCCTATGGAGTAGAAAATTGGGCACAGAGAGGGGGAGTCAGGAGTTAGGTAATGTGCCCGGGGCTGCTCAGTAATTGACAGAGCTGGAATTTGAATCCACAACAGTCTTTGATTGTAGTGTCCATGTTCAACCCTATATTATGGTTCAATTTGCTAATAATAATAATGAGTCTTCTATCTATTGCTGGCTAATTATGTTACCACATGTCCAGATCAGATCAATTCATTCCCTTGCTCCATAACATTACTTCAAAGGCTTATATTTCCTTATTACTTCCAAGTCTCCACAACTTTGCTTCTAGGTCCTTTATTATTTTGCCCAAATCTACTTTTTTATCCTTGTTGTTTATGATTGATGAGGACTGACTAGCTAGAATGAAAACAAAAAAGGACTATGAAAGATGCCTTTGAGAGGAACATCGATAGGATTCTATAATTAGAATCATTTGGTGTCTCCTGAAGCAGCACAGTGCCCGGCAAGAAAGAGCCAGGTGTCCTTCGTGGTGAGTGTCTGATAGCACAGAACTCTTCCTCTCAAACTTAATATTATGTTCAGCATTTTGCTTTGGGTTTTAAATGGGAGAACACTGGGTGCCTCAGGGCTGCTGCCCAGCACCTGAGCAATTTAGCATTACCCGGGGTCATTTGACTTTAATCAGTCTTGGCTCCACAATGAGTCTCAACATTCCTTCTTAGAGGTTCAAGAATAGCAACTTCTAAAAAAGTGAAAACTTGTGTTTATGAAATGACATTTAAGAAGAAACTCAAAGCCACTGGCAGTATCTTAGAAATCCTCATGTATGCATCTGTAAAAGAAAGTTAATTAGAGAAAAACCAAATTTAAAACTAGTGAGGATATAAAGTGGGATACCATGTCAAGGTAAAGAGTGATACAGGGTTTTCCAACCCTTGAACAGTTAATTGGGAAGAATGAGCTCACTTGAGGTTCAGTATTCCATCCTCTTTATTTGTAGGAAAAATGAAATAAAAATAAAAGACTTCTTCCCTAAGCCTCATGCTATAGCAGAAATTTGTTTTTAAAAAGAAGTCTGAGGCCATCTTATTAGCAGTAAACTGTATATTACATTCAGCTAGTTCTTATGTAATGCAGAGCAAGTCTTTTCATTGCGTGGGGTGTTTCTTCCCTGGCTTAGTTCCTTAAACTTGGAATGAATCCATTGTGAACATGATGAAAAGCACCCTTATTTAATGCCTGCCCTGACCCTTTGAAAAGAAACACTGCAAAAGTCTGAAAATCAGACAGCTACAGGGAATCTAGTTCACTGTCGTCTAATATTCTTCTACTGACATTAAGCAAAACGTTCACCTGCCTGCATTTTTATAGTGTTTATGAATTTTTCCAATGTTTAGTTAAGGTTGAAGAGATTGAGAAAGGAGGAAACCTGGCAAAAACAGCTGATTTGTCAGGAGGCGAATCTCGAGACTCTAGCAAATACCTCTACTTCTGCTGTCCCTTTGCTTTTCACTTGTTAGTGACTAGGAGTAAATGCACATGTATATGCATGGTGTAAAAATACACACATGTGTGTGCATGCACACATGCATGTATGAGAGAGAGAAAGAGAGAAAAAAAGACTGCCCTGAAGAATTTATTTTGGGGAGGTAAACAAGGTCAACAAAAACATAAACTCTGGCAGAACTCATATCTACAAACAGAAATGTGTTCAGAGTGATTCTCAGCTTGTTAACGTGCTTATTACCCCTGATGTCTCTTTGTTGTGCAAACAGTCCAAGCGTGTTCATACATTGACTGGTTTAGTTAGTGATACTGCTCTCAGTGCCCAGAACATCTTCCATGGTGCGGTTTAGGTTAATGCCAGACTCTGAGACTGTTAGCTAAATACTGCTTCCATGGGATATATTAGCATTACACCATATATTAAAAAATAACATACCTACAAGATGGACTAGGGAATTCAAAGATGAGTAAGTATCTGTCCTATCGTCCAGAGACTCACAGGATATGGGCGGGGGGGGGGGGGCTCGATATGTAAACAAATAATCACAATGCATGTTGTTAAGTGTAAGAACAGTGGGATGCTCTCATTGCACAGAGATCAGGAAGGACTTCCCAAGGGGGTGAAAATTAAGAGAGCCTTAACTTACCAGGTAAATTAGAGGCAAAGTGCGTTCTAGGCAGAGGAAACCGCCTCTTTGAATGATTCCCTGTGTTATAAATTCGTCGTGGGCTAGGTTTTCCTCATGGAAGTTGTACAGCTTGTGCTTCTCTCATGAATTCATTCATTGAGTGGTTCTAGGCACTGGGGACACTGTGGGAACAAAACAAAGTCCCTGTGCTGATGTAGCATTCATACGAATATGGGGAGACAAACAGCAAAGAGTAAAATATAAGACATGTCAGATGTTACAAGATGTTGCTATTTTTGTATTTAAAAATTTTGAGCAGAACTCTGGAGGCAGAGAAACAAGTCTATCCAGAGCGTATGTGTTTCAGAAAGAGAGCAAGAAGTGCAAAGGCCCTGTGACTGGAAAGTGTTCATCAGAGCTGAGTAGCAAGCTGGAGTCCAGGGTGTCTGGAGCAGATTGAGGTGAAGTGAGGGCAGGAGGGAGGTCAAAGGCCACGCACGCTGTGGGGCTTCAAAACCAGGGCAAGGACTTGAGCTTTTATTCTGAATTGGTTGGGAAGCTACTGGAGAGTTTGGGCTTGGAAGTGACCTTAGAGTCAGCCTCTGAGTTCAAATTGCAGCCCTGCCACCCACAGACTCTGATTTCTCATCTTTAAAATGAGGCTTATTCTTGCGTTGAAAGGTTATGTAATGAGGAGTAAAGTAATGGTAGTAGCAGCAGTAGTAGTAGCAATAATAGATAAAAGGAAGAGGCATGGTGGGAATGAGAAATGAATGCAGCAGGGTGAGGGCGGTTACTTGAGTAGGAGAGGCGGAGTTTGGAACAGAGCTCCAAAGTCAGGCTTTGCAGAGACTGGGCTATGGTTGTCGCAGGTGAGAAATAATGCAAATACAGTACTGGGGTAGCCAGGGCTCAACCGTGAATTCTCACAGCAGCTAGACCTTCAGAGACTGAGAGCAGCCCAGCCCACTTCAGTTAGTTTTGAAGCTGTGTATCCATAGATGAAGAAAGGCCAAATAGTTTTCAACACTCCTTTATTGTAAATATCTCAATTTAAAAATTAACTCAGCACAAAAAGGCAATATAATTGGAGCCAATTTCAGTGTTTATTTTTAAAGAATTCAGAGGATACTATATATGCATGGTTTGTTCTATTAATAGGACACAGCTCAAAGTTTATGATAGATTTCTTTCTATTTTGTCACTATCTCTGTGTATACAGTCTAATTAGGAGAGAAGATCAAATGTATAAGTTTGGGACTTTTGATGAATATGAGTTTCTGGTCAAAAATCCCAACCAACCAACTCACCAACCCAACAGAGCACCTCCTGCTCTGCACATCTGGCCTTAGTACTTATTCCCTTCTCAGTGCTGAGACTGAGGTCCCAGGTAACTGTGCGGTGTTTGGGTCTCTGGCCACTATGTACAACTTCTGCAGCATCTGCTTCCACCTCCCCCTTCTCCCTGGCACTGTCAGTTCTTCAAGGATAGGACTTCTTAGTGCTGTGTCCTCCAGAACCTGGCTCAGAGCTGGCCAGTCATCTGTGCACAGTAACAAAACTGAGCTGGGCCATAATGGAAAGGTAAACACTTTCAAAACATTCAGCCACGGAAGACTACAGCCAGGACGAAAGAAGCTCATTAGTTGCTCCAGCAGCTTGAAGACCCAAGAGATCTTGATCCCAGGTTCAAACCACGACCTCCAGGGATACCTAGAGTTGTGGGAAGAGCACCCCTACCCTGCCATGGACAGATATGTGACTTTGGAGGAAGCTGCTTCATCATGGCTGGCCACTTGTAAAACAGGGGTAATGTATACCTTTCCAGGTGGTGGTAAGGCAGAGGCATGACTATTCAAAGTGCTCATTCTTGCCTCTCTTCCTCTGGTCCTCTCAGGAAGTCCCAACCAAAGTTTATCTCGTCTCTAATTCTAAACGTTGGTAGCAGGTGGAGGAGGGCAGCTGTTAGTACCTGAAGATTCGGAAAATGCCCCTTTCCCCTTGCTCTTAAATGGTCAGCAGTAGTGGGTACTTCTCTTTCCCTCTTCTCCCCTCTTTTCCTTAATTTCTTTTAAGTAAGTTTCTTTTAGCCAGACCATGCTTTAAAGTATATTTAATGAAAATTTGGATTTCTGCAGAAATTCAGTATAGGAAGACCATTATTGACATATCAAGGATACTCACAGAAATGTTATGATTTGAAAGGTTTCCTAGTGCAGGACTTTTCAAACAATGATTAGTAGGCCCCCTCCATCCAGACATCCTTGGTAATTCTGGTACAGAATGGCTTCCCCTGGGCTAATGGAGTGTTATCTATGGAGGTGGAGGCCCAGGAATCTGCATTTCACAAGCCAACCAGGATTAGTTTGCACCTCTCATGTTTGATTATTACTACCTGAGCGATGGAAATCCACTTTATATAACTTGTTAAGCATCTACTGTGTGCTCTCCGTCATAGTCCTCACATAGATAGTAACTATATTCTCACCGCTGTGACCATAAGGAAGATATTATTGAGATAGCTTGCTTTCCATAAAGTCACCCATTGAAAGCATATAATTCAGTGGTTTTTAGTATATTTCCAGAGTTATTCAACTATCACCATAATCTAATTTTAGAACATTTTCTCCATCCCAAAACGAAACTTTATAACCATTAGTAGTCCCTGCCGAAAGGTAGGTGTTATTACAATACAGTAGTCCCTCTCTATATCGTGGTTCACTTTTTACCGGGGCCTCACTGTATCATGGTATTTTAAAAAATATTATATTTAATTATTTATCGTGGATTTTTCGCTATATTGCAGGATTTTGCGGTACTGTATACGTATATCATTAAAGTTACGTAGGTTTAAGAGTGTAGAATAAATATAAGGTTCCTACTTCACGGGGGTGTCTAGAATGTAATACCCGTGATAAGTGAGGAAATACCCATTTTTACAGATGGGAAAATGGAGGCTCTGGACATTTGGATGCCCTCCAACCCCACAGTAAGGAGTGGAGCTGAGGGCCATGGTCCAGCTTCCTTCCTTCCAAAGCCACGCTCTTTCCTCTATACCATGCTCCCTTCCAGGAATTCAAGCCAAATTAAATATTTATTTGTTGGGGAGAATAATTTGATGTTCTGGTTTTATCCTTGTTCAGTAGTTGTAGACAATATAGTTTCCTTTTCTGTTCCAACTGGCATTGTAGGGTAAATAAATAGGGCTTAGTTTTTAGTTCAGTATAAAGTGCAGCCAGATTTTTTAAAAGTTACATGAAAATTCAGCATGTTGAAAAATATAATAGCGGGCAACTGAAAGCTAGGAGAATCCAGTGTTTGATACTGCCCCTGGTTGGTGACCTATCACATTCCTTCTTTGAGACTTGGTTTTCTTCTGTCAAGTGAGAAAGCTGTACCAGATCTTTTAACTATTCATTAAGCACTTATTGGACATGGAATAGTGATTGCACTTTAGAGAAAATGGTAAGAATTTTATACCAGCTATGTTTAATTGGGCAAAAACAATATGCCGGACACCGTCCTAGCTTGACATTCCATTCCATTGTAACAGCAAACCTAGAGGCGGTGATTATCACTTAGTTCTGTCTCTGTGGAGTTAGAGGTATTTTGCTTAAATTCCCACAAGGAAACCTTGGCTCGGAAGGTTTAAATAATTTGCCACACAGCTGAGATAGTGGAGGTCTGGATGATCCCAAAGCCCAGACCTTCATCCCCACACTCCCCAGGTGAGCAGGAGTTGTCCTTGCCCTCTGTGAGGTCACTACCAATGTTTATAAACAAATACTTGCAATACAATGTGAAAGTAAATATTTAGTGACAGCACTAAAAGGGCTTTAATCTTTTTGCCTGTGTTTGACTAGGTCTGTGAAGGTGTCCTGGATCAGCCCATGCATTGTGTTGGAGGTAATAGCTGA
Organism: Furipterus horrens; assembly: GCF_987537825.1. Taxonomy (NCBI): domain Eukaryota; kingdom Metazoa; phylum Chordata; class Mammalia; order Chiroptera; family Furipteridae; genus Furipterus; species Furipterus horrens. Next base: position 46,388,141 of record NW_028327173.1, read on the forward strand.
TGATTGCATTTCCCCTCTCCTGCAGGCTGTATTTACTTAATATGTGCAGGTTGAATTCTTAAGACTCCTTACCTCTCTCCTGGTATTTGTACTGTTCTGCCAGGAGGTAAAGAGCCCTATTTGTTGAGCAATACTGGGTTGGGAGGCACCAGCATTCACCTCTGCAACCTATTTTCCAAACTCAATTTACTCCTTTGGCCTCCTTGGCATGTTTATAAAGCCTTGTGCTCAAGTGAACTGGAGATTTGGGGTGTGCTCAGACATGTGTACCCCACCAGGTCCTATCAGTAATCAAGGGGAAAGGTCGCTTTCTCAAGGACCCAGCTTGAATTTGGATCTCTAAAGAAGCTTGAAGAAGACTGGGAGCCAAGCTTGTAAAGGCACTGGAAACTGGTGTGAAAGCCACTTTCTGGAAATACAGTTTTTAATAAGTCTTGTCACTTTGGAAAGCTTCCGAAATGCTGGCTTGGAAAAGTTTCTGGCATTCGAATGGGGACAATGATACTCTCAAATGACTTTTTATTCCTGGGAATCATTGTTCGTTTTGAAGGAGTTGTAAGTTACTATATATGGAGCTCTTACCGTATGTAAGAAATAAGTGCTGCACATGCATTGAAACTCACAAAAACCCTATGAGGTGCCCGTTATGATCACCTCTATTTTACAAATTAGGAAATAGGGCAAATCTAACCTCTCCAAGGTAACAGCAGAATTTTTTTTAAACTCCCCTTTTACATTTCTATTTTTTTTAAGCCCTAAAAACATTGTAAACAGCACTTATTTATTAATTAAAATTATAGTGTGCCTCTGAGCCCAGAGAACCATCGTTCATCAAGATGCAAATTAATAATGGTTGTTGACTCATGGCATGTCATGTTGGAGCTATTGAAGGCCAGGGTTGTTACCATGGCCTTCGATGTGTGTGACCAGCACTGTGCCTGTGTAAGCCTGAGAAACAATAGTCAGGAGGACCTGAGAGAGATTTTTACCTCCATATTAGTGTCCCATGTATTGCATGAAGGCAAACTGCTTTGATTCCTGTCTTAAATGTCCACATTTAAACCCACCATTCTAAAGATTAGCTTTCTCTCTGTATTTACATTATCATCTTAAAAAATTCATCCCTTCAATACTTGGCCATTCCTCCTGCAGCATTTTACAGATATGTTTATAACATTTAAAAAAACAACTTAATTCAGATTAGATCAGCAAATACAATTTTCTTGAAATATCCAGCCATATGGCAGAAAGACCGAGCATTAGTGACTTCTCAAAAGTCCAGCAATTGGTATTTCAATAAAATTCTAGCACAATAATAGAGTGGAAATTTTAGGATCACTGAGTTTTTATATAATCTAGCCCAGTTTTTTTTATTTTACAAGTGAAGGAAACTAGACCTAGGGAGGCTAAAAGACTTCACCAGGCAGAGAGCTAGTTTGTACAGAGTTGCAATTTGATGCTATTTATTTTGTGATAAGTTTCTGTAATGATTGTACTAAAATAAGTATCTCTTTAAATAAAAGGATATACCAGAATTGCATTTATAAAAATTATTGCTTTTTGTATATGATAGAAATGAGCATTTAATTTGAAAAACATCCAAACAGCCCAGACTGGCATGGCTCAGTGGGTTGGGTGATACCCCACAAACTGAAAGGTGACTGGTTTAATTCCTGGTCAGAGCCACATGCCTGGGTTGTGGGCCAGGTCCCCATTTGGGGGCGTATGAGGGGCAGTTGATTGATGTTTCTTTTGCACATTGATTTTTCTCTTCTCTTCCCCTCTCTCTAAAAATAAATAAGCAAAATTTAAAAAAAGGAAGGAAAACATCCAGCCTTACAGTAGCATATTTTAACTAATCTATCTCAGAATGCAACATTGCAACTGTGCTTTAAACCACAGCAGTTGTTTTTCATTAAGTTATTTCGAAATTATTTTTTCACAAGTATTTCTCAGTCTCAATCCATAACATTGCTCCAGTGCTGGAGGGATTTATGCAGAATTGAATGAAACAGTCCCTCAGAGAATTTTATAATTTTACAGAGGAAATAAGACACATGGGAGACGTCAAATTCAGGGTCCTTCAAGTGTCATTCTCGAAGCTGACTCAGTTCACTTGGTTCTTAAAGTTGTCACAGATACTTGGGGTGGTAACTGTTCCTAAGGGGACAGTTCTAGGAAAGTGCGTGCATGGTTCTGAGCATGTGGAATACAAACATTCTTCAAGCACCAGTTTGATTATGTCACTGCCCAGCTACAAATCCTTTTAACAGCTCTTTAGTTTTGGCAAATATGCATTTATTCATATACTCATTCAAAATAGATCTAAATGTCTATCATATGCATAAAATCCAACTCTTCTTTCTGGTTTGAAATACCTCCACAGTCTAGCCTCATCATCTCTTTCCTGTTTTGTTCAGTTTTATTTCCAAAAGACCCCCTTATGAAACTGACTTTGTATTGTAATTGTTGATTTTGGGATCTTTCTCTAGAATGTGAGCTTTTCCTAAAAAGAAACAATGTCCTTGTCTTTGAACACCCCTCCAAGTATATGGGCCAGAGCTTACTAAGTTTTTTCTTGAGGCCAAGAGCTTAGAACGTAGGGTGCACGTAGGCAGGGATTGTGTGTGTTATGCTCATTCTTGTATCCCCATCATCCAGAACAGTGCTTCGTTTAAAGTACTTAGCACAGACCCTCTCTGTGAATGCTCTGAAAGGCTCTCCCCCAAGCTCTTTTTCTCTCTTCCTATTTAAGTCAGACCTCAAAGCACAGCCCGAGTCCCATCTCTTCAGAGTTGTCGTTTTGTCTTCTTACCCAGCTCCCAACTCTGACAGCACCTTGAGCCTCTGCCAAACACACTGAGTTCATACCGAGTTCTCTATTGCATTGTTCACTATTACTCCTTACTTTTTAATTTATTCCTTCTCCCAGCTAGAAAGTGAGCTTAAGAATACAGGGCTGTCTTTTACATGGTTTCTGACTTCTTCAGAAAGCACATGATTGGCTGAATTACTAATTAAACGTTGTCGCTTAGGTTGGACAGTTGAGCATTTCAGGGTTTCCAGTTGCATTTGTCCTTAATGGTTGGATTCTCAGAGACCCAAGTATTTGTGTGGGTTTGTGTGTACACAGAACACTAAAAATTGAAGGCTTATACACCTGAAGTGCCGCCACCACCACCCCAAGAATAAGTGCAAGCCATTAAATAACTCCCTTCCCTTTTTTCTTTCAAGGTGAAACAACAACAAAAGCCTTAATGGAGATATTTGGGGTGTGGAGTGGGGGTATTAGGGGTTAGGGGAGTGGAAATTTGGCACCATCTGCAGAGCGGTTGGGCAACTCAGCTTTCCTTTTCTGAGAGGTTGCCATGTGCATTGTCATGAATATTACTTATAGTCAAGTTACATTGGCTAAAGGCTGAATCTTTCCAACATGTGGAACTGATTTACTTGCCTTTTCCCCATCTTACCCCCTTTGAAAGCCAAAACAACAACGACATATAAAAAAAGTCCAATAACCCTTCCGAAGCTTTATTGCATTTAGAGAAGTGTTTCCGTCTTGTTTTGCCTGTCTTTGTTCCCTGGGTTCTTATTTACCTACCACTCTCCTGGTTTTGAATGCTACAACAGGAAATCAAGTGATCAAGACTAGAAACTTTGCTTGCTGAGATTATTGCTTTAGATTTGCCTTGCTAAATCAAGTCTGCAAACTACTCTGTTTTGGCAGTAATTTCTTTTGAGGGGTAGAGTGGACCAAAACAGGCAGCCCTTTGTAAAGGTGACACTTGTCACTGACATGTGACTCTCCCACATGCTTTCTTACTATTTAAGAGTTCATGTTAGTGTGAAGGGTGTAAGTTAAATGCCATCAGACTAAGGAATTCATAGTTTGATTCTTTTGTGAACTTGAAGTATCTGCAAGGCTGTGTGTGTATATTTAGAGGCGCAAGCCAGGAAGGACAGGGAAGGAAAAACGGGGGAGGGGGGAACTTTTTTTAATCTTAAAGAGAAAGGATACCTTCCTCCTTTTTTGTTAGCTGATTGAGTAATCAACCACAATAATGATCTGAATGGTTTAATGCCAAGATTGATGGATATACAAATGTCTATTTATGCTTACTGTGTACAATGCACTGTGCTAAGAAATTGTGGCATGGACAAAAAGGTAGGACCTAGAAATCCAAAAGAATGGAAGGAGATAGAGTAAAATATAAACAGTAATTGATTTTTACTGAGTAGTCAGACAATAGATTTTTTTCTCTTCTTCCTTTACATATTTTCAAATTTTCTACAGTGAACATATTATTTTAATTCTAACATAGACAGTCTTTGCTATAGAAATTCAGAGAAGGAGAGGTTACCATTGGTGGGAAGTTGCTAAGAATGAAGAGGGACTGGAGTTGGTAAGTATCCCTACTGATATGTTTGCTCTCCCCATACCTCATCATAGAATAACTGTCGTTAAAAGAATAGTCTTTAAAGATGAACAATAATAGAATAGAATAATAATAGAATAACTACCAAGGCTGTTTGAATAACCATCATAATAATGGTATGTGAAATACATTCATAATGTTTTTAGTGTGCTCTGTGTAAATTCATCTTCACATTTATGAGGTTAAGTGAATTAATACATGTAAAATACCTAGTACAAGACAGATAGCACTGTATAAGCAATAGCTATTACCATTTTTATATATAGCAACCTTTAAACCAGAACAAGGAAGTCTGTTAGACCAGGATATGATGTACCATTTGTACAAGGTCATCTATTGTGTACTGATTAGTTTTGTTTTAAATTTCCAATGTAGGCCTCTTCCTCTGCCATGCTTTTTAGTACCCTTTGTGAAACTGGAATAGCCCTGTTTCTTGCAAGTCAGTGTGATATTCCAGATCTAATTTTTATAGTGAGGATCATGCATAAGCCCTTGTGTTTATTTTTTGCTCTGAAAGCTGTGCAGGTGGGGATCTAGTGCAGATTGTTCTTTGTAGAGTTTAGTTGTAACTCTAAACGGATGCCCCCTTTTTTGAGTGTGACAGCTCTTTGAAAAATGTTTGTCGTTATCCATTATAAAGGAAATGCATGCTCTATTTTGAGATGGGGGGATGAGGAAGAAGGAAAGTATATTTTGTATTCCTTAGTCACAGGCTGTTACTGTTTTGGTTACCTTCTAGATTTAACTTAGTAATGGTCGACTTTGGGCAAGTTAAACCTCTCAGAATGTCTGTTTCCTCATCTACAAAATAAGGACAAAGTAATATGTAAAAGGTGGTTGTGAATATTAAATGAGATAATATGTTATAAAGCACCTGAATGCATCCATGGTAACATATGTAATGCATCACACACACATAATTAAACAATATTTGTATATGTAAATGTTGCTTTTAAATATTAACAATGACAAAATTATTGTACAAGCTGTGCAATATATTCTTGATTGGATAAAGAGCAATTTAATCAGTACCCTGTTGTTGTTTTTTTTGTCAGTTTTTCATTTTAGTGATAACCTTTTAAATTAATACTCTCAGTAAATAAACGATTTTCTTGAGCCACCTGTATTCAGAATAAACAAGTTTAGAGATTTGTTTTAAATGGCTGAGATTTACAGCACCATGTGACCGCTGAATACAGAATGATGAGTCTCCTCAGATAGTCATTTTCTGGGCATTCCATATGTTTAACAGTGTGAGGTTAAATAGTCTGGTAAAAATCAGACAATGTCTAATCTGGGCAGGAGGGATCCCTTACAACCTAGTAAAAGATTATTCACGGGGTGTGCTTACAGCAGAATAGAATCATGCATATGTTTTCTTTCCCGAAACACTTAAATTAAGTTGCCCTTCATTCCCTGTGCAGTGATTGTTGGAGTTTGTTTTAATGACAGCACTTTCTTTTTTAATGGTTAATGTTGGTCAGCTTCTTGAGATAACAGTGGTAATCTGTATTTTCCTCCTCTTTGGGCACAATTCCTAGAGTAGAATTAAGCTGTTAGTGAACTGTCAGCCAAATTGGCTTGGGACAGAGACCTGTAAACATCAAGAGAATAATCTTCTTAATAAAAAATCAGTCCTGCATTTTCTTAGCAGAGATCAGGGAGGGAGACCAACAGACTCTCATTAGGCTTATAAAGGTGTTTATTCCTTCACTGCAGTATTGTGCTGTACCATTCATTTAAATATCTAGTTAAAATTTGGCAGAGCTGTTGGAAGAGTGAAGGTGGGGCCAACTGTCTGACTGACCATCTTATTAAACACTCATGTAATTGTTCCTGTTCCAGCAAAGTGGAATTCTCTTGCCATCTGTTAAGCAGGCTCAATTAAATGGAGAGATTTGGGAGGGAAGGAGACGGGTTGGGGAGATGGGTCAGTGGAGCCGGGACAGGGAAGGACTGTGGTGCAGCCGGTAGGAGGTGAGGGAAAGCAGGCTATCTCGTGCGCGTGCACACACGCACGCGTGCACCGCACACACACATACAGGTAGAGCAGAGTGTCTTTTCTTCTCTTGCAGCAGAGGTAGGGGGAACTGTATTCAATTGTTACATGACTCCTTAATTTCTAACTTTATTTGAATTGAACTTCCCTTGGAGGGGAGATGGGAGAAGGCAGTGCTTAGGGAATAAAGGAACAGAATATGCAACAAAGAGATTTTATTAAATTGTGTTATATAAGTTTAGAACATCCAGGTTGGATGAAACTCGAATAAAGACAGCTTTTCTTTTTTCTTGCTGAAAATTCAGGTTTGTTGCAGTACCACTGGATGGGAAGCTGGAGAACTTAGTAATGTTATGTACTTAGAGTGTGAGGAAGCAATTAATATGTAGCCTCAGGGAGGGCTCAGGAGACCTCATCTGTGAATTCCTATGTGACTCTCCAGTCGGTACAGTCCCAATTTCATCTGGAGTACAGATTGGGGTGTTGATTTTTCTTTGAGTATTTATAATAACCCAGTTAATAAATTCTTGTCCTTTGTAAAAATGTATGGTTTTAAAAACATACAAGGCTCTAGCTGGGTAACTCAGTTGGTTAGAGCATCATCTCAGTACACCAAGGTTGTGAGTTCAGTACCTGGTCAGGGCACATACAAGAATCAACCGATGAATGCATAAATAAGTGGAACAACAACAACAGCAAAAACATACAAAAACATTTTACTAGGGTATATTTTAAAGAGACTGCCTAGAATGTATGTTTAAAGTAAGTTTATTGAAATATGGCATATAAACAGAAAAATACAGTCATTAATGTGCAGCTTGATGAATGGTCACAGGAGTGAACACATCCCTGCAACCAGCACCCAGATCAGGAAACAGCATTTCAACCTTCCCGCAGCCCCCATTATGCCCTGCTCTGTTCCCTCTCTCACAAAGGGTAGCACTATTGTGACTTCTAGCAGGATCTTAATTTTGCCTGTTTTTGAACCTGATTAAATGGAATGTGATAGATATTTTGTTTTCCAGTATCTGGCTTCTTTCACTCAATATTATGTTTGTGAGTGTCATGGTGTTGATACAGGGTGCAATTGTGTGTTCATTCTCATCGCCGAATATCCCATCATGTGAATATACCACAAATTATTTGTCTATTCTATTGCTGATAAGCATTTAGAGGTTTTCCAGGTTGGAGCTATTATGCGTAATGCTGCTATGAACAGTCTTATGCTTTTCTTTGGATAAACATATGAGCACGTTTCTGCTCAGCTTATACCAGGGATGGTAACTGCTGGGTCATGGGCTATGCATATAATTAACTTTAGAAGATACTGCCAGTTTTCCAAAGTCTGTGCATTAATGAGAGAAAGGTCAGTTTGTCTTTACATCATAGTACTCAGTTCTCACAAGCATCCAGTTCTCATGAGCCTCAGAATAAGGCATCTTGTTGTTATTGTTTTCTTTTTATTGTGGAAATTAATGCAACTAATAAGGAGGACTCAGTGACATGTTTCTAGTTAAAATAACTTTTAAAAACTCCACCCATTTTAATGATCTTTTCACTATGCAATAAAACATATTTACTTCTAGTATTTTGACAGGAATGAGAGAGAGTACTGGGCAAAGGTGGCCAGTATCTTTGCTATTACTTGGAGGGATTTGTATACTGAGGAGAGAGTTCAGACTCCCTGTAGGTAGTGCTCAAATTAAGAGTTCAAATTTCTGGAATTCCTTTGCTCCTCCAGGGAACCGGTATAAGGAAATGTGACATTTCGGAAATAGAATGCAGGATACCTACCCCCCCCCCAACCCCCCATTCCCTAACCCTGTTACTGTGAGTAAATCATCCAGGAGGACTGAAGAAGCTGATCTGTTGGGATTGCGCATGATTTTCAAATTTCAGAAAAACTTTTCCATTTTTATTTTCCAAATCCTCTAATAACCAAGAAAGTCTTTACCCTGAAGTCATCAAAATGTCAGCTAGGTATACTATTTGGAATTCTTGGCTCAAATTAAAAACAAAAGCCCCCCGAATCCTGTATTCTATTCCTTTCACAGTTTCACATAGCAATAGAAAGTCATTAAAAAATAAAACCTTTGTCTGGGACTCTTAATTACTCCTGACATTGGCCATATGTATAAAATTATAACAGCACATTATATCTTGCTTAAAATAAAATGGATAGAAAAAACCCAATTTTTTATTTATTTTTTCCCTACATGCATGCATTAGGATTCCTAAATTATCTGGAATGAAAAGGTGAGGTGAATAAACTTAAACTTAATAGCTTTGCTAAAAGCACTGCTTGTTTTTAACTCCAGACATAGGTCCAGACCTCAGCACTTGAATTTTTTACCTGTGGTACATTTTCTAACTTTTGAGCCATAGTTTTTAAATCTGTAAAATTGGTTTCAGATCCCTACCCTGCCTACCAGATATGGTTATTGTAGGGATCAAATGTGACCATTTATGTGAAATTATAAACTATGAATGTATTAAACCTAAGCCTTTGAGAGCTGGGTTTAGCAGGCTCTGTGTTTTAAGAAAAATGAGGGCTGTCCGTGGACGCAGAGCAGCAATTTTCAACCTTTTTCCTCTGATGGCACACATAAACTAATTACTAAATTTCTGCGGCACACCAAAAAATATATATTGAATATTTTGCCGACCTGACAAAAAACCAGTATAATTTTGATTCATTCCCACTGGGTGGCTATTGTGTTGGCTGTTGTCCCGTTTTTATTTGACAGTCTCAGGGAAAAGAGGTCAGTGCCCCTGACTAAATAATCAGATATTGCATGTTTTAAAAATTCTTGTGGCACACCATTGTGCCTCTTGCCGCACACCAGTTGGAAATCGCTGACCTAGAGTAGTGGAAACTCCCTCTGTACCTTGAGATCTGTGCACACACATAAGCCTGAACTTTTCACCTTGTGCCAGACGCCACTGGCTGACCTGTTTAGTTATGAGTTACTTGTCTGCATTCTTCTGGTTTCTCACTAACACCCCTCCCCACAGGGGAAAGGAAAGGGGTAAAAATTTTTACTTTGGTGAGAGCCCCAAACTATTACAGATCATCTTTCACTTCTGGAGGAGGGGTTACAGGGATGCAGAAAATTGGTGGTCAGAATCACTGTTGCTCATCTCTGTAACTTCTTCCTTGCTTTAAAGTTTTTCTTTTACCTACCTACATTTATTAAGTGTAGAGAATATAGACATGCTTACAAGCCATAAAAAAAGATCTACATAAAAGTTTTGGCAATCATTATTTATAATTGTTAGGATAATAAATGAGTAAAACAGAGACTGAAACAGCCACACAAACACTTCCCCCCACATCTATTCCTTATTACTGCTGAGAAATTCACTACTCTTTAACACTGGAATGTCACTGCCAGAAATGGAATAAGTAATTGACCACATTAATTACGATCTGGAGACGCTATGGGAGTTAGGCGAATTTTTGATAAAAGTGTTTTCTTGGTACTGAGCAGGTTTTAAAAATCAAATTCTATAAAAATATAGAATATGGCCTGGGAATGTGTGTGGCAGTGACATTGACCTAGCCTCTTAAAGCGTTATTAGGTGTTTACCAGGCAACTGGAAACTTGCAGTTGTGGGAATAGAAGTCTACAGGTTCATAATCCCTTTCCTAAAACAAGATCTGTTTTAGGATTCAGAATACCTTTTAATGATAAAACACCCCCAGTAAGATCTGGAGCAGAACCCTATAATCAGGTGCATTAATACATTTGCATCAAAGTGAATGAATACTCACACTAAATGGTTTAATGAAGACTATAAATACACATCCGTTGAAGTTAGAATTTACTGCCAAGTAAGTGCAGGTCATGCCATATTGTACTAACATGTGTCAGGCAAAGCTTTTGATTTTCACTGTCTTTTGAATTTGGGAATTCACATAAGGGATTGTTGGTCTGCATTATGTTTGGGTGTTAGCTCTTAACAAGAGTGTTTTTATTTGGGCAGGAGCAAATTCTTATGAGATGAGAGAGTTAGGAGCGCTGTAGATGGAGTCACACTGCCTGGGTTCAGTTTTAGTTTTGTTAAGTGACTTTGGGTATATTATTTAACTTCCCAGGGTCCTACTTTTTTATTTCTGGAGCTGCAGTGATTTTCTTATAAAGATTAAATAAAATTTGCATGCTAAGGATGATGTGTGCATTGCATTAGGCACTCAAATACGCATCAGTTTCCTCATCTATATGATGGAGATAATAACAATGCTGTCACAAACATGTTTTATGAGACTTCAATAAGTAAATAGATACAACGTGCTTAGGCTAGTGTCTGCCCCATCATCAGCATTCAGTAAATAGTAGCCGATACCACTATTATTATCACCACTACTAAAAATTTGTACCTTTCCTCTCAAGAGTCATCTTTAGGAAAGAAAGAGAAAATAAATATCTGTTGAATGAATGGAGCATTAGAAAATTATAATTCATATTTAGGATTTTCTACACTGTAATTTCATCCCTTTCCATCTCAGTTCTTCCCAAGATTATTTGCTCCCCACCCCCACCCCCTAGGACCTTGATCTTCCTTCATTTGCATGGTACTTGGTGAACTTGGCACTTGTCTTCCTCATCACAACCATGCAGGTGTGTTAAGCTGTCTGGGAAGCTGTCCCATATACTGATGCTCCTTGGCAGTAAGGATAGAAAGGCAAAGGGGAAATTTTTGTTGACGTCTCCAGGTCTGACTCCTTACTCATCTGGAGCATACTAGAGATATCTTGAAAGGTTTAAGATAAATGAGGAGGCTGCTGCTTTTTGTGTGTGTGTGTGCCTCTACCAGATACATATCTTGGATTCTCATTTTTGTTGTTGTTGTTGCTATATGTTTACTAGTAATGACAGGTTTTGATAAAAGTCCTACGTCTACAGAGATATTTTAAATGCAGGCAATGTATGGAGGAGTGGGTACTAGCTAAGCAGTGGAAGAATGTGTGCTTGTGTGTCACTGTTTGGACTAATGTCTTGGCACGACTGTCATATTTCCTGGCATGTAAGAACTGGATCTTCTCTTAAGGCTGCACATATTTGGCAAGCCCTGTTATGTTACTCTCTTGAGGGGGTGCTTGGGTAACGAAGGTGATGGATAATATCGGGTAGGTACTAGTTGGACAGGGTCATGAGAGAATATGGAAAGAATCCTTCTTAAAGAGCTTTATTACATTGGATTTTCGTGTCTGTAAACAATTACAGCATTCAGAGAGTTTAGGATTTAAATGAGAAACACAACTTTGTCAGATTATACTGGTCGGATAAAATGGCATGGACTCCGGAAATCTATAATTAAATGTATTTTTGAAAATGAAAAATATAGTGTAACATCTGGTTTATTTCACTACAGAAATGCCTGGGTATTGCTTATGTAAGTGTGATTGACTTTGGCTGATATTTGGATTTCTCTGTGAAAAATAACTATTTTAATTAAATTTTTTGTGCTTGACTCTTATTTGCGGTGTAAACAAATTATTCACACACACCCTCATATAGAAAATGGCTGTGCAATTTAGAAAATCTAATGTGCATCATTTTCTTTTTGTTGCAGCGGATATTCAACTCCTTTGTTTACACTGAGAAAATCTCAAATGGAGAAAGTGAAGTACAGCAGGTAAGAGGTTATTTAGTACTGGACATTCTCTGTCCTGACTCTTGGATGTGGCTTTTACACTTTCCTCACAGTCTCCACATGAGGTTTCATGTTCTCTGTATATGAATTTATAGACATCCTCACACTTCAGGTTCTTGCAGGCAGTTGAAATAATAATTATACGGATGGTTTTCTGTTACATATGCTACACTTTGGAAATATTGTTGCATTCCCCTTTGTTGCTTTGGAAATTCCTAAACTACTCATATTTTAAGATATTAGGAAATTATTTTATTTGATATAAGAAAAAGTGCCCAGGTTTTAGAATCAGACAAACTACAGGTCACATTCTGGTTTTCCTACTTACTTTGTGATCCACCCCCCCACCCCCCGCCCCTAAGCAATTTAGCCTTTTTGACTGGCGGGTTCCCATTCTTACATAAAAGGAATATAATATCTGCTTTATGAGATTCTGAGAATTAAATGAAGTAATGTCAAATTGAGCGTAAATGAAATCCTCATGTGAAGGCTCGGACGTAGAAGCAGCTCAGTAGATACTGGCTTCTTTCGTTCTTTTATTTCTGTTTCCTCTTCCTGTACTCTTCCTGTGCTTCTTTCCTTTCCATCTTCTTTCAAAGCTCTGTAAGGTCAAAAAGTTCAGAGGACAGATTCTATGCACTTTATTTATAGCTGGCTTCAAATAGACTGCTTCCCAAATTAAAACATAGTGTTAGCGAACTTGGTCATAAATAATTGATCTGCACTTGAAAAGAAGGGTGGTAAAGAGGATTCTGGGTTTTAATTTCAGCTCATCCCCCCACTTCATTACACGATGTGACCATCAACTGGTAATTTGATGCTGGGTTGGAAACTTAAGTAATAAACAGGACCAAGCTAAAAACCAGAGTATAGCTGAGAACTTCCACAGAGGAAAGAGATCACTATAGTAAAACACATAATAATTTAAATTCTCTGAGATGCTGCCTTCATTTTATTCATGGAAAACAGCTTGACTTGATCTGAACTTCAGAAGTGCATACAAGAGGCAAAAGCTTTGCAAGTGTCATTAAAGTGAAGTTATATATAGGATAGTTATTTATAATAAATTACTGATGTTTAGTCTTGAAGTTCAGCGTTTCCTGTTTATAGACATTAAAATTTTTTATTGGTTTCTTCAAGTTAAATTTATAGGTTGTCAGCAGTTGCATATGTATTCTTTTTCTTAGGTTTTGATATTTTAAAAAACAAATGACCTGAAATTATAATGAATATGAAGTGGTTTGGTGTCTTCATAATTCCTGTGTTATTTTTATCCCAGCAAGCTAGAAGGCACTTCAGGATCATGAAATTTAAAAGGGTTTTACAGGGGGAGGATTTCTATACAAAGCACGTTTAAGGAAACTTTTGGGGAGCCCAACAGCCACTTGATAACGTTTTAAAGAAACTGACCCAGGGATATCAGTTTTGCTGCTTTCACTTAAGTAACAGATACAAGTTCTTCCTTTAGTTGTTTTTAAATGTGCAAGTTGTTTTGTTTTCTTGTACTGATGTCATTGCTTCATTTAACTGTGAACACGTTTGGCAACGTTCAGTAATAAATTTTTTAAATTATAGTAGCTGATGGAGCACTTATGGAACACTGGTGCTAGGCAATTTCAACTTATTATCACATTGATTTTCCTAAATAACCTTGAAGGAAAGATATTATCCTTATTACAGAGAAGGGAACTGAAACTCCAAAAGATGTCAGCTGTAATCACAGGACTGTTAAGTAAGCTAGCTTTCAAAATAAGTTTGACACAAAGTTACCTGTATTTTTATTTTAATAGAATTTAACAATTTGTGTTTTCATCCAAAATAGGAGTCTCTGCTAACTCTTGTTTTTGACCTGAATAATTCAAATGAAGGAGAATTACCACATAGTCAGTTCTGTCTCTCCTCTCTGAATGTCAAGAGTTTTCTCTGATACTGACCCAGAATTTGCTTTTAACTTTCTCCAGTCTCTCCAGTCTGCTTTCTGGAAGAACCCTGAACAAACAGACCTTATACCTTTTGTGCACCCAATATTTGGAGATAATTTAGCCTAAATTAAAAAATACCTAGGGGCTACTCGTAGACACAGAGAGGGACTGGTGTTTGGCAGAAGGGAGGAGGGTTGGGCTGATGAGTGAAAGAGGTGGAGGGATTAAGAAATAGAAATTTGTAGTTACGAAGTAGTCACAGAGATGCAAGTAAAGCACAGGAAATATGGTCAATAATGTTGTGAGAACTAGGTATGGTGCCAGTTGGGCTACTGGGTATATCAAGGGGAACACTGTATAAAGTATCGATATGATTGTCTAACCATTAAACTGTACACCTGAAGCCAATACAAATGAAATTGGAAGGAAAAAAAGAAAGAAAAGAAAATACTGAGGTCCTAAATAATTTCTTCTTTTTTGACATGACTTTCATTCCCTTTCAGTCCTCTGGTCACTGTAACAGTAACAATAAAAACTTATATTTGCATGTGTCCTGAATACTTTGTTATCACTTCACTATGCTGCTCCTATGGGTTGAATTGGACAGGAGTTATCCCCATTTTGTAGTAAGGAAACAGAGCTCCTAATATCTTCTTGACTTGATTAATAACTGCCCAGGAACTCTGGACCCTGAGATCCTGGACAGTACCCAGGATGAAATCTTTATGGAAATGCTTATCACTTATATTTACTATTGTATAGTAGGTCCCCCATCACAGTTGCTCACACCTGAGATCTTCTTTGAATTTCAGAATAACTCTGAAAATAGGTGGAGTTACTATTTTTAACTTGGAAAGGTCAAGGGTCCTAACTAGTATGTAATTAAGCTGGCTTTTAAAAAAATGTTGAAGTTTTTTTTTTAAACATGTGAAGAACATAGAGAGTAAAGAAATTAAAATGAATATCTCAATCTACTGCCCATCCAAAGATATAAAGCATGACCACTCTGTAGAAAGACTCCTTCTCCCAGAGGTAACCTTATCCACGTTTTTGCTTTTGTGTATGTATGTGTGTTGATTTGTTATATGTATATCTTCAAAATAATTATACAGTGTTACTATTTTTATTCCATATGTAAATTTTAAGTATATCTTTTATATTCATGTATCTTACTACTTTCCCACTCAGCATTATATTCCTTAGAATCACCTATGTTGAGATCTGTAGCCAAGGTTTTTTTTTTCCAATTCTTTGTGCTATTTCATTAAATGCAGTGTATGCATGCATTTTTAATTGATAATACTTGGTTTTGTAGTGTTTTAATTTTTTAATTTTTGTTCATATTTTCTAGTGCATAGTATAGGTGGGATAATTCTTTTAATTGAAGGAACATTATTATTCCTGGCCTCCACCAATTAAATGGTGCTGCTGGTGGTGGAGCTGGAGGTGGTGGGTGTATCTGCACAATTTCCTAATGCCCTCAGTGAGGAGAAGGACTTGAGCCCAGATGGAGAATCCCTTCTGAAATGGAATTGCTGGATAATGCCAAACTACTTCCTCTGTGGTTGTCAGGGGTTATCTTCATACAGTACATTAGAAATGAGTTGCTCTGTATCCTCGTCAATACTTGATATTATTGGTTCTTAATCTTTTGTCATTTTGGAGTGTTTGAAGTGGTATCTAATGAGTTTCTTTTGTCTTACTCTGATTACTAATGAGGTTGAAATTACTTTTTGCCTATTTATGATACATTTTTATGTATTCTCTGTCCTGTCAAATGTCTACTAATGTCTTTCGTCTGTTTTTAAAATTGGGCTACTCGTTTATTTTAGAAGTTTAAAATTTCTATGTCTTCTACATCAGGGCTGTCCAAGAGAATATTCTGAGCTGATTAGTTCCATATCGGTGCTAACCGAGCAGCCACCAAGCTATTGAGCTATTGAGCACCAATACGTAGGTAGAGGTACTGAGTGATTTCATTTTAAATTTTATTTAATTTTAGTTTTAATTGTAATAGCCACACATGGCCAGTGGTCATCATATAAGATTCATATATTTGTTTCATAAATATATTCTTCCAATTTGTGCTTTTTTTTTTACTTTCCTTATGAGACCCTTTAAAAGAATAAGATTTAATTTTAATAGTTTTTAAAATCAATCTTTTCCTTTTTGGTTTCTGCGTTTTATATTTTGTTAAAGAGATTCTTTTGTACTTCAAAGATAAAAAGGTGTTCTCCTACCTTGTCTTCTAAAACTTTCGCCTTTCTCATTTAAGACTTTTATCCATCTGAAATTGATTTTGGTGTTGGATATGAAGTAGGTATCTAATTTCTTATTTTTTCCCCATATGTATTTCCAAAGGTTCTAGCACTGTCTATTGAATAATTTGTCTTTTCCCCTCATTTGTTTTCAGTGTGTTTTCTGTTATTAGTTAAGTTTCCGTGTATGTGTGAGTTTGATTTGGTTCTGTTGGTGAATTTTCTCATTGTGCCATTACCATATGTCTGGTAGGGTGACCCATCCCTTCATTTATTTTTCTTGAGAGCATCTGTGGCTCTTTGTTCTTACATAGGAATTTTTGACCATTTGCTCTTACATATGAATTTTAGAATCAGTTTGTCCAATTGTGAAAGAAAATCCTATTGGGATTTTAATTGGCATTACAATGAATCTGTAGGTCAATTTGAAGATAATATCTTTACTAACATGTATAGCTTTCCATGTACTTAGTAATTCTGCCATACTATGTCTTTCAGCATGGTTTTGTAAAATGTTCACGAAAGATCTGAAAACCCATGCATGTGAGATTTATTTCTAGATATTCTGGTTTATATTATAAATAATACCTTTAAAATTATAGTTTTCTAACTGTTGCTATTTGAGTTTTATGTATTTATTTTATATGTAGTTATCTTCTTAAACCATCATATTAGTTCTAATAATTTACCTCTAGATTCCTTTGGATTTTCTGTGTACATAATCATATAGTCACACAAGACAGTTTTAATTCTCTCTTAATTCCTTTTTTTCTCTTTCTAATTCTTATACATTTTTCTTTTCTGTGTCTTGCTGCACTGGCCTCCAGAAAAGTATTGCATAAGTATAGTAATAATGACCATAAAACATGATATGTATTATTTTTATTGTTTAGTTTTAGGTATATTCTAATTTTGATTATCACTCTTTCTTTGATCTATTATTTATAAGTTTTATAATTTTCAGATATCTGTGCAGTCTTTCTGGTTAAACTAGCTATCTCTTCTGTACTCCCCAATTATACTGAACTCTTTGGGTTATAGGTCTATGCAGTGTCTTCTATTGGGTTGGCCAAAAAGCTTGCTTGGTAACACTTAGTTGTCTTGAACTTCATTTGAAACGGTTTTGTTAGATTGTATTGTGACAGCTGTCATATCAGCATGCATTAAAAAAACTAATCAAAATTGGTGAATATTGAAAATTGAAGAAAATATGCAACATTATCAGCACATTATGCTTTATTATTTCAAGAAAGGTAAAAATGCAACTGGAATGCAGAAAAAGATTGTGCAGTGTATGGAAAAGGTACTGTGACAGGTCACACATATCAAAAGTGATTTGCCAAGTTTTGTGCTGAAGATTTCTCTGGATGATGCTCCACGGTTGGGTAGAACAGTTGAAGTTGATTGTGGCCAGATTGAGACATTAATTAAGAACAATCATCGTTATACCACATGGAAGATAGCCGACATACTCAAAATATCCAAATCAATAAAATTATTGGTGAAAATAAAAAATGTGTGTTTTATTTTACAGAAAAAACTAAATGGACTTTTTGGCCAACTCAATATCAGATTTTCCATCTTGGCCAAGCCCTTAACTCTATCTCCTATCCTGGTGCCCTGTGCTGTCTCCAAAGTGGAAGCTCAGGATCTCCAGATTATGCGCACATTCTCACGGTGAAAGCAGGGTCTGGCACTGGTTTATTTCCCAGATTTCTGGCTTTCCCCATGTTTGGGGACTCAGTGCCTCCAACAGTGGTTTTTGTTTTCATTCAGGACACTGGCCTCTTAACAATTACAAGAACAATTACAACTGCTTATAAGATTTATTTGATAAGCCAAAAAGAGACTGGTTATTCAAAGTAGATTGTTGACCTATCTACTCTTAATTTTAGTTCACGATCCTTACTCCTTACTTGGAAAAGAACCACTTATTTATGCATGTTTTTGATGTTCTATATTATGTAGAATCCTGACTTGAGTTTTTTATCCATCATTTCTTCTTCAGGGTAATGAAAACTAGAGCCCCATGGGTTCTTACCCTCCTCCTTACTAGTCAGATCTTATTGAGAGCTGGATCTGACTTGTGCATACTATATAACTTGGCATTAAATCTAACATGTTGTTAATATCTTCTGGTTAGGGGAACAAAGTAATTAAAACTAATAAAAAACATTTTGTGATTCTTGACTCTTACCACAAAACTCTCTATGGTATAGACTTCTTTACTTTTTCTCATTATTTCTTTTAAATTAACCTTCAGAATGTGGTTCAGAATTGCTTAACAATGTGTTTTGAATCTTTAATTAATTCAGTATATGTAGTTTGCTGCCAAAAAACTATGGCAACAGCCTCAGGAAAATACAAATCCCATGCACACATTCTTGTGTGGAACACCTCCCATTGACTACATTTTTGAATACTTTAAGAAATTAAGTTGGGTGAACACATAAAGACATTATAAAAAATTGAACCTAAATCAAGAAAAATAAAGTTTGATCAAGAGCCCCAGAAGATAGCAAAACATTGTCCATAAAAAAAGGAGTGGAGAGGAAACAAAAGGAGAAAGAGCCTCTAGAGACACTTGATTGGATCCCTAAAGGAATCAGTCACTGTGGAGATACTATTTCAAGAATTTGCTCTAAGTTTTTCTCAGATGCTCTAGTAATTATTTATTCAATGAAATGGCAAGCATATTTTTATAATTAATGCAGTATTTCATAAACTATTGATTGTTGGCAGCAGCTAATTTTAGAAGACATCAGAATTCTTTTGAAGTGGGCAAGCTGGTAAAAAGAACTATTACTCAAACTTGACTTCATTAGTTTTCTTTTGTTTGTTTTATATTTCATAGACTTGTGTT
This sequence comes from Furipterus horrens, assembly GCF_987537825.1. Lineage (NCBI taxonomy): Eukaryota > Metazoa > Chordata > Mammalia > Chiroptera > Furipteridae > Furipterus > Furipterus horrens. The sequence continues at coordinate 46,407,277 of NW_028327173.1, forward strand.
CTTTATTATTTCCTTCCTTGTATTTTAAGTTAATTTTTCTCTTTTTATTCTTAAATTGGAATTTTAGGTTATTGAGTTTTATACGGTTTTTTCCCCAAGAATTTAAAGCTCTAAACTTTCCTCTAAGCACTGCTTTGTTACATCCCACAGAATTCGATATCATATATTTTCATTATCATTTGCTTTTAAAATATTTTCTAATTTCTCTTGTGATTTCTTCTTGTATCCACATACTACTTTGAAGTGTTTTGTGCAGTTTCCAAAACATTTGGGGTCTTCTCAAATATCTTATTGTTACTGATTCCTAATTTAATTCCATTGTGGTCAGAGAACATACTCTGTGTGATTTAAATTCTTCTTAATTTTTAAAATTTGGGTTTATGATCCAGCATATGCTCTGTCTTGATGAATATACCATGTGAACTATGAAAGAATGTGTAGTCTACAGTTGTTGGTTATTGTGTTCTTTATATATCCTTTAGGTTAAGCTGGTGGATAGTTCAAATCACTTATTTTGGGTCTGATTTTCATTTTGTCTTATTCTATCACTGGCTAAGAGGAATGTTAATATCTTCAACTGTAATAGTGGAATTGTACATTTTCCACATTAGTTCTGTATATTTTTATCTCATGTATTTTGAAACTTAATGATTAGGCATGTATACATTTAAGATTGTTAGATCTTCTGATGAATTACTTGTAACATTATAAAATGTCATTCTTCATCTCTGGTGATAGTGCTCTTTCCTTGTAGTCTATTTTACCTGATATTTATATAGTCACTCCAGTCTTTGTGTGCTACTGTTTGCATGGTGTCTCTTTTCATAAGCTTATACTCTCAATGTCTCTATTACTGAAAGTGTGTTTCTTTACATAGAATATAGTTGAGACTTTTTGAAAGCTATTTGACAATTTCTGTCTTGTAATTGGTATTATTTAGTCAATTAATATTAAGTTTGTTGACTTTGGGTGAACAGTTTTATTGTTTCCATCTTCCTCTCTGGTTTTTGTTTCTTAGTTTCACCTTCCCTACCCTCTTCTGGATTTTTGAATATTTTTTAAAATTTCATATCAATATATTTTATTTTTAGCTATGTTTCTTAACATACTTTAAGTGTATACTCTAGAAATTATAATATATATCCTTAACTTATTTCAGTCTGTTTAGTGTTAATATTTTATCATTATGTAACATATAGAACCCTCATAACCTTATCACTCCATTTCCCTATAACTATTCTTTATGCTCAGGTAATCTTATCTATTACATCTGCAAATATTACAAACTACACACAAGTGTTAGTGTTTTTGCTTTAAACTGTCATATGAATTTTTTTTTAGCTGGGTGTAGTGACTTTATTGATGGTGCATGACGAGGTAGGGCTCCGTAAGGCACTCCCCTCTTCAGAGGGTTTAGGTCAGGAGATTCTCCATGTGTTAAGGGATTGATTTGGGGCAAGGACTCCCCAGCAGCTGAGGGTCTCTCTTCCTGTCACTGAGGCTGGTGGTCCAGGGGACTCTTACTGCTTGGAGGCTATGTAGACCACTACCCTGTTGCTGTAGCCAAATTCATTGTCATACCAGGAAATGAGCTTGACAGAGTGGTCATTGAGGGCAATGCCAGCCCCAGCATTCGAAGGTGGAGGAGTGGATGTCACTGTTAAAGTCGCAGGAGACAACCTGGTCCTCAGTATAGCCCAGGATGCCCCTGAGGGGGCCCTCTGATGCCTGCTTCACTTCCTTCTTGATGTCATTGTATTTGGCAGCTTTCTCCAAGCAGCAGGTTACATCCACAATGGACATATAGGGGGCGGTTCATGGGAGGACATACCAGTGAGCTTTCCATTCAGCTCAGGGTTGGCCTTGCCCACACCTTGGCAGCGCCATAAGCAGGGATGATGTGCTGGGCAGCCCCTCGGCCAACATGCCACAACTTCCCAGAGGAGCCATCCATGGCCTTCTGAGTGGCAGTGATGGCATGGACTGTGATCATGAGTCCCTCCACAATGCCAAAGCTGTCATGGATCACCTTGGCTATGGCGGTCAAGCAGTTCATGTTGCAGGAGGCATTGCTGACAATCTTCATGCAGTTCATATCCATCAAAAACATGGGGGCATCCACAGAAGAGACAGAGATGATGACCCTTTTGGCTCCTCCCTTCAAGTGAGCCCAGCTTCTCCAAGGTAGTGAAGACACCAGTGGACTCCACAGCATATTCAGCACCAGCATCACCCCATTTGATGTTGGTGAGATCTCGTTCATGGAACATGGAGATGGACTTTCCATTGATAACAAGCTTCCTGATCTCAGCCTTGACTATGCCTTTGAACTTGCCATTGAGTAGAATCATACTGGAACATGGAGACCATGTAGTTGAGGTCAATGAAGAGTCATTAATGGCGACACTATCCACTTTGCCAGAGTGAAAAGCAGCCCTAGTGACAGGATGCCCAATACAGCCAAATTCGTTCACTCAGACCTTCACCGCTGTGTCTCAGGGTTGAGGCTGGCACTGCACAGGAAGGCACACTGTCGAACAGGAGAAGCAGAGAACCTAAACTGTCATATGAATTTAAGAACAATTCTATATGGTGACTATTTCCAGTGCTCAATCATTTCTTTCAAAAAGTACCAGCTGATATTGAATCTGAAGAATTCCTTTAATATCTACTTGTAGTGTAGATTTCCTGATGACAAATTATATCAGTTTTTCATGATATTTTACTCAGAAAATGTCTGTTTTGTCTTTTCTATGAAAAGATGTTTTGGCTTGAGATTCAATATTGAATTGACAGTTTTTTAATGATGTTCCACTGTGTTCTGGACTATATAGTTTTGCATGAGGAGTCAGTTGAAGTTCTTACTCTGTCTGCAGTGTCATCATCCCACCCCTACCCCTTGGCAACTTCCAAGATTTTTCTCTATATCTTTGTTTTTCAACAATTTGACTATGGCTTCCTAGCCATAGGAGTTTTCATATTCATGTTGCTTGGTCTTTGTTGAGCTTTCTGAATCTGTTAATTATGTCTTTCATCAAATGTGGGGACTTTTGATCATTATTTCTTTAAATGTTTTTTTTTTTTTAATTTTTTTTTTTTTATGATTCATTCTGTGTTCTTCTGGGACTCCAGTTTATGCTAGATCTTTTAATATTTTACAAGTTCCTGAGATAATGCCCTCTTCTCTTATTCTTTTAATATTTTTTCCCTCTGACCTTCAAATTAATCATTTTTATTGGTCTGTCTTTTAACTTCAGTCCTATTATTTTTATTCTGCTGTTAACCTTTCCAGATATACATATTTTTAAATTTTCTGATATTGTATTTTTAAGCTCTAGGATTGCCTTTTTTTAAAAAGTACTTCTATTTCTCTGAGATCTTGTTTCTCTTTTCAATTCATTGCAAGTGTATTTTCCTTTGTATCCTTGAGCATATTTATAATAACTGCTTTAGAATCCTGTCTGCTAATTCTAACATCTGTGAACTTTTTGAAGTTGATCTCTGGTGATTGTCTTTTGTATTGAGAATATGGCACACTCTGCTTTTCTTTATATGTCAAAAAAAAATTGTAGATTGTGGAAAACTCTGTGAGGAGTGTTGATTATTTTCTTTGTTTTAGTAGGCAGTGAACTTGATTGGACACAAACTAATATGTATTTGCATGGACAGCTCAAAGTTCAGTTCAGTTGTTTATTTAGATGGAGTTTACTCCATACACGTACAGTTGAGAGATCTAAGAGTTTTTCTGCCTCCAAAGGTGTTTCAAAATACTCTTTAACATTTAAAATACATTATAATAGAAATCTAGTTTTTTACAATTGTTTTTATTAATTGTTTATACTGACGATTCTATCTGCAAGATATCAAGTTTAATGTTTCACTTCACCAAATACCATTTACTGGGACACAATAAAGGAGAAGCATATTGGTTTTATAAGAAATTGATGTTTACTAGGTACTAATATTCCAAATCATTCTTTTATATAAATATCAGTTTGATGCCCCAATCGTGTGGAATTTGGGCTAGTTCAAAGCAGTGGATTAGGAGCCATCTGAAAAGCAAGGTATAAATCTTGCAAAAGTATATCCTTTTAAGAAAGATATTCTGTAGCAGAGCAATTTACTTGTGGCCTCTATTAAATAGCTCTTTCTTTAAAGAGATTATGAATAGCAAATCAGTCTTAAAGTGACAGTACTTCATGTGCTAATATGTGAAGAATCGATCCTAACTAGTGTGATACTTTAGGATCTTAAAGCTGAAGGGACCTCAGAGACCATGGGTACAAGACAAGAAAGGTTAGGGATCTTCCCTCCGTTCTTTTTCGACAGCCCCCTTTGTAGCTTGGGATGGAGAATTAAAGAACTTAATCTTTGATTTGAAAACTTGGGCTCTAGACAGGGTTCTGTCATTGACTGCTTGACTTTTGTCATGATATTTAATTCAGTGTCTACATCAATTTCATCTATAAAATGTGAATAATACTCTTATCTTGCAAGATTCTTTAAAAGAGTATGTGGTTGGCTCAGAGTAGGCTTTCAGGATTTTGTGTTCTGCTTTCAGAATACAAAAATGGTGGTAGAGTGTAAATATAAGGGTATGCTAGTGAGGTGATTTCTATTCTTAGTCTTATTTAATCCTCTTAAGTAGCTTATGCCTGGAAGGAGATATCTGTAAACCTTTTTAGAAGGAGAATTTCCAAGAGAATGATCACAGAAAGGCCCTGGGAAGGATGAGCGGGGCCTTTTAAATAGGTTAGAAATGTGAGACTGGACATGAGATTTGTATTGGCCCTGCATCAGTGTTCACTCTGTATTTCTATGCCTAGAAACTCTCCACTGTAGGAAAGTTTAGGTATGTTGTCAAACTAAACTATGCACTGGGCCATAGGGAGAAAAGGGACAGTAGTTAGACAAGAAGAGAAGGTGTGGAAGAGCGGAGCACTTAGGAATCATGTCTGACTTCTGGCTTCTTACGCCTGGTACTAGGTAGAAGTTAGTAAATATTTGTTGGGGGAAAAAATGACTGGAGATGCTCTTGCATCTTAATATTCATATTTTCAGTATGGATTTGTTTTGGGGTTGCCTTGCCAAGTGTAACTAGTGTGGTGGTAGCCTGAAGGCTCTCATTTTGTTTACAATTACCTAGTGAAGTATGTTGAAGGCTCAGACTTGCCCAGACTAGAGGAATCCCGGAGGTGGTATGGATGGATTCCATTCTTTCTTTGCCCTCAACCTTTCCCCCATCTATTCCCAGGGGATTTATTTAGGCTGAGTCCTGCTTTAGTTCACCCCTTACCCAAATCTGCACTTGGCTCTGTGTTTATTGTAAGTAGTATCCATTAAATGTTTGTTGAATGGGTGAATAGAAGGCACTAAATCTGTAGGAAGGCGAAAGAAGGGTTGAGAGGTATTGAAACTGCCCAGGTGGGGAATTATAATGAATCAACCAAGGATCAGAGCAAACAAATGACTGTTCTCTCAAACCACAGCCCCAGCAAGTTGAGCTGGTTAGTGTTTAGGTTTCCTTGATTGGAAATCAATCTAGGTCTGTTTCAGCTCTTACAGTTCGAGGTCTGGCTCTCCAGAAGATAAGTGAATTTTTATCTTAGAAACCCTCTTCCCAGACTACCTATCAAATCTTAGGATGCCTTGTTAGTAAAATGGGATGGTAGTCTGTCATTTTGGAAAGATGATATAAGTTGTAATAGTTTTGTGATTCTTTGTTTTCCTAATGTTGCCTGTGTGTTTTCTCATTTTATCCTCTTAATGATGTAGAAAGTGCAGGTATTATTAACTCATTTTCCCTATGAGAAAACTATATCTCAGAGATATAATAAGTGACTAAGGCCTCACAGAAATGCTAAAGTGGTTGAGACAGATTTTTAATCCTAGTTTTGTTACTTGCTTTGTTTATATTGTATTGGCTATGCCAATAACTAGCATCATTTATTGAATATATATTACTAACTAATATATATTATTAATTAAGCACTTTCCATAAATCTTTTTTGTTTTAGCCACATGGATCATTTCTTTACGTCCTTTCAGTCTTGGCTCAATGTTACCACTCAGTGAAGCCTTCCTAGAAAACCTATTTATAAAAATGTTTTAAATCCCTCTTTATTTCTTCTTGCTTTTTAAAATCTCCTAATAATTGATCACCTAGGAGTTACATATGTATCTGTTTTTTCATTGTGTATCTTTTCTAATAGAATTTAAGTTCTACAAGAGCAGAGTTTTTTGTCTTGTTTTATTCTTTATCATGCCCCCAGTACCATGAAAAAGTATTTCCAAGTGGTATATGGTAGGTACTCGGTAAATATTGGGTTGGCAAAAAAATCCATTAAATTTTTCCATAAAACGAAGGACACATTTTTTATTTTCACCAATAACTTTATGGATTTGGATATTTTGAGTATGTTGCCAATCTCTTGCTATTGGCTTTTAGTGGGTAGAGAAGCCAAGGGTACTACTAAACATTTTCCAATGCAGAAGACAGCCCCACAGAAAAAAATTATTTGGCCAAAATGTCAGTAGTACCAAGAAACTTCGCAAACCACTTTTGACCCATTCCATCAGTCACAGCACCTTCTCCATACACAGCGCAAACCTTGTTTCAGTTGTGTTTGTACCTTTCTTGAAATAATAAAGCATAATACACCAAAAATGTTTCATATTTTCTTCCATCTTCAATTTTAAAATGACTGCACAAAAATTCACCAATTTTGATAAGTATTTTTTTTTTAATGCGTACAGATATGACAACTGTCACAATACAGTCTAACAAAATTGTTTTGAATGGAGTTAAAGACAGTTAAGCACTACTAGAGCCATCATACGGGGGAAAAAAAACATGCTTTTTGGCCAACCCAATATTTGCTGCATGAATTTCTATAAGGTTTACTGAGAAGGAAAACCATGAACAAAGAAATATTTTGTCCAAAGTCACCTGACTAAGAGGTTAGAGAACCTGATTCCGAATTCAAGTGTGTTTAGATTCAGTGCTTTCTTATATATGTTCAAAAAAATTTTTTTCTAAGGTATTACAAAGGAGTATTGCAGAGTTTATTACAGGAGGCAAGGAACCAGTTTCTGTTCTTTTTCTAATTCCTTTTGTAGCAATTCACCTTGATTAATATGTTGGTGCTTATTGAAATGTTTCTTTTTTTTAATGGTATATCACTTTAGAAAAAGGAAATATTTATAAACCCTTACACTACATCTTGGTGCTTTCCCAGAAAAATCATGCAAGTTTGACTTTGAATTTGTTTTAAAAGAAATGCAACATATTTTGTTTAGAGGATAGTCCTTAAACTTTTGGAAGAACTAAGAAAATATTAAATAAATATTTTTATAGCAGAGAGAATGTTTTTGATATTTGGTACCTCTTCCAAAAATAAAATTTAGGTTCTGTCATACCTCTGGTAAGTGGTAGGCAGTTGAGGAATTCAACTGACGAGTTACTATGTACTTGGCATTGTAGGAAGAGAAAGAGCTTATCCCAAAGATATAGTTAAGTCATGGGAGACATGTTCTTATTTTGACATATGTTGCTAATCTCTTGCAGATGATGCCCCGAAGGACAGAAATGCCCTCTTTGGGCATTTCTGAGAAGCAATGTAGTAGACTGAATAGGCCATGGATCCCATTTAGTGTGGTAGTACTTTGGGTTATGATCAAATTATGTATGTGTTTTCTATAAAGTTTATATATGGGGGATGAGTACAAGAACTAGTATGTACCTAGATTGCGTCATATTTTATAGAAGGTTATTTAACATGATAATTTATGTTTACTTAACAAAGTACTGCTTTGTGTGAAATATCCCATTAATTTTTTACCACAACCCTGTGATAATAATATTTCTCCCTGTTTTAGAGCCGAGGAATTGAGTCTTGCGTATATTAAGTAATTTCTCAAAATTATTCTTTTTTTAACAGGATGCTCAGATGTTTGTATTTAAATGTTTAAATTTATTTTTGATTATAGTTGACATGAAGTATTATATTACTTTCAAGTGTACAACATAATGATTAAACATTCATATACCTTACAAAGTGATCATCTTAATAAGTCTAGTAACCATCTGTCACAGTACTTAGTTGTTATGATGTTACTCACTCTATTACCTATGCTGTACATTACATCCCCATGACTTATTTTATAACTGGAAGTTTGTACTTGTTAATTCCCTTTTTTCTTTTTGGCTCATTCCCGACCCTCTTCCCATCTGGCAACCATCAGTTAATTTTCTGTATAAGTTTGTTTCTGTTTTGCTTTGTTTGTTTATTTTGTGTTTTATATTTCCCATCAAAGTGAAATCATATGGTATTTGTCTTTCTCTGCCTGACTTATTTCACTTAACCTAATACTCTCCGGGTCCATTCATATTTTCACAAATGGTAAGATTTCATTCTTTTTTATGGCTGAGTAATATTCTCTTGTCCACACCCACCACATCTTTATCCACTCATCTGTTGATGGACACCTAGGTTGCATCTATGTCTTGGCTATTGTAAACAGTGCTGCAGTGAACATAGGGGTGCATATATCTTTTCAAATTTCTTTCTTATTTTCTTTGGATAAATAGCCAGAAATAGAATTTCTGAGTCCTATGTTAGTTCTTTTTAAACCTTTCTGAAAAATCTCCATACTGCTTTCCATAGTGGCTGCACTAATTTATATTTCCACCAACAGTACATTATAAAAGGATTCCCTTTTCTTTACATCATCACCAATGCTTATTTGTTGTCTTTTTGATAATAGCCATTCTGACAGGTGTGTGAGGTGCTATCTCACTGTGGTTTTGATTAGCATTTCCCTGATGATTAGTGAAGTTGAACAGCTTTTCATGTGTCTGTTGTCCATCTGTATATCTTCTTTGGAGAAATATCTATTTAGGTCTTCTGGCCATTTTTAAATTGGATTGTTGGGGTTTTTTTTAATGTTGAATTGTATGAGTTCTTTATCTATATTGAATATTAAGCTTTTTTCAGATAAATCATTTGCAGATATCTTCTCCCCTTTATTAGTTTGCCTTTTCTGCTTGTTGTTGGTTTCCATGGCTGTGCAGAAAGCTTTTTAGTTTGATGTAGTCCCGTTTGTTTATTTTTGCTTTGCCAGAGGAGACATAGCCAAAAAAATATTGCTAAGATCATGTCAAAGAGTTTACTGCCTGTGTTTTCGACTGGCAGCTTTATGGTTTCAGGTCTTACGTGTAAGTCTTTAATCCATTCCCAAAACCATTCTTGAATTAGGTGATAGGTAGGACGAGGATTTCAGTCAGTGCGGTCTAACTAAAGCCCATGTTCTTAACCACTGTGCTATGTTACTTTCCCTACTTTTTCCACTGCCAATTTTTCCACACTTTCAATTTCTTAATTGAAGGTGGTTTATTCTCTCCTGAAGTATTGCACATCAACCAAAGTAATATAAATAATATGTCTAAACATTATAAGTACTATGATGAAAACTGAGCTGCTAAATGAGGAAAAGATGGAATTTAAATGCTCAGTTGACATGGGTTAAAGAGTGGTGGGAAGGGCCCTCTGAGCTGTTGCGGAAAGCCTTTTAGCTCTAGTATATCAAAAGGATATAAGTTGTTCTTTATGAGGAAGGGCATTCTAATACTAATGGATCATCCTGCAGGAACATAAACAAGATATAAAAACAAATGAAGTACTTGATTTATTTGAAGACAAGGCTCTTTTGTCTTTTTCACAATTTATCATTGCTCCATTATTAACAGAAGGCAGTTGGTTCTAATTTGTGTCATTTTGGAATTTCTGTGGGCTGTTGATTTTTTTGTTGTGTTTTGTTGGGGTTTGCTATTGCTGTTGTGGTAAATAAGTACCCCCTAAATAAGAACTTCAGTGCATGGAGAAGAATCGTGGCTGTTGGGCTAGCAGCATGTGGGATTAAAGTATAATCCAGGAGCCTCCGTTCCGTCACACACAAGGAAAAGTTGAAATCTGGTATTTCTTATGTAGAGTGGTGGTTGGTAAAGCCTTTGTTAGTGCATTTTCCCTGAAGAACGTAGCAGACCCTCAGCTCCACCTCAGAACTCTGAAGTTCTCTTCCAATATTAAGCTTGATAATAACTAGGATACTTGGGAAAATGCTCAGCCAGCTTCTTGAGGGGAAAAGCAAGGTGGGCCAGGAGAGGCGCAGCAGTCTGCACGCTACCTAGCTCACATTTTAATAAATAGCAATTTTCAATTTAGAGTAGTTAACTATCTTGTTTATATTCCAAGGAAAAATGTATGCAGCATATGTTCTGCCTGCTTGTAAATAGTATTTGGACGTTAAAGTGTATGTGTATGCATGCATGAGAGCTTTAATTCCTGTACTAAATATAGATCAGCTGACTTCAGGGTACATATTGTACATTATTAGCCAATGTATGGGCCTGGTGTTGAGATAAGCTGGGATAGTTTTGATAACACACACCACAACTCACCGCACCCGTATACTCACACATTTTATATAATATACTATCTTTGAACACATACAAATGCAGTGCATATCTATTGCTTACATATTTAAATTGTATTCTGTGCACATACTCATAGTATTTATAATAGTATTCATTTTTACATTTGTATATATATACCCATACCAATGACAGAAAATGAAAATCTATGCCTTTTTCTCTCACTACCCCCATGCACTGATACTTTAGCCTTGAAAATTCTGGTTATAGCTTTTTTGTGTTGTTATTATTCTGAAAAGAACCCGGAATAGTCCATTTCCTCGTTCTCTCGATTCTGACACTTTGTGTTCTGCTGTTGGTAAGGGAACAAATGAAGGGGCTGGTACTGTTTTCCCATCAGCAAAGACCGGCGAGAAGGGGGTGTTGCAGGCCAGCACAGCTGGAGAAAATAGGCTGCAGCAGCAGAGGGGTGGGCAGGGCCTCTGGGGCAGAGCAGGAAAAGGCATGTGAGCTCCCACCATGATGTGCATGTCTCCCTGCTGCAGCTGGAACATCAGCTCGTCACATAACTCTGCAATTCATATGTGTGCACATGCCCTCTTTCAGTGAAGCAGACCCTTGAAAATATGGGCCTGCACTCCTGACTCAAACCCTCAAAGCTTCATTTCTCCAGGAGGAAATAGATTGAGTTGTCATTTTAAAAGCCAGCAGGACTTCATCATTAGAAATTAATATTCTACTAAAAGTGGAAACAAAGCTCCTTTTACACACATTTCCAGTATCTCAAGGTTGGATAGTATTCAGAAATGCTGGTGAAAAGGTAGCAGTCAAGATTTCTCCAAAGCTCCACACCCCCAACCCCAGTTTCAGCTCTCATCTTTCACCCAAAACTGCTGCTCCTACTAGAAAAATAAAACAACTTCAAATCAGCTGCACTGGCGGAGAATATAAACAGAAACTCAGCTCAGTGAGGATTTTAAATTCTGGAGAGAAAGTTAAGAACAGGGACCAGCTCATCCCTAATATATTCCTTGGTGCAATAGGAAATACCTGTGGTAATGATGTGGAGAAAATGATTGTTGCAATATCAAGAACTCCCAGATTGGCTAAACACTTTGAAAATCTGGACCTATGAAATAACACGTGGTATGATCAAACTGAAAGCTTACCAAGAATTACAAATTATTTTAATATTAGAAGACTGGCAGGTAGCATCATACTGAAATAGCTGTTCGTGGGCATTCACACTGGTTGTTACTTAAACAATCTTTAGTTTTTCTGTACACTGCAAAGTACACACTGGCTCTTCTTCAGTCATCAAGAAGTGTCACTGTCACAGACGGTGACACCGTGTCAGGCACCACCCTCAAGGGCAAAGCGTTAGCAGTGGGTCCTATAGCAACCAACAGCCAATGGAGAGCAGGCGTGCCATAGTTCTTCTGTTTGCAATCCTCCCTGTCATCATGTTGGGGATGAGAAGACCTTGCTAAATCCAACTGTGAGTTAGAGAATGATATCAGATGCAGCTTGGCAAGGGAACACACAGAATAGTTGAGAGGAGGATATAATAAAATTGTTGTGGTTGAAGCAAATATCCTCATTCCTCTGGTTTGGAACCCACATGGGAAACATTACTAGTGGTGGTGTTTCTAGCAAGTCTTAATAGCAGTGCATTCCCTGCTAGCATCGAACATTTGCACCTCATGTAATTTATCTGTGTGAGTGTTATTGTTTTTCCTAACTACAAAACAAACAAAAAATCATACCTCTGCATTAGAACTTAGGGTCATATGCCTGTATTAGAAAGGCCCCTAGATCTCAGGGGCTGCTTTGCCACTACTCAAGGATCTTGAAACTAAAGCCAAGAAGTACCTTTTTTTATCTACTGAGATTAGCACATTACATGCTGGCATCCTTGTTTGAAGGTAGGACAAGGAGAGAACGTGCTCCTGCCTCCTACAGTTGTCATGCCACACTCCACGCTCAGATGATTGTGGATATTCAAAGCCAGTTTTCAACAGCTGAAGAAATCAAGTGTTTACAAGATGCTTTCTCCTGTGCTGTTATTTTCCTTTAGTTTTAAAGGGAATCTGTGTGGTAAAAATTTGTTACTTGAAATCTGGAATACACTGTGCATTAGGCTGCATCTCACTCTGACTTACCTTTTTGCAGTGGGGAACTGGGAGTAACGTTATACTTACTATAACCGAGCTCTACCACTCTGGTAAGGGCTGTGTATCAATGAAGTTCTTAAATGGCACAGTACATATTATCTTCCACTGGAAGGTTAACATATTAAGAAAGGAGAAATGGAAATATCTAGTTTTTTTTTTTTTATTGTGTCTCAAAATTGTCTTTACATAATTGGATTTAATAAGTTAATGGCCAAGCTGAGAGTCAGGAAGTGGTTAGTGACAGCAGATTTGTATTTCTTTGCCAGTGACATCTTTCCACTTCTCTGAGCTAATTGATACTTGCTGGCAAGTATTTGATCAATATGCTTTCAAAGGGCCTATGAAGAGCCCTAAAACTGCTCTGGTCAGTTGGCCTCTAACTGGAGAGTAGATCAGGTTTGTCCTTCATTTATAGGGAAAACATTTCCTCAGTCCCTGCAGAGTGCCAGGCTCTGGCCCAGGTTGCAAGCTAGGTTTAAGATGAGGTATTATTTGCATTGGGTGTGGGGAAAATAGTCTGCATGTTCCCAGAGCTTTCCCAGTTGACCCTTGGTTCCTCTAGTGCACACTCTCCCCCAATTGTGTCCTTCAGAAGCCACCAGTGAATTAGTGTATTACTAAATTCTTGAACCCAGAGTATGTCCCCCCATTTCCTCCTTGATTAAAATCCTGCGCAAACTTATTTCAAAAGTTGTGAATTAAATGGTAGAGATTATTCTGTATGCTGTGGCTCCTGCCTCTCCCCAGCTCTGCAACTCTCTCAGCCTCTTGATTCTTTGTAAGGTCACAACTAGGTTGAACTTCTTTTTTCCTTGTCAAGCAACAGGCTTCTAAGGAAGGCCTGAGCACTTGCTTATTTTGGGGCTCCTGTTACAGAGTAAAGTGAGGAGAAGTGGGTTGATGCCTGCCCTCCCCTTTGTATTTTTTCTTATGATCTGGTTGTTAAGGGTAGAGTGGGGTGAAAAATAGGGCAAGAGCCCATTGAGCCCTTGAGTTGATAACCTTGGCTTTTAAGAGACACGGGTGTGTGTTTCCATGACTCTCCTGGAATACTAATACAAACTGCTGCCCAAACCAAAACCTATTGTAACCTTTAAAGCAAACCTTGCATTTTGCTTCAAGAGAGACGCTGCCACTCTTCAGCCATTTCCCAGAGCTCAGCCTCCTCTGGATCTCTGGCATGTCAGCACTTGCCTTATGTTTTTTCCATTGCACCCCTCCCCAGCTCAGTCACAGGGGCCTCACCTCTCACAGGATTGGGGTATGTGACCCTGGAGCCCAGACAGCCTTGCACATAAATCTTCTTGGTCCACCTGCAGTTTGTCTGTCAGCAGCTGCCCCGCGTCTCCATTGGATGTGCTATTCCCACACACCCATCAGACAGTCCCGAAGTCTCTGCAGGCCATTGGACATTCAGACTGGCCCTATCCTGTCTCTTAAGTCCTCATATATCTTGTCCTGTTTCATTGCCTGCCATGCACAGGCCCTGCTCTACTGAGTGATTTCGTGAAGCCCAAACTAATAGTGGATGAGCTGCCACATCACAACTATGGCCAATTGCCATCAGGACTGATGTTCTTTCTGTTGGCAAGGTGTCCTTCAGAGCAGCTGATAGAACCACAGAGGCAGGTCAAAATTGGGAACTAGACAAGCCCAGAATTTCTGATTGGCTTGAACCAGATAGCAGCAGTATTCATAGGTTATCTGCTCTTTTCTAGAACTGCAACCAGATTTTTCCAGTGTGGCAAATAATAGTATATTGTATGGGAAGCAAATGAACACAGTAATAAACGCTTTTAAGTCTCTTCTAGGTGCTAGGCTCTATAGGAAATAAAAATGCAAGCCCTGGCCGGGTAGCTCAAGTGGTTGGAGTGTTGTCCCCATGACGCTAAGGTTGCTGGCTTGATATCCCCCTCAGGGCATATACAAGACTCAACCAATGAATGCATAAGTGGAACAACAAAAATAGATGTTTCTTCTCTCTCTTTCTCTCTCTCCTCTCTCCCTCCTCTCACCCCTTTCCTCGCTCTCAATAAATTTTTTTTTTTTAAATTGCTTGGTGCAGTGGTTCAAGATTATGGGTTTGATCTAGTTATTCTGTTTATTATCTGAGTGACCTTGCGCAAGTTATCTATCAGAACCATCTATAAAATAGCATATAGCAATTAACAAGAGTTGTGAGGATTAAAAGGCCCACGTAAATTTGCACTTTCAAAATGCTTGACACAGTTAGCCATCAGTAAATGGTAATCATTATGTTATTGGTTTGTTGGGGGAAATAGAATCCTTAAATGAGGAAAGATCAGCCACGTGAGTCAGGATGGGAGCGGCACAGATGGTGCGTCCTGGGCAGTTTCTGAATAGAAGGGTCTGAGAAGCCTTCAAAGAGGCAAAAATTGGGTTGATACTCGGAAGAACAAGTAGAACTTAAATAATTTGCTGGGAGAGTTTACATCTTTCTGCAATTTGAGGGAGCTTGTAGCAGAAAGAGAATAGAGCAGGGATTAGAAGAAAAGGTCTCTTTGTTTTCTGCATTTACTCAGCATGAGTTTGGGCACACCACTGAGCCTTGATTTCCTGACTTAAAAGAGAACAGAGGATGAGGAATACCTCCTCTGCCTAGGTCTCAGGGTCATTGGAAGGCACACATGAGATGAGTTATGTAAAAATGTTTTAAAGTGGTAAAATGTGACGTAAGAGTCAAGTCATTATTGCATCCTTGATATTGGGGGAGGGGGGGCGGTCCCGGAAGTCACCCTGGTTGCTACCTAAGACTGTCATTATGTGACCTATATGATGGTGCTTTGGAAGAGGCACTGATAGCCCTGTGAACATATCCGTCCTGACGCCTCTCCAGTGCTGAAAATATGTTCTTGGGATCTCCATTCAGAGTACCTGAGTCAGTGTGTAAAGACCTCCAGACAGTAACAGCTACAACAATAGCAAATAGCAATAACAGCAATCGTAAAACAAAAGCCACTACTATTTATTTGGCACTTACCATAAGTTAGACACTCTGCTAAATACTTTACAAACTTTCTATCTTATTTCTCAAGCAACATCATGAAGCAGCTATTATTATTTCCAATTTAGAGGTAATTAAGTTGAGGCTTAGAGAAATAACTTACCTGGTTCCCTTTAGCTAATAAGTGATAGAGCTGGATTTAACTCCAATTTATTTGACTCCCAAGCTTAAGCCCCCTTTTGCTGTTCATCTAAGGGGGAAAAAATGCATTTTCCGTCCAGACACTGTGCCACGTTTCCCATGAAGGACTAAGTATGAATATGAATTAAATGAATAAAATGGTTAATGTTCAAGTAGTCCCTCTCCTTTCACTTATGGCTCTTAGTGGAAAATTTAGCCCGCCCCCACCCCCCCATTTCTCTATCAGCACTATGTGCACTTTCTAGTCCAGAGACTGGGATATAACAATAACAATAATGCCCATGTGTATCCTGAGCTTCATATATTCATTGTTTCATTAGATCATCACAATATGCCTTTGAAAGGGGGTATTATTCCTGTTTTACTTGGAGGAAACTGGAGCTTAGGGCAGTCAAAGAACTTGCCCAAATTCTCAGCCAACATTGAGAGAGCTGTTTGAAATATTACAACTATTACTAATAAAAATAATAGCAAGGGTAGAACAATTCTTATATCCCATATACAATGTGCAACATGAAACAGTGAGAATATTTTGTACTTGAACTTTGGAATGCCATGGAGTGATGTTCAGAGATGTTAAATACCTGTGCTTTCTTACACTTAAAATTATTTTTCTACCACATACATTTAAATAACCAGATCCTGGAACTTGCTGGAAAGCAAAAGGTTTATTCTTGAGTAATAAGGCTGGAATTGAAGAACAGGAATCAGCTATTAAATTCTTATCACGGCACAGAGGTTTTTGAATGTCAAATGTTAAACTGTTCTACATTCAATAGGAATTTTGCTATGAATCTTGGGTCCCCTAGGGTACCTTTCCTGTCTGTGCCTGTCAGCTTCATTGTTTTGTATTTTAAATAAAGCTTTCCCTAACATTCAAAACACCTTCCAGCCCTTCCTTTTAGGAAGGGGACATAAATAAAGTGTGTACTATGCCTTTGCATTTTTGTTTTACCTTTTCCCAACCGTGTGCCCACCCCACCCCCGGTCTTCAGAAGTGTAAAGCTAAGGTAAAAAGAGCTTTAAAAAAAGGGCTCTGGGGAAGTATGCAAATGACAGAACTGTCTATGGGAAAATTAAGGGAAGTGAAATTCAGCAAGAAAGAAATTCATTGATGTTGTGATGAAACGTTGTCACTGGAGATGATGACAAATTAGAATCCGTTCCCATGGGGACTGGTGCAGTACCTACTGATCATTTGACCCATGGCTGGATGTTAGCTCGCCGAAGAATTGACCCAAAAGATGACAAGACGGTTTTAGCCCCGCTGTCTCATCAGCATTCAGGAACCCCTTGGGGGATGAAGGGAGAGGATAAAGAAGGATAAAAGATGAAAGCTGAGCTGTGGAAAGAAAAATGTTTTTAATTACACTGAGGAGGATTGTGGGTCCACCTGTAGCTTTTTGTTGAGAACGTCCTTTGTTTTCTCCTGTCTGCAGAGATCATGGCAGACCCAGAATCTGTCTGGCCTCTGGGAAAGGTCTGCGCTGGTAGCCGGTCCTCTTCAGTTTAGCGGATGCATTCAGGATTTAATCTCTCTGTGGGCTATCTTTACTCTAATAGATTCTGTTATGCTTGCGAGCAACCTGGATTTGGTTAACATGCTAAAAGAGATTGCTTTCAGAGGGAGAAAAAACACCCTGCAGTGGAGCACGAGGTGAGGTTTTCATAGTGAGTCACTATCACATTCCTGTCTGAAGGGCACAGGGAGGTCGCCTCAGGCAGTTGGGTCAAGGGAGGCCAGCTCACCCCTGGGGAGTCAAGAGACCCTTAAGCTCTTCCACATGCCTCAGTTTCTTCACTTGTAAAATGGGAATTACAATTTCATCTTAACACTGTGATAGCAGATTAACTAATTCAGAGGAAAATATTAAATTCTGAAATTCACTTCCTGAAGGAAAGGAACAGTACATTTACTCTGTTCTCTTTCCAGGTTATGAACAAATGGACAAACACACCCTGGAGTAATTAGAACGGTGTAAGTTAGTTTGATGTAACTTACACCACAGTATAACAGGTAGGCATTGTTTTTGCAGAATACATTATTTCAAACTTGACCCTATCCCTTTTTTTTATATTGGTAGAAGAATTTAGCAGTTCTCAACTTTGTCAGCCTCTTGATTTTCAGAGGAATCGTGAAGAATTGTAAATGAAATATTAATTTTAAAACATCTAATTCTTATTATATAGTAATAAGACTGTGTGTGGCTAGGGTATTCTGCCAAGAATTTCACAGCACATGTTAAGGTTTGAAAAGAAATGGGGGAGGAAGTTGTCAATCTGTGTATTATGAAGAGAACAGTGTTGCATACAAGTTGAAAGCTTAGGCTCTGAAGTTAGAATACTTCTGGGTTTGAGCCCCAGCTCTACTCCCTACCAGCTTTGTGACCTTGAGCAAATTATTTAACCTTCAGGGTCTGCTTCTGGAAAATGGCGGTGTGTACCTTATAGAGTTCTTTGAAGGATTAAATTGGTATATGCATGTTAGGTTCTTAGAATAGTATCCCACACAGAGAGAGGTAGCAGTCAGCAACTGCTGGCGATTTTGTTTCTGTAAATACAGCAAGATGGGGTGTCATAACGTGAAACCTGGGGAGTTTCTGACAGAGGTGTGGATCCACGGGGAGGGAGCTAGCGTCTGAGACCTTTTGTTCATTGTCACTGCGTCTGGGTTCTGTATGCAAGGCCCTACCTCTACTGATGAAGAATGAAGCTTGAGGCCCATCTTAACCAGGAAGCCAAAGGCAGACATGCCCATGGCTCTGTGCCGTGGCTGACTACGGTAACAGAAGTTGCATTCCTCAGAGTCTGTGATTTTTCATATTTTTATCTCAAGCCCCCTTTTCATCTTGTTGTAAGTTTGGTTTGTCTGGGGCGCCATAGCTGAGCAGATGGATATACACAGGCATTATAGACCAGACAGTTCTGAGTTTGAACAGGTGAGTGGGTTCTTTCACTTATTTTGCCGCTTTGGGCCACGAAATAACCTCATTTTTATAAAGTGATAATACCTGCATTGTAGAGTCCTTGTGCCTAATATATGGTAGGCACCACTATACGGTGGCTATTACTAATTTTCTGAAGGACGCTGAAATCTCTTTGCAATGGGTTTATAACACACAGGCTCTAATCTTGATAATTCTGATGATTTAGATACAGTGCATGGATCTGAGCAGCTTTGTTTAGTTTAGCTTCAATTTGTTTATCTTAGGATGGAATTCTACCTCTCCTGCGTGTGCCAGTTCCTTGTTGCTACATAACAAACCACCCTTACTTAATTTAGTGGCATGAACAACTCTAGCTTCATGTCTATGAATGTTTGGGGTGAGAAATTTGGGCCAGGCACAGCAAGGATGGCTTATCTCTGTTCCATGATATCTGGAGCTTCATCAGGGCAAGACTGAGGGCTGGAATTATCTGGAGGCTTCTTGACTCAAGCTGGAACCTGAGCTGGATGACTTGGAAGACTTGCTCAGCTGGAGCTGCCAACCAGGCACTTAACTGTGGTCTCCCTGTGTCTTTCACCTTTTCACAGCGGGGTAGCTGAGAGCATTCCAAAGGTGACAGGCAGAAGCATGTACGGCCCTTTCTGACTCAGCCTTAGAAGTTGCATAGTGTCGCTTTCTCCGTACTCTGCCGGTAGAAGCCATCGTCAGCCCACCCCGATTCCGGCAGTGGGAGTACAAGGGACATGAGACCCACTTCTCAATGGGGAGGCGTTTTCAGTAAAATTTTACAAAAATACAGCGATTATGGCTCCTATCTAGGGTCATGTTAGGGCTTCTGACTTGTACATGCAGCAAAGCAGACCACACAGTCTCTGTTGCAACTGCTTAAGGTTGAGTTGTATAAACGAAAGCAGCTGTAAATGATATGTAAACAATTGACTATAGTAATAAAACTTCTACTTACAAACACTGAAATTTGAATTTCAAATAGTGAAGTGTCACAAGATGCCTTTTTACAAAAAGACATTTAACAACATAACAGTCATTCTTAGCGCCTACAAAAACAGGCAGTGAGCCCAATTAAAACAGGCAGTGAGCCCAATTATAGACTGCCATGATTAGCTAGATCCAACTTTTTTTTTAATTAGAATTTTCCAAATGTGTAGAAGAAACGTGGATATTTCTCAAGTGTTTGTATATTTCTGTGTATGTGAGAGAAGGAAATGACTGCAAATTCTGTTTTCACTTTAGAAATAAATTTGTGAAAATATTTGGAATTTCATTCCTTTCAAGCACACCTTATCTTTATCTTGTTACAGAACTTTTGTTACAGGGCATTTATAGACTGTACTCTTGGTACATGATATTTAGTTTATTTCAGAACCTAAAAAGAAAATATAAGACTTGCTCTTGGAGTTTTCAGAATATATTGTTATATATTTTTAAAATAAGCACTTCATATTTTTAATGAGGTTGTTGCTCCTCGGACCAAAAGATAAGGCTGATGACTCTCAGGGTTCAGTTTTTTTTCACCTTTATTAACTCATTAAATAATTTTTGTCTGCCTAAAATACCAAGCAGCATGCTAGGTGCTGAAGATTAAGAGAACAATAATCTATATATAGTACCTGCCCTTGTGGTGCATACAGTCTAGTGGGGTAACCAGATGTTAAATAGATGATAGCACTCAAGTGTAATATGTGTTATTAGGTTTTAAGCTGGACCTTTTACTCTGTCTCTCATCATCAACTGCCCATTGAATGTGAGAGGCTGGGAAAGAGGGATTATTACAGTCGTGTAAACTGCTGTTTAAAAAAATGTCAGCACTTCCACTAGTGAGTGAATAATTCTATATCTCTGTATTTGTGTTACATTTTAAAGAACTGTAGGCATATGGGATACCTCTTTCATATTACTTTGAGAAAGGAGAAAAGAACAAAGAAATTTGTCAATATTGAAACTTGTTAGATTTTTTTCCTCCTTAAGGTACCATTTTGAATGGGTGGAGACCTAGCCTAGAACAGTTTGGGTTGGGTCTTACTGACTAAATAGAAAATTGGTATAATTGTCTTTGATGTTCCTCTGTTAGGTTTTCTCAAATGGGGCACTGTTGACATTTTGGGTTTTGTAATTCTAGGTTATGGGACTGCCCTGTGCATTGTAGGATGTTAGGAGCATCCTTGTCTCCCCCTACTAGATACCAGGAGCACTCTATCAAGTTGTAACAACCAAAATTGTCTCCAAAATTGTTGCCACATATTCCCCAGGGGGGTAAAATCACCAGTGGTCTACACTAAGATGAGAAAATAAACTTTCTCTACACTTCATTGCAAAGACCCCAGTGAGAAGACTGTTACGTTGCTTTTTAATAGGAAGAACTCTAGCTCAGGGAATAGAATTGCAGCTTGACCAGTTAATCTTTGAGACACAAAATTCCTCCTTTGAAAATGCTGAAATGAATTTGCACAACCCATTATCAAATTAAACATTATACTCATACATGCTCTCATTATCTCCATTTTCTAAACTTTGTAGTTTGTACAATATTTAGCAAGGCTGAGAACCTGTTATTTAATTGAAACCGAACGTTCCCAAATATCACTGGAACAATTTCAAATTTTAAAATGGCTTGAAAATAACAAATGAAGGTATTTTGAGTTGGTTCCATGTTCTTAGCCTGTAAGCTATTGGATTGTTTGAGATGCGTGACCCAAAGGAGATGATTAGTTCTCCACTAGTATGCTGATAATGAATAGCTCTACAAAACCAATTAGCTGTAATTCTATCAGTCATTTCATTTGGGTAACATTCTGTTTAAGGGGAAGAAAAGCAACAGTTTTCCTTGGAGATCTGTAATTAAGCTGTGATATTTGATGGGAACAATGGAGGAAAAAGCAGTATGCTTATCAATTTGCTTTTGTTATTCCCACATGAAAGTAAATTATGATGAAGTGTTCTGTTCACAGCAGTTAAGAAAGACATTTGTCCATTTTAAAAGTGTAACAGACCAAATGAGAGTGTTTCTAATTATAGATTTTGTTCTGTATGGATGTCTACATTGCACAGCTCCAAGGATTTGCCCTTCTCATGGAAGACTGTGATGCGTCCCCTGAAGTTGTACAGGACAAGACACTCAATGCCTTTTTTCTTCCTTTATATATTTTCTCCCTGAAAATCTATGTGTATCCAGAACCATGAGTAGTGGAGTTTTTCCTTCCCGTCCTTATTGTTGCTCTGTAACTTCCCATGTCCACTGTCATACTAACAGTCCTATCAATAAACTTTGTGTTTATTTATCTAGCAAGGCATTTAATGGATTGGTACTGTTCTATCTGAATTGGAACACATGAAAAGTTCTTAATGCCTCATCCTCTCATCCTCTATTATGAAACAAAAGATATCACTTTATTGTTATCTGAGTATCCTTCTGTGACTTCTGGGCGTTTTGCAATTTTTAATCTCAATTTACACAGTAGAATAAGATTTGGATGTGTGTTGTTTTACCTGAAGTTTAATACATGCAATTTGTGACACAGCTTATTAGAAAAGGTACAGTGAGTTATTGTCTTGAACTTCCCATTTATTTTGCTCCCTGTTGTCCCCACAGCTAGCCAAAAAAATCCGAGAGAAGTTCAACCGTTACTTGGATGTGGTAAACCGGAACAAGCAAGTTGTGGAAGCGTCATACACGGCTCACCTGACCTCGCCCCTCACTGCAATCCAAGACTGCTGTACCATCCCGCCTTCCATGATGGAGTAAGACCTGACAGTCGTTCATTGTTATTCAACCAGGAATTGAATTACTTTCCATTTATATTCAAAATACCTGTTTGTTTATTGCAAAGTCTATACAATATTCATATATTAAATAAGTCCTTTATTATTACATGGACAGGTGTAATTTTTAAAGAAGTATGGCCCAATAGTCTATATCCAGGGAATTCCTGGACCCTCTGTGCTCACCTTTTTGTCATGCTGAATTCAGGTTTAGAAGTATTAGATTCTGTTTGAGTGCAGAGTTGACTAAGTCTAGAAAATTGCAAACATTTTGTCCTGTGTCGGTTAGTCACAAATCAGGTCATCTCTCTGATTCTGGTAATTTGCCTAATTTAAGGGAGTTCTTTTCATCTTTGATAAGAGCAGCAAAAATCCCCACTTCTTATTTTAGTGTGGATACCATCTTTCAAACTAGCAAGGGAAATGTGGCTTCAGATAATATTGAAAGAGAATTGTTATCTGCGTGGTTGAGGATATTTTTATTTATTGGGCTAGTGATATTTATATCTTGAAGAGTGTAGGTTCACGTGATGGTGGAAATTGTAGTGGAAAGAACACTTAACTAGAGGTACAAAGAACTTAATTTTCAATTTGACTTGGCCTTTAATTAACTAGCTGTGATCTTAATCAAGTTACTTAATGTTTATTTTTATGTGTAGTTTTCTACCAGTGGATAACAATCTTTATTATACCAATTTTCTAGGGCTATTTAGAATGAGTAAAAGGTGTTAACATACTTTAAAAATTATTAATGTAAATGTTACCATAATTAGTATATATTACTCCTTTTTGCACAATAAATACTCTTGAGGTTATGCAAGGGATGGATGCAGCATAGCTTTTTTTAGTGGTTAAACGATGCTTTGATTCCGCTAAGAGTGTTTACTTATAGTTTCTTGGTGGGCTATGTTGGTAGGAAAGCATCCTTAAGGTATTTTCTTTCTCCATCTATGTGATATTATTATGAGCTTTTTCTCTGGCTTACTCTGTCTTTGACCCAAAGAAGCTCACATTAGTTATTTACTAAATTAAATGGCAAGTGTATATACCATTTGGAATGAGACTATCTGGATATGAACCCTACCTACAGCATGTAATACTCAGATGGTCTTATATTTGATGTCTTTGAGGCACCCTGTCTTCTTCTGAACAATTACAAATATTTCATAGGGTGTCATAAACATTCAGTGAAATAAATGTGGAAATACTTTGTAAACTGTAATGTTTTGAACAAATACTAGTTATAATATTTGTGTACTACAATGGCATAGTGAAAATTTTATTTTTTACTTCTTAGGTTTAATCAAAGGAGATACCCTTTTTTATAATTGGCATCAGTAACTGGATGTTTTTGGCAAATTATCTAAAAATAAACTTAGGATCAAGTTGAGTTTTGAACTAAAGAAATAATCATTTTCAGGACTTAGAGAAAAGATAGTATGTAGTAAGGGAGATTGTTTTTCAGTCTCCTAATATTTTATCTTTTTATTCTACATTTTATTTTTAAGTATATTTTATTGATTATGCTGTTATAGTTGTCTCAATTTTTCTCCCTTTGCCCTGTTAGCTCAGTACCCCCTTCCTTCCAGCAATCCCTCCATTAGTTCCTGCATATAAGTTCTTTGGCTTCTCCATTTCCTATACTGTTCTTAATGTCCCCCTGTCTATTTTGTTCTACCAATTTATACTTCTTAATTACTGAACCTTTTCCCCTATTCTCCCTGTTCCCCCTCCCAGGTGATAACCCTCCAGAGGATCTCTATACCTTGATTCTGTTCCTGTTCTCATTGTTTGCTTAATTTGTTTTTGTTTTTTAGATTCAAACATTGATAGTTGTAAGTTTGTTGACAATTTAATGTTCATAGTTTTGACCTTCTTTTTCTTAAATAAGTCCCTTTAACGTTTCATATAATAATGGCTTGGTGATGATGAACTCCTTTAGCTTTACCTTATCTGGGAAGCACTTTATTTGTCCTTCCATTCTAAATGATAGCTTTGCTGGACAGAGTAATCTTGGTTGTAGGTCCTTGCTTCTCATCACTTTGAATGCTTCTTGCCAGCCCCTTCTTGCCTGCAAAATTTTTTTTGAGAAACCAGCTAGTAGTCTTATGGGAACTCCTTTGTAGGTAACTCAACTTTTCTCTTGCTGCTTTTAAGATTCTCTCTTTATTTTTAACCTTTGACATTTTAATTATGACGTGTCTTGGTGAAGTCCTCTTTGGGTCCAACTTGTTTGGGACTCTCAGTGCTTCCTGGATTTGTATGTCTATTTCCTTCACCAAATTAGGGACATTTTCTTTCATTATTTTTTCAAATAAATTTTCAATTTCTTGCTCTTCCTCTTTTTCTGGCACTCCTTTGATTCAGATGTTGGTACATTTGGAGATGTCCCAGAGGCTTCTTATACTTCCCTCATTTTTTTGAGTTTTTGTTTCTTCTTTCTTTCTGGTTGAATGTTTATTTCTTCTTTATGTTCCAAATCATTGATTTAAATCCTGGCTTCCTTCCCTTCTCTATTGGTTCCCTGTAGATTTTTCTTTGTTTCACTTAGTATAACCTTCATTTCTTCCTTTATGCTATTGCTGTACTCAGTGAGTTCTCTTGAGTACCACAATCACCAGTGTTTTGAATTCTGCATCTGATTGGTTGGCTATCTGTTTCATTTAGATCTTTTCTGGGGTTTTGTTCTGTTATTTCATTTGGGCCATACTTCTTTGTCTCCTCAGTTTGGCAGCCTGTTTGTTTCTGTGTATTAGGTAGAGCTGCTTTTGACTCCCTGTAAAAGACACCTGTAAACTGTGTGGGGTGGAGCCTTAGGTAATCACCAGGGGGGCAACCCACTTCAGCGCTTTCTGGCTCTGTGGGGGGAGGGCACGGAGAGGGGACTATGCTACTGCCTGGCTTCTGGGGGTTTTCCTGGCACTCGCCCCATATCCAGTCACTTCACCCACTCCCCGTATGTGACTGGCACCCTTCCAGCTGTCTCCCTGGTGGTGAATGCCAGAGTGGGTGGGTTTGCATATGTTTTAAGACTTTGCAGACCCTTTTAGTGGAGTTCCCTGAAAATCTGGCAGTTTCTTCCGCCACTTCAACCCCCACTGGTTTTTATAGCCAGAAGTTATGGGGATTTATCTTCCTGGTGCTGGAACACTGGGCTCTGCTGTCTGGCCGGGGGCTGGTAAAGCTCACTCCCAAGGTATCCCTCCCATGTTTTATCCACCACAGATGGATGTGGGACTGCCCATGCCCTTTCCGCCACTGCCACCACCACTTCTTCACATCACACTGTGTGTCCTCACCTGTCTGCCCCATCTCCGCCTCTCCACTTCTCCTTCCTATCTGGATGAATGTGGCTTCTTTAAGTCCTTGGTTGTGAGACTTCTGTACAATTTGATTTTCTGACAGTTCTGGCTGTTATTAGTTTTGAGATTTAGTTGTAATTCTCTTTGTAGTTGTGTGCACAGGCAAAGTGTGTCTACCTATGCCTCCATCTTGACCAGAAATCCCTAGAATTACTTTTAAAACAGTGATCCTCAACCAGGGGATTTCCCCCCATCAGGGGACAGTTGGCAATGTCTGGGCACATGTTCAGTTCTCAAAGTTGGAAGGTAGGGACAGTTGCTACTGGCATCTAGTGAATAGAAGCCAAAGATGTTACTCACACCCTATAATGCACAAGATAGCACCCCAAACAATGAAGTGTCTGGCTCAAAATATTAGTGGTGCAGAGGTTGAAAAGTCCTGACTTAGAAGATTAGAGAGAGCTTCATGATTTCCTAAGTGGACCTATTGCTTAGATGAAACAGAAGCTTAAATGGACTAGCATCTGCTGGTGAATCTACCCATATGTCTCCTTCCCGTTACTTGCGGACCAGGAGAATTTCTCGTAATGTTTCAAGAAGTAACTCAACAATTAGCCTCCTCTTTTCCCCTCCTTATTTCCCTTTGTCCCTGCAAAAGTCCATTGCCCCCTCTTTTGTTCGCATAGTAAGTTTCACACACCTCTAATATGTGCAGAACTTAAACAAGCAGGTCATGCATTTTTGGTCGTGAGTCTACCTCCTCTGCTATTCTGGGCAAGGATTACACCTCATCCATTTTTACCCCAGCACCTGGCAATTGGGTTTAATGAGTCTTTGTTGGAATTTAAATTGATTTGAATATGGGAATGAGTAAAGGGATGTCCAGTCTCAGAAAATTTAAAAATTACTGGAGTGGGGGCAAATACTGAACATAATTTGTACTTAAGGCAAAATGTGACACAGCTGAGAGGTGCTGTGGTTCCTCGAAACAGAAATATACCAGGTGGGTATCATCACAAAAGACTATAAACTTGAGAGATATGCATCGTATTTGATCTAGTCATTTCAAGGAATATCACAAGAAAATAATCAGACATGTTTATAAAGATAAACATGTAAAGAAAGTCGTTGTAGTGCCATTTAGTAAAGACCCTAACTTCCTAACAATAGGGGATAGTTAAGGAAATTGTATCCTATAAAAGTGAGATGGTAAGACGCAGCCATGCTGTAGAAGAATATTTGCTTACTTATGAAGATGGCCACACATACAGACATACACACACATGCACACATTAAAAATTTGGGAGGAGTTACATCAAAATGTTTTGGGGAAAGGACTGTCATTTCCATTTTGAATATGCAGAGATAAGGGTGGAGGTCTGAGATAGTCATCCAGATTTTTGGCAAAATCCAGTGATCTACCTTTTAGTGTTTACAGTAAAACATAAAATGTATTTAGTTTCTTCCCTCCAGGAATTTCTCATTTAGTTCATTATAACATCCAGGAGACCTTAATTGTACTCCTGGAAGGATGCATGCTGCTGAGTAAGCAGGTTAGTGTGAGAGGCTGTTCCTCCTTCAGAGGTTAGATTCAGAGGTTAGACTTCAACATTGAATGTGGAATGGGGACTCTGTAAAGCTCTGATGCTGTCTTCTCTCCTCACTAGTAGTTGATTGAAACTGAGAACTGTCATTTCAGATGAATCTTGAAAGACCAGGGCAGTTCTGATTCCAGTGTTGAGTAATCAGATGATGTACAGATGAGCAAAAGACAGGCCCCTCTGGTGGCACATTAAAGAGATATCTGATAATACCTGTTTGTCGCAGAGTTGGAAAGTGATGTCTACCCTGTCTCTTAAGTAAGTCATCTTGGCTGTGCATTGAGCTCACTTTCCAGGGACATGTGTGTAGGAATTTTTGGAGTGAACTCTGAACTGATGCTTTTCTAGCCACTAGCTGAACAATAACACTTTCTAAAATTACAATACTCTCACCTTTTTAAATGAAGCTTCAAAAGTGGAAAGAGTTAATAATAAGTGAACCAGGGTAAGAATACTTAGCTGCCTTTGTTCCGGTCCCTCATAAAACAGTTTTCTCTGCATTCTATAACTGTTCTGGTATCCTATTGAACACATTTTCAGTTTTCTCTTTCCCGTATTCTAATCTCTCTGAAAATGTCTACAGTTTGAATCTTAGGGAGTTCATGTTGGAGTTAAATTCCAGTCTTGGAAAGCAATTTAAAGACATGATTGAAAATAATGCCAGGCAATTGGTTTAGAGTCATACCTTCTTCACTCATAAGTTGGCCTTGGGAAATCACTTCATTCTGAGCTTCAGTTTCCTTACCAGTGAGATAGTACCTACCATGCAGGGTTATTTCCTTATCCATGAGATGAAAATAACAATAGTACCTACCTCATCAGGAGATGTTTTTAGGTCATAACTTATAAATGTAATAATTATTTATTTCAATATTATCCTCTAAGTCAAGGGGTATTGCTTTTTCTCTTATGGCAGTAACAAATTTTCTTTTTAAAAATAAATACACCTAGTTAAAAAGTGTATTAAATGAAATAAAAATATTAAGTGAATATTTTTGAAGTATGGTAGATATGGTAACGACTGAAGTTTATGAAAAATGGACTCAAGATTGTTTCTGACGTTCTTTTAACATCTGGCCACATGCATATGTATTAATACAACCATTATAAAAATATAAGGAATTGGACTTGAGATAAAGGATCTTCAATCTTAAATCTGGATCTTGTCCATTTTTTAAATATATGGACCCTATAAACATTTTTTAAAATGCTACACTGGCCCAGTGGCACTCTAGCTACTTGTTACTAACATTTTAAGTGTCTGTGGCCTGTTGACCTTGCTTCTTCTTCAAATGTATTAAAGATAAACTAATATGAGGGAAAAACTTTTCACTTTTGTTTTAGGCATAGACTTTCATTTTTACTGATATTAATATTTGGTTTTTCTCTCTGTCTTAATAATGCATCTTCTAAAAATAAATTCCCAGTGCCAAAGAGAGGAGCTTTAAAAGCATTTTATTATAGAGCATTCTTCAGATTACACCCTGAAAGTTATACTATGATAACACCTGAGAGAAACTGGAAAGCTGCAGAAAATCTGGTTTTTCAGATAATTTTGATACTTTCCTTCTCAAATCAGTCAACTCTTAAAATCTTATACAGGAGCCCTAAAAGTTAATTATTTTTTACAGGACCCTGTCTAATGATTAGCACTCCATCATTGTTTGTTGAAGGAATGATCTGAAGAATCAACATTCTCAAATATGGAAAAAAAGATAAATTAAGGCTTAATCTAAGACAAGTTCATTTTCAGTGGTATCATGTACAATAACATAATTTTGAAAAAAGTTCACTTATTCATGTAATTTACTCACAGCTCCCTTTGTGTTGTGTCAGGTGATGAGGGCGCATGAGATCCTGGGGTGTCCCACAAGAAGTGTACAGACACACAAACTCATAATTACACTCACAGACTGTATCTAGCCTACAGATGTGTTTACCTTGGCCCCACAAAATGTGTTAAAGGTTTTTGAATTGGTAGGGTTTAAAATCTGTTGTCAGCTTTTAAACTTTGGAAGGTTACCCATGTTCAAAACCCAAGTCTCTGTCTTCTCCGAAGTCAGAAGACAATAGCGAGTCCACATTCCCATTGGGCAACAGCTTCTGTGAAGGGCAGCTCCCGCTTGAAGACAGGGCATGCATTCTCCCGTTCACCACAGCTCCCGCAAGTCCATGTTGTACTATACCTGCCCATTCCCCCAACTTCATTGCCTGCTCGGCCCACGTTACATGTGATTTTGCAGCTCATGATCTTAACAGTCTATAAAATGTAATGAATTTGACTTAATAAAATGTCTTATCCATGTGTATGTCCTTTTATTGCAACTTAAGCATGTATTCTCATTCTCTCAAATTTAAAGAATATAGCTCCATTATGCATAACACGAAGACTATCTACTCCAGAAACCTGGCTTGTCACAGAGGTGGCGCTCTGCTGTGTGCATCAGAAGCTGTTGTTTAGTCAGGAGGCCCTGCCAGCACTTGGCTTCTACATAAACCCATCAATAATTTTATCTGCCACATCTCTTAATCCATTTTTCTCCCTCTGTTCCCCAGCCTCTTCTCTGGATGCTCCTGCCTGGTTGCATTCTTATTTTTTATTTTTGATGTCATTGTTTAAGAAGAAGGAAGCAATGGAGAGGGTAAACTAAAGTGGGAATACTGGGAAGATGAACTTAGGTCTTTTTTGTGTCTCCAAGTGGATTCAGTGCTATTAACCTCTCTCAGTTAGTGCTTGTTAGTTAATTAATCAGGGTAGGAACTGGCATTAAAGCATCTAGATTAGATTTGAGATGACAAAGTGATACTCTGACGAAGCTGGAGTAAGTAAGCAGCTTGTTTCCAAGGCTCTCTGAAGCCAGCCGCCTGGAGGTAGCTCTATAGAGTCTTCTCATAGTCACCAGGGGAGACTTCAAAAGCTTCCCTGATTCCGAAAAATGAAGAAACTTTGGAACCGTTCTGAAATTGGATCCCTGCTATTTTACAAGTTGCTTTTTTAGTTGGAGCATCCACTGAGATTGATACAGTCACTGGGGAAGACAGGTAGGACTCATCTCATTTTCTGAGAAGCCAGATTTAATGCACACTCAGCTGGTGCCCATTAGAACTATATGATTCAGGAGTCAGGTCTTATCAGTCAACCTGTTGGAGGTATTGTGCTGTAGGCAAAGCAACTGGCATGGGTTCTGATGAAGAAATGGGCTCCTGGTTACAATTCCCATCAATAGCCACTGTTATAACCTTCTGTATTACTCAGGGTTCTCCAAAGAAACAGAACAATAGAGTGAGAGAGAGAATTATTTTAAGGAATTGGCTCACGTGATTGTGGAGATGCAAGTCCAAAATCTGCAGGGTAGCGCAGCAGGCTGGAGACTCAAGAAAGACTTGCAATTTCAGTCTGATGGCAGAATTCCTTGCCTGGAGGAGGTTGGGTTTTGTCCTGTAAGCCTTTCAACTAATTGGATGAGGCCCACACGCAAGTCCATTGATTTATCCCTCAAAATCCTTCACAGAAACATCCCGGAATAGTGTTTGACCAAAAATATCTGGGTACCAGGGTCCAACCAAACTGACACATAAAATTAACCATCGCACCCACTTTTCAAAGAAAGGACAGAAAATTGGGCTAGAAAACCTAACATTGAAGCTAAATTTTTATGAACCCTCATATTTTTATATTAAAGGATGCTAGACTCTTATTCCATGGAGCTTTCAAAGCTGGAGACATCTGCTCCCTGATTTCGAACTGTACAAAGATATTGGAAACAAACAAAAGCAGACACACAGATCAATGGAACAGGATAGAGAACCCAGAAATAAACTCATGCGTATGTGGTCGGTTAATTTATGACATAGAAGCCAAGATTGTACAATGGGGAGGGGATAGTCTCTTAAATAAATGGCGTTGAGAAAACTGGGCCACAATTTGACACCATACACAAAGAGGCAACTTTTCCTACTGCCCCAAATTGGACATTCTGTAGTTTCTGAGGAAATTTGTTTTCTTCTTTTTGAGAGTTACCTCAGGGGAGGGGTGGTGGTGATATTATGCAGCAAGGCCTACAGATGTTAAATCACTCAGTTGCTCATTTGTTTGTTCATTTAAAAAATTTGTCATTTGTAAAATGGTCTATGGGAGGAGCATTTCAGCTGAGTGTGGAAGTAATAAAAAGTATTTGAAAATGCAAAGATATGGAGGAAGTGATTTCCAGGAGAGAAAGGTCAACATAAAGAGAACTTCGTGGCTGAAAATGGCCATTTGCTCTGATGTCTGGAGCAAGTGATAGATGACACCACTGAGAAGCTGGATTAATAGCATTTCATAGAGATCCTCAAATGCTAGACTGAAGAACCTGAACTTCATTCAGGAGACTTTAGGCTCTGGAAATGAAGTCAAGGACAATGTCCTTCACTTGCTACTTTATTATTATTATTATATGACTAGTAGTAGACACCAATAAATACTGGTTTCTTGAAGGAGATTATTAATTTAAGATTTTTAAGAAAAGGAACAAATTGATGACTCATGAGCTTTTAGGGGATTTTACTTGTCAACCATATAATGACTAAAAGACCCAGTCTGGTTTCATTCACATAGGCAAGGATGAAGAGGGAGCCTGAACTTGGCTGTTGGCACTCACTGTGTGGGCTGTTGGAAAAGGCGGGAATCAAAGATGTCCGAGGTTAATTCTGGGTAACTGCGAGAGAGGTTGATAGCAGGTCCAAAGGCGTATCTTCACTTTGCATGCCCTCTCATCCTTCTCGGTTACAGGGACCCTGTCAAATTTAACTTTGTATTCAATACCTTGCTTGAACATGACCTCAGTAAATATTTGTTAAAGGAGTTACTCTGTGGCAGCAAACCGGATTTTGTCTTCAGTTTATGAGGACTGGTGGTGAAGATGATGTCAGAATTACTGAACTACTTTACCTGCAGGCAGAAATTCAAGTACTTTTATACCCATACCTAATAGTTGTTTTAATATGTTTATTAGATCATTGTAGTAAGCCCTGATATGACACTGAAGTTGATATAGACTTAGTTATCAGCTAGATTTTATCCTTAACCCTTTGAATGCCAATGTTGCTGTGAACGACACTGGCAGATTTTCCCGAAAGTGCCAGCTTTGCTCCCAGTGACTTTTGTTCGATGGCTGTAAATGTAAATAACAGTGGGATAATTTGTATTTTATGTTTTGTTCTCTTTTTTTGTACCTCAGGTTATATACTGATATAACTTTTTCTCATGTTGATCCAAATTTCACATTTTTATGCTTGTTCAAATACTGACATATTAATTCTATTATAATTTTTAACTATATTTTAAACAGTCCTTTTAGTTATATTTATTTTTGCAATAATCTTTGAAACTCTGAGGTATGCATGATAAGGAAGCTTTTACTAATGGACATTTTCATTGCTTCATTGTATAGCCTTAGCGTTTTGTTTATAAACTGTTTTACACTGTTGATATCTACTGACATATGTCTCTAGGGTGAATGCCATCTGTGTTCATTATTTTTGTCTGTTAGGAAGTTTTCTTTTTCTTTTTTCAAAAATTTATTCAATATTTGGCATACTTCTTGCTTGTTATCCATGTTGCTGTGTGTTTATTCAAATTATAATCATAGGTTTTACATTATGCCATATATTATACTTTAAAAGCCATATTGAAGGAAAGAATTTATTTTTTCTAAAATTGTTATAATAAAATAATTTTAATGCAATAATTTTTTTTGCTAAATTGCATCAAAGAACACTGCTTACAAAAGAAGAGTGTAGGTGGGTTGGGTGGGGGAGAGAAATTAGGGGAAAAGGGGACAACTGTAATTGAAAATCCAAAATAAAAAAAAAAAAGAGTGTATTTATTCTATGTCGTGAAATTTTCAGCAAATTATTATGAATAATAATGTTTTTATAGACGTTTTTTATAAACTCTGCATTTCTCAGCAAAATAGCCTGGCATTTCTCACATGAGTTTTAGCATTTATGCATGGCACTCAAAGGGTTAATAATAATGGCTATGAATAATTACTATATCATAATGTTAATAATTGATTGTATGTAGGGTGAATTTAAAAACACAACATTTCCAAATATTATACTTATGTACACAATAATTTTCCTTCTACCACAGGGGATACAGTCCAAGGCCCCAGCGGGTGCCTGAAACCAAGGAAAAACTGAACCCTATAATACACTATATTTTTCCTAAACATACATACTTATGATAAAGTTTATTATTTATCATAATAAGGCACACTAAGAGGTTTATACCAATAATTAATGATAAAATAGAATTATTATAACAATATACTGCAATAACGTTCTGTGTATGTATGCAGTCACTTGTTTCAGAGGATCCCTTGCTGAAGCCTTTGTATAGGCTCAAAGATTTCTGGTGCAACATGCTGCCATCAGTCAGAACCCGTTTTCTGTTCATGACTTCCACCTTCCAATTTAATGCCTTTTTCATCTTAACTAAGCATTTATCATGTGCTGTGGTTATAACTTTGGCAGTTTGAGGTACTACTGCAAAACTAGCATGGATTTCTTTTTCCTTCTTCACAATTTCAAGATAAAAGATTTGTTCTTACTGCAGATCTTATAATTTTTTCTTTCCTTAAGTCAAGAACTTCTACTTTATCACTCAAGGGAAGTACTTTACAACTTCTCTTTGCCATATCCAAATTGCCAGAATCACTGCTCTTGTGCTTTGGAGCCATTGTCCAGTGAAATAAGGATTATTTGAATAGTACTTCAATACTGGGGCAACTGACTTGATGAACAAGATGGCTCCTGAGTGACTAATGAGCGGGGAGTGTATACAGTGGACAAAGGGATGCTTTATGGTCCCAGTGTGAAGGAGCAGAAAGGCACGAGATTTCTTCGTGGTCCTCAAAAAGGTGTGCAATTTAAAACTTATGAATTGTTTACTTCTGGAATTTTTTATTTAATATTTTCAGACTGCAGTTGATGACAGGTAATGGAAATTGGAAAGCAGAACTACAGATAAGGGGGGACTGCTCTGTATCATTTTCTGCTCAACTTGTCTGTATCATGTTCAAGGGAGTTAATGTGCAGGACGTTGTACTAGATACTGTCTGATAAACAAAGATGAATTCCTCCAGGAGCTCAGAGTAAGCTAAGGCAGACTGTCAAGCATCAGGAAAGGAATCCAATGACTCCTTTAGAGAAGAAAGATTATGGAAAGAGGCTTCTTAGACTCTGACATTGTAGAAAAGTGGCAGCTGAGCCTTTGAAGAGTGAAACTTCCACAGTAGATCTGGGGCAAGGATGCTTCTGACTAGAAAACAGCAAGAATTCATAAAGCATTGAGTGCGGTGAGGTGGAAGACCCAGCTGGAGTGGTAGATAAGAGACATACCGTGATGGGCTCAGAATCTTTGATCACATGGACAAACTTCTCTCGATAAGCAGTAGATTTTAAAGCAAGGTCCAGTCTGTGATTTGGGCAGATGAATTAGTTGCAAGTGAAGGATAAATTGTGGTGCAAAGGCATGTTGCTTGTCAAGTTGAGCCATCCTAATAGTACAGGAGAAAAGTAATGACATCTCAAGGAAGAATTGTAGGAAGACAGAAGACGTCCAGGGTGGTGGTAGGTTACTGGGTTCTGCCAACTAGTTTTTACTTGGGGTTTGGGTAGGGAGGAAGATTTTAAAAGATGGTTCTGAATTTTAAATTGAACGTCTCAGGATAGGAATCCATTAACAAAAGAGTGAAAGAGCAAAATTAGATTTTTATTAAAAAATAGAACACTGTGACTTAGCCAGGGTCTTTTGCACTTATCACTCTTGTTCTTCTGTTCTTTTGGTGTCACAAAGGTCAAAAGATGAATTCAGTATAAACATCTAGATTTTAATTTTGAATTGCATGTGGATCACTCTTGGGAAGTATCTGGCAAACAGTTGAGATTAGCCTGTAGTATTATTTTTTATCCCACAAATATTTTCAACCCCATAATCATGTTATATGCATGGCAGTTCAGGAACAAGGACAAAGTTGGAATGTATAGCTTTAATGAGCTTTTAAAATTTTTATAAATGAGTTTTGTATAAAATCAGTGTTTCTAGACATAACAGCTAACACGCATGTAGGCAACTCCAATTGTTTCCCAGTCCTATTTTAAGATAGCACACACAAAAATAAAACGATGCAGCATGTTCAGCTCTAGATACCATTTATTTCTTATTACTGTTCCTATGAAAAATACAACATTGTGACTTAGCCAAGTGCTTTTGCACGTATGGCACGTATGACACTTGGCGTCACAAGGTCAAATAATGTGACAAGCTTGGACCTTGACCACTAAGTTTAATTTTATTTCAGGTCCTATTATTTCCCCAGGAAGATGTGTTTTGTATTTTTGCCCTTACAGTACTGGATGGTGAGCCTTAGTCTTTCAGGTCATTCTTTCTGCTTTATCTCAAACTTTCACCTCCAATCCCTTTAAAAACTGTTGTTACCTGCAGACAGGCAAAATTTTACAGATACCATCTTTATGGCTATTGGTGCCAGAGGGACTTGAGCTCAAGATTTAATAAAGATTTTGCAGAATGTTTTACATTACAGAAGACCTACTCAGTTACATTATTTAACTTATGTAAAAGAGTTGCGTATGTTTATACTTCAGTAAATTCCTTTTTGGGCTTTTACTTCTGTAAACATTGTGTTACTTACATTAGCTTCTTCTTATGAGCCTCTCAACAGTGGTAGATAACTATCCTCTCCCAACTGTCACCCCCATTTTGCCAGTGAGGATGTAGGTCAGATAGGTTGTGTCAGGCCTCAGGGAACTTGGTTTGGAATCCAGGTTTCCTGATTCCAAATAATTTTCGTTTAATGGTAAAATATTTTGACCAGTGGTAAATTTGGAATGGTTTATCTGGCTCTTGAAATGCTAAACTATATATTTCTTCCTAGAATTTTACTTGAGGCTATTGTGTGACTCTCCAAAGTGTCTAAATTGGCTGAATATTACGCTCCCATCATCTGGTTAGCTTGTTTTTCAGTCTTAAAAACACGTTCCTGCAGCAATTTGTGTCACTTATGCGCGCGTGTGTGTGTATAGATAGATGTCGTTATCTCTAGAACATTGATGAGCATCATCACAGCAGAAAGCACCTGCATTTGGCTCTGCTGACAATCTTGCTTTCTGAATTTTCCTTGTGTGACCTTCACTGAAGGAAGGACGGGAGACCTGCCACTCTACTTAGAATACAGAATTTCACCAGTGGCCTTTTATAGATTTTATGAAGAGAGTCTTTGATTTCATTCCATCTTCCCTCACTCTTGCCCTCCCTCTCTTCATTCCTGAAAATCTGGTCTCTCAAAGAAATTGCCAGCCTTAAGAAATAGACCCTATTGTATAGCAGAGGACCAGAAACTTCCCTCGAGATTTTTGTGTTTTCTTATGCAAAAATTCTGTGTTTTCAGATAAGGCCAAGATTTAAAAAGCAATCCATCTATAATGTCTTTTGGGGGTGTGGTTTGTTTGGTATGATGATGTACATATCTATCTTCACACTCATAGCTTTATTAACCTTTTTAACTAGGGGAAGAGAGTAAGAAAGAGAGGGAGAGAAACATCAGTGTGAGAGAGACATATCAATCAGTTACCTTCTGTACACACACCAACCCAGGACTGAACCCACAACCCAGGCATGTACCCTGACCAGGAATCAAACCAGCGACCTTCGGGTTTATGGGATGATGCCCAACTAATTGAGCCACACCAGCTGGGGTGCTTTATTAGCTTTTTAATATTGGGTCAGTAATTTCTTTTGAGGACCCATTGGCCATAAGTATTCCATATCTGATGTTTCATGTTTCTTCTAGAGAACAGGGAGGTTTGGACAGACCTCTTCCCACAGTGCATAGTGTGCCTGAGAGATTGAACCAGTTCATCTTCAAGATCATCGGTTACCTCTGAGATTGTTAGTGCTTCTCCTTGCTTTCCGGGTCCTGCCACTCACAGTTGTCTGCTGTTTACTAACTACTCAGTGTGCATGCAAGAAGAAAACACATGAATTTACAATCTCTGGTCTATAGTCCTAGAAAGGCTCAGTCTCTTGGGTTTTCTGCGTTCTGCATTTACTCATTCAGCAGACATTTACTAAACTGGTGCACTTTACAGGGCTCTGCCCTGGAGATAAACATAGGAAAGCATCTCTCTGTGTGTATTAACTAGCAAGGGATAAAAGTGTATACATAGATTATTTTAAAATCTATTAAGTCCTTTTTTGAGGTCACGTGGCAGGATGGACACGGGCTAAGGAGGAAAACAAATGGAGCCTGCAGATCCCACCCTTACCAGGCCTCTGTCCACCTGCCTGTTTTCCCCTTTATTCTTCCAGATACTCTGCTTTTTTTCTTCATGCACCCTGCCCCAACCTGACGATGAGGAAGATAAAGATAAACGTTTAATGTGGTTTTAGATCCGCTTCCAACCCCCTTCATGTTCACCTGTGCAGTCTCTCAAGCTTGTGTGGGAAAGCGGATTAAATGGATAATACTTGGAATCTAGACATGAGACCCAAGATCGCAGCAGGGCCTCCTCTCCGTGATCTGTTTTGGTGGGGAAGTGAAAAAGAAATATGGCTGCTTTGTGTGATACTTAGACTCGAATGGAGAGAGAGGGAGATGCTATATTGCTCTGAAAACCTTACCTTCCAAGGACATTTGAAAGCAGCCCTTGTTTCCACTCTGGCTGAGTTGCTGAACCCTGAAGGTTTAATCCTTATTGCTGATAAGAGCAAGAAGAATGTGACTTATCTCTCCAATCTCTGCAGAGATGGAAGGAAACGCCATTTCTTGGAACATGATTACGCGTTATTTGACAGCTTTTCAGTTTGCCCATTAATTTAGGTGTTTGAATAAGTAAACGCAGTTGGGAGGGGGTGTTCAAGTATCATTTACTTTATGAATGTGATAGTTATTTTTTTGAAGTGATCCCACTCTTACCCCTTCCTCCACCATTCAAACAGTTTAAATATTTGCCAGTACAGATGTTTGATTTTTATCTTAGCTCTTTCTTTGTTTAACTTTATTCTCATGGGTGGTTAAGTGGAAGATAAGGGGGTTCTTGTTTAATTCTTTTCAACTGGTGTTGCTCAAATATTTGGAGAGCAGACACTTCCCAGAAAGAATGAGCAGGAACCTGGTTGAATGGAAGTGAAGTAATACGTTCTCCCTTGTATCATAGTAAACCAGGCACTGTTGGCTGTTACTAGGACTAGAGGGTCTGGAGGGCATGTTGTTTCTCAGTGTCCAGATCATCTTTTAAGGCTCCTTCAGCTACTGGTCAACGGGTTTGGCCTCCTTTACTGCCCGGGAAAATGTGTTCTGTTCTTAAAATGGAACCTGAGAGGTGAGCAGCCTGGAAGCCGGAGCCTGCCTTGCTTGTGAGCTGTGTCAGAAGTCCCACTGCATCTGCTTCCCACTAGCTTCTGCTCTGATACCAGGTTTTGCTTCCAGAAGAAGTGGCGTGATTTTTTTTTTTAACCTTTTGCGCCTGTCTCAGTATTTTAACAGTGATTAAAAACAAGCAGACACTTAAAGAATATTCATTATGATGTTTCGCTGTCATCATATTGGTTTTGTTTATGGACTCCCCTTTTCAATTTAAGCCTTTCTCTTCTGAGATACCCTCAGGGATTTGCTTTTTAAAATAGGACCGTAAAAAAAAATGTGTCCATGAATAATACTACATTTCACCACCATTCTTGGAACTGTGGGTGTGGTTTTGCCAGGCAAATCACTTTCCATAGGAAATTTAAACAAAGACCAAGAAAGAGATTCAGGACGTAAACCCCAACTGGTGCATGTGTCTCTTTCCTTTTATATCTTTCTCTTTCTAAACTGGGACTCCACCGAAAAGTTGATTTGCACTGTGAATCGAGGCTGAATGAAATCCAATTGGAACTCACTTGAACAGTTTTGATGTAAGATTCAAAGCTTCTGCAAATTTATTTTATCTTCTACATTTGCTGATCTCCTGCTTGTAAATCCTGTTGAAGGAGAATAAAAATGACTGCAGCCTGATGGGAATTAAATGTCTGAAGTTCAAAGCAGTTTGCACATCAGAGCAAACGTCAATCAAATGAACATCTTGCAAGCCAGGCAGGGAGTGAATTTCTCCATGGGGAAGAGATCAAAGTGGGAGTCACAGTTCTGTTTTCTCCCTCGGGATGCAGTTTCGATCAGTTGTTCATGAAAGTAAATCCAGAAGGAAGTTTTTCTTTTAACTTAAGGGGCTAGGAAAGATGGAGTTATTTCTCTTGAAACTGAATTTCAGACACTGGTTTTATCTTATAAAAATAAGCATAGAAAGCAATCATAATCCAATATCTCCCTTTTTTTCAGAGAGGATCTACAGGAGATTTAGAAAGGATTATTCTCTTATTGTTAATCCTTTTTTAAAGCACATATATAAAGGTAATTTGAATTGCCTACTCATTTTATGTGAAAATTTATTATTATACCATCTCCTGCCCTTTCCATAAACCTAGAATTACATAAAATGAGACTGGCAGCTAATATACTTCTCAATGAAAAATCTTTTAGGCAACCCCTAGGAGTAAGTGACGTGTTTTGATAAAGTATCATAAGCATGAACTTTATATTTCTCGTAGTCTCCAAATCAGTGTGAATGGCATGTTTCTTTTTATAAATGGCACACATTCATAAAATGCGTTCCTGTCTTAGGCAAGGCAACCATTCCTCGGGGGCCCGGAGGTAGCTATACTGTAACAAGATGGCTGGGTTCGTTTCCCTCCAGTGTTTGGAGTCCAGAAGAAAAGCAGGCACTAGTGAGTGTCGATGAAGAGATAATCACAGGGGTTTGGCTCTTGTAATTTTTTTCTCCTAACTGCTCACCAGCTTAGGACACACTGTTCTCCTGTATCTCTTAAGCCCCCTGTTGACACCTGTTTCCCTATCTGACAAGTCCGTCAATGGGTCAGTGGCGTAGGCAGGGATAGCAACAGAGGCTCATTTCTTCACTCAGCTGGGGCGTGCGGGCTCCAAGGCTCAGACAGTTGAGACCACAGTGAGACTGTTGCCACTTAGTAGCATCTATTGAGAAGCAGGAGAGTGGTTGGCATGTCTCTGAATTCTTGAAATATCAGAATGTGGCGGGGAGGGGGGTGCGGGGGGAGTGGGTTGATAGGAGTAAATTCACTGAAAACCGCCAGCATTCACTACATGCAGGTTACTCGTGAAGCAAGAATCAAAATAAATCATATTCTGAAATGAAGTAATAATCTGTTTTCACCCGTACTGGTAAACTTCGGAACCCAGATGTCCTTGAGCTCACGGGCAGAGTGGTCAAATTGCCTTCTGGCTGAGGTTCTCCTGCAAGGGGGTTATTTATTAACTCTAATAAGACATCAGGAAAATTCTGTGGATTCCTTCAGAAAAAGAACTTTTCCCGGCATTTTACGTTTTATTTTCGGATCCAGTTTGATCTCTGTAAGGCTGTGTGTTGGTACCACGTCAGCTGGAGTTTCCCTGAGCTGTATGTTCTGTCCTGCCTACATTCACATGAAACTTAAATTGTTACTCAGCATCCTGTACTCATTGTCCTGTGTGAGAATTTTTCAGAATTCAGTGCAATTTTCTGTTCCTTGGTCTTTTCTTACTTCTGTTTTATATTATCTTTGTTGTACGTAAGCCATTCGTTCAGGGTCCTCAGATTACCAGAATGCTGGGGTTTTTTTCCTCAGAGGAGAAAGCTGGTACCAGGAAAAGGACGAAACAAGTATGAACTGGCCCCAGGTCTGCTGTGTATCTGTTCCATGCAGACAATGTATGTATGTTAGCTCTTCTATCCTGAAACCGCTGAGATTTCAGTGGTGAACGGGAAGGGAGCTTGAGGCTTGTCTTGAATGGAATAATAAAATATCTTAAATTGGCCAATTCCATAGCTATGCCAGTGGTGAATATTTTTTTAAAATTAAGTTATTTATAATTAATAGAGAACATCTGTCTTTTAATAGCTTCCTCATCCACACTTTGTCCATAGAGTTCTTTCTCTCTAGCTATTGTGAAGCCTTACGTTTAGCTACTGTCATTTTCTAAAAGCAGAGCTTTCCTCTAAGCCGTGCAATCTTTCAGTGTAATCCTTTCCTTTGAGAGAACTGAATTCTACTTTAGCTGTCTTAGATCATGTTGGTGACTTATTTGTTGATTTATTGAGATACAGTGTAATGTGTTTTTTATGAATGAGAGCTCAAACACAGTATCTTCACCTCTTGGTTCACATCCCCAGCTGTGAACCTGGAGCTTCTTAATTTAAAGTTTTTGTTCCTCAGTTTCCTGGTCTTCAAATGGAGATAATAATAGTATTTCCCCCAGAATTTGAGAAGACTAGATAAGTTAATCCACAAAAAGTACTTGAAATGTACTTGACATAATAAGCACTTAGTAGCTGTTAACTGTTATCATTACTAATATATTTAATACTGGTTATTAGTATTTACTAAATTTTTACTATATACTAGGCTCTTAAGAATCATTTTCTGATTTAATTCTTAACACTTTGTGAAATAGGTACTATTATTAGTACCATTTTATAGATGAGGGGAGCAGAGGCTTAGAAAATGTGAGTTACGTGCAAGAGTTTTATATATATCCAGTCCAGGTCTTTGTGCCTCTCAAGCCCATGCTCCTGACAGTGACATAATTATGCTTTGCCAGGGTGGCAGTGCCTTAGTCATCATATAGCTTTGATTGAATAAAACACCCAGACCTTTCCAGTGACTTAGCCCTCTGCCCTTCCTCATTAGAGTGTCACTAATGAGAATTGATGGCGTGCATGTTCCCAGCAATGTGCTAGACCTGAGAGAGAAATATAACCCCTCAAGTGACCTGCAGTCCCATCAGGGGAACGAAGGCTTCTCAAATATGTGAAAGGTTTTAGGGAGAACTGGGAGTCAGGTGCTGGTGCTCGAGTTTAGACCATAAGGCTTCCATAACAAAATCAGAGAAGGCAAAATAAGGAAGATAATTTGCTTGTTATTTATAATAAATCTTACTTTAAAATTACTATTGGTTAGTATTTTGTTGGTATAGACAGAATCTAAAACCAGTCAATCTGTGTCTAACAGACATCAACCATGACAAGACTATGTTAAGCCTGATTTCAAGACAATGTGAAAATAGGAGAAGAGACACAAGCATGGATTAAGATGCAGAATGACACTGGTCAGTTTGGAGGCGGAAAGGGCCATCACAGGCTGGAAGTGACAGGAGAGCGTTCAGGGAGGAGGCTGTGAAGAGCTGGCTTTGTACGGGTGCAGTGGACCCTGGAGAGCACTAACTACAGTTGGGATCTAGCAGTTGAGGGACTGGTCTGGTTAGAAGGATAGGTTGGAAGGTAATGGGAAGAAAAGGTTGGGTAGATTATTGACGACAGGCTCTACATTGTGAAGCCTTTTTACGACTGACAAATATTTACTGAGCGCCTGCTTTTGTTAATGAGTCATTTTTTATATGAATGTTTTCTTTAATGCTCTTAGAGATGGTCTTTTCAGTACAGAAAAGAAAACAATCTATAAAAATAGCTACCTGGTCTCCCCAGTACCCAGGAGCCAGCTTTCATTTCTCAAAGGCCCAGGGAGTCTATGTGTGCCCAGTACTGGACTTGGGCCTTCTCAAGGGGTGGAATTGATAGCACAGGCCCTAGCTGTGGAGACTTCACCTAGGGAGAAAGGGACTCTCTCCAAACTTACACTTCATCTGGAAGAAATTTTCAGTGAGTCTTGAGTGGCCCCTTTCAGCATGTTCTTCCTTATATGCCACTTTAATTAAGCAGTGCAGTGTGAGGCTCGTCCTTGGACAGGAAGTTAGGTGATGGGAACTCAAGTTCGTTTTAGATCCCTGACTGTGTGATCCTTGGTGTCGCTGTTCCCAATTGTGAAGTGGGTAGGTCTAAAAGGGATTTGTAATTTGACCAGTGAAGTCCAGATGTGAGTTGCAGGCAGACCCACAAAAGCCTAAATATTATCTGGTCTTACTACAAAGTACATGAGGGCATGGGTTTAATGTGGCATTTAGAGCACGGAGAGCAGGTGAGTCACTTGTGTACTGCTGTTGCTTTACAGAAGTTCAAGTGCTAAACAAGAGGGGGACAGTGAGATTATACTGCTTGGCCAGCAGCACAGAGCCAGCTGCTGATGCACTAATCTCTTCTCTTCTCTCCATCTGTGGGTTTCAAGGCAGCAGTCTTCTCGTCTAGACAGATTGGAGCAGGTCCAAGAAGGGTGACCACATGGTGGAGCAACTGTGTCCTTGGAGGCACAATCGATAACGTTGATGTAATTCTGTAGTGGGGGAAAGGCTGGGCTAAAGGCCTCTTAAAATCCAGTTCCCTCCTCCTTTGAGATGATCTGTTTCAAAACACAATGTTTAACTTTTTCCTTGGAACCCAACACACCATGGGGAAACCTAACCCCCTTGCTTACACAGTCTGTTCAGTTTTGTAGCTCTTATGTGATGTGATCAACAGATAATCAAAGTTCATGTGAACAATCAAGTGGATCTTGAGTTTTGGGATTGTTCCTCCTAGGTAATATAGGTGGTACAGCCTCTCTGCCTGTGGTAATGGAATTTCATGAATGGCATTTATCATCTGAGGTACAAATTTTAACACAAGTCAAAAAAAAAACAAAAAAAAAAAACTAATTTCAGATTGAATTTATCTTTGGGGAGGGGTGGACTCAGAAATGGCATGAGTCCTCCCAGTATCTGAAATCCTAAATAGGTTACTTAAAAGTTCAGATTTTTTTCTTTTTTGCTATTTCTGAATTGAATTCACTTAAATAAAATAAAATAAAAAACACCAAACTCTTAGTGACTGATGAGTTGGTACATTTTCCTGTTATTTTCTTGAAGACTGTTGTTAACTTAGCAAATGAGCCATTGATTACAGTAGTATTTATTGATCAGCTACTAGCCAAAGTACTAACATTATTCTAGCTCTAGTACTAGCATTGCACTACCACCAGAAAGCAGAAAAGACCTTATTTACATTAGAGTCTAGATAGTGCAAGCTATGTCATGTAGAATGAAAGAAACTTTGCTACATTACCTATAATAGTTTTTACAGCTTTGGAAAATAAGTTTTATTATTTCTTATTTCTTTATTTTTTTTCCAGATAAGAAAACTGAGACTCAAAAAAATTAAACAATTTGTCCAAGGACAAACATTTAGTAGTGACC
The DNA here is from genome assembly GCF_987537825.1 of Furipterus horrens. Taxonomy (NCBI): domain Eukaryota; kingdom Metazoa; phylum Chordata; class Mammalia; order Chiroptera; family Furipteridae; genus Furipterus; species Furipterus horrens. The sequence continues at coordinate 46,451,917 of NW_028327173.1, forward strand.
TAGCCGAGATTCAAATCTAGATCTTTCCTACTCTGTAGCCATTCTTTCTCCTTCACTACTATCTATTTTTGCTCTTGGTTGTTGATTTTCAGATCGGATAATTTAAATAATTGTTTCATGTGTAACATCAGAGCTCAAGTCTGAATTTTTATAATTCTAATGTAATTCTATTTTCCATGATTTTACCTGACTCAGATTCATGGAAGAAAAGTTGGTTTGAAGGGTGGTTATTTCTTTATCTCCTTAGAATTGAAATTGATTTCTAAAACCTTCTGGATGCAAATGTTGTTTTTTTTCCCCCCAAACTGTTCTGCATGATTTTTTTTTTTTAATATTTAAAATCTAAATCACAGTTATATGGTTTATGAGCTGACGTCTTTTATATACAATATGAACTCTTATTCTGTTGATTTGTTTTTCTAGACTGAATAACCACCAAATAAATATCACTAATTTTTCTCCTATCCTTTCAGATTTGATGGGAACTTCAATACCAATGTATCTAGAACAATTAGTTGTGATCGACTTTCTACCACTGTTAATAGCCGGGCCTTCAATCCAGGACGAGACTTAAATTCAGGTCAGTGCTCTTTCAGTTTTATAAAAATAAACTATATTGCACCACATTCAGGTATAGGAATAAACATTTTGCTTTAGATATTTTCCTTTAAATTTTGAAGAAAAATATATACTTAAAAGAGATATAAAAGAGGACATTTCTTGCTAGAAAGTTGACATGCAGAAGAGGGAAAGGAAGAAGAAAATTGACTGCCATATATTAAGTACTTGCTCTGTAACTATTTCTAGCATATACCAAGCACCTTGCTGGGTTCTTTAATCTGTCATTTCATTTGTTAGGAATTTTATATTTGTTATTGCAAAGGTTATTTTAGAGACCCAGTTATCTTTTCAAAAGGAGGTGTTGAATTTCATGTATATTTCCTATTTATAATTTTTAATTTGTTTCAGATCGTGTTTTGGAAGAATGATGAGCTTTTCTATTGATAAACAGTGTCATGATGCTTTATATTGAGTTTGAACTTTCTTCATGGTCTCAGTGAAACTCAGTTATATGCAGTAGTAATAACTACTAGGGTACCTGTGTACGCAACTCCAAAGTGACTTAGTGTCTCCACTTTCTTGCCCCGGAGTTTCAGTTTATATGCCTCACCCTTTTGTCTTGTTATACATACTTGTTGACTAATGGACCTCAGAACCTAAAAGCATCACCTTTTCAGAACTGAAGGGGCTTTAGAAATCACCTACCAGCCTCAATTCTTGGATTTTACCCAGAAAGAATCAAAGGTTCAGAAGGGTCCTAAGACTTCCTTTATTGCTGGAAAGATGAAGGATCCGATCCTTAAATATGAAGAACTGTATTTCCCAAATTCCGGGTCTCTTGCAGACATGTAAAACCCAAGAGAAAAACCAGAAGACCAGAATATTTATTTTTAGAGCCCCATACAGACTTGGTGCAGGCGAAGAATTGTAGTGATTGGGAATTGTATACACAAGTTAGGTAATCTATTAGATCTGGAAAGAGAACTGTAAGCTTTATGTCGCTTAAAGATCATAAACCTACAGCCCCTAGCTAAGTGGTCCAGCCCAAATCAGCCAGGCATATGTTGTCTACAACAACTCATATAATGGACTCAGTCATTTTTTATTGGTCTGAAAATCTGGAAACCTTCTGGAGCAGAGGGGGTTTACTACTAGAAAAGATGCTAAATGAAAATAATTTTCATAAAAAAACGTAACTGAAGAGAGTGCAGCAGGGCATAGAATGGGCAGAGAAAATGAATTATGGAAGGTCCATAGCTGGAACTTGAGTGTCCTGGTTCCCAAAGTTGGTACTTATCCCTCTTCCTTCAGATTTGCACAGTGACACAAGACATGTTGCTGGATCTGAAGGCTTGAGGTTGAAGTAGCCTTCTTTGAACAGGATCAGATTTAAATGTGTCCCAGAACTACACAATTTAATCCAACAATATGTATAGTTTTTTACAATATATGTTACCGTGTGGGCTATTTGGTTATTTTGTTGTTGTTGTTTGTTTTTTGTATTTTTTTTTTCCATTTGAATTAATAAGAAAAAAATCAGTGCATTGGAGGTACAGATGTAAAGATAGGTATGATTCAGAAGGACTCACTCACAAATGTTAATTTCTTTTTTAGTTATGGAACAGCGGGCCATTTTTACTCCTAATTTTCTTAATTTTAAACTAAGCATGCCTTGCTTTATAATCAGGGGGAGAATAAAACAAGAAGGAATTATAGACTACTTTTCAGTGTGTTTTCCCTTTTTCTGGTAGATAATACGTTCAATAACAAGTCTCTGGTACTAAATCCTGTCTGGTGTTGAGGTTCTAGATGAAGCACCATCACCCTCCTGGCTGTGTGACTGCGGCAGTAGGAAGGGGAGGCTGGGCAGACCGAGGCTGGCATATGCTTACTGGGCACAGAGCGATGCTCCCCTGCCATGGTCAGTCACCTCAGTAGACCGCACCTTGAAGGATCTGGAAGCTGCTGCCGACATGGCTATATCCTTATTGCCTTGTTTTATATCTGTTTATTATCATGAGCACATTGTTGAGATCTGTCTCCATCATTAATAGTCATATTATTTAGCCTTTTTCTTAGTGAATACAGAAGCTATTTATACTGCCAGGTAATGGTCTCCCCCCTACTAACTAGAATGAATAAGTACAGTAAAAATTCATTCAACAGATACCTGTTAAGCATCTTCTGTGTGGTAAACACTCTCTCTTGGATTTGGTAAGGAGGAGGGTGGTGAGGGTGGAGGTATGCAGTTAAAGATCAGATGTTGAATTTGGCTATTTCTAAGAGCACGTCTCAAGTATAACATACTACCTAACAAGAGTTGTTCTCTGTGCAGCTGACGTAGCTAGATTTACAAGCAGCTTTTGGCAATATTCAGGTATTTGAGAACTGACTTGCTTGCATGTCAAGTTTGTGACATTCTTTGGGATGCAGGCCTGCATCCCAAAGTCCACATTCTTGAGCAATCATTTGTAATAGGAGAGGCATGGTAGGCGGTGAAGGGTGAAGCTCTGTCTTCTCCTCCTCTCCAGCTCATGCCCCTTTTCGGAGCAGAATTAATGTACTGCATCGGCTATCCCATGTCTGATATTTACATCTGTAATATGTCCAGCCTTAGGCTCTTTCAGACTGTATATAATCCATCAATGAGCCCCTAATTGATAACACCGTCTCAGGTTGCCTTTAAGACTAGCTGGAAACAGACTCACATAAATTGTAAATGATTCTTAAGTTCATTTATTCAAAACTAGGTCATGTGTCCACTCATCCAACGCACATGTGTATTCTTTTTCTTCAAACCACTGCTGCCAGATCTCTGCTCTCTAAATTGATTCCTTGTCCCTGATTCCATTCAAATAACTAATGTTTGACAGTGCATGTGTTATATTACGGTGCTGGTAATGTTTTGTTCAGGTTCTTTCCTGCTTTCATCCCTAGTTTCTCACTCTTTTTTTTTTTTTTCTTCAAAATTCCTGCTGAGCTATTTTCTTGTGCGTAACCTGATCCCTAAAGAGAGTTTATTTGAAGAGTCCAAGGAAAGTTGCCTCTTGCTCTCTTGAGTTACGCAATTGAGGTGAGAGTGGAGCTGGGAGTTAGTCTTTCTCACCAAAAGAAAAAGTGTCTGGACTTTCTTTATGGTGTTTGATTTAAAGCGCATTTGAAGTTGCAAACTTCGATCTTGGTAGCATTGCAGTCTTCATTGAGAAACGGGATTCATGGGGTGTAAGGGGCATTGGTAAGTCACGTTACAGCAGTAAATGTGCAGGAGGTACAGGTGGGCGCCCGAGGCCGGAGGCTGCGCTGCTGATCTCCACGGTTCCACTGCGCCCTTCTGTGGATGACGAAGACTGGCTGTGTGCTGTAGGTTCTTCTCTTTGATCTAAAATGCTATGAAATTTATTTGTTAAATATGTTAATGCCAATGTAGTGCAAAGCTACATTCTACCCAAAAACCTAAAACAAGAGAATAAAAATCAACCAAACTAGGAATTTCTAGTTTGTTGTTATGCCTACTTACTCCAGATCCATGGCTGCCTTAGTGCCATAAGAGATGTGGTAATTTTCTATATAATATCTAAAAACTATTCAGTTGCATGGAAATCCAGATTTCTCGAGGTAGTGATTCTGTTCCTGTGTGTGTGTGTGTGTGTATGTATGATATACACCCACATATAGAAAATGAAGTACAAACCTGTTCTTCACCTTGATTCCCCTTCAAGCTCTGTTCCCATAACTGCAAACTACTTCAAAGTCTAGTCTTATGGTTTCTCACAAGAACCCTATTATACTGACTTCACAAGATTTTTTGCCACATACATCCTCATATTTATCCTCTGTCGTAACATACATAATCACAATGGACACAGACTTTTTTTTAACTCGGCACATGTATCTGAACATTCCTTTGTGTATATGTAAATAAATATACAGTAGTCCCTCGCTATATCGCAGTTCACTTATTGCGGCCTCACTGTATTGTGGGATTTTAAAAAATATTATATTTAATTATCACAGATTTTTCACTATATGGTGGGACTTTGTGGTACTGCATACGTATGTTGTTAAAGTTACATAGGTTTAAGAGTGTAGAATAAATGTAAGGTTCCTACTTCTCAGGGGGGTCTTGAACGTAATACCCGCGATAAGTGAGGGAATACTGTACCTCTATATCATTGTAGTAGTAACTATATATTATTGAATTAATGAATCTGCTCCACTTCAATGTCTAGAAAGTCCCAGTTTTTCACTATATCATTGCTGCCTTGAAAGATTTCAAATGACCCTTCCAGGATTTTACGTGACTGCTGTGTGGCAGTTGACATGTGAACTCCTCTCTGCCATCCTTTGGTTTCCATTTATCCTCTTCTCTGCTCAGTTCTCTTCCTTTTCTCCTCAGACTCCTTTTCCATTATTAAGTCCCAAAGGGTAGCTGTCTCCCTGTCCTCACCTCACTCCTATTGTCTCCCTGAATGTTCTCAGTTCAGCCAACAGCCCAACTCCCACCATAAGCTGCTGAATTAAGATCTTTATCTCTACCCATGACCTATTTCTGAACTTATTTATTGGGTAACCAATTTCAGGGCACACAGCTCTCAAAAATTAAGTACTCAATGAAAGCACAAACTTTCCCGTACCCTTATTTCCCAATCTGGTTCACTATATCCCAGTTATCAGTACTGCCGTCCTGGCTACATGGGGAACTCCTCCTCACCTTTTCCACCCAGTACTATTACAGGATTTATTTAACAGTTTGACCAAATACAAGCATGAGTGAATGAATATGTGTCAGGTTTTACTTTGTACAAGATACCTCACTTGGCACTTACCTGTGTGTTCTTCCTCTTGCTGTCACACCAATTAGTGTCAAGTCTCATCATCATCATCATCTCTTTATTGAAAGGGGAAACTTGGCTCAGATTTCATAGTTCGCAGATGTATCTTGAATCTCCTTTGTCTTCTCAGTTGCGAATGCCACAAACTTAGATCGTAGTTGCCTTTCTAGAAAAATAATTAATGTAGACACGTCCCCAGAGGTTACCCTACTTCTCTCTTTTATTCACTATATCCTGCATACTCTTGAGTATTTTGAGAATGCCTGCTTTGTAACTCCACTTTTCAAAAACCTCTGGTGGCTCCCCTTTACCTCTGAGATAAAGGCGGGAGCCTTTCAGCTTCATTCAGCTTCATTGTCTACTCCTCTTTCTCTTTCCTTAAGCCCTCTGAGCTCTGCCCTCAGGGAATCACTGTCATTTCTTCAAATCACCAGCACTCCTCCACTTCCATTCATATTATTGGTTCAGCCTGTAGTGCAATCAGTGCCTGCCTTCTCTGACTTGCAAAATATTGCTCATTCCTCAAGACCCAACTTCTTTGCCATTTTTCTCTCTTGTCCATCGTACCTTGTTGGGTTTACCAGGAGACAGACTCAGAGATGGGGACTGGCAGCCTGTGTGGAAAGGGAAGGAAGCAGGATTGAGCAGTGGGAGAACCGGGCTGAGATACAGTCTCGGCGGAGTCTTCGGGCACCGCCAGGAGAACCTGGAGGCTGTGATGGCCCTTCAGGATTCTGTTGGCCCAGCTACACCTCTTTTTTATTACTTTATGGCTCACTCTTATAGAATTTTAATGTTTTGTATTCGACATCTACTTGACTCTCTGCTCCACTTAATTTATTTTTTGTGTGCCTACTGCTTAATCCAGTGTCTTGCCCATCGCAGGTACATGGTGGGTGGATGAATGAATGAATGAATGAATGAAAGTAGGATTTTTTTTGTAATTTTGTTACCCCATTTTTATAATGGAATAACCAAGACTTTTGAAGGACCTTAGTGAAGAAAGAAATGTGGTTATGATTTGCTGTAAGATAGCACTGGTTTCCTTAGCTTCACATATCAGCACACATGAATATCTCAGTTATAGAGTGACATAGACTGTGCAGGTGAATAATATTATTCACATGACACTGTACTGAGTCCAAACACACAAGAAAATCAATCCATCATTTCCTAGTACCTCATAAACCGTTTTATACTTTTGTCTTTTTCTTAGCCTGGATACCAAAGAAAGTATTCACCCTTATCTCATAGATGAGAAATAGGCCCAGAGAAGGTTACTGATCTATCTAAAGTCAAACAACAAATTGCTGGTTTTGACATGATGAAACATAGTGTCTTGACTCCTAATTCAGCTGGCCTCCCTACAGTAGACTGCTAAAGATGAAGAGGTGTATCTCCATCACTGCCTACTGACACTTCAAACACTTGTCTAAAGCCAAACTTATAATCTTCTCTCTTCCTACCCAAACCTCCTCCTCGGCTCATGTTTCATGTATCAATAGCAGCTTTATTTTATTTTTCACTGAAGCTTGAGACCCAGAATCAACCCCAACTCCTTCCTCATACTTCCTAATAAAGAACTTCTGTAAGGCGACAACTGTATGATAGGGCAGACACCAGGGTAATTAAGACTGAGTTCCTACCCTCAGAGAGCTCACAACCAAGTTATGTGTGTATGTGTGTGTGTTGGGGCAGTGGGGAGGAGGAGAAAAATCAAGTACAGTTACAATACCGTGCTGAGTACTGTCATGATATATTAAGCCCTGGCACTTGACCCAGACTGTGAGCTTAAGCTGTATCTTACAGGGCAATAGGAATTATCCTGGTGATAGGCTTGTAGCAAGCACATTTCTTATTTCAGTATCTGTAGAAAGTGTAGACCTCACAGATCTCTGTATAAGGGGGAATAAGTAACAGAAAATGAAGATAGCACTAAGCCAGATTTTAATGGGCCTTTTGTACATCACTCTGAAGAGTTTTGTTTGGGGTTTGGCTTCTGTTTTGATATGTTTTTAGCCTTAAATCAACCAACTGGGAGACATTAAGCAGGAGAGACAAGAGAGCTCTGTGGAGAATGGATGGAAGTGCATTTAGTCTGGAAGAAAGAGAAAATGGGGCAGACTATTGAAGGTTATTCAGAAGTGGGAGGGGTTGGGTGGAGGGCTATCGCCAGGTGAGGAGTGAGTGGGATGGCAAGATGTGGAGAATTTGTCTGTACCATACTTCTAAGTTGCTTGGCCGAGAAAAGAAGCAGGCCACTGAACACTTAGAGAGAAGTCAGATGGAGGAAGGCTTTTATTGTTATTATTGCTGCTAATAGTTTTTTAAGTTAGGAACACTTGGAAGTGTTTATATACTGAAGACAGAGATACAGTATAGAAAGAAAGTAAAACTAAGGAAACAGGACAATGAAGTTTAATGTCTTGGTCCAGTTGTCCCAAACCTCAGTGATCATCAGAGTCACCTGAGTGCTTAGCCAAAAATACCTATTTTTTGACCCCCATCTCAGACCAAGTGAACCAGGTTGTTGGCTGGGTAAAGCTTGGGAATCTACAGGGTTCAAAGCCAATTTTGAGGCTCAGCCTGGCTTGAGAATTCCATCCCTGTTCTTCTCTTACTCCATCCATGAGTGTTTGAAGATGACCTGGACCTTTGGGGTCTTTGGGAGCGGTCTTCTAGAAAGGAAGAAGGTAGAACAGTAGGTCCCATACTGATTTTGGATTGCCCCAGGAGTTTACTCTGGGTTCTGAGCCCATGATCAGGCTGTATCAACTGAATTAAGGATGTAATGGACTGGTTTATTGTGCATTACAGAATTAGCCTAGAACAGACATGACAAGGTTGGAACAGAACCAGCGATTTAAGGATGTCCTCTACTTAGTATTATACTAAAATAAATACAGTGAGATGGGTCAACGGTCATTAATATTACTCTGGCAATGGGTTTTAGCTAGTATAATCAGTGTGATGGATGAATCACTGGGCTACATGCTCTGGATTCATTCAGCTCAGAACTCAACTCACTTTTTTCTTTCTGAGTCAGAATGTCCTTAGCTATTATATAATGGGAACTGTAATATCTCTTTGGTGAACCTCCACATCCTGGTTCTTCCTAGCTGCCTGAATAATAGATAAAAACCCACCCCATAGGATTACTGTAAAAATTAACTGAGCTGATACATATGAAAGACTTAGTAACATGCTTGAAATATGGTTAAATGCTTGATATGTTTGCACTTCTGGAGCAGCATAAATAGTGTCTGGGGTCCATGAAATAAAGTCTCTCCTGAATAAATGGTAAAATAATACTCAGGATGTGAGTGAGGAGTAGGAATTGGAACGATGTAACAGGGTATAATGCCAGAATTTTTGTTAGGAGTCATCAGAATGTTAATTTATTTTATTCCCCTCCAAAGTGATGGCTGTTGCACAGAATACTACTGAAAGGTTCTATGTAATTTCTGGTCTATTGGGGAATTAGGTGTGTTTTCATGTCTGCAACTTTGTGTATTTAGGACAGCTTTTATATTTTGTATTTGGTGAGCTGTGGGAGGTAGATAGCTTTGGGTGTTTTGTTTGGTGGTGTTGGGCTCGGCATCAGAAAGCCCAGAGTTCCTTGTGGGAGGTGACAAGCCTGTTACAGAGCATTTTTGTTGTTGTTGTTCCTACCCCTGGTGGACAATATTGAGAAAAACAGAAGTCACAGCCCAACTGCATGCAGTTCGTAATCCATCTATTTCTCATCAGCCTGATGATTTAAGCATTAAAGAGGGTAGACGGCACTTTGGGAACATTGTTGGTTTTGTTTTTAGAGGTTAATGGCTTTAGATCAGGTCAGATGTAGATGGTGAAAGTGGAAGGAGAATACATGGAGGCCATGGACTGTGGGGCCCATATGTCAGAATTACCTATAGACTGTACAGTGTATGCAGGCAGATTTTGAGATTCAATTAATGAGAGTTGTAGGGGGAAATGCCTGAAAAGGGGAAAGGCACGTTTTTAGCTACTTTCCAATAGCATTTTGTGTGTTAAAGTTGAAGAAAAGTAAGCCAGCATGTTTTGCAAAGTTCTTTGTCTTTGCTTATATTAAGCTTCTCCATCATTCTCATCTAAGCGCTTCTTGGTACTGTTTAGACATTTCGTTTAGTCTTGGATGGCTATTAGTATCATGTAGTGCTGACCTACATCTCCTAAGTCAATAGGAAGTAAAGATGCATGCCTTTTTTTTTTTTTTGCATAAACTTGATGAAACCCACCCAGTTGTAAGTGTGTTCTTTCTCCCTAGTTGTAATGTGTGTACTTACTTCCTGTTGGCCTTCACTCTTTGCTTTCTTAACACTTTTCTCTTTTGGTTGCTAAAGAGGGTCTTTGGAAACACCTTGTCCAAAATACATTACTTTACAGATGAGGAAATTGAGGAGACATAAGTGAAGAGCCATGACCAAGATCGTCATTTACAAGTTCACTCAGCAAATACTAGCTGAGTGCTTCCTAAAAACCAGGCATGTGCCAGGAGACTGGGAATGGGATGAACAAACCTGACCTGCCTCCTACCTTCATGGAGCTTACAGCTCCTCTGCACAAGACATGAATCAAATCGCTTCAAAGACAAATACAACAAACGTTGCCCATTTTTGCTATGAAGGAAAACACTGGGTGCTCTGAGAGAGGATAATAATTGAGGAAAAGTCTCTCTGAGAATGTGAACAGAGTCATTCCAGACCAAAGGACCATCTTGTGCAAAGAGCTTGACACATTTGCGAAACTAAAAGAAATAGCTCTTTAGATGTATATAGTGTGGTGAGTTAAAGAAGAGGAGGGTGAAGTTAGAGAGTAGGAAGGGGCTGCATGGTACAGGGCCTCATCGAGTTTGGATTTACTACTAGGGGTGGTGTCATGGGAAACCTTTGAAGGGTTTTAAGCATATCCATGTCGGAATTTGATTTCCATTTGACTTACATGCTGTATGAAGAGTAAATTTAAGGTCAGAGGGCTTGCCAGTCTTAAAGATGGGACTTCAACCCATGGCTTCTTATTCCCAGTCCATTCTGATTAATCACGTCCTCCTCCTAGTTCCTAAGTACCAACCTGAATGAAACAGAAAGTGCAAAATAGCAATGGACCTATGTCCAAATGCCTTACTTGTCCTTGCTCCAGTGGACAGTGGGAAAAAAAAAAAAAACACCCTACAGAATAATTAAAGGGTCCCAGCTATATTGTTTTTCAGTTCTATAAAAACTCTATTATCTAAAATATGTTGTCTGTCGGATATTGCTCAGAGTCATGAGTGTAATTACTGTTGACTCTGCCTTCTAAGCTGTAGCTTGTGTCTATGCCATTTTCTAGTTAAACCAGCCTGTGGGGTCAATGGCAAACCCCATGACGTCGGACTGCCCAGCTGGCATGTGCCATTTTTAGCAATTCAGCAGTTTGTTTTTCTCATAAGATTAAATGCTACTTTAGCCTTACATCTTATTTGTGAAATTATGAAATTATTTCTTTTCATTGTGTCTCCTTAAGTTATTTACATTGTAAAAGACTCATGGACATGGACAACGGGGAGGGATATGATTGTGGGAGAGGGGGTGGGTTGGGTGGGGGAGAGAAATTAGGGGAAAAGGGGAAAACTGTAATTGAAAAACCAAAATTAAAAAAAGTTATTTACACTGTATATTTACAAACTAATGCAACTAATTGTTTTGATTGAGAAACACCAACGTGTTTATATATATTTATCCTGACCCTCAAGAAATAGTGTGCTTTCCATTTGATGATTACTAACTCATTTCAGCATGGATTTAGTGACATGTAGAAGAACTGCAGTATTCTGGAAACAGTGACGGCTTTGGACAGACATGCTTAGACCAAATCATCACTCTGCCCCAGTGGCTTTGAGCAAGCTCTGCATCTGTAAAATGGGTGTAATAAACTCATAAAGTAATTTTGAAAAGTGGCATACCATATATAAAACTAGTTTATAGGATGCCCAATAAATTTTCACATTTTATTATCACATCAGCTTTACTGAGGTATCACTGACATCCAATAAACTTACATGCTTAAAATATACAGTTGACACATTTTGACATATATAGTCCCGTGAAATCTTTAGACGAGCAGGCTTTTTACCCCTTCATTTACCTGTCTATTCTATACCTGTTCTGGTGGTGCTGTTGGGAGAAGGGAGTGTTTATCATTTTAAAACATATTTAGAATTATCATTGCTCTATATTGTTTTAGTCACAATCTTTATTTTTTATTGGACTTGGCATTAGAGGACAGTAAGATGTTAGGATTATCGAACAGCAGTATTAGAAACAGAGTTGAGAAATAGTCTGTGCAGACCCGCCCCAGCCTGCGTGCCAAGGATACCAGCCCTACGGCTCTCACAGAATGCGTGCCTTGACGTAGACAGAACGGGGGGCTTTGCCTCCGGAGTATGGAGATGTCTCGAGGATCTTAGAATCAGGGATGAAGCAGAAAGTCACCCGGAGCAACAATAATAATAACTAGAAGGTGGGAAGAGGTAAAATACTAGAGGAAGTCAGAGGGTGCAGTAACTTCTGTCTGGGAATAAGCTTCAGGGAGGAAAAACCCATTCATTGCCTCCTTCGCGTGTGTCTGAGGTAGGTGTGCAGAGCCATTTTGACAGATACAGGACCTGCCCGTTGAGGGCTGAGAGGCTAACGCTGTGCATCATGGGCTGATGGGCTGGGCATCTGCCCAGCTTTTTCCTGGATGGTGTCCAGCGTTTCTGAAGAAACAGATTTTGCAGGACCCCAGGCCAAGTTTTCCATTGGCCAGAACGCCTAACTGACTCATGTGAATGGAGAAGCCCCTCTGGGTTGCCTGCGTGGATAATAGGGCTCTCATTCACCTCTGCATCTAGGTCCGTGAGGGGCCCTCCTGGGGTGCACACTGCAATGAAAGATTGCTCCTGGGCTCTGGGGTCCTTATTACCATCATATCCATCATCTTCTGCTAGTACCGAATAATGGATGAAATTTAATCAGATGCCAAAGAAGTTCTCAGCGGGAGGATTTGAGGAGCCTAGCCTGATACTTAAGCTCTCATGCTGCAATGATTATAGGGAACCAGAGTGATGGTTTGTGGTGAGACTAAATGTATCATGCACTGTATGAATTGGGATTTATTTTTAAAGCATTCTTGCTCTCGATGGCTCCCCTTTTAATAGTCTCATTGCAGCCTGTTTATTGTTACAGATGTTATTTTTAAATGAGGTCACTGAGCTTTCCTTTACTTCCAAAGGCAATGTTTGCCTTTTCATTGCTGGGTTGGCAGGGCTGCCTCAGGAAGAGTGCTAATATGAGATCAAGGTTAAGGCTCCAGGCCCCCAGGAGATGAGGCAGAGGAAAACCCTCTTCCATGTTAACACACACCCACATCTGCCATCCATCTCCAGAGAGAGCACAGTCGCCTGAGTGCAGGTGATGACCTTGAAGGGTAGCCCGGCAGAGTGGAGAAGGGACCGACATGGTCACACAATGGATTGCCTCCTCTCTTGTGCCCTGAAACCTCAAGCAGGTCAGAAACCTCTCTGATCTGTTCTCTTATCTGTGCCTTGGGGATGATAACTTTTTACTCCTAGGATTTCTGCGAGGGTAGACATGCTATAGCTCCTTGTTATGTGTTGGGTGGGGTAATTGCTGAAGGTGTGAGGCACTGAACATGCCTTAATGAACCCAGCTCGCCCGTGATGTTAGTAAATAAGCTCTTACTGGCACACACTCACCTTTGTTTACAGTGCCCATGACTGCTTCCACACTACGGTGGCAGAGTTGGAAGTTGCAACAGAGACCATGTGATGGGCAAAGGCAGAGAATCATTGACCATCTGGTCCTTTACAGAAGTATGCCGACCCCTGAACAAGGCCCAAGGATGGCCATGTGGCATTTAGAGCTTTATGTGTGTTTTTCTCAAAGGCATCTCACACTTCTTTCTTTCTGGCTTTGCTCAGACTCCTCCTCTGTCGAATTGCCTTCTGTTCCAGTCCCTTATATATCATTCTTTTGGTATATTAGTTAGTGCAATAGGGTTTGGTTTTTTGGTCATCTTTGTATATTTTGCAGCATGTAAATATCAGTACCCTACACACACTACACACAGTAAGTGTGTGACACATAACTGAGTTTGGTGTGGAACAGAGCAGAGGGGCATCAGGGAGGGCAGAGAACTCCTAATTCCAGGGAGAGAAGGTAAGAAAGGCTGCATAGAGGTTTGGCCACAGGATTGCACCCAGTAAGGTGGCTATCACTCCAGCTGCAGATCAGTGACAGGGATGCAGTATCCATAGGAAAGGAGGTGGTACTGCATGATATAAAGAAGACAGGAGCCTGGAGACCCAGGCTTGAATTCCAGCTTGGCTATTTACTGATGAAGCCTTAAACAAACCATGTAATCTCTCTAAACATATTTTCTCAACTCCAAAATAAGGAGAAATGATCCTAGCATTGTCATATGGGTTAAATGAGATAACCGAAAAGAAAGCCTCTATCCCAGTGCTGGCACACTGGGATCATTCCATAAGCTACTATTGAATGGTTATGGTTCTGGCCTTTCAAGTACTGTTCCTGCTGTTTCCCTCATTATGGAGTGAGCAAGGTTAAGGTCACGCATCTCATCTGTCTAGAGACTCGACTTATTAACACCACTGTTTTCCACAGATAGGGAGTGTACCCCAAGCCAGTAAGTGGATGCTGGCCCAACGGGGACCAGTCCAGTAAGGGGAGGGATTAGTGCGAATGAATCATTCATGCTGGAAAAAATAATCCAGGACATACAGTGTCACCATTCAATGTTCAGAGTAATAGCTGTACTTGACTGAAGCATCCATTACATTTTCTAATATGGGGTATTTTTTTAAGGGACAGAAAGAAAATGTTTAGTAGAAAATTTACAGCTTTATATCTAGTGGGATCTCTTCATACTACAAGCAGTTTATGCAAAACAGATGCCTGAGGAGCAGTGCCGGCGTGCACCTGTGGATCTGATGGTTATATTTCATCTTCTCCCCTCCTCCAGTTCTTGCAGACAACCTGAAATCCAACCCTGGAATTAAGTGGCAGTATTTCAGTTCTGAAGAAGGAATTTTCACTGTTTTCCCAGCACACAAGTTTCGGTGTAAGGGCAGCTATGAGCATCGCAGTAGGTATGTTGACTGACTTGATAAAGTTTTAATTACTGTGTAAGAGTGGTCTATGAAATATAGGCTCCTCATTTACATCCATGGCTCTGCCTCTAGGCTGTGGTCTTAGAAACTTGTGCTTGTGCTAAAATTATTTCACCTTTGTACAGAGATTGAATGTGGAAGTGCTACGGAAGGGCAAATGATAAAGCCTAGTGCTTTTCTAGAACTATCAAAGCCAAATTTAAAAAGATATTTACTAAAGGAATTAAATTGACTGAGGCACCCAAACTGTTCTGAGCTTCTGACATCTTTGGTAATATTGTACCTCCTCCTAAGTATAGCCCTCGAAGACTTGATAGCATATCTCACAGTAGAGTTTGTTGTAGAGTAGAGAAAGTTGATGCCCAGCTTTCCTTTCTGTAATGTTATGCTTGGCCAGCCTTTTGAAATTTACACTCAAATCACAGCTACTAGAAGTGTGAAGGTTGTCTAGAATTCATTGGATTAAAGAGCCATCATTAACACAGAAACAACTTGAGGTTTTACCACTTACTTAGCCAGAAGGGCAGTGATGGGGAGATCGTTTGTAGGACAAGACTCATCAATTTACAGAACGAACCCCTTAGGCAGAGATACTTTCCCTGGAAATCCCCACGGTTTCCCTTTTGCAGTGTCAGGTGTTTGATCCAGAACTTCTGCAGTTATTGCAACATGCCCCCTTTTCAGAATCTAAATTAACTTGAGCTTCTCTTCATCTAATTTCCATTTGCTTCTCAGAAGAGAAGTTGGAGAGCATGCTGTTTTTAATGAATCACCTGTGAGGGATGGTCCAAAAGACAAGCAGCATTCACCTCCATTTGGAAGGTTTCATGCATCTCCACCATAAATATGTTATTATTTATATATCCCATGAAAGCAGTTTTTACCAGTTTACTGTGGTAATGTGAATACCTATTCTGCTTATTGTTATGTGGGTTGAGTTGGAAAGAAGAAGATGTGTCCTTTTTAAAAAATCCCTTCACCTAGCTTGGAGAACCTAAAAGGTTCATTATTTAATATGGTTGCTAGTTTGGGGATAGTTAGAGTTTCTTCTTTTCGGTGCCCTCTTTTATTTCTGTAGCCACATCGCCTGGATTCTTTTATCTGATTTCCCTGCTGGCTCAATGGTATCGACTAGTGGTATGTTAGTATTAATGCAGGACTTTGGGCTTGAGAACAGTCCGTGTCAACTTGGCCACATGTTCAAGGTTTTTGGTACTTTGCCTACATTTCTTCATTTGTGCCCAGGCTTTTGTGACTCAACTGGCATCTAATATTTCACAGAAAAGCCTAGTGTTCTAGGGGTGTCAATAAAGGAGAGCATTCTCTTGAGGCTGATTTCCTTTCTTAAGCTCCCCCTAATTTGTTCCAGCTTTAAAACCATGAATAGAGACCTCATTAAACCTCTTCTCACAAAGCATCCTGTACGGCATACTAGCAGAAGCCTGCTTTGATGGGAGGCACTTCTCCTTTGGCGCTCCAGCCCCTCCCCCTTTCCTTAATGTTGGCAAACAAAAACCTGGCAAGAAGAGTGGCTATCACAGGCCTGGACAAATTTGATGGCATGGTTTTAAATGCTTAGATAAGGGGCCTTTTGGTGGCTGACCTGTGTGAATGGCCTCAGTACTGAAAGGAAAGGGCGCTCTTAGCACTAGCCTTTGTTTTGGGGGGAGAGAAACCAAACCTGCTATTCAGAGCTGCTCAGCATGCTCCCAGCTTACAGGCTGCCTGAGTCCCACTCTTTAAGTCTGCCAAGGAGGACCCAGCGGTGGCGATCGGACCTTTTTCTCCCTCTGGGCCTGTCTCTACAGCTTGAGGCCACCCGATCTGTTTCCTGCAGCAGGATGTTGGGTAGCTGAGAGGGTTGGCTTGAGGAAAAGCCAGCCTTCCAAAAGATTTGCCTCTTAAAACCTTCCCCCAGTTGCTTTAATCTTTAGAAGACACCTTACCAATGCCTGGACTGCAGACACAGTGTTGTCCTGAGGTGTTGTTGTCAGTGCACCAGTGTAGTTTCTCCTCCTGTGCCTATCGCCCCAGCCCTGTGCCCTCCGTGGGAAAACGTTCACACACCAGCATCCCCGCGCCTCTGTCGTGCTCACAGCTGCGTTAGGTTGAGGCCTTTTACTTAAACCAGGACTGACTGCAGAGAGCTTCTGCTCCTTCCAGACCTATCTACGTCTCTACAGTCCGGCCACAGTCAAAGCACATAGTAGTGATCCTGGACCACGGGGCTTCCGTGACCGACACCCAGCTTCAGATCGCCAAGGACGCTGCCCAGGTCATCCTCAGCGCCATCGACGAACACGATAAGGTGACTGTTATCCCAGTGCCCTGCCTGGCATTTGGCTCCACCTTGAACCCTTTGTAAAAGCGCTTTATGTTTTGTAATATGTATATTTTTAAGTCTGTCTTTAAAGTGATTTTGGGAAACGAGACTGGTTTAGTTTCCACTCTAGTCTTTGAGGAAGCAGCTGCCAACTCTGATTCCAAATCTTCTTTGAAACCACTCCCACCCAGCCAAGGCTTGCACTTGTTTTATGCCTCCTGTTAAGACTTCTGATTAGCTATGACTTTCACACTGGAAATTACGCTAAGGAGCAAAAGGGCGAGGGCTTGCACGTTGGGGAATGGCGGGACTTTATCTGAAGATCGAAGGGAGGGAAGGGAGAAGGGAAGGCTGCTGGAGGTTTACTAATCTCTAGGACACCTCAGAGACAGGTGTGTTTACAGCTCATGATAATCTATTGCCTGTGGACATTTTCTACTTCATCATTTTGACTTTTCCAACTCCTGAGCTTTTACTCACTAATGCGGTTGTTTAAAAAACACACCTCATATCTTTCCCCCCACCTCCAGTTGGAAAATCAAGATGGTTAATACTTGCTATGATTTTTCTCTGCATGAAATACTTCTTTTTTTTTTCTTAAGTTCTATGGGAACACCATACTGCTGACTTCATCTTGGAATAAAATCAAACTTGAGGATCCCTCCCTCCTACCAGTCCTTAACTAATCCTTTTCAAATTTGATAGATGTTTGCCTCCAGGCATTTATTTTTAAGCTCTCAGATCTGTAGGCCTTCTCACTCCTTGGGCTCTTTTGAAATTAAAAAACAAAAACACAGATCACTACTCTGTACTTACACGGTAAGATAACGAGTTTCTCTTCTTTTCCTCCAGATCTCCGTGCTGACTGTGGCCGACACTGTCAGAACTTGCTCGCTCGATCAGTGCTATAAGACGTTCCTGTCTCCCGCCACCAGTGAGACAAAAAGGAAAATGTCCACCTTCGTTAGCAGCGTCAAGTCTTTGGACAGTCCTACCCAGCATGCGGTGGGATTTCAAAAGGCATTTCAGCTGATTCGAAGCACAAACAATAACACAAAGTTCCAAGCGAGTGAGTGCATTTTTTTCAGAGGACTAGTAAACTAACGGATCAAGGATGGCAACAGGAATACGTTATCAGTAGATCACATGACAAAGTCTAGAGGGATTTTTAAAAATTGACTTGGGAAAAAATGTTTGTGTGTTGCCATAAAGGTCACCTCATGCTAGGATCTTACTAGGTTTTCTCTTCTTTTCCTGTCAAAGGTACTGAGTTTTCCCAATTTCCTCACTCCCAGAGCCTCTTCTTTCTACCCCATTATTAAGAACATAGCCCCATTTATTTCCCAGGGTAATACCCACATCCCTTTTTAAGCTAATTGTCAACCTCGCCTCCTCATGGACTTAGAGTGGACGAGGGCTTGTGCCCATGTGCACGTTACTGGGGCAGCAGGAGTTCTGTCCTCGATCCTTCCGTCTTCAAGCCAGCTGTCATTTAGATGAACACTGCCCTTCAAATGTAAAAAAACACTCTCATTTAATTTTTACATTTTAAAGAAAATCTGGAACTAGGACGCATACTACGGGAAAGGATATTTGAAATAAGACACATGCTTTGAGACTGCTGAAAGAAATCTATGTCGTTTTCCCTTTCATATCTGAAAATCTGTTTGTAGGTTTGTTTTTTTAATGAATGTATCCTTGAGATAAATTTAAAGAATGTATCTTTAAGCTCTTCATTATGCCTACTTAAAGTAAGACCGCATTGATAAATGTGAAACAGTGCCTGGCACATGGTGGGCTCTTGAAAGAAGGAAGCCGCTGTAATTACTACAACTGGTAATGGTAGACGGCATATTCTGTGTTTCAGAGTATTATCATCTCATAGTTTATTATTATTCTCTCACAGTTGCCGTGAGTCAGGAGTCCAGGTAGAGCTTAGATGGCTGTGTTCTCTGTTGAGGATTGCACAAGGTTGCCATCCAGCTGTCAGCCAGGTCTGTGGTCTCATCAGTGGTTTGGAATCCTCTCCCAGGCTCATTTGTTGACATGATTAATTTCCTTGCAGCTGGAAAATTCATGTCCACTTGGCTTCTTCAAGGCCAGCAGGAGAGCATCTCCTCTTCAAACTCCTCACTCAGGGAAGACTTTAAAGGTCTCATTTGATGCAATCGGACCCACCCTCCCTTTTGATTTAAGCAGGTTGATCTCCCTTGTGATCACCTTATTAGAGACCTTAATCCCATCTGCGGAATCACTTCATCGCTCATGCCATAGTCTGTTGGTTGGAAGCAAATGACTGGCCATGCTCACACTCAAGAGGGGAGGGGATTATGCAAGGGTGTCAGTCATCGGGGTCATCTTAGAATTTCGCCAACCAGTTCTGAAAAGTGCCAGTGATTGATGACCAATATTATAGGCTGACCACGGGTAAAGTTCCCCATGAATCCATAAGGCCAGTGGATGAAGCTGGCCTCTTAAATACTCAAGACAATTGAATCATTGGTTGATGCCATTTACCTGCAGGTTCCATCTTCCAGGTGCTGTCTACTTGTTGGCATTCCTCAGTGGAAGTGCTCTTTCTACTTGATTCTTCAGCCATAAGCCCAGCTGTTACAGTCATGGAAAGAAATGTCAGCTTTGCAGTGGCCAGGCGGTGAATGGGAGTCACGCGAGCCCAAGGCAGGGTGATGGGGATGTCTGTGGAGTGCAGTTAGCTTGGGAGCGCGTGCTCCATTGCGAGGGCAGCTGCTCTTCTGTTCAGCCTGTGACTGCTGGGAGGGAATTTCTGCCCAGTGTTGCCAGATCTTCTGTTTCAAGAGGAGCCAGAAATCTGGATTTTTATGTGAAATCCCTTGATTTTCAAATGTTGACATTTGTTCCAGCTTTAAAACTGTGTGCAGAGAACTCATTAAACCCCTTCCTAAAAATCTTCCTACACTGCACATTAGCAGAAGGCTACTTTGATGGGAAGCATTTGTCTTCTGTGTTTTTGTTTGTTTGTTTTTAATGTTGGCAAACAAAAACATCGTGACAAGAGGAACCAGCATAGACTTGGACAAATTTTGGTGGCACTACTTTTTGCTTGTTTGTTTTTAATGCTCAGAGGAGTCTTTTTTTTTTTAGGCTAGTTAACATGTTTCTAAGGTTTAATTCACAGACTTGCCCTTAAACCTTCTTCTGGCAGTTTGGAGGGAAAGAAAAAGAACCCAAATAGGTTGCATAAACAAATACTTCAGAAATTAGCATTGTCCAGTTTATTAAGGAGAGATTTGAGGTGCTCTCAAGCAGTATAGCATAGTGGTTAACTATGTGGGTTTTGGATTTCAACCAATGTGGTTTCAAATTCCTACTCTGAAATTTTTCTAACCTTGTGAACTTGAGTAAATTATTTGATCTCTCCAGGCCTGGTTTCCTCATCCACAAACTGGGGGTCATAATAAGATCCAGGGTTCCATCATAAATATTAAATAAATGTAGCTGTGGTTATTATGATATTCAGTTTCCTACAAGACTTCCAGCTAGGCCTAGAGCTGATACCCCAGGCATCCTAAATTAACCTCAAGCCTGAATGAGACCAAGGACCACTAGTAGCTGTGGCTGTGACACAGTGAGGGGTCTGTATACGTACTCCTCCTAGGAGCTTGCTCTATACACCACTACTAGTCATTCCACAGACACTTATTTAGCATCTACTGTATATCTGGCACTGTTTTAAGGCCATAGGATGGGTTTATTCTAATGAGTCAGACCTACCCTGTAGGATTGTTATGAGGATTAATCTGTGTGTGAAAATGAAGTATCTGCCCCATATTAGTAGCCATATAAACAAGAGCTACAAGTCATCAATTATTGTAGCTTTGCACTAATAAGAAAAATCTAAAACTTTTACCCAGTGCCCGCTCTTTTTCAGGGCTATGGTAGATCTATAACTCATACCACCAATACATGTAGGTTGTTTGTTCCGGGTTTGTTATTGAGGTAATTGGTTGGTGGGTCACTTTATAGCAGAGGAATAAGATGGTTAGGAGTGCCCTGGCTGGCGTGGCTCAGTGGGTTGAGCATCAGCCTGCAAACCAAGGGGTCTCTGGTTCGAATCCCAGTCAGGGCACATGCCTGGGTTGCGGGCTAGGTCCCCAGTTGGGGGCACATGAGGCAACCATACATTGATGTTTCTCTCCCCCTCCTTCTCCCTCCCTTCCCCTCTCTCTAAAATAAATAAATATTTAAAAAAATAATTAAAAAAAAAAAAGATGGTTAGGAGTGATCATCTACTGGCATGGGCAAAGTCCAAATCTGAGTTCTTTCCTCTTTAATATTGACTCTAAGACATGCAGGTGGCTTAGACAGGGGCTTGCCAAATGGAGAGTCCTTTGCATTTCCTTCTGAGTATAGGCTGTGTTGTTCCTCCACCCCCAACATTACTGATCACAGGTTTCAAGTTCTGCTGAGTGACTAGATGGAATATTCTAATAAGTAAAGTAAAGTAAACCAAATTTGGAATGTGTGGTATCTAAGAGTAGAAAAATAACTCAATTTTGATTGAAGATAGGGCAGGAACGGAGTCAGGGATGAGGCCAGGACCGTGAGGATGATTACTTAATGTATATCCTGTTGTGGGGTTAGAAAACAAGACACTGGCTGCTAAAAGGAACTTGCGGGCTGCAGACTCTCTAGGTTTCCAGATACAGGCCTGAGCCCTAAAACCAGCTCTCAGTGACAGTGTATTTAATCCAGAATCATAAGCTAACTAAGCAACTCAGCGCGTTTTCTTTTAAGTCAGTTTGACAGATGCGTCCAGGAATTTATCACACATAGTACCTTTGCCATCGGGCAATGCATTGTCTCATACTTTAGAACAGTCTCAAACTTTAAGTGAGGTTTTTACAGATGTGTATTCACAACATTGGAAAAATATTATCACCTAGTTTAAGACAGGCATGTTCCTAAGCTTGTGGATTTTTTGTATATTTTGCACCACACTCACTAATTTCCAGTGAATAAATAGTGTGATATAAATTTGCAGTTAGTGTTTATCAGCATCAGAATTGACTTTAAGACTTATTTATATGCTAAGTCTTAGTAAATAAGAGATAACTTTGAATGGATTTACTTAAAGTCAGATTTTATTATATCAGTTCATTTGCCTGCAACATTGATGCAACAGAAGTTATCTATTCAATGCTGCATAATACAGGATACTTTCAAAGTTTAAACCTGGAAATTTACAAATCGCAGGAACTTCAAGCATTTTATCCTCAACATTGTGAGGATAATTTGTTAAAAGAGTAACTGTATACATTATCTGTTGCTGGTTGACAAATTACCCCAACACTCAGTGACTTAAAATAATAAGTATTTATTATTTCATTGTCTGTACGTAAGGAATCTGGGCACAGCATAGCCAGGTACCTGTGGCCACAGGTGTCTCAGGAGGTTGTAGTCAAACTATTGGCCAGGGTTGCTGTCCTCTCCAAGTTCAACCCGGGAAGGATTCACTTCCATGTTCACTCACATGGGTGCTGGTGGGATTCAATTCTCAGAGCCACAACCCCATGTCTCTCCACAGAACAGCTCACGAGATGCTACCTGGCTTTTGTAAGAGCGATAGAGCACCCAAGGTAACAGCCACTGCCTTCTCGTAACCCAGTCTCTCTCTTTACATCCCATCACCTCTGCTGCAAGTCATTAACTCCATCCAACAGGCAAAAGGGTGCTAATATCAGGAGGTAGGATCATTGGGGGACCAGCCTGGAGATCACCTGCCACAGTAACTATAAAGCAACCTCAATTAAATGACAGCAATTAGGACCTGAAAAAATAAGCATATAACATATTATATGCATATGTATTTCTCAATTTAAAAAAACAAACTCATATGCAGGATGTCTTACAAATCTATATTGAATCAAAGAATCTAAGATTAGAAAGAAAATGTAAAAATCGACTTCTCTTCTCTCCCTTCATTAAAGCCATTATTCAGCCTCTGCTTCTATGTCTCTGATGCAGGAAATCTGTCCTTTTTGTTTCTGAATAAGTCCACTTGAAAGGGTTTCTTCACACCGAGCTAAAATGACTTCTCAATTACTCTACCCATTAGCCCGGCTAAGAAAGTCATTTTCCTCTTGAGTGCTACTTGAAACCAATGCAAGAGTTTTGTTTTGTTCTGTGTTTGCATGTGTGTTATGGTTTCCTTCTTTTGTCTTTCGCCCTCTACTTGCCATCACCCTTTTGCTTTCACTCTTTTCTTAAATTAACCTAGTAGTTCTCACAGCAACCCTGTGAAGGAAGTTCTGTCATCCTCGTGTAGCTATGCAGGTGTAGAGAGGTTAAGACATCTGCCTACCTCCCCCAGACGCAGCTTGTGAGTACCTGAGTGGAACACAGGCAGCCGGCTCCTCTGTCCGTGTTTGATCACTCGTCTACCCTGGCAAATTTTAAAAACAAAAATGTTTCGGAACTACCTGGTGTAGGGGAAAGTAATTACACACGTCTCAAGAGCCCCTGAAAGAACCACCATTTTTAAAAGCTAGTTGCTCCCCCACCAAAAAAAGAAGTATGTTCTTGGCCAGGACTGTGAGTCACTAAGGAAAAGATTAAGTCAGGTTCTGAATCCTCTTTTTCAGAAGGCAGAAGAGACTTCCATTTGGGGTGGCTAAATTATCTCAACCATGGGTGCCTAAAGGAGATCTTCTTTTATCTGGTAAATTTATTTGTAACATCTCTTTACCCGACAGTGGATGAATGAGGCCTCGTTGCCCACAAAGGGCAGCATGGATGAGAAGCATAGGCAGGGAGATGAAAGCCCAGCATCAAATGGGAAGAAGCAGGAACGGTGGGCCAGGCAGGTCCTTGGGGCGGTCAAGTCCAGGGGATGTGACAAAGGAATTGAAATGCTGCCTTTAGCCAGAATCCAGTGTAACAATTTGTATGTTTTTGTTTAGATACAGACATGGTCATCATTTACCTGTCAGCTGGTATTACATCAAAGGACTCTTCTGAAGAAGATAAAAAGGCGACTCTCCGTATCATCAATGAAGAAAATAGCTTTCTAAACAACTCCGTAATGATTCTCACCTATGCCCTCATGAACGGTAGGTAGTGTTTTGAGATTTTTCTTTCAGATGAAAGTTCTCTCTTAAGTGTATACTGCTTTCAAAAAAATAAAAACATAACCATAACAGCATGCTTTGATGAAGGGTATGAGGAGAGGGCAACTAAGCAGCTTCCTTCCAAGCCTGTCTTTCTCTCTCTAATGTTGGTGTCCAGGGCATGTGTTAGACTGTCCTTTCTCTTCATGTCTCTCTCCAGCCAACAGTTCATTTCTAAACCTTCTCCACTTATGTGGTCTTGCAGAGGATTTTGTACCACTCCATTTTTCTTTTCAATTCTCCTCTGTACTTTTGGATGTTGTTACTGCATGGAGGTAACATTTTTTTCTTTGATTTAAGCTGCAGGAAGTCAAGGTTCTGACCTAGATTCTTAAGACTCATCCCTGAAGCCTCTTCTGCTACTTGCTCCTCCTCAGCTCTCGTAGCTGTATGATGGAGATAAGTACTGTCCACCTGACAGGGTTGTTGTGGAGATTAACCCTAATGTGTAGTAAATACCCAGGACAGTGCCTGGCACCTGCAAGGAGCTCAGTAAGATTGATGTGCTTTTTGTTTTCTTTTTTGGCTGTTAAATCAGACATTAGTTATATGAAAATATTTAGTCAATTGGAAGATTGGAGGAAATGCTCAATACCTTTCCTTCTGTCCTCCGACCCATCCTCCAGTCGGACCACAGCTCAGTTGTCTCACCTCTCGGCTGTCTTGTCTCCCCACCTGTTAATGTGTTGTTGCTCTTCTCTCAAAACATCTTCTTCAGGCCCCTTCCTTCCTGTTCACGGTGGCCATATGCTCTTGTTTTTAAGAGGCCACGTCTTGATCCAACACCTCCTCCCACCTGTGGTCTCTTATTTCTCCCATCCACTTCCAGAGTCCCCTGTAGAACTGTGTGGCTTTAGGGACAATGGTTCTCATATTTTAACGTGCTGAGGATTACTTGGAGTTATTTTTGTGAAGTGCAGACTCCCAAGCAGTGCCCTCAGATTTTCTTTCAGACCCTCTGGGGAGGGGTCTGGGAATGTGAGTTTGGGGCAGCATGATCCTCTTCCAGGTATTTTGTGGACTGCACATGGAAGGACACCAGGTGTGTGGTCTAGAGGTTCTGGGTTCCAGTCTCCATGTATTAGCCATGGGGCTTATTGCAAGTTATGTCATCTCTCTAGGCTTCAGTTTTATCTGTAAAGTGAAAGAATAAAATACACAGAGGGTTACCATGATAATAAGTAAACATGATATGGTGCACTTAAGGTTCCTGACATAGTACCTGGTAAGCACCCAGCCCTCTGAGCCAGGTGCGGGAGAGAATGAAAGACCGCGATTTCCCGTCTCAGGTCGGCGCCGAGGCAGAGGCACTTCTCTCCCGCCCTGGGTCGAGGCCGGCTCTCTGCTCAGTGTTCTGTTCCCCAGTGTGTGTGCATAGCGCTGCAGGCATGTTGCCTGTTACCTCTGCAGTACTGTGCTCACATACATGCTGGTGTCTCCTTCTCCCTCCGCTTTTCACCGGAACGCGAGCTTCTCAGACAGGAACAGTGTTTTAGTTTCTGTTGTATTCTGAGCACAACCAAGGCGGGCAGGGATGGCCTGTTTTTGCCCAGGGCACATACCTCTCAGTGTTATCTCTGGATGCCAGTCTCTCTTTTTCATACGGCTTAGCTTCTTTCACTCTTAAGAGGAAGGAAGGGATAGAGAAAAGGAAGAGGAAGGTGGCAGGAAGGAGGGGGAGGGGAGAGGAGAGAAAATTCATTGAGCCTACAGTGTAACATAGTGCACTGAGGTTTTAGAGCTGTATCATGCAAGGTCCCTGTCCTCAGGAAGGTTATAACCTAGGGAGAAAGACAGACAGACAAGGCAGATAAATTCAATGCAATAGTACAGGAGTAAGGAAGCGTAAAAGGAAGTGATCGCCTATTCTTTTCCGTTAGATCTGAAGATCTTCTCAGGCAGAGACTGAGTAAAGAGGCTTCCTTGCTCTCACCCGTCTCTTCACTGCCCTAAATCTTCGCACCAGAGCATCTTCTGCACCTGCTGTACCCCTACTAGTTTCACTCTTTAAAACCTCTGGTTACTTCCCTGGAACCATTGCTATCTCTTCTCTTTCTCCCTTTAACCCAGCCAGACACACATCCTCACTTCCAGCTGTTCCTCTCTCCAGTGCTGTCTCTGCACAGATGCATGGACATCGACCACTCCCTTACTCTGTCAGTCAGGCTTCAAAGAAGAAAACAGGACCACTCAGAAGATTTTGATATAACAGATTTATCATCAGGATTACAGTGTACAAAATTATGGGGAAAACTGGGAAAGTAAAGAAGAGTTCAAAAAAAGAATGAGTTGACAACTCAAAGTTTAGCAACCAGCTGTGGTACAGTTGAACAAGTTGGAGCGTGTAGGGATATCTAGAGGCTGGAAATGTTGAAGATGGCTTAGGGCGTCTGGTCTAGGAGTCAATGGGAGCTTGCTGGCTCTTCGTGGCTGCTGCCCCTGTGAATTCCGAGTGAAGCTTCTGGAGTGGGATTACCCTGCGTGAGCAAGCCAACAGCTGGGGGAGGAAACTGAATCAGGTGAGGGTGAGACAAACTAGGACATTCTGGTCCCTCTGCATCTCTCACCATCTCTTACTTCTCCTCCTAAATCTCACTACACTTCACTTCTGGCCATCTTTAACCTGGAAGCATAAAGGGAAGGGGATTCTGGGAAGTGTAGTTCCCAGCATGACTATGTTGATAATAGAACCATCCAGCATACTTAACCAGTCTGCAACCCTTGCACATCAACATTTCTTGACAGACTGACATAAAATTTCTGATCTTTGATAGCCCTGCATCCCATAATGTTCTTCTTTAGCTAGTGGATGTTCCTGCTTATTACTTTTCTTTTATATTTTGAGAGTACCAAGCAATACATGACCCCCCCAAAAAAGAACATGTATTTATTGCTCTAAGTTGTCTCCTTTTAAACATTCACCTCTGGGAGCCTCTCAGCTTCTCAAGGGTGTATGATCTGGGATCAGGGATCAATCATGTGTTCTGTGTTGTCTTTTACTCTGAAAGGTACCACTTACTCCCCATCTCAACTTTATGTCAAACAAAAGGAACAATATTCTGGCTCTGACTTTCCTTAAGCATTGCATGAGGGGAACAAAAGCCAAGTTATTAAAATACAAAATGTTAAGAAATAGATGATATCCACTAGATCCTGCTATGACTTAAGAAATAGACTTACAAGGCTAAAAGTGTATACACTCCCTATTTTAAAATGATAATGTCACATAAGGTAGGTGAACCATGAACTCTTCAGATTCTTTTTTTTTTTTAATGACTAAAATAGTTTAAGAACATGAAGCAAAGCCTTTTTAAAACTCATTGGTAGAAGCTCAGTAGTGATTGAAATCATTTGAATTTGTTTACAGTGGTACCCATATGGGATCAGTTACTAATCCTTTTGACTTTGTTCCAACAATAGCAAACCAAAATTTTTAAAAGGTTTATTAAATTTATTTTTGTGCTATAGATTACAGATGTTGTAGAACAATACATCACAGTCTGCCTAAATCTTTTACAAAGTTTTAAAACTATCTAAACATAAAAGTATACATTAAATAAATCAAATCCAGTATTATCCTAACAATATCATGCATGAAAACATTTATAATTAAAAGGAGCTTAAAAACACAGGGTTTGGAGGCATCCTAAATGCAATTCATAATTCTTTTCATTTTGTTGCATGAGACTTTGGCAAGTGTTTAATAGGTGAGGAGGTAAGAAATGAAACGGTAAACCTCTACCTTTTAAAACTCTTACAACTTCATCTACTAATTTAAATTAAATGCAGACTTCTTAGTCATGACTTTTTGCTTTCACATGTTAAATGCAGAAAAAATTTAAATATTATAATTAAACTTTTAGAGGAGAACACCTCTTTGCTAAATGGGGCTCCTTTATCTACTCATGTGTTTTTCATCGTTGCCTTTTTAAAGAACCCCTTTGCGCTCTTGACTATTTGAGGAAAGACTACACATCAGTCTTTGTTGCTCAGTAAGAACTGGTATCTGTGTCCTGAGTCCAGATTGTCTCTGCAAAGGCCTCTTTGGCGGAGGGGGTCCTCATTCCGCAGAGGTATTACAAGACCTCAGCCACGCCTTAATGTTAGCTCTAAAGGGCAAGGTTATTGTAGAAATAGACACCGTTTTGCTTTACATTGTCATTCCTTGGCTTTCCATTTTAGATGGAGTGACTGGTCTGAAAGAGCTGGCTTTTCTGAGAGATCTGGCTGAACAGAACTCAGGGAAGTATGGCGTGCTGGACCGGACAGCCTTGCCTGTGATTAAGGGTAGCATGATGGTGCTAAACCAGCTGAGCAACCTGGAGACCACTGTCGGCAGGTTCTATACCAACCTTCCCAACCGGATGATTGATGAAGCTGTCTTTAGCCTCCCCTTCTCTGATGAGATGGGAGATGGTGAGTTTGGAGGACACTTCCTGCTAAAAGAAAGGGAAAAGAAGGGGATGTGAGTCCATGAGGGGAGTAATTTTAAATGTTGCTCAATACTTGCATCTGAGCATCAGAGGGTCTGGGCAGGCAAGGCGGGGGGGGGGGTGGACATTTCTTCCTCTAGGTCAGAGGGTTGCCTAACCCCACTGTAGCCCCACCCCATTTCTTCTCATGGCCCTAGCTCAGTCGACATACTGAGCAGGTATGTGTAATTGTCAGGATTTTCCAATATCCAGGAATTAGGGAATTGGAACTAAAGAGTAACTTTGCAATAGCTGATTATAAATAAAGCTAAAAAGCGCTTAGAATTCAGCCTCAAAGGCAAAGCAACATGGTGTAGTCAACAAATACAGGCGTGGCCTAAGGGAGGACTTCAGATCCCACTCTACAGCTGAGTTGTTGTCCTTGGTAACTTAATCTTGTTAATTCCCATTTGGTCATCTGTTAAAAATGGAATAACATTTTTCATGTAATAAATTTTTGAAATTATTAGAATTGTAAGATTTATTAGTGCCTGGTAGTTCTCTCAATAATAATTACTACTCTTGTTTTATTTATTTATTTTACCTTCATTATTATTGCTATTATCATTATCAGCCTAATGTCAAAAGTTACCCATAATTTATTTAATTTATTTATTATTTTTGTTATTATTACTATATTATCATCATCATCACCCTAATGTCCCAAGT
Organism: Furipterus horrens; assembly: GCF_987537825.1. Classification (NCBI taxonomy): domain Eukaryota; kingdom Metazoa; phylum Chordata; class Mammalia; order Chiroptera; family Furipteridae; genus Furipterus; species Furipterus horrens. Next base: position 46,481,115 of record NW_028327173.1, read on the forward strand.
TGGGTAAAGTGTTTCATCTTCACATGATTAAATTTATTGATCTGTAAAATGGGAAAGATAATATTTCCCTTAATGCAGTTGTGAAGATTAATTGCACTGATATTTGTAAAGCCTCTAGAATAATGCCTGGCCAACAGTATATGCCCAGTAAAAGTATAACCTTTTTGTTTTCCTTCTCATATTCTTGCTTATTCTTTTCCCCACATCCTTCCCCCTCTTCTTTCTTGACAGAAAAGATTGAAGAAGCAGTTAATTACTAGCCAGACAAACATCATGACCATATGAGATTTTATTTTCATGTTTCATTAACTGGGGATACTCATGACTACAGATATTCAGATGAAACTCATGTATAAAAAGTAACAGGCCTGTAGGGAGTGTTTCCTAGAATTAGGGGAACATGTTTTTTTCTATAAGGAAGAAATATGGTAGTTGCTGCTACACCCTGGCTTTTTTATTCTTTGTATTTCTGTCAGGCCCTGCAGAAGCATATAGAGTAAAAACACCCATCTTTAGATAAAGTTACTTTCTTTTATAGGGCAATGTCAAGCCTTAAATGGAAATGGCCTTTTACTCATTTAACCAACATTACTTAGGGCCAGCCAAGCATCATACCAGGCAGTGATGGGCAAGGCACACAGCCCACCCTCAGCAAGTGTTTAAGTCTGATAAGAGAAAGATCAGTGAGCTAAGTTATTACCCATCATCTCATATAGTTATACATTTTTTCTTATAATGAAAACTTACAATCTCTCTTAGCAACTTTCAAATGTACAGTGTAGTATTGTTAACAACAGTCAACGTGCTGTACATTACACGTCCTCAAACCTTATCTTTTAACTGAGCATAACTTTTCACAAAGTTTTTCAGTGTTGTATCCACTTCTTCCTACCATGTGATGCACGTGGTTGGCCTTGACAGTCACAGCAACTCAGTAATATTTTGAATGTACATCATACACAATTCTCTGTGTGGAAGCCCATTCTTTGTAGAAATCCTTAAGAGGATCCAAAGCCCTTTCCCACATGTTTATTGGAGGAAGGCTTTCTGATAAGCTGCTAAGCTATGAACGTGCTATCAAGCACAGAAAATACAACAGGAAGATGGAGAGAAGCTGCTCATCTTTTTTGTTTTGAGTTTGTTTAGAGCCATAGGAATTAGAATTATATGGTGTCCTACAGATCATTTTGTCTCAACGCCCCATGTGATGCATGAAAAGTCTCATTCAGAGAAGTGGCACAACTTAACCCAACATGGTAGTAAAAGGAGGAGGAAAGTACAGCTTTCCTGATGCCCAGGGCCATCCATTGACTGTTCATGCTCCCTCCTATCCATTTTCCTCCCCTTCGCTTTTCTCTTTCCCTAACTATCTTATTGCTTTTGTATGACGTATGAGCCAGAAATGGTTTTATGTTTTTAAAGCATTGTTAAAAAAAAAAAAAAAAAAAAGACACAAAGTGTATGTAACAGAGACTATATAGCCCACAAAGCCTGAAGTATTTACCATCTAGTTCTTTACATAAAAGTTCATAAATCCCTGGCCCAAGTGACAAGAAATACGTTCCCTTGGAAACGTAGTGTCTCCTTTCGCTACTCAGAGTTCTAAGTGGTCAGATAACAAGATTCTGTAGCTAAGTTTTTTGTCTCCATTTTCCCGTTTTTTGGGTAGGCTATATTGAGCGTAGTACCTTAAAAGCTCTCCTTTATCCATAATGTCTTTTCATCTAATAGCCTCTAGAAACTAGTACAGCAGTTACTACTGTGTCCATTAAACACATATGAAAATCAAGCCTCAGAGAAGTTATGTCCAATGGAAATGCATGATACATAAGGGGCACCGCTGCATAGAACCCAGATATTTACATATCTTGTCCAGTGATCTTTCAAGTTCGGCTGAATTTTCCCTACTCCAGGAAGCAGAGTGATGTATTGAGTTCTGCCGATGATTTGCTCTGATCTGGAATATCATGTCTTTTAAGGGGAAAAATAGTGGAAAATGTACACATTGCCTCATTTTAACTGAGATATCTGAACCCCACAAAGACACTATTTCCATTGTACTCTCACTCACGCTGACAGGAAAGGCCATGATTGGTTACTGGATCACACCAAAAACTTTTCTTCCCAGCAAAATTGAGAGTTGATAGTAGCCTTTATGATTCACTAGAGCGCAGTTCCAGTCTTCGTCCTTCTCCTCTATTCTTCAGATTTTTCTTTTTTTAACCCATAGGTTTGATAATGACTGTGAGTAAACCCTGTTATTTTGGAAACCTACTTCTGGGAATTGTAGGTGTGGACGTGAACCTGGCGTACATCCTTGAAGATGTGACGTATTACCAAGACTCTTTGGCTTCCTATACTTTTCTCATAGATGACAAAGGTAATCTGCCAAAAATTAATCATGGGAAATAGTCATTTCTTTAGCAACCTGAGAAAAATAACCTGTAGATATTCTGATGCTAACAAAGTAGAAAATTATAATACCTTTACAAACACAGTGTGACTAGGCCTACTGTTTATAGAACACCATAAAGATGACAGCATGAATCTAAAAATTATGCATTTGTTCCTATGTTGTGTTGAGGGGTAGGTCACAGTTATTTGTAACAACAGGAAATTATAGACTTGAGGAATGAATGACACATAGAATGGGATCCTTTGGAGGCTTTTTTTGTTTGTTTTTTTGGTCTGTAGTGTTATCTTTGGATTTACTGGCATTAAGGTTTATGTGATAGATTATAACATTTGATAAAATGAAGACCAAATGACCAGTACTTCCAAAATAGTCTTGATTAAACAGATGTTTGATAATTTAAGACCTCTTTCTACACTTCAGGGGTTTTATGCAAAAGCACATAAAACATGTTCAGTTTGTATCGGGCTGGTGAGTTCCCTGCTGAGGAGCGGAGTGCTGGGCAGCTGTCCCAGAGTTCCTCATTTCACTCAATTACATTCAGCTCCTCCTACCGCACGTTTTCCATAGCCTGTATTCTTGCTTTCTTTCAGGGTACACACTTATGCACCCCTCCCTTACCAGGCCGTATTTACTGTCAGAACCCCCTCTTCATACTGACATCATTCATTATGAAAACATCCCCAAATTTGAGTTGGTTCGGCAAAATATTCTGAGGTAAGGAAAAGGTGAGGGTCGTAGTATTTTGTTTTTCTCTGAGAACAGGATCCTTTGAGGTCAAATGTGAGTGTTTATTACAGGATACAAACCAAGTGTATAAGTTTAATGTTATCAATAGTATACTCTGTGATTTTTCTTCGAAGAATAATAGCCGAAAATATGTTTATTTGGAATAACAGGTAAGGTCTCTCAGAACTGTTATTTGGGAGAAATGTCTGGTAAGTCAAATCTGTGTTTACATTGCCTTTAATTATAAAATCAGACATAGATGTTATCTCATTTAAAAAAGAATACTCCCATTGTACCAAATTGAAAAATGTTGGCAAAATAAAAGGTTAAGTTGAGGACCAGCTCTGGAGCATGCCAGAAAATTACTTGGCAAGGTAGTCCATTCCAAGTTGACAGCACAATCATATACAACATTTGCTCTTGAAATAAAAAACAGATTGGATTTTTTTCCAGAAATGATACATTATTTTGGCAGATGGTAACCTATAGAGAAATGGGTCTTTGTGCTCATTGCTTTTAAAGTAATAACTGGGTGATTTGAGACAATGTAGTTTCTGGAAAGAATTAGAATTAGGGGGTACAGGGGTAGAGAGTGAGGAATGTCTTTAAAGCAGAACTGATAAAACGCTTTTAGAAAATTGAAAATCTTGCATTATCTCTTTCAAAAGTGATGAGCCTCATTGCTTTTCAAAATCTGGAGGTGGTCATTGACTCACAGCTTCTTCCCAGCCTTTAATTAAGTGCTTCATTTTATCTTTCGCCTGAAATATTTCATTCTGTTTGCCAACGCAGCCTCCCTCTGGGCAGCCAGATTATTGCGGTGCCTGTGAACTCATCTCTGTCCTGGCACATCAACAAGCTGCGAGAAACGGGGAAGGAGGCGTACAACGTCAGCTACGCCTGGAAGATGGTGAGTGAGGGATGGCGCCCCGGCCTGAGCTGCCGTGGGTGTGGTGCGCTCCTTCATGCAGGAATTCTGGGGGCCTCAGGTCGAGGAATGTTTCTCATCAGTTTTAAAATGATTGGAAAAAGAAGAGATGCTTCAGATGTTTTATAACTTTTTCCCTTTTTTATTTATAAAACCAGTTATTGTTCATGATGAATGAGTCACACCATATAACCATATAAAAGGATATCAAGTAGACAGTAAACTGTGCCCTTCCCCCTACCCTGCTTTTGACCTCCTGTTCCCCAGATATAACCACTTTGGTCAATCTCCAGGAACTTTTTATACGGCCCTGACTGGTGTGGCGCAGTGGGTTGGTCATCGTCCCGCAAAGCAAAAGTTCGTTGGTTTGATTCCTGATGGTCAGAGCACATGCCGGAGTTGTGGGTTCAGACCCTGGTTGGGGTGCATGCGCGAGGCAGCCAATTGATGTTGCTCTCTCATATTGATGTTTCTCTCCCTTCATTTAAAATCATTTTTAACAGAATTTATTTATTTTTAGGGAAAGGGAAAGGGAGAGAGGAAGAGAAGGGCAAAGAAACATCAATATGTGGTTGCCTCTCGCATGCCCCCAACTGGGAACCTGGCCTGCAACCCAGGCATGTGCCCTGACTAGGAATCAAACTGGTGACCCTTTGGTTCTCAGGCCAGTGCTCAGTCCACTGAGCCACACCAGCCAGGGCTAAATAAAATTTTTAAAAAAATTTTTAATCTATAACCTAGGTATTTATACCAGCATGTGTGTGTGTTGACGTGCATGCACATTTAATGGCTATGTAGTATTATACAGATGGACCAGATTTCTTTAACAGCCCCCTATTTGTACACATTTAGGTTTTGTCCAGTTAGTTTTTATCATTTTAAACTCAGATTTTGAAAGTGGGGAATTAAAAAAAGAGATATGAAGGCATAAATGCCGTATGCTAACATATTCCAAGGGACAGAAACTTTTCAATTAGCATTTAGATCATTCAGATTCACCACAAGTGGACTGAGGGTTCAGCCGTAACTCATGGTGCCCATGTCAGCTTTTCTTACTTGCCTCATTTAGACAGTGGGCTGCAAAGAAATAGAACCCAACACACACTGACCGTATTACTTATGTTCCTGTCTTTAACTCCCTCTTCCAAGTATATCATACATGCTGTTAGGGGACCCTCAGTATTGTAATTGACCAAAAGAAGACTGGACTTTCATTTTTATCATCAAATTTTAATCACTAAATTTCGGATGCAATCATACTTGAGATTCCCTTGGATAGCCATATCTGGTGTGGAACCTATTGACTCCAATTAGATCTATTTATTCTTTCCTTTAGGAAATACGTAGTGAACATTTATTATGAGCTAAGAAGAATAAAGAAGAATGATACTCTCTCTGCCTTCATAGAGCATCCAGCCAAGGGGTGGATGCAAATGATTAAACAGCTTCATGCAGTGCCTGTGTCTGGCATAGGAATCACAGGAATTAGAAGTAGCCAGCATGGTTTAGACATGACTCTCCTCTCGCCTTCTTATTTGGTTCTTAAAGCATCCTACAGCAACAGTGATTTCTACAATGAAAACAAAAGCAAACAAAATAATAAATGAAACTTTTTGAGAAACTTAAATTTATAAGCCTACTTCTAGTGATATTTTATTGTTTGATAGTACACATTTGAGGAACGTCAAAGTCTTTTTGAAATTCTCTGAGTCAGCTCATTTTCAGGATTCTTTTTTAGAATGAACAAGCCATCTTCCCTTATTTTTTTATATTTGAACAGTTTTTTAAATAAACATGAATTGCTTAATTCTCACATCAGAAAGGTTGAGCCAGACACCAGAATACTTGATGAAAAATACATTTATATTTGAAATTGGAGATTCGTTATCTCCAGTATATCCTGATTGAAGCCAACTCAGTTACATCCTGGGAAAATGCCTCCCTTAATATGTGCTGGCATTAAAAGAAAAAGAGGGAAATGTAGGCATTATTAAGACCGTCTTTGTACAGAAATAAACACAGTGTTAACATTTTGGAAAGCAGTATTATCTTATTAAGATAAGGATTTTGTTTGTTTGTTCAGTGATGTTGGTAAATTCTGGCCACCTGCTCCACCAAATGGGTATAAACATGTAATCAGTTGAGGTAGAAGTGTTGCTCTCTCAGAGTTTTGAAATTTTCAAGAACGTTACTATCAAGTGAAAAATGAAAGATGTAATAAGTAATGATATTGGAGTTTTAAATAAAAGGCTGGTCTGGTCACCTGACAGTAAGAGTAAATATTTTTAAACTCTCTTGAGTTACTTTAGGGGAAGGAGAGTAGGTACTCAACTTGTGCTCAGGAATAAAAGAGATTCCTCTACTAAATAATCCAGATAGACTTAGCTTGTGCTGAGAATAATTGGTTAAACTGCTTAGCATCTTTACATGTAGCAGATATTGATGGATTATTTCACTGAATTAATTTAAATATAATCTGAGGGATTATGTTAGGAGCCTTTAGAGATTACTACTCTATCACGGTGTGACCCAGGTCCATTTTCAAGCATTTGAGGAGGCTGCATGCCGTGAGGGAAGGAAGGAAGGACTGTCAGAAGGTATTACAACACTCCTGTGTTACGCAGCCATGCTGCACTTCAAAACATGAATCCCACAGCAGTCACTGAAAAAGCCACTCCCCTGTCACAGAGAAACCTTCTGGATACAGTGTAGTACAGAATGCAGAGACTCTTGTTCTTCAGATGAGAACAGAATAGGAAGACCTTTACTGAAATCTGTTTTCCTTTCTAGCTAAGAGCTATTTAAAAGGCGAAAGATTTATACGCTCTGAAGAGAAACCAGAGTATCTAAGAGCTATTTATAAATGTAAATATTAAGAAAGTGTTCTAGGGTAACTTTGTTTTTAATTCTTTGAAATTTTTTAATGACAGTTGACATACAATATTGTATTAGTTTCAGGGGTAATAACATATAATGATTAGATATTTACATACCTTACAAAGTGATAACCCCAATAGGTCCAGGACCTGAGATAACTTTATTTTTCTCCTACTGAATAGACACAATCATAAAATTATATTCTGGTAGAGTTTTTATCTTTTGGTTCCTTGGAACATGCAATACAGGAAACAAACTGGAAGGATGACTCAGTGAGGAGAAAAGAGAGGAAACAGTAAATGCCACTTGGAAACACTGTCATTTTGTAATTTGGTGGGTGGAGGAAGAGGATTAGATTTGCTAATCTAATGGAATATTCTCAGTGGCAAGACTTGAAAGCAATTTCAGAAAGATGCAAACTTCTCCTGTGTTTAAAAAGATTCTGCCACCATCCTCATAAACCCTAAATTAGGCTTAACTAGCCTGCCTGGGTAAAATTTTCTCCTTGGTTATGAAGTAGACCCTTTGAGCTGCTTTAATTCTGATTTAGCCGGTTACCACTCTTTATTTATTTACCAACTATCTCTTAAATAGATTCTGTCCATCTCCTAGTATAGTAATGGACTTCAGGAGTTTGGCTCTCATGTTCGTAAGTCAAGGAGCTCTAGAACAAAGTGGCTCAGTTTGGCTTTCGATACTTTGGTGGACATTTTTTTTTCCCCACCCAATTTTATGCAAGCATTCGTTTTTAGGAGCAAAGTGAGTTTGAAAGTACTCCCACATATAAGCTTAACAATTTAGGCTAAGCTACAGCACTTTGCATGTCTTGGTCTGAAGTGACGCATCAGACCAGCTTGTGAGGGGGCCTCAGGATTTGTACTTGTCATGAGTTAGAAGTCCTGGTCATCTCCAACCAGGAAAAGAGAAAGTTGAATAGAATGCATAAACCAGATTCTGTATGGGCTGTATATGTGGGTTCATGATTTGCTTTTAAAACAGGCATTTCTTGAAACCCTCATTGCAAAACCAACTATATACTTAAAATGCATTCCAAACCCCATTCAAAATAACGGTTGTATTCTCATGCCATGTTTCAGCTTAAATAAGCCAAAAAGGGTTGGGGTTGCTATTCAAAGGGACTAGACTTTCTAATCCCTTCATTAGCTTCATGATTTTCTGTTGCATACATTAATTTTCCTCGTATCAGAAAGGAAAATAGAAAACACAAAATAGAATCTTTTGGCAGAGATATTGTGTCTCATGCTGTCTTCCTGTCTTTCTTTTTCTCCTCAAATATTTTTCCATGTGGGATAGAAGACAGAGATAGCAGACTATAGAGTAGGGCAAGCTCACTATTCCCAGGAACTTTCATTTTCTGTATTATAAATTCATTATTGATTTTTTTTCCCAGGTACAAGACACTTCCTTTATTCTCTGTATTGTGGTGATACAACCAGAAATACCTGTCAGACAACTGAAGAACCTCAACACTGTCCCCAGCAGCAAGCTGCTCTACCACCGGCTGGACCTCCTGGGCCAGCCGAGTGCGTGCCTCCACTTCAAGCAGCTGGCCACTCTAGGTACATCTTGCACGTCGCAGCTTCTTTGTGGTCTTACTCATAACAGCTCACCATAAATATCCGTTTGAATTTAAAAAAAAAAAAAGGATGTTCCATACTTGCAGTGCCAGTTTGGGGATGCAAATGGGAAAACAATTTAGTTTAGGCCTTGCCTTGGAACAGGTTCTCTAGCAGACAGGCAGTGAGGATGTGTGTGTTGATTTGTTAAGGGTGGGCTCTCGGGAGAAACCAGGAACGAAGTCAAAGAAACAGGATAGGGAAGGAGGAGAAAGCAAGCAAGAGTTTAATTTTAGGTAAAGTTGCAGCCTCAGCCTAATCCTATAGGGGGGCTTTGGAGTATAAATTATAGTGCAGAGTTTGCCCAGACTCGAGGAAGGTGCTGGACTTTGATATTTCATAGCCACTTTCAGCTTTGCTGCCAGCGCCTGTAGAAGAGGGTTTAGTAGCCCAAAGACAGTCCATCAAAGAGAGTGGCAGATAGGGCCCTTTAGAGTCAAGCACCCACATATGGGGACCAGAGAATATGGGGTAGGAGGTGGAGAAATAGTGAAATGGGTCCTGGAATAGCATCCCTGTGTATCTATATAGCATATCTGTATCTACCACAAGAGTGTAGGAAATAGGCAAATAATTTTTAAAAAGCAACAGGGAATGTCTGTTACGTGCCAGGTATTTTACATTCATCATGTAAGTTGGCCTATTATAGTTGAGGACATTTGGGTTTGTCGGAAACACAGACTGCTCCCAAGGCAACACCGACAGCAGCCAGGCTGGGCTGTCACTCGTGCCCCTTCCAGGCCATGATGCCACCTCTTGTAGTTCACGCTGCCGTGTGCCAGGCCCATGCTGGGCGTTTGTAGTGTATGTTGTTGAAACAACACAGTATACTCACAGTACTGTAGAACAGGCGTTCTCTTTTCCACTGTGGAAATACTTAGGGTTTAAAAATCCTAAGAATCATTAGACAGCTGGCAAACTAAGTAGAGGGGCCTCAGGCAGGAAGAGGATCAAGGATAGAAGCCACCCTGTCTGTAGGTGCCAAGCGAGAGCACATGCATTTGGGTTCCTTGTTTAAATTTCATCTCACAGAGTTTCCATCTGGATGTGAGATCAGGGGAACAGGGCAGACTAAGTAGTCTCTTCTAGGGCACCTTCCAGCCAGGGAACGGCAGAGCCCAGATTCAACCCCGTCTGGCTCCACGTCACACAGTGCCTCCTTGATCCTAAGAAGTATATTATGTGTAGGTCTAAGGTATTTTGAACATTTGGCATTTAAGGCTTTTGTATATATTTGTATGTGTATCTCTTCTGGTCCTGATGACTGTAAGTTTCCTGAAGGGAGAGAATGTGGCTTTTTTCCCCTTTTAGCTCGGTGTCGCATTCTTGACTTTCCGTATGGAAGCCTCTACACCACCACGGCCGGCAGATTGGCAAAGCCTTAGGGGTGCTTCTTTGGGGCTGAGATGAAGTCTCAGCATCCTCAGGCCTGCTCTGTCTGCTCTTTCAGAAAGTCCCACCGTCATGCTGTCTGCTGGCAGTTTCTCCTCCCCCTACGAACACCTTAGCCAGCCAGAGACGAAGCGCATGGTGGAGCACTACACGGCCTATCTCAGCGACAACACCCGCCTCATCGCTAACCCGGGGCTCAAAGTGAGTGCGGGCGTGGGGCCCCGCGCCTGGCGTGCTCACAGGGAATCTTTGAAGTGGGAAGGCCAGCTCTGGATCTGCGCCTCTCAGCTGGAGAGCCAGAAGGACAGAGTGTGGCCCCAGGGAGGTTGCTTGGTGATGACCCTTCTGATGGATTAAGCAGCCCTGTGAGCCAGATCAAGACTCTTCTGGGCCTTACGTAGATGCACTAGGGGTTTCTAGTGGGGCCGGCGGTGCTTTGGAGACCAGTAAAACTTATTCAGGCCCATTTTTCCTGGGAGAAGGAAGTAAAGTGCCCCAGCTGTCTGTTGAGATAAATACAATGAAGTTTAAGGAGCAGAGACTTAGCTGGGCTGTGTGCGTGTATGTGTGTGTGTGCACACATGCGTGCGTGTGTGTGTGCAATGCTTTATTGTAGGATCTTCCCTCTTAAACGCAGAACAGTGGAGCTAATCACACATTCACACATCTACTGACTATATTGCAGTAAGCTCTTTTTTCCATCAAGTTTGGCTGTCTCCATCTGCAGTGGAAAGATTTTTAAGAAGTAATTGGGCTTGGCTTCTCTGCAAGAGAGCTTTGGGAAGCCCTGCCAGCAGTCCGCGCTCTTTTCATGTGCGTCTTAAAGGATCCCTGCTATGTCTTCCTTTGTTGCCCAGTTCTCTGTCAGAAATGAAGTAATGGCTACCAGCCACGTCACAGATGAATGGATGACACAAATGGAAATGAGTAGCCTGAACACTTACATTGTCCGCCGTTACATAGCAACACCCAATGGCGTCCTCAGAATTTATCCTGGTTCCCTCATGGACAAAGCGTTTGATCCCACTAGGAGACAATGGTGAGTTGTGGGGGCTTCCATTATCAAAGGTTCCCCCCAAATCCTGGGGAGACATGATAAGTACATACTGTAAAGCAACTTCAGGCAGGCACATTAAAGAAGATACTTTCATGGCATTGAAAACATATTTTTTTAATAGTTTTTTTTTTTTTAACGTCTTAACAACAGCTTTGTGGGTTTCCTCTGTGTACAGTGTTTTTATCTCTTCATTGAAATTTTGAGACCGAAATGCTTTATGCTCAGCCATTTCAATTCCTAGTGGTTTGCTTGATTCCTACTTCGTGTGCAGTGTGTCTATAGTGAGTACACTTACTATCACTGTGCATGATGATGGCATCAAAGTATGGCTCATGTATGACCTATGAAAAAAGAACATGTATAAATTTTAAAACTTTTTTTTTTTTCTGGGCTTTCTTTGTACTCAAGATTGTCTAAAAACAAATGCTAGTCAGGTGTTATTATAGCAGGGGAGCAACTTGGTCAGAAAAACAAGGTTTCTCGTCTTGTGCTGCTTGGTAACTAAGTCACTGATGAGTCAGCTGTTGTTTTTACTGCCTGGTCCTCCACCCCTACCAATCCAGGATGCATTTTTATGTGCCGAGTTGTATTTATTTCTGCTTCCTCCATTACTTTCTTTTTATTTTAGCCTCTAAAACATCTATATAATAGATCTTATTTAAAGCTCAGACATGTTCTGAGTTCAGTATCTTTTTTAAAGGAGAGTTTTAGATTTTCTTGGTCCCTTGTGTTGATGCTATGATCAGACATTAAAGATATGAACCATTTCAAATTTTATTGTAACATAGGCACAATTTATAATAAATATTTTGACCTTTATAAAAATTTTTTCAATTACAGTTTGCATTCAATATTATTTTGAATTAGTTTCAGGTGTACAGAGTAGCAGTTAGACAGAAGTGCTCATCTGATATTTCCGGTACCCACGTGGCACCAGTTACTACATTATTATTGACTATATTCCTTATGTTGTACTTTACATCCCCATGACTATTTTTTAACTACCAATTTGTACTATCTGTACTTCTCTATCCTTTCACTTTTTTCATTCAGTCCACCATAAAAATTTTTTTGAGTTACAAGCTCACTTTTCTTTAAAATTTACAGAATTGTTCATACCCTAAAATAACATGGCTTCTTTGGTCTCCATTAGGTATCTCCATGCAGTAGCCAATCCAGGGTTGATTTCTTTGACTGGTCCTTACTTAGATGTTGGAGGAGCTGGCTATGTGGTGACCATCAGTCATACAATTCACTCATCCAGGTAATGCTTTAATTTTTAGTTATTTATTGAACATAGCAAGGGTATTTGGAAAATTTAAATAGACTTACGGCAAAAACATGACCTTTAAAGTGAGGCAAGGTGAGATTTGAGCTTCTTCTTTAGCCATGTCATCTTGGGTTCCCTGTTGTTGGCAGCCAGGATGATGCTTATGAGGAAGAAAAAGATGTTGCACTTAGCAATCTGTAGAAATGTCAATCTTAAACCAGTCCAAGAAATAGCAATAGGTACCTGGCAATTATCGTCACTCGAGAATGTTTTCTAAAGGATAGGAGCATTTTTAGTGAAGGGAAAGAAGACTCACGACATCAAATTTATTACCTCTTGTATTGGGGTCTCTTTAAAATTACGTAGGAGTTTGTTGTTTCTTACTTTGTCCTCTCACTGCCTCCTAAAAAATAAAAGGGCATGTTGAAAATTGACTTTCCAGGAATGCTAGAAAATGTCAGTATCGCTGTAAATATATTTAGAGTGCTTTATATTTCCTGATTTTGAAGTTTCTGTATTTAAGCTGCAAATGTCAGTGAAATGTGGGGTAGAGAGACAAGTCGAACACCTTAAACACGTTTTAACCCCTTCATTTTATAAATAGATGTTTTTTCCCTTGCAACCAAGAAAGACCATATTTTGACTGGTACTTGTAATGCTGCCTTAAAATTTATGGGACACATATTTTCTTGCTTAACTTTATGCTTTCCACTGATGCTTATTATATATCAAGTGATTGACATTCAGTAGAATTCTTCTAACATAGGTTCTTTGGGAGTAAGAATTGGGAAGCAGTGCCATGTGGAATTGCAGCTGTGACCTGCGTCTCCGCAGAAAACAGGGCTGTGCCAACAGCCAAGTTTGGATTCCTTTGGAGGGCGCCATATCCGTTTGGCTCCGTCAGCTGCTCCCATAATGTAGTATTTCACATATAAACAAGGAAACACTCATTTCGAACAGATTTTTTTCAATGTTTTCATTAACAGACCATCTGCCAGGCATATGCCTACTATTGTCTGAACAGCAAGACTTGTCATCCCTTCTACACTAATCAATTGAGAAAAATAAACAAAGGTGATTTCTCTTGAGGGGACAGCAACCACCTTGGTCTTTGAGGACAGTGGAATGGGCTCTTAAAAGTATTATAGGGAAGCAGATTGAAAACAACGACCATGTGCTTCTCACTTGGTCTCTGGCATTCCATCAGACCCCTCCCACCTGCTCATTGTTCACGTCCATTAGCTTTTCCTTCTCCCCTCTGTACAGTGGTGTTCTTGTTGGCAGAGGAGGGTTGGCACAAGGAGGCGCAGATTTTAATGCCCATGTACATTTATACACATACATGTTTCGGGGAATTTGAATGAGTGGGAGAATTTTCACTGAGTTTATTTATAAATATTTATGGTATCATTCCAAATGAAGCATGGTGGGCTTTCAAGTTAGAAATACCTGGGTTCAGTTCCCTTATTTGGGTAGTTTTTATAGTGTGTTTAACCTATACAAGTTTAGTTATTTAAGTTTAACAAGAGTTAAATGGCTGTTTAAATCCTGGATTCTGTCCACCAGTCACTCAGTGAAAGTATATTCCAGGAACAAGTACCTGCTCTTGGCTTGATCAATGTACAGTCTTATGGACTTGATCATTTGAGCATTTCCTTAGCTGAGCATGCTTTTGTTATTGAAAACCATGTATTTTTCATTCAACGCAGCTTAGAATGCAAGTCAATCACCGCTTCTGGTTCTCAACCAAAGCACCCATAGCTTTAATGGATGTATTAGTAGATGGGCTCTCTGCAAAGGTAGTTTTTTCAAATAATTACTAGTGATTTTGGCCTCGTGAACCTAATTTCCTAAGATGTGATTCTACTCTGAAAAATTTAATTTGCATTTACTATTTGTATGGCTATAAATAAGTTCCTTTTCGCCTTGGTTTCCTCACCTATGAAAGAGGGATATTAGGGTCTATCTCAAATGATTATTTAATGATTACATTATTATTTAATGATTATATTAAATAATATATGTGAAGCTCTTAGAACAGTGCCTGGCACATGGGGAGGGCTCAATAAATGTTAAAATGCTTATTATTATATTCTGTGACCTCTCTGAGCACAACAGAGATAATAATGCCCATATTGAATGATGTGAGAGTTAGTGGTGATGCATGTAAAGTGCTTAGCACTGTACTTAACAATATCAAATCCCACATAAATGATAGTTCTCTTTTCTTATCATTCAACTCATGCTTAAATTTCTGGCATTTTAGTAGACAAGAAGAGGGAACTTAAGCTGATGTTCAACTTATTAGGAGGCATTCTCATTCACCTTTGGTTTATAGAAGTGGTTTGACCGATAGCTTGGGGAGGAGCTTTTCTGACTCAGTGCTCACTTAGCAGTTACTCATAGTAACAGTGCTGTGATTCTTCCATAAGCATTATTAGTGGCCTGAGAATCTAGGTGTGTGTTCTTTGGAGAATGATAATGCTGAAAAGGATTTTAAAGTACATTCAGTGACTAAGGAAGTGATCAGATGAGTCTTTGACAGAGAAAATCTCAAACAGCATGGTCTATTATACTTAGAAATGTAGGATTGGTTGGATTTTTCTATGGTAATCTTTGTGGGTTGTTATGGTAACAGTGTACATTTTGAAATGCAGGTAAAATATGAACATTAGACTTACGTGAGCAGCATGCATGCTTTTACTTCAGCTTGTTGCTCATATTGGAACAGCTGACAGTCAAATAGGGGAAGTTGAGAAACAAAATTAACTTGTCCCAAAAAACCTGAGTTGTATTTTTTACTGAGGCAGCTGGAGTATTGAAGAAAGAGCCAGAGTTGCATACTGGACTCTATGCCATGAATAAAAGGTGATCAATCTTGCTTACGTCTTTTAACCATTCCAAACCCAATTTTTCATTTTTTAAGTAGGGACTATAATTCCTTTCTGATGTGTTTTCAGGAAATTAAATAGATTATGTAAAATTTTGGAAACTCTTGAATGCCATACAGATCTAAAGGGACAGTGGAACCTGATGATTAGGAGCATTATATACTTTGGAGTTGAAGATACTGAGTTGAAATTTTTGCTTCCATTAGTTATCCACTGACTTTGGCCAAATACATAATCTTCCCCAAGCTTCCATTTTCTAGAAATAATAATGCCTCATAAGGTTTCTGTGAAGAAATCATTGAAGTGATATATCCAAATGCCTACCAGAGTGCCTACTTTTTGTGAATATTCAGTAAATAGAAGGTGTTTTAGTATCATAATGTAAAGTAATTAAGTCTTGAATTTCTTCCATGGTGGAATTTAAGTTACTTCAGTAACAATGGGGCTCTTATTGATGCAATAGCCTCTCAGAGATAATCCCACAATATTGTCCTCCCCCATCCCATGCCAAACACATTTCTGACAGCAAAGCTCCGACAGAAATGTCATCATGGGTCATGGTCCCTTTTTCTAGAGGTTATTTTTTTGGAGGGGATGGGATTTGGGGTGATACTAGTTAGTATCAATGTTGACAGTAACCAGAAGGGGGCATTTGTCTACATGACAAAGCTAATTTCACTCCCAAACTGTGATTTTCTAGAAGAGGATTTTACTTTGGGAAATTCCTTCTGAACTTCCCAATTAATTTTTTAAAGGTTTTTTGTCAATAACTGTCATTTTTTTTATATGTTTTCTCTATAAAGAGATTATGTGGGTGGATGACAATAATTATGAGCTCTTGGAACATGCCATGTTGGATCCAAACATTGAAAATTCCCAGCCACAGAAGTGGCCAAGTAACCAAGCCCTTTCAGCTGCTCATGAACATAGATTAAAAAGAACCTAGGTTCCAAGTCAGAAGTCAGTGCTTCTCCTGTATCTAGCAATTTCTCTTAAAGAATAATGACTCACTCTCTGTCTAGGACTGAACTTTAAGCTCTATTTAATTTTCTTTAGAATAACTTTTTCTATAACATCGGGTGTTTTTGATATGTTTGGCAGCTTGCTAAGCACTGTAAACATACTATCTCATTTATAGTAATCCCAATAGCAGCTTTATGAAGTAAATACTATTATTATCCCCATTTTCAAACTGAAGCTTATGAAAAGGTTTTAAGTAGTATCCCAGGAGCCACATAGATAGAAGCTAACAGGGCCAGGATTTGATCCCAGATCTTCTTGATTCCAGAGCTAAAAGGGTAGCTCCATGTTGTACTGCCCAACTGTATCTTCCTTGGTGCTTCTGTTTTTGAGAGTAGCATTTTAGAATGTTGAAAGAAATGGCCTGTGAACCAGGAGAGTTTTGTTCTAAAATATGAGCTTTGTTTTTTGTTACAACCAAATAGGAAGAAAACTAGGCATTGTTTTTACTAATTTTTTTTTTTTTTTTTTTTTTTTTTTGTGTGTGTGTGTGTGTGTGACCTTACACTAGTCAGTCAATCTTTGGGAGATCTCAGTTTCATTACCTATAAAATGAAGGAAATAATCACTGGGGTTCCTTGCCTAAAGGTTCATTGTAAGGAACCACAGTAGCCATGCATCCAACCTCCCACCTGACGCCTGTTCCCTCCCACCCCCATATTCTTGCTAAAGAGTAATCCAATCATTGTCTGAACATCTGTAGTCAGGACTAGCCATATTCTGCATGCCCATTATTGAGGCTGGTCTTTTTTAGAAAGTTCTACCTTTAGTCTTAAATATTTCTCTCATCACATCTCCATGTTATGCTAGCTCAGTTATTTAGTTGTTCATTTTTATACGGGTGGAAAGTGTGGCAGAACTGTAGGCATGTATTTCTGATACCATACAATCTGCTTACTCTTGAACATAGCTTTTACCTTTAAATAAACATGCCTCTTCTTCCCTTTGATCTTTTCCACATGAAGTACACAGATGTCTTCTGGGCACACTGTGGCTGTGATGGGCATTGACTTCACACTTAGATACTTCTACAAAGTTCTCATGGACTTACTACCAGTCTGTAACCAAGATGGCGGCAACAAAATAAGGTAAGCCCTCCAGAGAGGCACCATTTCTGTTCTAGCTACGAAATATAAGGAAAATGATAACAGGTATGTCTAGTTGAATGGCAACCACATTGTCAAGGTCAGGACTAGAAATTGAGTCTATGATCTGAGTGATCTTTCTCCCCACCCCCCTCCAACTTTTTTTTTTCCTAACAAATACTGTTGTTCTATTACAGTTGTCCCATCTTTCCCCCCTGAGTGTTCTTTTAGGAAGGTTTTTGTTTTAATTTTTTCCCAAGGGTTTGCCAGTTGAGATTTAGACAGACAGACTTGGCTCGTAACCAGGAGAGTAACCGTGGCACAGAATTCTCTGAAAGCTCTTGATTCTTTAGAAGTCAGTAATTAGAGGTTTCCTATATTTTTGGTGCTAGCAAGACCAGAGGGTACTATTGGATAGTACTTTTGATGTTAACTTAGTTATTAAACCAAAGTCTTTGTGAGACGTTTCAGGCACTTAGACTGTTCCTTTTACATTCCCCCCAGAAAGAGGCTCAGGGCACTAAAGTCTTTGCCGCCTGAATTTCTAAAGAACACGTCTGATCAAAGCAAGGGCATTCCCTTGATTTAACGCAGGCCACTTTAAAAAATAGCTTTCTTATTTCAATCTCATGGCCCATGCTTCGCATCACTGCTAGATTTCACATTGACCCTTAACAAGGAAATACAGGATTCATGGCAAATTGTTAGGAAGAATGTAGAGTAAAATAGAGCAAAGTGTAGTCTTGGTTAGAACTATTCTGGCTTTACTTATTTAGTATTTCCATCAAATATGTTTTTGTATGTCCCCTGAATGTCCTGTTTTATGTATGTTTACCATTGAAAGGAGAAATTGTATGGCTTACTTAAACTGGGTGCCTATAAATATTCAAGGTCACCTTTTTCAGAATCTCCCTCCTCACAATAAAGAATAAATTTCTTGCTTATACATCCTTGCCAAAGATCTTCAAGTCCGTCTTACATGGCCTGAGTGGCCACATTCTGTGTGAGCTATACAGGTGACTTCAGAGGCAGGTGTAACTCTGTCACCTTAAGCTGTATACCACCAGATGACCCACCACCTCAAGAAGAGCATATCTGTCTACCTGACTGTCAGTCATCCTTCCTTTTATCAATGACTATTTATTAAGAACCTAAGATAAATGCAATTTGTTTTGCGGCTAACAAGATCAATGCTCTCTGAAATCACATAAAAACAGCTCAAATGATTGAGGGTTGTCACTCGTTTTGGTGCAGGTGCTTCATAATGGAGGATAGAGGTTATCTGGTGGCACACCCAACCCTCATTGACCCCAAAGGACACGCACCTGTGGAACAGCAGCACATAACCCACAAGGTACTTGTTGCAAAGCTGGTCACTCCGTTCTCCAGCAGCCTGCAGCTCATTAATCACATGGCATGTGTCTTCTGCTTGGCCTTGTTAGGAGCCCCTGGTAGCAAATGATATCCTGAACCACCCCAACTTTGTAAAGAAAAACTTGTGCAACAGCTTCAGTGACAGAACAGTCCAGAGGTTTTATAAATTCAACACTAGTCTTGTGGTAAGTTGATTCCTTAATGCTCTCCTATCCCCTCCCACTATGGAATGTAAAACAGAATAATGTCAATGTCTATTTTATTCCTGGCTGTTCCATTGAATTAGAATTAGAGAATGATGGGACAGGACAAAACCTCATATGACAATTATGGAATATAAAGCCCAAGTTCTCACACTTGGTGTTTTGTTTTGTTTTAGTTTTGTTAGCTCAGAGACATGAAATGGCTGCTGAAGTCTGTTCCCCCTCTCTTATATAAATATATATGGCACGGTGTGTTTCTGTCTTCCTGTCTACTAGAAATCACTCAGTCTCCTGAAATTCCTAAAGCCACCCTCAGTCAGTTCTTGGTTATCCACCTGTAAGATGAGAGTTCTCATGTACGTACCCAAAAGTACTTTGTTTTCCTCAGTTTAGAACACTCCCTGTGATTTGAGGTACTGCAGATTTACCTGGATATGGTTAAAGATCTTAAGGATTTTCTTACTAATTTGTAAATAATCCTAGCTGGGAGAGTTACGTAAATGCGTAACGTCAGAACCAACATTCAAAACTAAAAGTTATTTAAAAAGTTATTTAAAAGAAGTAAGCTTCTTCTTTCAAATAGATATTCTTATCACTAAATATATAATTAAAAATTAGTTTTAAAAATATGGTAGGTTAAATGAAAATCCTAAACTTAGTACTGCCCCCCCAAAAAAACAATTGCAAAAACAGTTGTGTGGAGCGATAAAAGAATTTTTAAAGTGAATATATTAAAATGATAATGTGTTCAAAACAAGGAAAGTCATTATTACTCTGTTCAGATCCCACATCATTGTAAGGACTGTGTACTTTAAAGGGGGCATGGACAGACTTGAGTGTAATCAGAGGGAGGCTGTCATATGAAAGTCTAAATTACTCTGTGTATCTACTATCGTAGTACAATGATTTCCTGAGACAAAGCCAGGATACTCCAGCAGAAATTTTTCAGAAACACAAATTTTAGTGAAATACAGGGGTTGGCAAAAGTAGGTTTACAGCCATCTGTATGGAAAATAATACAATAATAGATTATACAAGAATAAACTCTTTCATGTACTCATGACTGTAAACTTACTTTTGCCTACCCCTGTATGAATTAGAATAATGTCTTAATGGCGTAAGTTGTTCCAAAGTGGAATTAAAGCATTCCTGGGCATTGGAGCTACGAAGCTGCAAGGCCCGTATAATTGCTTATATTGTAGAGGTGGGCATTTTCCAGACCGTGGAAAATTCATCTAGACCTCTAAGAACCCATTCAGTGCCATGATTCTCAGTTAGGCTTATTCTCTCCGTGCACATACAGGGATGGAAACAAGCATGTGTTTAAATAATTGACCTACTGCATATGACACACATGGGGAAAAAAAAAGACCATACTGAATGCTACAATGCCACTTTTGAATCTTTGATTTTCTAATATGGTGGCAAATTTGGCAATTCAATAAATTGGCTACCACATTTTCTTGTTATAGAATGCCTTACTTGGATTTTTTAAATATTCTTCTGGAAGCAGGACACTAGCCTCTTAAAGAGGCTTTGGATTTAAAATTATTTTATTTTAAAAGAAGAGATGTTTTAATTTAAGGGAGGCAAATGCATGTTTTCTGGTTGTTTAGGTTTGTCTTTGAATAAATTTCAAACTATTCCTTACCAGAAAGCTGTCTTTTCATTGATTCTTGCATTTCTTTTTTTTCATTTTATGATATATTATTATATGTTAAAAAGGAAAGAGCAGATTACAAAAACATCTATGAAAACTTTGTTTTTATAAGCATAGATAAAAGAATAAATGATACATACACAACTGTTAAATGAGAATTTTCTACGATAGGATTATAAATAATTTTTACCTTCTAGTTTTTTTTTATGGTGACTATATACTACTTTTGTAATCAGAAATGAAGTCCTCTGGTGAGCTATTTTCAGCATATGGCTGAGAGTTTTTTCAGCATGGTGAGGCCAAGTCTTTGCATTGTCATCTTGACACTTTTGATGCCTCTGTTGTCTGCAGGGGGATTTGACGAACCTTGTGCATGGCAGCCACTGTTCTAAATACAGACTGGCGAGGATCCCGGGAACCAATGCATTTGTCGGCATTGTCAATGAAACATGCGACTCTCTTGCCTTCTGTGCTTGTAGCATGGTGGACCGGCTCTGTCTCAACTGTCACCGGTAAAAATGCGCTGGGTCGTGTTCTTTGTTTCCCGTGCTGTTGAATATTTTAACTGATGCCAGTCATTCTGAAGTGGCATCTGCAAAATAAAGTGCTGGGTATGTCCTGGAGAAAAGGGAACTCCTGGTTACAAAAGCATGTATAATTTAGTGACCCTCTGTATAGTAACTTTCTTTTTGCTTTTCAGAATGGAACAAAATGAATGTGAATGTCCCTGTGAGTGCCCTCTAGAGGTCAACGAGTGTACTGGCAACCTCACCAATGCAGAGAACCGGTAAAAAAATATATGTACTTATGTACTAGAGTGTGTGGGTATATATATACCTTGAGTCTTGCTTATAGATTTGTTTTGGGTTGGGACATAAGAAGATAATTCATTCTACTGAGGTAACTGTCCAGTGAGCCAGATTTCAAGCTCCATAGTGCCTTAAAATGAAGTCCACCTCCAGATTTAAATTTAAATATTGTGAATTAACAGTATATATGCTATATACAAAAAATATGAGACTGTTACAGGCATTAACACATGTCAGATATTTTAGTTTTCTAATTAACTCTGTGAGAAATATGTAGGTATCTTTCATACACACTCATGTTCCCACACAACATAGCATTATTGATATCATTGGCAAATTTTGAGACCTGTTAATAAATTGTGGTAAGTCTCTTGTCTAGAATGTATGTATGTGCATTTTAGTACAGTTGACCCTTGAACAAAGAGGTTAGGGGATGCAGTGCCCCACACAGTTGAAAGTCTGTGTATAACTTTTGACTCCCCGAAAACTTAGTTGTCCTTCAATAAATGTAGGGAATTAGTTCCGAGACCCCCCCATGGATACCGGAATCCACAGATGCTCAAGGCCACTGTATAAAATGGCTTAGAACAGTGCATAGGGTCAGCCCTCTGCATCTGCAGGCTCCCATCCTCAGATCAAAAACAAGACAGGTATTTACTGGAAAAAAAAAATTTGTGCACAAGTGGACTCACATAGTTCAGACCTATGTTGTTCAGGGGTCAACTGTACATGTTTACTTAAGCGTAGAAAAAAATGTCTAAAAGGATCCCCATTAAACTATTAACAGTGGTTACCTCTAAAAAGTAAGCTTTGTACATAAAGATGAACAGTTTGAAGCTCAGAATAGTTAAGTCAATGACCCAAGATTTTCTGTATCTAAATGGTAAAGCCAGGATTCAAACCCAGATCAGCCTGGCAGCCTAGGGGCCAGGGGCATGATGAGCTTGGTTATATACATGATCCTAACCTCTAGACCTGCTCCTGAATAGAAACCCAAGCTGCGAGGTCCACCAGGAGCCAGTGACATACACAGCCACTGACCCTGGCCTGCAAGATGCTCTTCACCAGTGTGTCAACAGCAGGTGCAGTCAGCGGATGGAAAGCGGGTAAGCGGTGCCCAGTGCTTGTTTTTTATCAGCGTGAGGGTTTGGGGAACAGAACCTAGTAAAATACAATGACCAGCAGCCTCACTGTGCTTTTCCAGCTGGTATTTATCATTCCCATTCTTTATGTTTTAAAAAAGTAGTATCTTTTTTTCAGATTCCAGACTGATAGGCATAAGCCTTTTATCCACCAGGTTTAATCTTGTCCAGTTTTCACTTGTTACTGCTACTTGGCATTTGTACCATATGTTGCACGTGGGTGGGAAAGGTATTCTTGGAATAAATGTGAAAGTAAATGAGTGAGAGGACATGGCATGAAGAAGCAAGGGCAAGAGGCAGCAACTCACAGGCTCTAGAACCAGAACCCAGCAGTTAAGGCTGCATGTGTGATACACTGAAACTTATCCATTTTCTTTCTTAGAAAACAGTTTTGAGAACTGCCAACTACATGTCTCCTGCTCCCTCCTCCTCCTCACTAGGGTGTTTGGGACTAGACATTATGGAACTAGGGGCTGTGGTGACCAAAGGGGTGGGAGTGGGGCAATTTGCTCCTTATGTACATAGCTGCAGGTTACCATTTGATGAGGCCGAGTTAATGGGTAGGAAGAGCAGCCAGTTCTACTTTTGATGTAGATTTTGGCAAAGGAATGGTAGGGCATCGGATAAATTGAGATGTTATACAGTAAGCTAAAGTCAATTAAGTTTGAGAAACACTGCATATACTCTCCAGAGAGTCATAGTACTCTTAACTTATTAAAAGCTCTAAGAAATTGACATTTGTAAAAAATCTGTTTAACTTACCTAGGATTTCCCAAAATTACTTGATCATTTTTTTTCTTCCTTTTTTTTTTAATGACCATACACTTGGAGGATGTTAGGCCAAAGCCTAACAAACCTTGGGTCCTTTGGGTCTTTTAAGATGATTTTGAATATTCCTACACTCATCCACGCCGTGTGCATTTCATGGTTTCACTCATGGAGAGCAGTTTCATCTCTCTCATTTCCCAGTTGCTGAGCGACATAAAGCAGCTATCCCCTGGCAGATCACTGCTATTCTCATTTCGTAAGGAAAGGAAACTAATGCGCAGGGAGTTACAGCACAAATAAGGAACGGCTCTCTTGAGTGCTGTCTGATGCCCCCGCCCACGTGCTGCCCTGCCTGACACTGCTTCCTGGAACACTCAGCCTCATCTCTCTGCAGGGACTGTTTTGGCGTGCTGGACTGTGAATGGTGCATGGTGGACAGCGATGGGAAGACTCACCTGGACAAATCCTACTGTGCACCCCAGAAAGAATGCTTTGGGGGGATTGTGGGAGCCAAAAGCCCATACGCTGATGATATGGGAGCAATAGGTATGTTTCCTGAGAACCTCTTACAATGTGATTCTTGAATACACTTTTTCCTGTCTATGTACTAGGACAGACATCTTAAAATGATCCTCCACATCCCTGATCCCTTTCCCAGTAGTTTTTCATAACGAAACCAAAGCAGATAATTACCTTCAAAGCTGGTTAGATATTCTCTGCAGACTGAACAGCTGTCTTGTCCTGCCAAATTTTGCAAGCCTGGAACTCATTCCCAACAAGCTTGTTCTGAGAAATATCAGGCCTTATCCGCGTGGCTGAACCCTAGAGTTTGTTTGAATGTGAGTCCCAGCTGTCAGAGCACATGGCCATTGGTGGGCGGAGGGGCCACTGAACATCCATTTCCTGCTGCAACTGTCCCTGACAACTTTTGCAGAGCTAGAAGTCTTGTGGCTACAAATCATTATTTACGGCCTTGGGGTCGACAGAAGCCAGAGCTACCCAGTGCATGCAGCTGGAGTGACTTAGGATGTGGGGACACTGTAGGGGAAGAAAACCTCTGGAATCAGGCCCCAGGACCTCAAAAATACTACCTGCATCCCACGGACACATTTTCTCAGTGTCTTTCCAGAGTTAGCAGAAACTCCTAAAGTTTAGCTGGCAGGTGAGGCAAATATTTAAGCCTTTAGTTAAGACTTTGGTTATTAACATCTCCCCACATTAGCCTGTCTGGAGAGGAAGAGCTCCTATGTGAGGAAGGGTTCTGACCTTACGTGTTAACTACTGAACCAAGTTAGCACATGGTGGAAGTGACCCTGCTCTAAAACGTCACTATTTGCCCACCTGCAGTTTTCCTTCTGAAAAGTGCAAATGGTGTTTTGAAGGAAACCCATAAACTTTGAAATGTGATCTTTTTAGCACATAGTGATTATGCCTGGTGCCATTTATCTCTGTGAAATCGGTCATGTTGCCCTCAGCTCTCTACTTCTCCTCCAAGGGTGGCCCACCCCCCTATCCCTCACCACCCCCCCCGGGCTCCAGCACTGACCACCACCTATTGAAATGATTCTCATCTGCTCACTGGTTTGACCAGATCTTGCGAATTGTGTTCTTGCTCTGCTGAGCAATTAGCCTTTCATTGGAGAACCAGGAATAAAATGAAATCACTGCTCCCACATTCTCATGGGTCTTTGAGGAATTCAGTTCTTAAAGCAGCTCTTCATACCTTCACCAAACCCCTTCCCCGCTCTGTTCCTTCCCATTTCACCCCATCCCCACCTCCTGCCGCTACACTTGGGAGATCCTTACACAGGACATCTGTTGGTTTATTTTCATGAAGGTGACGAGGTAGTCACACTGAACATGATTAAAAGTGCCCCCGTGGGCCCCGTGGCTGGAGGCATCATGGGATGCATCATGGTCCTGGTCCTTGCTGTGTACGCCTACCGCCACCAGATTCACCGCCGCAGTCATCAGCATATGTCTCCTCTGGCTGCCCAAGGTGAGCTCGAAATGAACCTCCAAGCTCCCCCAGCAGGCAGCGGCCTTCCTTAGGTGGTTCCCAGGCTGGCGGGCAGGCGGGGCATGCAGTGTTTTGTTGGCCAGTTGCATGAGCCTTTCGGCACTTACAGGAACAGTGCTGCATTCTCAGCCTTTCCAGAGTGGACTCAGAGGTCCCCAAAGCCTGTTTTCTCCTTTAGCCTCTTTTGATTCCCTAGGAAATTCCTGCATCCTCTCTCTTTTCACACAGCATTCACCTGCCACAGCCTGCCTCTGCAGCAGGCCAGCCAGGCAGGGAGCTGGAATGTCGAGCGGGAAGTTTTCTTCTTCACTCAACTCAGATATGTTGCCTTGCTGTTCCAAAGACACTGGCAAAGCAAAGATAGGCCGGGTCACTAATGGCAGGAACATGAATTATTCTATTGCAGCTGTTATTATATATTGTGAATGAACATATCTTCGAAGGAATAATCGCATCTCTTAAAGCAGGACAGGTAAATGTAGCCAGGTATAAAATGATTCACCTGTAATCCTGGCTTCCATACCCAAAGTTGAATGTGGTATCTGTGTTCCTTTGCAAGGGACAAAGCCACCCTCGTTCCTAAAAGCCCCCAGGAATGTGCTAACCTGAGCTGTGTGGAGGTGAAACTGATCCCACATTCTTCCTGGACTAGGTCAGGAGCCACTGAGCTCACCCTTGCAGCAGTCAAGACAGGTGATGGCATGTTTCACTCAGGCCGCAGTCCTGGTTGGGGGCAGGAGGGGATCATGGGATAATGCTGCCTGATTTAATAGCAGGACTAATCACATAGCTCTTCCCCCTTGGTAAGAGTTGGTTAGACTGAGGATGGCTGCCAGCCAGGGTTCGCTGATGCCTGACCTTTTATAAGATTGTGTAATACCGTTTTATTGGCACAGCTGGCTGTGGTTTGAGACCACTTCCTTCTGTGTCGGGTGCTTGAGCCGAGTGGTTAGTCTGTCAGCTTCTTCTCTCCTTTCTTCAGGAATCAATGTCAGGTTTGCCTGTTCCCCTATTCTCTCTCTTGTGATTCCTGCTCTCTCCTCTGTTAAAAAAAAGAAGAAGAAAGAAAGAAAAAAGAAAAGAAAAAAGGATGGGATATCAGTTCATTCTTTTCCAAGACAGGATCATTCTTGACGGGGTGCTGTCACCCAGCCATCAGACGAGCATGCTGCAGGGTATTAAAGTAGTGGGTTTTGTTTGATTAAATAGTCATGTTTCTCTCTTTCTAATGATGGGTAGAAATGTCAGTGCGTATGTCCAACCTGGAGAATGACAGAGATGAAAGGGACGATGACAGCCACGAAGACAGAGGCATCAGTGAGTATTCAAGCCGCCTCCCTGCGGAAGTGTCAGCAGGAGGCTAATCCAGAATAAATATTCCTTTTTATATCCTTTTGCCTTGTATTAGAGTTGAAGAAGCTTTGACATGATGGGGTCTTCCCCCACCTCCCGCCCCATTTTCATTAAGAATTAGTGTATGTGTTTGCTTTGTTTTAGAAAACTTAAAAGATTTCATGATGTTCTTTTTTGAATTCAGTTCTCTGGCCTAGGACACCTCACCCTTTCATTTTTTTCTCCCTCTCCAGCACAGTGTTTTAGAAAGGGAATCATCAAGTATGTATTTTTTAATCCTTAAACTAATGTCTACAGCTCAGGGAAAAAGAGCATTTTTTTATCAAAAGGGAGTTTCACTGGTGTTGAAACACCTTGGCCTTCAACTGCTTGGAGCATATCTTCTTGATGCCGATGGAGATAGGTCATCAGGGACCTCTCCCTGCCCCAGTTCTAAAACCAACTCCCCTAATCATCACAATTTTTTAAAAATTACATATTGTACCTCTCACAGAATAACCCCAACATGTGAGTGAGCCTGCTCTGAGAAAATTAACTTGATACAATAAGGATACTAGCATAAGAGTAACTAACCATCCTTGCCTTCCACAGTCAGCAATACGCGATTTATAGCTGCAGTCATCGAACGACATGCCCACAGTCCAGAAAGGAGGCGTCGCTACTGGGGTCGATCAGGAACAGAAAGTGATCATGGTAAGGTCTAGCTCCCTGTATGGGAGAGGCCGAGGAAGCCCATGGACTCCTGTGGGCCAGTGCTCATACCCACTCTCTCTCTCTGTCCTGTTCTGTGCTCAAGTAAATGATGCTGACTTTTCCAAAAAGGTATGTTCCAACATGACACTTTCACGAGAGCCCATGGGTAGTTTTGCATGTCTCAGTACTCCTGGGCCTAAGAGAGATGACCTCTGGGCACAGAAATGGCTTCCTAGGTTTTCTCCATGAATAAGGATTCAAATTGTCTAAATGAAACCTGTTTACCACCCCACCTGATTCTCGGTAAATGGGCAGCCTCATAGGTCCTACTATCCAGTGTTGTCAGTTGGCAAACACCAGCCACATAAGGGCTCTCCCAGGCACGTACTTTTGGGACCTGGCAAGGGTCATTCCAGTCTTCTGCCATTCTCTTCCCTGACCTCCAGTCTTGCCTGGGAGGCTTAGGGAGAGTTTCATTAAAAAGACATTTGCCTTAAAGGATGAGGGAAGAAACTTGGGGGCAAGGGACTGGTGTGTCCAATCACCGAGTTGTATAAAGTACTTGTGGGATGCTCAGGAGGGCTCTGGGCTGAGTTGTGAAAAGACGCCAAGTGCCAAATGAACTGTGAATTACAAAATCCACGTGCTGTACCAAAGACTTGGCCACCACTTAGCTGCTCAGCATCCCAGTGTCCAGATAGCTTGTTGTCACAGAGAACAGTAGTTATATCACTGCCACGGCTCCACAAAAGCATAAGAGGAGTGGTAGAACTTCTCCTGTAATTGAAAAACTTTTTATTTTTTATATAGCTGTTTAATTTTCCAGGAGTATTTTCCTCTCAGAATCAGTGTTTTTTTTTTTAATCCATAATAACACATTTGTGCCTTTTGACTCTTTCTCCACATGTACCCTGAAAGTTAAAAAGAAAAAAAAATGCACGTCTTCACACAGTGCTCCCACACCTGCGCTAAAAAATGCAGGAGTGGATATTCGTCAGAGCATCGAATGTGACCTTTCACAAGCCAGCCAGGTATTCAGACTCCTTTTGGAAAATAGACACTAAAGCTCTGATTGTAAATTGGAGGCTGTTAATTTGAGCTTTGAATGACATTGTTCCTACCAACTAAATAGAAACCTTGGGTTTCTATGGAAAGTCAGTTTTTTTTTTTTCTGATTTCTTTGACTTTCTGCCTTTTTTCCCTAAAAGCCTTTGAACATTCATAAATGTGTTCTGCCAGGCAGTTCTGTGCCTCTTCTCCTCTGAATAATAAAACAGGTTTGAGGCTACTGAAGTTCAACAGAAATAATTTCTTATGCAGCAGAAATACTGAGTCCTTTCTCTCTGTCTCTCCCTCTCTCCCATTCCCCCTCTCTCCCTCTCCCTCCCCTTCCTCCCTCTCTCTTCCTTAGCCCCTCCACCTCCCTTTCTTTCTCCCGAATAGAAATTGCTTCAGTACGAAATTGGAATTCTGAGTGACATTGGAATTCTGAGTGACTGTGACAATGTTCCATTAGCTCTCCCAATGTCTTAGGAAAATAGCATATGAAGCAACAGCTTAGATAAAAGGAGTAGTGCAGTGTCAGTATCTGAAAGCCAAGGAATCTAGCTAAGGGCTTGGTTTCTTCCATTTTTCACAATAATTGGATTCCTGTTATCCCCAAGGAATAAAAAATAGTTTCTCGTGCAGACAGAAAGAAAGCAACATTAAAAGAAGTGGAAGACATTAACATTCCACATGATTCCAGATGCTCTACAAAATCAATAGCATTTAACTACATGTTGTCATATCCCTGAACCCATATGGTGGGTCACGAAAATTGCTGGCGTTGAGTTAATGCCCCTTGTCATGCCTAGAGGATGAGCCGTATGTACACATTAAAACGGGATCTAATCTAATTGTTTTGTCAGCATGCTTCTTGCTCCTCTGTGTGCTTGCCTATATGGTGACTCTCGGCACCTGCTGTCTGCTAGGCACAGGGCAGGGAGTTGCAGAAGGGAGTGTCATTTATGATACAGAGGGCTTATAGGAGAGGTTTGAGCAGAATTCGCTTGGACTCTCACTTCTATTTAAAAGTTGTGAGACCTTAGCAAGCTCCTTGGGACCTCAGATTCCTAATTATTATAACAGGATTAGCAATTGCTCCCCAGGAGAGTCGTCGTGAGGGTTCAGTGAAATAATGCCTGGCAGACAGGAGCTCAGGGAGGACCTCCCCACCTCCAAACCCACTCTGCCCTCAAGGAATTTACAGTCTAGAAGGAGACAGTAGGTGGATACATGTATTCCTAAGACTGAAAGACTGAATATGGCAGCTTCCTAAAGGAGTGGAACAATGAAGAGAGTGGGGAGATGGTCCTCTTTTCTCTGCGGGGAGATGATGGAAGACCCCACAGGCGAGTGGCAGGTGCCGGCCCTGGAACTCGCAGGATCGGAGGACTGTGGTTCTTTGCTACTCAGTGAGCATTTTCCACAAGAGTCTGGGGATCTGATACACAAAAGGAAACTCAGAAGAGTAGCAGCACAGATAAATAGATAAATATCAGACACACTTGACTTTTGTGGTACGGTTCAGACTTGGGATGTTCCTAGAATTAAAATTAAATGTCACCAGGCTGCATTTGTTTATTTAGAAATATTTAGTGTGGCCAAGAGTTTTGTATTTCAAAGGAATCTAATTTTAATTTTTGTATCGTAACAAAAAAATATTCACAATAAGAATGGTTTTTCAAAAGTAGAATCATCTTAGTCGATATTCTAAGACCACATAGAATGATTGTTGACAGCAATCATTAACTGTTATGGTCACAAGAGGTTAAAAACAGTTACTACCTGTCTATGCTTTTAGTCATATATCTGCTTTGCCCATTATTTCTCTTGAAAATACCATGTTATGTCTAATCACCTACTGGCTTATTTTTAAGTTAAAAACTACCAATATATATTTGTTCCTTATGAATCTATGCTCTGGTTACCATCTTGTTAGAGACTTTATGCATATGTATATGAAGCAACATTTTTTTTTATAACAGGGAAATTTTTCCCTAGTGAAGCAAATTCCCAAAGATTCAAAAGGCCAATGCTGTATTGAAAACCTGGTCAGAAACTGCACAGAGTGCAGCAGACCATTTTCTAGAGGTGCAGATGTTGTCCTGCAGTTACGCTCTGTGACCACAAGGTGGTGAGTTTCCCCAGAGAGACGTAACATCCCTAACCATCAAGAGAGGTTTCTTAGGCACCATCAGCTAAATTAATATAAGCCAACGTCCAAAGATCAGAAGCCTAATCTTCACTCTGCTAATCAGACCTTCTTTCTGAAGCCTGTTTCTTGGTTGTGATCATCTTTGCAGAGATTTTTCTGTATACTCTTTTGGACAGTAAAGAAATTTTTCCTTTGAAGTATTTGTAAATATCCTTTGTGTTTTAAATAGTGCTCCCTCCTCCATGAGTCAGAGACGAGTCTGTCTTACACATCATCGTTCTCAGTGCTCAACAGAGTTGCCTGGCCCTGAGTAAACAGCTAAATGTGTTTGGCTTGCTCCTACTCCTCCGCAACTTCCACTCCCTTCAGATTTTCGTTAATTCCTGAGACAAGGGGAGGCCTGAGTAAGTTACAGAGGGATCAAGCAACTTAAATAGAATGGCCCCACAGTGAGGGGTTCACTTTGGAAGGGTATTTGCTGGGGTTCTCATCAGGAGGCATCCAGAAACATGAGAACGTTGCCTTGGGACAGTAGTGCCCTCACCACCGCCCTGGGTCTGTGACTGGTCCAATTGAGAACATCCCTGGACCCTAAGTCAGAACCCCTGAGCCGGGCCTGGTGAACCTTAGATTGTCTTCATCATTTGATGAGACTGGTGAATGTCACCACAGATAACTTAAAAAAAAATTCATTGATGCCTTTGCTTTGAGAACTTATTATATGATTTTTTTTTTTAATTTAAGTGCCTGCTTTGTGTGAGCCATGGCGTTGAATATGAGTACAAAGATAAATACGTCCTTGTGTTTGTTTCTTTGTTTTAAAAAAGAATTTGCTAATGAACAAGACGCCCTATATTTTATTATAATACAGTAAAATCTAAGATAGAGATGAGCACAGAATGCCATTTAAACTCACAGAAGGGGCACCAGTCTGGGGGTTGGGGAGTTGGTTGGGATTGCTGCCAGGAGAAGACCCTCATATTGAAGCTTGAAGCATAATAGCAAAATGAGGAAAGGTGAGACGGTGAGCCAGGCAGGTGGCCCACTGTGAATTTTATATCATGAATGTAAAAATGAATGCTCTGTTGCTATGGATGTGTGTGAATGAGCAGAGACAGGAGGCTACCCAGGATTATTGGGAGGAAAGATGAAGACAGCTCTAAAGGCTGGCCAAAAATAATCAGCACACACACTGACCTTTCACTAAAACCATGTTTTCCACTTCAGTCCCTTATGTGTAGAGCATACAGTGGTTTGAGTATATGTAACACTTTGTAACTGAGGTTTTAGAGCCTCGCAGCTAATCTTATATTCTAGAAATAGCACTGCCAAGCTGAGAACCTGAGAAGCTCGTTCTGGCTCCTGAGTCTTAGTCTTGGATGAAGGCATCACAATTTCCACAGCTCTGAACTTAGAAACATTGACCTTATCCGAGGATGTCAGCTCCCTTGTCATATGCACCAGGCAAGTCCATTTAGTCACCAAATCCAGCCCGCTCTGCACTTGAACAGTCTCTTAGGCCCACAGCTGCCCCACTTAAATGCCGCTGCTCTCCCACGCCAGGTCCTCGCCAGGTCCCCGGGCTGATGCGCCATCCCCCTGTCTTCTGAGCCTTTGCTCCGTTTCCTTCTGTCCAGCCTCCTCACTGCCACAAGGGATCACCTTAAAGCACAAAATACATCTGCCGTTGGACTCCCCTTGCCCATTACTAAATCCTAACTCCTATAGTAGCTTCGACCAGCCTTGCTGATCTGGCCCTAGACTCCCTGTCCAGCCGCATCTCCCACATCCTTCTCTCCCACACACCAAGCTTTTCACCACTCACAAGTCCACTGGGACCTTTCAGGCCGCTCTGTCTTGGCATAGGCTCATCTCACTGCCTGTGGCACCTTTCCTCCACCCTTTCTTTTCCTAATAAATCCCTCCTGTCCCGTGAGTGCCACCGTAAGCGTCACCTCCTCAAGTATCTTTGGTGTACTTTGTGGTCGGTCTCTGGTTTAGCACCTGTCTTTCTCTTCTTGGCCGTGGACCTCTCAGAGGCTGGGGCCTTACCTCACTCCTTTTTCTGTGGTGCCTCCAGCCTGGCACCTGGCTCGAGTCTTTGTCTCCCATGCAGCCGTTGCAGTCACCTTCTAACTGCCCCCTCTCTTTTTATATTCATCTTCCAGGCTGCCATCAGAACTCTTTTTAAAACACAGAAGCAATTGTATCATGTTTTGGGGGAGGGAGCTTTACAAAATCTTGTATTGTCTCTTCATTTCTATGCTTTGGTGTGGCCTTTATGAGCTGTCTTGAACTCACCTTCCCATCTTCCACCTGCCCTATTCTCCAGCTACCTGCTGGCTCTCATCCTAGCCACGTGGTACAGGAATGGCCTTAAGTTTCTACGCCTCTGTGTCTGTGCCCACCTGGGCTTTTGCTCATATCCACTTACCAAACTCCTACTCATCCATTGAAGGCCAACTAAAATATGAGTTTTTATGTGATGCTTCCTCATTCCCCCAGCCAGAAGTAGTTATTCCCTGTTTTGAATTTTAATTATACCTCAATGGTAGCACTTACAATTATCCACATTAGAGTATGCCTAGCTTCATGAATAACTGTCTCATACTTGATTGTGAAATCCTTGAGGAAAAAGGACGTCCCTTATTCATGTCTTCTAGTCTCCCCTCCAGCTCCATAGTGGTCTTCAATAAATGAATAATTGAATTTAGCTATGTTTATATATTCTTTATATTTCTCAAGCTCTAGCTTTTGAGCTCCTGGGACAAGGTCCAGGTTTACATCTTGGTGTCTCCCGCAGTGGCCAGCATGGTGTCTTGCACCTAGTGGGTGCCCAATAACTATTAGTTGCACTGGACTGACTTAACTAATTCTGTCATTTGGGAAATGTTTTAGTGAGGACGGAGAATTGCCTTTCGCATTTTTGCACAAAGCATACATTTTCCACCACCAGCTATTCCTGCTTGGCTGTATGCAAGCACGTCAGTTTTGCAGCCACAGATGTGACTAGCACTACCCACGGGTGAGTGCTGATTGATACTAACTGTAGATGCAGTGGAAATATTAATGAGCTGTCACTTCTCAAAAATGTTAAAGGGGAGTTTTGCAATATTTAAAAACATGCCAGGGTTCTTGGAATGGAATCCTTTGATCAGCAAGGGCATTTTCTCTTGAAACGTCTATTACTTAGAATAGCAGAAGAAATGAATCTTTAAATAGTGAGCCAGCTTCCACAGAGAATAGTCGATTCCTTTGCTAGTTCTGTGGGTTTATATGGAACTGATGTTTCATTAGGTACCAGA
The DNA here is from genome assembly GCF_987537825.1 of Furipterus horrens. NCBI lineage: Eukaryota > Metazoa > Chordata > Mammalia > Chiroptera > Furipteridae > Furipterus > Furipterus horrens. Next base: position 46,514,940 of record NW_028327173.1, read on the forward strand.
ACTTCAGGCAGATTCATTAACCTCTCAGAGCATCACTTCCCTCACTTGTAAAATGGATATTAAAATACATACCATGATGGTGTGCAGGAATTTTTTGTTATATTTTATGGATTATGCTATTACAGTAGTCCCAGTTTTTCCCCTTTTGTCCCCCTCCACTCAGCCCACCCACCCCCTCAGGCCATCCCCATGTGTCCATGGGTCATGTGTATGTGTTCTTTGGCTACTCCATTTCCTATGCTGTACTTTGCATCCCCATGGCTATTCTGTAACAACCAATGTGTACTTCTTAATCCCCTCACCTTTTTCACCCACCTGGCAACCATCAAAACCTTCCCAGTGTCTATGATTCTGTTTCTGTTCTGCTTATTCATTTATTTTGTCTTTTAGATTAAGTTGTTGGTAGATACATATTTGTTGCCATTTTATTGCTTATATTTTTTACCTTCTTAAAGAAGACCCTTTAACAGTTCATATAATGCTGGTTTGGTGGTGATGTATTCCTTAACTTTTTCTTGTCTGGAAAGCTCTTTATCCTTTGGTTCTAAATAAACAGCTTTGCTGGGTAGAATAATCTTGGTTGTAGGTCCTTGCTTTTCATCACTTTGGATATGTCTTGCCAGTCCAGTCTTGCCTGCAAAGTTTCTTTTGAAAAATCAGCAGATAGTCTTATGGGAGCTCCCTTGTAGATAACTACGTGCTTTTCTCCTGCTGCTTTTAAGATTATCTGATTGTCTTCAATCTTTGGCATTTTAACTATGATGTGTCTTGGAGTGGGCCTCTTTTAGTTCATCTTGTTTGGGACTCTGTGCTTCCTAGACTTGTATTATATATCTATTTCCTTCACCAAGTTAGGGAAGTTTTCTTTCATTATTTTTTCAAATAGGTTTCCAGTTTCTTGCTCTCTGTCCTCCTTTCGGCAACCCCCATGATGCGACTGTTGGTACACTTGAAGTTGTCCCAGAGGTTTCATACACTACCCTCATTTTTTTGGATTCTTTTTTCTTGCTGTTCTGATTGGATATATTTTGCTTCCTTACATTTCAGATCACTGATTTGATTCTCAGCTTGATCCGCTCTACTGTTGATTCCCTGTAAATTGTTCTTTATTTCAATTAGTGTATCCTTTGTTTCTGACTGGATCTTTTTTATGCTGTTGAGGTCCTCACTAAGTTCCTTGAGCATCCTTATAACCAGCATTTTGAACTCTGTATCTGATAGATTGCTTTTCCCCATTTTGTTTAGTTCTTTTCTGGGGTTTTGTTCTGTTCTTTCGTTTGTGCCATGTTTCTTTGTCTCTTCATTTTGGCAGCCTCCCTGTGTTTGTTTCTATGTATTAGGTAGAGCTGCTACATCTTCCAGGCTTGGTAGAGTAACCTAATGTACTAGGTGTCCTGTAGGATCCAGTGGCACAGCCTCCCCTATCACCCAAGCTGGGTACTCAAGATGCACCCACTGTGTGGGCTGTGTACACCCTCCTGTTGTAATTGAACCTTGATTACTGTTGGCACATCCAAGGTCAGCCACTGCCTGTGTTCTGTTCGGGGTCACACAGCATAAGCTACAGAGTGATCTGCAGACGGCTGCTACTTGTGCTGGGTTTGGAGGTGTTCAGGTGGGGCCAAGCTGTGAACTAAGGCCAGCTGCTGCTAGTGCTGAGCCTGAGGCAACTTAGCAAGAGGTACAGGGCTCCCTGAAGCCAGATGCTGCTTGTTTGAAATAATTTAAGAAAATCTAAAGCATGAGCCAAGACAAATCATTCATATGGAAACAGCGTGGGTAAGGCAAGGCCTCAGGAAATCACCAGGGTGGGGCAAACAGTGTGAGCCATGTGGATGGAGTCCCAGTTGTGGCACTCACCCACTGGCTCTATGGCTGTATGTGAGAAGGACTTGGAAAAGGAATGGCGGCCTCTGCCAGCATTTCTGTCTGGAGAAAGCTGCCCCCAGCTCTTGCCTTAATGCTGGGTAATTCAGTTCCTCCCCATATGTCTCTGATGCCTCTCAATCTGCTGGTCCCCCGCACTGGAGCTCAGAGGGAATGAGTCTGAGTAAGTCTGTACACAGGCTCTTTAAAAGGAACTGCCAGGGAGTCCAGCAGTCTCTGTCTTCCACAGCCTGAATCCCTGCTGCTTTTACAGCCAGAAGTTATGGTGACTTCTCTTCCTGGTGCTGGAACCCTGGCTGGGGGGCCTGGCTCCTAAGATACCCTCCTGATTTTTGCTCCACGTGTGTGTGGAACCAGTCCATTCAACATCTCTGCCCCTCCTACCAGCCACATTGTAGTCTCTTCTTTAATTCTATACTTGTAGGACTTCCATTCAGCTCAATTTCTGTCCATTCTGAGTGATGGTGGTTCTGTAGTTTAGTTGTAATTTTGATGTGGTTGTGCGAGGAGGCAAGTCGTGTTTACCTAGCTGCTGGTATGCAGTAATCACATGACATCCGTGCCTGCCCTGGAGCATATGGGCAGGTAACAGTGGCAATTGTTTTTTGTTCTTACTGTTGCATCACATTCAAGCATTTCGAAGCCCAGCTTTGCCCACCAGCCCCCAACTGATCTAACTCCTGTTAGGGTCTTCTTGGAGCTGCCTTTTTTTTTTCTTTCCTTCTTTAAAATAAAAAATAGTCTCCATCTTATCTCAGGGAAAAGTACAGGAGAAGAATTCCCCAAATGTCATTCCCCAAATGTCACTGGTGGCTATCTATTGATTAGATGAGACGTGAGATCGTTTTGGTTTTTATTTTGTTCATTTAGGGAAAGGGTTCTTATATATATATTTTCTTATCTAGATTTTCTCAGTTGTCTGAAATGATTAGGTATTTCTCGTGTAATTGTTTTAAGAAAGGAACAGTCAACAAAAGGTCTCTTTAAAAATAAGTCACTTCGCCATCTGCCGAGAGCCCGCAAGCATTTGCATCTGTGTAGCACAAAGGTAGGAACGCCTCCTGCTGCCCTGGAGATCTTAAGCGACGTCTTCGTGCCTCTGGAAGTTCTCAGTGGCTTACATGTTCTGTTCATTTTCTAGGCTACAGCACCATGAGCCCACAGGAAGACAGTGAAAATCCACCGTGCAACAATGACCCCTTGTCAGCGGGGGTGGATGTGGGGAACCACGATGAGGACTTGGACCTGGACACCCCACCTCAGACCGCAGCCCTACTAAGTAACAAGTTTCACCACTACCGCTTACACCACCCCACGCTCCATCACAGCCACCACCTGCAGGCGGCCGTGACAGTTCACACCGTGGATGCCGAATGCTAACAATCCCCTCACCTCTGTGAGAAGATGGGATCTGGGAGATACAGAATGTTCTCGAGGAAAAAGAACCAGCATGAAATCCACAGCAAGAAACCCCTTGCATTTGGGCTTTTTGTCCGGGGTGGTTTAACTCATTTCCTGCCTGTGAATACGTTAGACAATATGAGAAACAACAAAATCACACTTGGGAAGGTGCCAGGCTGGTTCTGGAATGGAGGGGAAATTAGCCTGATAAATGAACCTGCCGTGATCCTAATGGGATGGAACAGAAGGCAAACCTCCAAATCCAGAGATGAAACCTGGAAATGAAACGTTGGGAACCTTCTTTAAACTGAGCCAGAGGAATGTCCCGAGGAGCCAGGAACATCCGGCTCTCCTTAACTGGGAGAGGGAAAAATGTGCTCAACCGGAGACTGGAAACGTGGCATGTCTGGAGAGAAATGTGTGCTTTGAAGATTTCACTTTGTCTCTTAGTGGTACCTTGGTACCCGATTGCTGTATGGAACTCACATTAAGCTCTAAATGATGCATCTCAATATTTCTAAGTAAAGGATTATTTTTCTACTATTTATTGAACTTTCAAACATTCTCAAACTTTGGGGGAAAGAAGAAGAAGCAGGAGAGATTTTCAGCAATTATCCCTAGCTATTTTGTGTGTCATGAAGTGGTTCTTTGAGTAAGGAGTTCTGTTTCTTATTTAACTGATAATCATCCCACTGCCTCACTCCACAAAATGGGAAAATGAAGAAATGTTTCTCTCTGACTTGTTTACATACATTTTCTTTAGAACGTGATTTCATGGAAATGCATTTTTATTTGTAATGCAGTACAGTATTCTCTCTCTCTCTCTCTCTGTTTGACAGAGATGGGGAGGAGTAGAGAAATCCAAGAAATTTTTAAAGAAATTGTGTTTCTTTTTAACACATTCCCACTCCCCATACAATGCTTTTCTTGGGTTTCTACGAAACCTAATATTACAAGCCCAGCCTTTCAGCTGAGGGAGGGTTGCATGTATTCTCCATGTTTCAGAGACTAGAAATTTGAAAAGATCCCATTTTGAGTCTGAGAATATTGAATACACAAAGGAAGAAGTTTTTAAAATTCAAAATTTTGATTGTGTGTTAAAGATTTCTTTTGAAATCATAGTTCAAAGCTGCTGCCAGTCATCCAAGAAGTTATCCACCAGACTGCTTTGTGATGTCTACAGAGATTAATCAAATTGGGCTGATATAACCTGGCATTGTAATTTTGAAGTAGTGTTCTAATTACAGTGATGTATTTTAGATTCACATGTTGTGATTCCAATATGTTATAAAGATATTCTTGCACCGTGCGTGTGGTAAAGCTCCATTTATATGTAGTGGGAAAAAATTCACTGAATAATGTTTTAATGATAGGGTATTATGATATAATGTAAAAAACAAATGGTTCTTCAGCAGTACAGGAAGTAAGCTATGTGTGCTGTCAGGAAACCCCTCCGTACTGTATATAAAATTGCGGTCTAGTGGAATAAACTGTATGAATGGACAGTTTTACTGGTTATAGTGATTTGTTAATGTACCACTGCTGTGCCTCAAGGCAGATTACATTCGCTTTGTAACCTAGCAGATCGGTTGCTAACTAAAAGTAGGCCTCCTTTTAAGGCTGGAGTCCACTGCAGGGGCTTCTTGACCATCTTGAATATGCGAAGAAATTTTAAATGTAATGGGAAAAAATTAAAAGCAAACATTTTAAAGTGCGTGGGACATAACTCTTCTTCCTGAACATCTAAAGTTGTGTCATTGATAATGAATAAATTATTGTTCTCTAATTGCTGGAGAGAATGGATGACTTTCCTGTCTTGCCAGAAAAATTAAACCTCCATGGTTTACTGTGGTTTTTTTTTTTTTTTAAGTTAATCAAAACTTTTGTGTTAAGACACTAGCTTCTTCATGGCTGTGAGGGGGGACTTGTGTTTTCAAGAAAATAATCACAAAACTTAGAGCTTAAAAGTAAAAAATGTTACAGCCCAATCAACTATAGCAACAGAAATGCATTTTGTGTCTTTTGTGATAAGTGACTCCCTTATCCTGAACTTTAGGGGGAAACAGTTGAATTCTTAATACCTGAATAAGAAAGCCTAACTGTGTTTTATGTTCCTATAGAATATGACATACAGGTTTGCGACATCTGGATGGAAATTTTGATCTTCTGAATGACCTGTCTTCTTCCCTAATGTTGCATATAATGTTGTTTAAACATTTGTTTTTGTGGTGGTGTTGTTATTTAAAAGGAAAAATATGTTTTTGGAAACTTTTATCATGGTGACCAGCATTGTTTTCTTTTGTTCCCCTGATACCGTGGCTTTGTAAAACAGGAGGATTCCCTGAAATCCTGGAGGGAGGACCCATCAGTGCCTTTCATTCAGTAAGGCCTCTTAATGCCTGCAACCAACATTGCTTGTCAGTGTGGGTAAGCACCAAGAGCTGAAGGTGTTCAGGTCATTTTATAGCTAGAGAAGGAAATTTCCTACTTGTGGCCCAAACAGGGTTCAGACGCAGACTGGTTCTCGTGGTCTGTGTGTATCTGCTTTTCAGGTGTGTTTACGTTAGACCGTTTGGGAAATGTAGTTTTTCTTCCTCTATCTCTTGATTTAATTTGAATGCTTCACTAAACTTCACTAACAGTTTTATATGAAAAACTTTGTCAGATTTACTCAGCTGTATTTTGCATGTCAGAGTAACTGGTATATATGGAAAGAAATCCTGGAAGATTCCTTAAGCTTGCTTCCCTTTGGCCATAGATTACTCTACTGATGTCATTTTTTAAATGTATATCTGGTGGAATAATCAAAACAGACCAGCCTAGTCTCATCTGTGTCCTTTTTGGTCTGTTTCGGAAGAGAAGAGTCCTGATTTTCCTGGCTGAAACACAATGCCATATTCAGATTTTTTTTTCTAAATTTTCAGTAAAAATGAATCAAGTTGAAAGATACAGTTTTATGGCTACTATTTATAACTGTGTAATACGGTCTGTTTAATAGCTATGGTATATGTCAGTATATATAGGTGTATGTACATTTGGGATTTTTCTCATTTCTTTTCCGCTCCAACCTCCCCCTTCAGTCCTAAACTGCTCTTAAGGCATCTTCTTCATTTCTTGAATTCATTGTTTCTTAACCATTTTAAAAATTCAGTATTGCCCCCTCCTAAGGAGAAAATTTGTATTATTTAAATTCATTCTAACAAGAGAAATTAAATACTAGGAAATCAGGTTTTGTTGGAGAGGGTGGGGTTTGGAGGGCTACAAACCATTGTCATATCTGATTTCTTTTCCTCCTCCAAGAATTTTAATCCCTTTGCAGTCGATGTCTCCCCCATTTGAGAATGTGCCTTGAAGTTCTATCCTCAGCCCCATTTTTAGTACTTGTTTGGGGTGATAGAGCACTAAATTGAAAACAAGAAGGCCAGGAGCTAAAACCAAAGCATCTGATCCTAGGCTCACAGCTGTCTTGAGCTTCATCTCCCTCTCTCATTCACATCTGGTCAATGACCAAGTCCAAAGTCTTTTAGTAGATAGTATCCTTGCATTATCCCTTTCCCTTTGGGGGACTGGTTTATAAGCTGTCTCTATCCTCCGCTGAATCAGTGACCTCCAACTGGTTCCAGACCTTTTTCTCTAGTTCTTCATTTACTCAGCAAATACTCACTGAGCTCTTGCTACATGCCAGGCATTGTGTTAGGAGCTGAGTACACAGGAGTGAATTAAGCAGAGCAGTCCCTTCTCTCACTGAGTGTGGAGATGTAAGTGGACAATGATGTTTGCTCCACCCTCCATTGTGTAGCAGTGAATGTGATTCCAGGAGTTAACCTCAATCCTGGAGTTGTATTTCTCATGAGTCCTACCACAATTATCGTAAACTCATCCTGTTTACTTGGTCATAAGCCCAGAGTCAAGGCGACCACCATAAAGCATCCCTCCTGATGACGGCAAGAACGTGGGACTTAATCTGAATCCCAGCCTAACTCTGAATTTCCACTAGGAACATAAGAAAAGGTCTTTATCTGTGTAAGACCTTTTGAGGTGGCTTTTCAACATCTGCACCTGAAAGCTTCCAACATAGGCGTTAATCAAGCAAATACAAAATTGTAAGTACAATTTCAAGTATAGCTATTTACTGTGAAGGCAAAGGAAATGTGACAGACAAAATAGCCCATAAAGGGGGGGTGTTGTGGGCAAAGAAGGAATTTGCTTTAGATGGGATGCTCATGGAAAGTGTCAGAGAGCATGATGTTAAAGCTGCTGCTAAAGAATGAGAAAGAGCCAGACAGCAGGACCGGGCAGCAAGCAGGCTAACATTTGAGGCAGACGAAATAGGACAAAAACATGCAGCAGGCCTGAGATAGGGAGGAGCATTGCTTCTGGAACACCAACCAGCCATAGGAAAGTGAGGTGTAGAAAGATGGGGTATTGGAAGCCATGGAGAAAAAGCAGATGAAGTATGTGGGAAGCTGATAGGATCTTTTAAGAAAGCAGAGGGTGAGACTATACTTTTAAAAGATTATTATGAATTGAAAATAGATTGTGGGGTAGAAAGTATGGAAATACGGATAGGAAACCATTGCATGTGTCTAGGTAAGATACAGGATGCTGGCAGTAAAGTGGAGGAAAGCAAAACGGTAGAAGATCCATTTTGGAAGCAGGAGCAGCAGGGCTGGATTGGTTATGGAGCAAGGTGCAGAGGGGCTCCTGACATGGACAGTTACATGATGAAACCACTTTCTGTGCTGGGGACTGAAGCAGAGTAAGGAATGAAGAGTCAGTGTTCGATATATTTGGTGTGAGGTGGCTAAAGATGGCAAGTTTGTCCTGTAAAGCTCAGCCCAGTAACTACTGATGACTTTGACTCACGTCGCGCATTTGCTCGGTGACAGGCATTATGGCAGGTTCTTTTCATCTACTACCTCATTGAATATAATTGAGCTCTTTTCAGTTAGCACCGTATAAGCGCTTTCAGTCTCACTACTTTACCTCCCTAATCCCCTTAGCGGTGTGTTCCTGAGTTCACGTTCTGCTTAAAGTCAGAACCTCTTCCTGCTATGCTTTGTACACCTCTGCTGTGTTCCAGCCAACTGGTCTTCTGACCAGACACCTTCTGACTTTCCTGATATGATGTATGTTTTTATTCATGTTTTTTGTGTGAGTGGCTTTTAAGTCAGACTTACTGAGCTATAATAAACATAAAGAATTATAAGATTTAAAGTATACATCATGATGATTTGATATATGTATTTTTTGTGAAAGGATTCCCCAGTTTAGTTGACACATCCATCACTTTATTTATCGAGAACACTTAAGTTCTCTCTTAGCAAATTTCAGTTATACTGTAACAGTGTTGTCAGATATAGCCGCCAAGTTTTACCTCATCTTATAGCTGAAAGTGGGTGCCCTTTACTAACCTGTCCCTGTTTCCCCTCTCCTCCAGCCCTGCAGCCACTTTTCTACTGTTTCTGAGTTTGGCTTTTTTTTTTTTTTTTTAAGATTCCACACATATTTGTCTCCTTCCATCTGGCTTATTTCACTTAGCATAATGTCCTCCAGGTCCATCCCGTTCTTTGCAAAGGACAGGATTTCCTCTTTCTTGCAGCTTTTTGTTCACATTCTTTTTTAATCTATTTACATGATCTCTTCTACTCTTAAGAGTATAACTGCTTCTCTCACCCTCACAAATCTCAATTCAAACACAGCCTCTTTCATGACTAGGCTCCTTAACCCCACTTACCCACTTCTATGCCTGATAAAAAGTGAGCTCTGGCCTCAGCTCCTGTCATGCTCTTCCATCTGCACCACCAATCATCAACTTCTAGTTCATTTAGGCTTGGATGTTCGCTGCATTTCTTCCTTCCTTCCTTCCTTCCTTCCTTCCTTCCTTCCTTCCTTCCTTCCTTCCTTCCTTCCTTCTTTCTTAAATTTTTAAAAATATTTTTCAGTTACTGTTTACATTCAATGTCATTTTGTAATAGTTTCAGGTATATTACCTAGTGGTTAGACAGTCAGGCACTTTACAAAGTGTTTCCGTTGAATTTTCATAGGAACTCTTTTATAGACTCAACTAGACTTGAGTTTTCCAAGGGCAAGGGCTATTATCGCTCTTTGTAATGCTCACGCATCATATCCTGTACTTTGCAGGGCCTTAAATGTTTAAAAAATTAAATTTCTAGAGTGTCAACTGCAGCCATAAATTAATTAGTTACAACATATGATAATGTATACAATACTTAAAGTAGTAAATGAAACACATTGATTTCTCCAAAATATTTGCTTAATCAGTTAGTGCAACACTTTAAATCGAGGTATAATTGACCTTATGTTAGTTTCATGCATTCAACGTCATGATTCAGTATTTGTATATATTGCTAAGTGATCAACGTTGTAAGTCCAGTTAACATCCATCACCACACATAATTATAATTATTTTTTTCTTAAGATGAAAACTTTCAGGACCCCCTCTCCTCGCCTCTTTCAAATATGCAACATAGTATTTTAACTGCAGTCACCATGCAGTACATTACATCCCCACAACTTATTCATTTTATAACTGGAAATTGGTGCCTTCTGAACCCCTTTACACATTTCACCCACCCTTCACTCCTCACTTCTGGTATCAGTCAGGTCTCTATATCCATGAGCTCAGTTTTTTTTTTGTTTTTGAGTGCAACAGTTTTTTAGTATATTGTCCTAACAAGCCAGTGTTACATGTTTGGAGGTTTTTTAATGTTATTGCTGATATAAAAATTCTCAACTTCCTGAAACATAGTTTCAGTACCTAGGCCTTTTAAAAGGCTACCTTTATTTTATTATAATAATTTATGTGACATATACTGTGTACACATCTAAGTGAAAAATAATTCCTGTTGGCTAACTTAAAGGTATAGTTACTTATCCAATATAGTTTTGTTGTTATTGCTTTGTTTTGTTTTGTTTTTTACTTTTATTAGGAAGCATGCACAGGTCACACCCTAGGGTAGAAAGTCCAATCTAGTTTTAAGTAGCATTTCTTTGGAGGAAGGAACTTACATATGGAAAGTTTTCAAACCCTACTCCTTATAGGACTTCTTGTATTTCCTTGACGCTATTCCTATTCTGTTTCTGAGTGCTACTTGATTAATTGCTTTATGTAACAATATACCCACCTGGATTACTGCCTTAGTTCATACTTCAACCTAGTGCTTTTAGAGGGGAAAAAAATAATAACAAAAAGCTTGGCTCTCCTACAAAAGTGTTCTTGACTTTCAGGGCTTCTTGGCAATCCTTTATCCAGACCCAGTTTGCTCTCTGGTACAAGTCTCCTCAAAACCTGCTCCCACACACATTCTCACATTGCCCAGCCCTGTCCCCGGTCCTGCCAGAGCCACCACAGCTGCCCTACGTGCTACCCTTGCATTTGGTTTGAAGTCCCACGACTTCTGTGCCTCTCACATCCAAATTGTTCTCCCACATCACCTTTCTGTGTTCTCAGAGGAAGGGCTGTTCCTACTCCTCCCCAGAGCCAACTCGTATCCTCTTGGCCTAGTGAGTTGCATTCAGTACGCCTGCTCTCAGTCCCATTTCCCCAGTCCTGGCTCCTTCTCTTTTGAGCTGAAAGCACTCAGGTGTCCCCTCACCTACAAATACAGAAATCCCTGAACCTGGCTTTCCCCTCAGATTACTGTTAGTTCCCTGTTGTTTAGGCCAGTATTCTAAAATTGTAAAAAAAAAAATTATTTTTATTTTTATTTTTAATCTGAAATCAGACTGCTAGACCTCACCCTGACCTCCTTCCTCATGCTGTCTCCTTGCTGTCGCCCTCACCCTGGGAGCTCATCCTTTGCTGTGACTTCAGCTGCAGGCTGTAGAGCACTCCTCCTCCCACGGCTGTCCCAGAGCTGCCATCCTCCCCGCCCCACTCCAGGTTGCTCTCAGTTCCCACCGGGACCCACGCAGCAGCACGTCTGTTGACCTCCTGTCTCCCTTCTTGCCCCTCTAGTTGTTTCTCCACAGGGAGGAAGGTCCCAGTAATCTTATTGTTATTGAGGCAAATGTCACATACCATAAAACAGGCCATTTTCAAATATACAATTCAGTAGCATTTAGTATATTTAAAATGTAACGTGCCCCAGAGTTATGGGTTTGGTCCCCAGTCAGGGCACATGCAGGAGGCAACCAATGGATGCATGGTTAGGTGGAACAGCAGATGGATGTTTCTCTCTCTCACTCGCTCTAAAGTCAGTAAATAAATAATTGTAATGTTGTACCGCCATCACTGCCATCTAGTTCCAAAAGATTTTGCCACCCCAGAGGGAAACTGTACCCATAAAGCAGTCACTGCCCTTTTCCCTATCTCCTAGAAACCACCAATCCATTTTCTGTTTCTATGGATCTACCTAATCTGAACATTTCATATAAATGCAGTATGTGACATTTGGTATCTGACATCTTTCACTTAGCATCATCCATAGTATAATGTGTATCAGTACTTGATTCCTTTCTGTGGCTGAATAATATTCCATTGTGCAGACATACCTCATTTTGTCTGTCCATTCAGCATTTGAAGGACATTCAGGTTATTGCCACCTTTAGACAGTTGTGTATAGTGTTACTTAAAGCATTTGTGTACAAGTATTTGTGTAAATACCAATTTTTAATTTATTTGGCTATGTTGCTAGGAGTTGAATTGCTTGGTCTTGTGGTAATTCTATGTTTTAACGTTTTGAAGAACTGCCAGACTGTTTTCCAGAGTAGCTGCACCATTTTGCATTCCCACCAGCAATATACAAGAGTTCCAATTTCTCTACTGCCTTGCCAACATTTGTTTTTTTGCCTTAAAAAATTATAGTCATCCTAGCGGGTGTGAATTACATCTGACAGAGCAATCTTTTTTAAAAAGTGGAAAATTAGCCCTGGCTGGTGTGGCTCAGTGGATTGAGTGCCAGCCTGTTAACCAAAGGGTCACCGGTTTGATTCCCAGTCAGGACATATGCCTGGGCTGTGGGCCAGGTCCCCAGTTGGGGGGTGGGGGGTGTGAGAGGCAACCACATATTGATGTTTCTCTCCCTCTCTTTCTCCCTCCCTTCCCCTCTCTCTAAAACCAAATAAATAAAGTCTTAAAAAATAAAATGTAAAATTAAAACCTGTTACTTGCTTAACATACTTAAATGTTTTGCCATTTCCCTCACCCTCATTTTGCCCTTAGGATAAAGTCAACCTAAGCACATTTTACCCACAGTCTCTTCAGCCCTGCTGTCTTCTCTTAATTTCTTGAATAAGCCTTGCTCTAGTCCACCTCAGGGCCTTTGCATGTGCAGCTCCCTCTGCCTGGAACACTTCCTCTCTGAGCTTACCCCTCCCAGCCCCATTGTCATGCGAATAACTACTGTTCTCCGTAGATCTCAGCTTCAATGCCACTTCCTTAATGACTACCCATGTGGTAGTAGCTACGCTCCTCTGCTGGGGGAAAAAAAAGTTGTTTAAACCTGAAATTGACTATGGCCACTCCTGCCTGCTAACAGAGAGAGGGTCGCATAATCCTTAGTGGGAAAACTCATCTTTAAACTGGCCCCTTCCATTTACAGAGGGAGGAAAAAAAACTGAATTCTCTGCTAGTTTTTCTGTGCTGGGAAAGGATGGGACTCTTTATTCTGGGAGACTGATCTGCATAGTAAACGGATAGATGGCGCTTCTGAAGGGACTAGAAAAGCAAGAAGCTGAGAGACATGTGCAGAGTCCTGAGGCAGAAAGAAGACACCAAGTGTCAAGGCTCTGGCACCCACAGAGACCCAACCAGTGAAAGTCGTGCTGGGCACCAGGTGGCCAGGAGGCAACAGGAGTGTTGGATGTCAGTTTGGCTGTTGCACATACACCTCCCTCTTTCCACAGCTTCACTGGAGTTTCATAAATGTAAGCTGTGAGCAAGTGACTTCAGGGGAAGTCGAGGAGAATGAACCAAGTTCTGATGGACAGGACAGGATAGAGCAGAGGACAGTGGCCGGGGTAAGAGAAAAAAGGAAACAGGTGAATGAAGCAAAAACTCAGAGCCAGAGGTGGAAAAAGCCCTGAGGAATTCACAGCAATTTGGGGGAGGTCGTTGGATTTCCTACAGGACACAGGATAGAAGCCCCAAACCCGTTTCCGTCTCCCGGACAGTTTGACCTCAGCCGACCTCATATGGGGTATCTCCTAGTTCACTGTCGTCAGCCTGCAGTTACCTGTTCCATGGCCGCCTCCCCCACCAGGCTAAGCTGGCTCAGGCTGTCTGCCTTACTCACTGCGGCCTGGGGCCTGTCATTAAGCAGGCACATAAAGATGCTGGCTGGATGAATAAATAACTTTTTTCTGACCAGAATTAAAGGTGGATTGAAAAAGGAACAAAAGATACTAAAATGGGATAACTGCATATTTTTTTTATTTAGCTCTCCTGAACTGGAAATGGTTAAAAGTTCAAGATGCCTGAAGTGATAGGAATAAGTTTTCTTGTTAAAAGATTGAAAGAGATTAAAATTGCCTCATCAGAATGTCCCATAAATACATTAAAGTCAATCTGTCAGCTATAAAAATGTCAGAAGAAAATAAAACCCTGTGCTTATGACCTTGGAGAAAGGAAGACTTTTTCAACAGGACCTGGAAAAGCAAGTCATAACTCAGAGGTTGGGATAATTTAAAAATCTGTTCTACAAAAATAACTTAACAAAAATTTAATTGCAAGAATAGAACAAAAGCTTGGCACTGCCAATAATAATATATATTAAAACTAACAACAATTAATAACCTAATAAACTATTAAGCAAAAGAGGAATTACCCAATAAAAAAAATTAGGCCAAGAATTCCTCTTCAGTGAAAAGAAAGCAACAAATAGCCAGTAAGCATATGAAAAATATTCAACCTTTCTAAAATTAATAAAGTGAAAATTAAAATAAGACCCCCCCCCCATAGATTGGCAAAAATATCTGTTTTATAGCACTCTAAGCATTAGTGGGGACATCTAAATTAGTATAGATACTTTGGTAAATATATTGAAATTTAAATGTCCACCACTCACTGACTCAGAAGTCCCATTTCTCCACATGCACCCTACAGAAACACTTGTGTGCACAAGGGAACATGACAAATATGTTTACTGAAGCATTTTTTGAAATGGAAAGTTTGGATACCGTCTCAGTAATGACTAAATAAAATATGGAATATCTGTTGTGAAACACCATGCAGCGGCTTTAAAAAGAAGGTGGATCTCTGTGCACAAACATGGTTGTATCTACAAGGACATATTGTGGAGTAAAAGCCAGTTGCAGAGAGATACAGGTAATGTATGTATGTGAGTGCATAGGGGAAAAAAGACTAAAAAGACCCACACCAACGGATCCTGGTAATTTTCTCCAGGAGAAGAGGAAAGGGCGCAGTGGCCAGAGAATATTAGACTTCTGACCTATAATGTGTAAAACTTTTGAAAGACAAAATGTAATCACATACTGTTTTCATTATTAAAAACATTTACAATTAGATGCACAACAGTAAGACACTACCCAGCCATACGAAGAGACGGAATAATGATGCACAAAACATCATGGATGAATCTCCCAGATGATAGGCTAAGCAAAAGAAGCCAGGCACAAGAGTGCATTCTGAGTAAACCCATTGAGATAAAGTTCTAGAACAGGCAAGACTAATCTATATCTAAAAAAAAAGAAAAAAAAATCAAAGCTGTGGTTTCCTGTGAAGGTGGGGAGACTGATGGGTATGGGACACCAGAGTGACAGAAAGGTGGGTCGTGTGGACAAATCCATTCATTAAAATGACAGTTGTGATATATGCATTTCAATGCGTGCAAGGTTGACCTCAAAAATTGAACAATATCAAGTGTCTAACTTACTGTCATGATACAGTGCTTAAATTCTCATTTGCCCCAAATTAATCAGCCCTTCCTCAAACATGTTCAACCTCCATTTTCCTTCTCTGCCATCCTCTCGTTGATTATGTCACCCGAGCTCAGCGCAGACTCCACAGGATGATGGCCAGGCAGCTCTGGCCACATGCAGGAGCATGGTGTGCAGAAGAGAGGAACATGCCACATGTGTTAACTGTCGGTGGCTGGCAGCTGTTTTTAACTGCAGAGAATGCGTGCTGTGAGTGTTGCACGGCCAGTCCCGCAAATGGGACCATGAGAGGAATTGTGAGTCATATACTGTGCTAACTGATCAGCCTGTGTTTCATGTTCAGGAATCGGTTTACAGAGATGGGAAGCAGAACAGATGACTAGGAAAAGGATACCAGTTAAGCCTTTTAATTATGGAAAAGTTGGAAAGAGCAAAGAAACAAAAGTCAATGGGCATCAGCTCTTAACACATTGTTGACCATTCATGAAAAAACTTGTGTTTTCAAGCCCAAATGTTGTTGACTGATAACGAGTTAACTCATGTTTGTGCTTGCATTAGCTTATACAATTCTTAAAACTGAGAGTAATATAGGATTTTGTAAAAAAAATAGTTTCATTTTCATATTCAATTATGAAAAAAATAGCCAATGATATGGGGTAGCTTTTGTATAAAATTCCCGGTCAACAATGAGGAGGAGGCAGCATTAGAGCAGTTGTTCCGTGGCCTCTATGGGTCGTGGCCTTTTCAGATTAAGTCCTTTGTTTAAATCTTACAGGAAATGGGATGCTGATGTGAAATTCAGCAAAGATGGGACCTATGCTGGTACAGTGGGGAGAGGATCGGGGCAGGTTCCTAACAGGGGATACCAACTTCCAACCAAATAAATGGTAAGATTTAAAATGTAAAACACTTGGGAGTTGGTATGAGGATTCAGTGAATCATTGCATTAGAAACCCTTCTGGCATTAAACAGCAGTCCTAAGTGTTATCTGGGTGCAGCAGCAGCCAGAGCAATCAACGATGAGGCAAACTACAAGTTAGACAAGTTTGGCTTTTTGCAAACATTTTGTATTTAATTGTAGGTCGCAGGTTATAACCCAACCTATCTCAGCTGGAAGAAAAGGCAAAGAGAAAATAGAACAGTTTTACAATTTGATCCAGATTGATCGAGGATATGGTGGTTTCTTGCTTTGGGTTGGAGACAGATGGTGTGGACAGCCTGAAGACCCCAGCAGCCCCTGAGGGGACCAGACAATGAAGGAGCAGGCAGACAAGGAACGGAGGGAAGCACAGAGGCCAGAGCCCCCTTGCCCCAGAGCCACCCAGGTTTCAGACCTAAGCTAACCCATGGGCTCTTCTCCCTTCTCCTTGCTGTCTTGTAAACCTCATCCACTAATGAAATGACTGGCTGGAGGACTAGGCCCAAAATTATGTGAATATTTTTTAATAAAATATTTTCATTATGATAAAATATGTATATCTTAAAATTCACCATTTTAACCATTTGTAGGTGTACAATTCAGTGACATTCAACATCAGCAACGTTGTGCAGCCGTCATGACTATATCCAGAACTTTCTTCACTCTAAATATGTTGGTAATTTTTACCTCCCCTGACTTGCAAAATGATAATTCCATAATTTAATATTAGAGCTATAAGGTTCTTGGAGATTATCTCCAATCACCTCATTTGTACAGGAAAGGAAATTGATACTCATAAATAGTTTTTTCTAGGCCACAAGGCTACATTATGGTTGAGCTGGAACTCAAATTTAGACTTCTTGATTCTTAAGAGCTCAATCACCCAGGAATTGGCATCTGTCATAAACTATTTTGTTTCAACTATTTCTAGCTACTTAGATTATTTAGTATAATGTAGAGGTCATCTCTTAATAGGTGTCCCTTGGATATGTGAATTAATCTGATGACCTGAAAAGGCTAATAAATACCCCCACCTAATAAGGGCAGCCAACTTGAACATTATTGCCATATAGAGTGCCAGTTTTCTTTTCAAGAAAAGCCAAAAATTTAGATGTGTATGTGAAATGTTTTCATATTAAACATTATATCAGAGAAAAGAAGACATGTTTGGAGGTCACAGTCATTATTCAGAGTTAATACCTGCAGAAAGGCAGGTGTGCTGTGTATGAATACCAAAAAATATGAGTCCTGGTAGCGTGTAATAGACATAGAATAGATGTTTATTGGAAAAGTGAATAGTAAATGCATCATGAACTCACTCCATCACATTTTCTCCAAAGGCTAGAACACTGGAGATATTAAAGAAAAGCCTATAAAGAAGACTCTTATGTTTACGGGGAAGTTAGGAAATTATCCAATCAAGTCACTTATTTACTTATTCACTCATTGGTTTATTGATTCACAAATTCATTGATCGTATACTATGTACCAGGCTCTGTGCTAGATATTGGATATACAAAGAACAGAAATACACAGCCCTTGCTCTCCAGGAACTCACAAGGTCATGTCAACAACTATAATACAGTGTCATAACTGTTGCCAGAAAGATAATGCCTAGTTCAAGTATAATGCGAGTGCACAGGTGGGGAGATCTTAGGTCCTCAGAGAAAGGTAGGAGGGCTGGAAAAAACGAGAAAAACAAAATGGACTACATCAAACTAAAAAGGTTTTGCACAGCAAAGGAAATTACCAACAAAATAAAAAGACAGCCCACAGAATGGGAGAACATATACACCAATACATCTGATAAGGGTTAATATCCAAAATTTATAAAGAACTTACAAAACTCAACAACAGAAAAAACAACCCAATTTAAAAAATGGGCAAAGAACCTGAATAGACATTTCTCCAAAGAGGACATACAGATGGCCAATAAACATATAAGATGCTCAACATCACTAATCATCAGAAAAATGCAAATTAAAACCACAATGAGATATCTCATACCTGTCAGAATGGCCATCATCAACAAATCAACAAAAAACAAGGACTGGTGAGGATGTGAAGAAGGGGAACCCTTTTGCACTGTTGGTAGGAATGCAGATTGCTTCAGCTACTGTGGAAAGCACTATGGAAATAACTCAAAAATTAAAAATGGATCTGCCTTTTGACCCAGTGATCCCACTTCTGGGAATATATCCAAAGGAACTCAAAACACTAATTCAAAAGAATATAAGCACCTCTATGTTCATTGCAGTGTTATTTACAATCACCAAGATATGGAAGCAGCCCAAGTGTCCATCAATAGATGAGTGCATAAAACAACTACAGGACATTTACACAATGGAACACTACTTGGCAATAAAGAAGAAGAAACTTTTACACTTTGCAACAGTATGGATGGACCTGGAGAACATAATGCTAAGTGAAATAAGCCAGTCAGAGAAAGACAAATACCATATGATTTCACTCACATGTGGAATCTAATGAACAGACTGAACTAACAAGGAAAATGGGGACAGACTCATAGATGGAGAGCAGGTTGACAGCTAAGACAGGAGTAGGAGGTGAGGGGGTGGAGGGATTGACCAAAAAGGAAAAAGAACTCGTGGATATGAACAACAGTGTGGTGATTGCTGGAGGTAGTGCGGTATAAGGGGACTAAATGGTAATGGAAAAAATACAATAAAGATTAAATAAAAAATAAAATCGATAGAAGATATCCATTATGTAATGGAATACCTTGCAGTCATTTTTAATTATTTTTTAAAGAATAGTAATTACATGAGGAAATGTACAAAATATAATATTAAGTTTTGAAAAGAATGCAAAATTGTATGTTTAATACCAGATTTAAATATATATAGGAATAGATTAGTCTGCATGGACAAAAGTTAAAGTGAATATGCTAAAATGTTATCAGAGGATTTTTAATGTCATAATTACAAATATTTACATTTTTCTTCAGTGTTTTCCAAACTTTTCACAATGACTTTTTTTGTTGTTGTTAAAAAAAGTTAATTTACAATGCTATTTTGGGCACATGAGTTCCTTGTCTAGCTAGACAACTTGTCTGAGACATGTCCCAAAACTCTTCCTTTAAATCCGGAAGGTCATGGACCCAAGTGTATAAAATTACCCCACCCCCTTGCCTACAGTCATTTGGTCCCCAGCTGGGCATCTGATGCAAGTGCTATCAGTCAGATTACATTTCCTGAAAACTTGGAGGTTAAAATAATTCTCAAATCAAATGTCTTTTTTAATCGCAGAGAAATAAACGAGTGCTCGAGGGTGATCATTTTTCAGCTTTATGGACCAAGGAGGAGGGGAAAGTAGGCCTCAGAGGACAAAAAATGTTGCTGATGTGCAGAGAGAGGGGACAGATAGCAACCCAGTGATGCCAGACTCCAGTGACATAGGCGCTTCCGCTTTGGATCCTTCCTGAAGTCCTGGGTGCTACCCCTAAATTCCATTAGATAACCATACACCTTATAAGAGATCCCCCTTTTATGGTTAATCTGAATTGACTGGGCTTCTGTTACTTGAAACCAAAAGGGCCATCATATACAAATATCTTTGGTAGCATTAGGAGTAAAGCCAAGCTTATTAACCACTTCAAAAAGATCCTACCTACTCTGAGGATAAGAACTGCATTTCTCCACTCAGGTTTCCAGCACGTAGCCGGGCACGCAGTGGGTACCTGACATACACGCACCGTCTAACAGCCTCAAAGGATGAATAATGGATATATTGCTATGCCTTTACTCTTACTTGTGCTCCATTCCCATTTCATAATTGCATGAGGGGTTGTAAAAAGGACATCTCTGTCCTTTCTACAGAAACATTCTCAATATATGTGGCCTGGAAAGTGTCATCTTGTGTTAAATACCACTTATTTGGCTCGCAAATTGCCTTGTAATTAGAGCCTGGGCATAGCTAGAAACCTCTCCTGAATTGCTTAGGGCAAGGAGCTTCATTTGGAAAATACAGAAAGTTTGTCATCAAAGGGAAAGAATGAAAATTCGTTTATAAATGCAATCAGATGACACTTTCTACAGTTTATTATTCTTTTGACAGATATTCAAGAGCAGCCACAGTGTGCCACTTGCTGCCAGCCCATTCTCTATTTTAAACATCATGGGGAGTTACGGGGAAAAGGTGCAGGAGCATTTGAATTGGGTCTTTTCTCCCAAGGCAATAGGAAAAAATATGTATGGTATATAAATAGGGTAACATAAAAGTTTGAGGTTTTTTGACACAATGAAACTAGCTCAAATTTCTAAAGTTTCCAACAGTTCCAAAATACTACTTTGGAAATAGGAGCATATGTTTCCAGGTTGAGAAACCACTTGCATTAACAGCATTAGTGAATGTTAACAGCGTGAAGTCTTTAAGAAGTTATCTGACCCACTAAATTTAAATAGGAGGTTGAAAGGCTCTGGAAATTGTGTAATGTACTACCTTCAAATCACACTGTCAGGCTGTTCATTGATGAAGGGAGCTGCTAATTTAAAACTCACTAAAACACCAATGGCATATACAATTATATAAGCCCGAAGGGAGAAGTTGGTAGAGCCAACAGCAAGAAAAAGAAAACTGTGATTTACAGCCATCGAAATATTTTAAATGCATTAGCTTTAACTCTGGGAAGTAGACATGTCATTTTCACTCAAACGGAGCCTGATAATTTGAGGGCTAATACTTGTGCTAAATTTCTCTCTAGAATCATGAAGATGTTCACTGAGCCTCCACCACATGCCAGGCACTGTGCTTTGCACTGGGGACATGGCAATGAAGGGAAAGGACAAGTTCTGCTCTTATATGGCCATCCTGATAGATGACCTTCAAGTTAGGAACTGAAGGATGAGTCATTGTCCTGCAAACAAGGAAAGGGGAGGGGTTTCAGGCAAGGGAAGAGCATAGTAGAAGATCTGAATGAAACAGAAAGCTGGCTTTCTAACTCCTATAGGTTGCAGACCAACCAAACCTGGGTCTGTACTCCACGTGCCTCCTTTTATCGGGCTCCTGCAGTCCAGGGCACTGGATGCACCCAGGGCCAGGTACAGTGAAGGATTACCCCTGTAGCCCAGAGCCCACTGAAGTTACTCAAACTAGACAGCCCTAACTCTGCTTACCCTGCCTGCCTTTGCCTTTTCTACAGAAACCACCACCAAGGTGGGTGCTTATGTCTTCCCAACATTCCTTCTACCTCCCAACCACCCCTGGTGTTTCCCCCAGGGCTCGTGCGTGATGTGGCATGCCCCCCACTCTTGGAAACTGTGAGTAACAAAATATATTTTTCCCCAGTTTTATTGATATATAATTGATATATAACATTGTCATTCCATAACATTTTAGGTGTACAACATGATGATATATGTACATATTGCAAAATTAGATAACATCCATCAAACTATTTTTTCAGTAGCAGTCATCTCTTGACCTTTTGGCCTTACCTGAGTAAAAGCAAAATTCCTGGTATATTTTAAAGCAGTATCTTACTCACAAAATGTCATAAATTAATCAAAATTAAGAAAACATTATCAGGATAAATACTGCCAGAGCAAATATTGGTATGTAGACTACTATAAATACTTTGAATGCAAAACTGAAACAATACTCTTGTAAAAATGTTATACAAAATGTAGCGTGTGGCACTCATTTATTCAGCATATATTTGTTGATCACACTGTGTGCCAGGCACTGTGCTAGGAATCAGGATACAATAGTGAACAAAACAAAGATCTTATTACTGTACATTTTATGTTCTAGCAGGGAAGAGAGAGAATTTTTTAAAAACATAATGTATATAGATATAAAAACATGGTAAGCGCTAAGGAAAAGAAATTTGCAGGAATGGGGTAGTCAGGATAGGCCTCATTGAGGTGAGACTTGATCAAGGACTTGAAGGAGATGAGGGTCACATGGGTATTTGAGGGAAGAGCCTCTGGGCAGAAGGTACAGCCAATGAACGCCTCTGAGATAGGGTACTGGGTGGCTCTTTAAGGAACAACCATGCTAGAAGAGCGTGGCTGGAATAAAGTGAATAAGGGGAAAAGACAATATCAGAGGAGTGACAAGGTTAGAGGTAAGAAGTAGGAGGTGCGTGAAAGGCAGATTGTGTCAGGCCTTGTGCCGCGTTTTGGAGACTTTGACTTTTACTCTGAGACAGAGCCATTGCTTGAACATGCCAGGCATGCTCTATGCTCTACACAGGTTGGTCCCTCGCCTGGACAACCTTCCTCCTTATACCCTGCAATGTCAGCTCCTCTTGTCCCTTTCATGTCTTGCTCAGCTGTCACCTTCTCGATGCAACTGGTCCATTCTACCTGAACTCTAAGTTCTCTATATACTGCTCTTTTTTTTTTTTTTGACCGAACACTTACCATCTTCTAATATGATATAAATTACTCATTTATTATCTATTTTTCATCTGCCCCTACCAGAATGTTAGCTCCCCAGGGCAGAGATTTTTATTTTTGTTCACTCATGTATTCTGGGTACCTACAACAGTGCCAGCTTATAGTATTTATTGTCGAATTACAACATTATTATAGGGTGTATTTTATACAGGCCCTGTAGGAGCCCATCAGTTACATGCTGACCCCTGTTCTTCTGGTACACTAGGAAGGAGAAAATAGCCCTCAGATAAGTCTGGATGATAATGGCAGCTAAGATGCTCAGTCTAGGCTAGACACTATTCTAAGGGCATCACATGGGAGGAGGAATAAAAACTCTATTTTTCCCAGCATTTATCTCTCAGTCATGTATTTCCCTCAGTGACTTATTTTCCTAAATCAAATTCTTGCTTTTGTTTAATCATTTTTGCATTAATGGAAAAATAATATTTAAGGGAAAAATAATATTGTAAATAATAAACCCAACTGAATATATAACCTGTAATACCTAATTGAATATATATGCTTTGCAAGTACTTTCTGACTGAGGAAAAGGTGGTTCAATGTACCCAGCAAAACTTAATTCTACAAAATGGAAATTGGTTAAATTGGTCTTTCCAGTACTAGTTGGATATTTTTATTGCTGCACTAGTGGGATAATTTATATAGTTCTTTCCTTCTGTGTTCATCTTCCACGATGATTAAAAATTTAAATAAGCTTGCCAGTAGGGCTGTTTGGCAGCTGTTGTGCCTATTAAATAGAGAGCATCTTTAGAGCATTCCATTCAGCTAAGTGGAAAGAATTTTAAAGAAAACTAACCTAAGTGCCTGGGGAGTGAAGCGGTTACACATAATTCAAGTGAAAGTAATAGACATTGGATTTGTTGTGAATAGATAATATTGTAATGGACAAGAACTTCAAGTCTAGTTATAACCTTGTGATTCAACCGTCTTTATCTGTGGAGGATCCAGCTATGACACCAATTGACGTACCTATCTTTCTGTCTCTCCAAATACTGAATTCCCCATGGGCTGGTTTACGGTGAAAAACTCCATTACCTCAGTACTTGGTTCATGTGAAATATCTAGATGTCATAGGGCTATGTTATTTCTTGGTGTTTTTGATGGCATGTCAATAAGATTAATGATCTCTTTGTAATCTAGTTTTGTATTTATCAGAGGAATAAGAAATACTGTTCCTTCTTCATAGGGGCACTGTGGATACATGTAGAAAATCTCTAAAAAGTTCTCCTATATTAAGCTCCTCAAATATGTAGGTAGTACTCAGTTACTATTAAGAAAAATTGTGGTATATATTATCAAATATAGCTAGTATTTTTAC
Organism: Furipterus horrens; assembly: GCF_987537825.1. NCBI lineage: Eukaryota > Metazoa > Chordata > Mammalia > Chiroptera > Furipteridae > Furipterus > Furipterus horrens. Next base: position 46,538,749 of record NW_028327173.1, read on the forward strand.
TTAAGATACTGTATAAGGAAGATGCTTATTCCTAAAATGGGGGCTAGACTGGAAGAGAAGAATCACCCAGAACTTTTTGAAAAAGGCAGAGTCCTGAGACCCACTCTCAAATATTCTGATTCCATAGGCTAGGATGGAGCCTAGGCATCTGCATTTCTAAAAGAGTGCTCAGCTGATTCTGATGTATAACCATGTATAAGTGCCAGTGTACAAAGACATTGATATAGACCTGTTATAGACTTCTAGTCCCTAACCACTGCTAAGATTGTAAGCAACTTGAGAAGAAGGATTGCCTTACAGATCATTATATCCCCTTTGGTGCCCTGCACATAAAGATTTGTTGGCTCTTTAAGTTGAATTGCTTTGACACAGAAGTCATGCCTAGATGTGAACACATAAACACTAGAAAGCTTCATCCCCTCTGCAAATTAATGACCTTTGGCACAAAGCGTTCTGTTAGGGAGATGAGTCAGATATTCCCCAGCCTTATCACAACCCTTTGCAAAAGAGCCCATGGTTGAGAGTCAGACAGACCTGGGTGTGAGCACTGAATCTGCCCCTGACCACATGCACACCATGTATTGTACTTAACCTGCTGAATGGGCATACCACTAAAAATATGGGATAGTTGTCAGGATTAAGTAAGAAAGTATCTGTTGGGCCTTGACTCGTGTGACTCTGTTGGTTGGATGTCGTCCACAAAGCAAAATGCTGCCGGTTGGATTCCCGGTCAGGGTATATACCTGGGTTGTGGGTTCGGTCCCCAGTCGGAGCATGTACAGGAAGCAGCCAATCCATCTTTCTCACATTGATGTCTCTTTCTCTCTCTCTCTTGCTCTCTTTCTCCCTCCCTCCCCTTCTCTCTAAAAAGAAATAAATGAAATATTTTTTAAAGTGTATTTTGGGTACTTGCATTGGAAGGTGCCAAATAAATGTAAATTGCTTATACCATATCTCCATTTTCTTCTGTGTGGAGCTGAAAATCATGGTTCTGGGATGAAAACAGTGAGAGACCAGATTCTGTGCTGTGAACAGGCCATCAAAGTGAAAGCCAGACTGCTTCTGGATTACTATAGGTATTATGATTAAAATGAAATACTACCATTATTATTATAGCTATGCTCTGATAGCCCTCAATTGCAAAAGGGCAATATTTAACTAACAGTATTAGTTTCCTGAGTCTGCTAGAATGTAAAATCACAAACTTGGTGCCTTTAAACAATAGGGATTTATTATCTCACAGTTCTAGAGATCAAAAGTCTGAAATAAAGGTGTGGGCAGGGCCCTCCAACCTCTGAAAGTGCTAGGGGAGGATATTTTCTTTACTTTTCCAGCTTCTGGTGGCTTCCATCTTTACATGGCTTTCATCTTTGTGTCTCTGTGTCCTTGTCCTTTCCTCTTCTAATAAGGACACCAGTCACTGGATTTAGGGCCCATGCTAAATTCAGGATAATTTCATCCTGAGGTCCTTAACTAATTACATCTGCAAAGACTATATTTCCTAATAAAGGTCACATTCTGAGGTTCAGAAGGTGGACATAGATTTTGGAGGGACACTAACCATCTATGATATAAATTCCTAAATATCCCCCAAATTATTCTTTTTCCCCCCTAAGTAATATAAACCTCTATTTTTCATTAGCCACAAGGCTGTCTGGGATATTGAAAAAAAAGCTTCCTTTCCTAGTTGAAAGTATGATCATGTGACTAAGTTCTGTTTAATCAGAAGTGTGGTGTGAATCCTTAAAGGGAAGGAACATGCTCTCCTCTCTTCTTGGTCCTAGTTTCCTGAATGTAGACATGGTGACTTGATTTGAGTAGCCTTTTGGACTGTAACATAGAAGACACATGCTGAGGATGATAAGAGCCTGGGTCCCTGACAACCTCATGAAACTGATCTACCCTGGACTGTCTCCTATTGAGCTTTTGTGTAACAGAGAAAGAAATTTCTTCTGTCGTGCATAAGTCAATGTTATTTGGGATTAGTCCCTGCTACAGATAGCTGGACCTAATCCTAGCAAGTACACCATCTGTCCTCTCTTATATGATGGATTTGAAGTTTAAAACCTCAAGAAAATGTCAGAACAGTATCAATCATTTTAATAACATTTGTGGTAGTTCCAAATAATTTGTCCTCCCTTTCAGCATCTTATTGTCGTTAAAACTATATTAATTTAGTCAATAACTTAGTGAAACATTATGTTATGGTTATTGGTTTTGTTTACTTCCCAACTTCCTTCTAATGAGGCCAAGCAAATAAGGTAATTTTCCTGCGCTGGGCCTTGATATCGCCAAAACCCAGGAAGAGCAGACGCAGTATAATCTCCTCATGGCACGAGCACAGTGTGAACAGCACTCCCTGGAGATGGGCAGGAAGGTGGTTCCGCTGCTGGGTTCCATGTGTATGGAGGAAATAGAAGAAAAAGTATATGGTTCCCCTCATTTGAGGAGTAATAATCATCTTATAAGCTTAGCAGTGTTTAATTTTTAAATGATATGTCAGTGTCATATTCCTGGAGATAATTGCTCAGGGCTCAATCACAGACAACAGAATCCACTCAAGATATTGGAGTTTAAGAAGAAAGGATTGACTGAATGGATCAGCAGGAAGGCCTGGGCTGTGCCGCAGTAACCAACGGCCCCCAAGTCTTATTGTTGTAAAACAACAAAGGTTTATTTCTCACTCAGGCTACGTGAACATCACGAATTGAGTGGGGATTTTATTCTGTGGCATCATCATTCCAAGTTAATGGAGAGACCACTTTCCAGAACATTGATACTAGCCATGGTAGAAGGAGAGGTGATGTTTGCTCTCACTTCCCTGGTGCAAACAAGTACATGGCCAGCCCCAGCTCCCAGGGGGCAGGGTAGGGCAGTCCAACCACAGGACCAGAAAGCGACACTAATTGCTGGGGATCTAGGCTGCTCTTCCACAAATGACTCTCAGGACAACACTGCAGAACTGACCAACCAAGGGTGCTGCTGTCTCTGATTGTGATTCTAGGGCCACACTGCCTCAGCCACATTGTTTCTGAAACACTCTCTTATTTAGGTTTTCGAGGAACGTTACTAATTCCCAGATACCCTCAGAGTTAATGACTAGATACTAGAACCTCGGCTACCACTGCTGTGGAACAATCAAATGCCTCCAGAAGGAATTGTCAGACCCATGCTTTCCATTTCACAGTGGTCACTTCTATCTACAATTTTACTTAGATGTATCTGCTTGGTGGAAGTGAGGTTATATGTGGAGAATGATGAAAGGAAGTCTGAAACAGGAAGTGATGAACTTTCCAGGCTTGATCGCTTAGTAAAGGGTGTTACAAGGGGGGTGAAGAATGGAGTTGAGTGAGGCTTTCTGTATTATCTGCTGCATGTACACTCTGTTTATTCTTTCACACATTCCTCCATCCATCTCGTCATCTGACCCTGATTAAATTCCTGCTATTTTTAGGCACAGTATTAGATAGTTGTTGTGCCGGAAAGTTGAAGGGTGCGTGTCAGGGGCTGAGATGAAAATACTAACCTGGTTTTTAATTATGACCTATGACTATTTCAAGATCAAAGTTAGCAATTCACCTCGCTAAGTTTGAAATGGAGCTGTGGAAACACCTCTTTTTTGCACATAGCACAGGTTTTTTAAAAAGTCATCCCAAATTAAATAATTTAAAATGTGCGGAAGTGAAAAAGTTCACGCATCTGGAAGGGAGAGATGGTTGTGCTGACAAAGGACTGGAGCGGGAGCTGGAAAACAAAAAGCACTTAGCAGATTAGTTCCTTATGGACACTAACTGGTACCTTGAGGGGTTTTCCAATTATAAGCAATAAAATAAATCAAAATATACTTTAATAAGCTGGGTAAACAGCACCAGAGGAGCACATTAAGGCTTTTATTTACCACCAAGAGAATGAAAGTATGCCCTTGAGGATTCAGAGGGGTTTATAAGTGTTTAGAGCTCTGTGAAATACCTAGTCTGTTGAGCGAAAACCACAGCTGTCCAAGCACCATTGTTGTTCACGAAGAGACAGTATTCCGGTTCTTTTAAATTATTTATTTACTTACTTTTAGAGAGAGGGGAAAGGAGGGAGAAAGAGAGGGAGAGAAACGTTGAGAGAAAGGAACATCGATCCATTACCTCTTGCACATGCTCTGACCAGGATGGAACCTGCAACCTAGACATATGTCCTGACCAGGAATCAAACCAGCAACATTTCACTTTGTGGGATGATGCCCAGCCAACTGAGTCACACCCATCAGGGCGACAGTACTCCAGTTCTTCTTCTCCTTCCCCACCCCCACCACCAACACAGTGAACGGCATCTCACTCCTATCAGCATCTCTGCAGTGGGCGTGAACAGCCATTAAGTGGGGTTGTGTTCCATTGGAGGTGAAAAGTTACTGATTGAAAATCATTTCAGGCACACATTCTCCTGGCTGAGTGTGTGCCCGACTCTGCAGACTCGTGAATAAACGCCTCCCCAAAAAAAAGAAAATCATTTCATTGTCCATTTAATCTCTCATTCTCAACTAGTTCCTCTTTTATTAGTACTGAAACGTGGTCATGTCTTTCATTTTAAAAAATATACATTCCTCTTACCCCCAGGTCTCCCCCCAGGCACCACCTGAGCCCTCTTCCCTTCACAGCCACACTTCTTGATGCGTACTTGCTCTGGTGGCTGTCCCCATCGCCTGGCCTCCCTCTCACTCCTCAGCCCCTGTTACATGACTCCTTCCCCAGCCTTAGTGATGTCATCACATTTCATTCCAAATCCAATGGACACTTTGATGTCCTTATTTTTCTTGGTCTCTCAGCAGGTTAAAAAACTGTTGAACGGGTCTGTCTTTTTGAAACACTCTTTGGCTCTGGAGCCTGTATTTTCCTGCTTTTGTTTCTACTTCTTTAGTAGTTTGTCCCTAGCGCACTTAACAGATGGAATGAAATGCCAAATGGGACGTTCCCTGATGTCTCACATTTAAGCTGAAACCCAAAAGCTGAAAACAAATGACATGCACCCCTGTATTTAAAAGAGCAGTTTTATAACTTGCTGAACATGGACAGCTCTTGTCCTAGGCCCCTAACTCATCCAGAGATTCACTAGAAAAGCATTTCTTAGAAGAGAGTTGCTGACCGAGTTGGAAATGCTGAGGCATTGCTTTTTTCTCCTCGCAAACGGAAAATTAGGGGCATGCCACCTCATCTCAAGCCAGTGAGAGAAGCAGTAAGAAATTTGGGGTGAGTGCTTTCCAGAAATGAACACTGGCTTCTTAACTCCCAGCTGGATGCTTACTGAAATGCAAAATCTCCTTGTTTCACTTCCAGGCTGGTACCAGAGCCAAGCACAGTTTTTGGAGAGCCTGACATGGACCTCAAAGAGCTTAACAGTCTATGTGATAAAGACAGAGCTGTCTGGGAAGGCTCTGTCAGCAGAGGGAGCGGGGAGGATGGGAAGAGACAGTGGGAGCAGCCTCTGTTACCAAGGTTTGGCACAGTTCCTCCAGGCCAACGGGCCTCTTTGGGGGTATGGTAGTTATTAGGGCAGTTTTAAAAATATTGTGTTATGTTTATTTGTGTTTTTAAATTCAATTGTTGATACATATGTATATATTGACATTTTATTGTTCATATTTTTATATTCTTCTTCCTCCTTCTTCTCTTTATCCTTCTCCTTCTCCTTCTCCTTCTCCTTCCCCTCCTCCTCCTCCTCCTCCTCCTCTTCAAGAAGGCCCTTTAACATTTCATGTAATACTAATTGGGTGATGATGAACTCCTTCAGCTTTTTCTTGTCTGGAAAGCTCTTTAAATGTCCTTCAATTCTAAATGATAGCTTTGCTGCTTAGAGTAATCTTGGTTGTAGATCCTTGCTTTTCATCACTTTGATTATTTCTTGCCAATTTTTCTGGCCTGCATAGTTTCTGTTGAGAAATTAGCTGACAGTCTATGGGAACTCCCTTGTAGGTAAGTAACTGCTTTTGTCTTGCTGCTTTTAAGATTTCCTCTTTGTCTTTAATCTTTTGCATTTTAATTATGATGTGTCTTGGTGTGGACCTCTTTTAGGTTCATCTTGTTTGGGACTCTCTGCACTTCCTGGACTTCTTTGTCTGTTTCCTTCACCAGGTTAGGAAAGTTTTTTGTCATTATTTTTTCAAATAGATTTTCAATTTCTTGCTCTCTTTCCTCTCCTTCCCATACCCCTATGATGCAAATGTTATTTCACTTGAAGTTGTCCCAGAGGTTTTTTACACTATCTTCAATTTTTTGAATTCTGTTTTCTTTGGCTGTTGTAACTGGATGCTTTTTGCTTCCTTATATTCCAAATCGCTGATTTGATCTCAGCTTCATCTAATCTACTGTTGATTCCCTGTAAATTGTCCTTCATTTCAGGTAGTGTATCCTTCATTTCTTACTGGTTCTTTTTTACGATTTCTATGTCCTTTTGTATGCTATTGAAGTTCTCACTAACTTCATTGAGCATCCTTAAAACCAGCGTTTTGAACTCTGCATCTGATAGATTGCTTGCCTCCATTTTGTTTAACTCTTTTTCTGGAGTTTTGTTCTTATCTTTTGTTTGGGACATTTTTCTTTGTCTTATTTTGGCAATCTCCCTGTGTTTGTTTCTATGTATTAGGTAGAGTTGCTACATATCCTGGGTGTGGTACAGAGGTCTTATGTTGTAGGTGCTCTATAAGGTCCAGTGGCACAGCCTCCCTCATTACTCCAGGTATGCCCCTGACCCTGTGTAGGTTGTGTACACTGTCCTGTTGTAGTTGAGCCTTGTTTCCTGTTAGCACATCAATGGGAGGAATTTACCTCCAGGCTGATCAGCTGCAAGGACTGGCTGTAATTACCAACCACCTTGGAGGATTAACTGTGCAGGGACCTACCCCACAGAGCAAGACTTGCCTAAGCAGGATTCTGGTGCCCACTGAGTCTTCCCTTTCAGTGGAGGTGGTTGGGTAGTGATGCCGTAACGTGGTCTGAAGCTGTCCACTGGGTACACTAGCTCTGGGGCCTTCTGGGAGGTATAGGCCAAGGTCAGCTGCCACCTGTGTTTTGCCTTGGAACCCCCCACCATGAGCTTCAAAGTGATTTACAGATGGCTGCTACTAGCTCTAGGCTTGGCGATGGCCAAGCAAGGCCAAGCTGTGAATAAAGACCAGCTGCCACTAGTGCTGGGCCTGGGACCACTTACTGAGAGGTATGGGACACTCTGAGGCCACATGCTGTTTGTTTGAAAGATTTGAGCAAAGTCTCAAGCACGAGCCAAGATAGGCCATTTGTATGGCAAAACCACTGAAAACAGTTTGGGTGGACTCACACACAGGTTGGGTGAGGCAGGATCACAGGGAATTATCAGGTTGGGGTGAACAGTGTGAGCCAGGTTGATGGAAAGTCAGATTGGTGCCTGTTTGCCAGCTCTCGGGGAAGGGATCAGAAATGGAATAATGGCCTATGTCAGCACTTCTGTCTGGGAGAAAGATGCCCCTCTGCCTCTCACCCTAATGCTAGGCAGTTCACTTCCTTCCTGTATGTCTCTGGTGCCTTTTGAGCTTCTACCCAAGCAGTGGAATTCAGAGGGAGTGAGTCTATGTAAGTCCAAGAAATGCCTGGAACTCTAAAAGCCCTCCGTCTCCCTCAGCCCCAATCCCCACTGGTTTTTACAGCCAGAAGTTATGGAGACTTCTCTTCCTGGCACTGGAACCCTGGGGGAGTGACCTGGTGTGAGGCTTGGACCACTTGCTCCACAGGCGGGACCTCCACAGCCGAGACCTCCACAGCCGAGATATCCCTCCTGATTTTTATCTGCTATACATAGGTGTGGGACCAGCCAGTTCCATCCCTCCTACCAGTCTTCAGGTGGTTCCGAATGATGGTTGCTCTGTAGTTTAGTTATCATTTTGATGTATTTTTTTGGGGGGGGGGTGCAAGTACATCACTTACATATGCTACCATCTTGATCAGAAGTGGATATTGGATTTTCTGAGTCATGGAAGAGCATACTGTAGAAGTCTCCAGATGCTTGGGGAAGGATGGGGGATAAGTAAGTGTCTTGGCAAAGCTCACAGAGCCCCCACAAAAGAGCATTTTAACATCTGTCACAGGAAAGGAAATTTGATTGCCAATAAAAAGATAAATATGAGTTGGCCAAAAAGTTCCTTTATTTTCTTTTTTCTTTCCTATAAGATGACTCTAGTAGTGCTTAGTTGTTTTGAATTTCATTTGAAACAATTTCATTATTAGATTGTATTGTGACAGCTGTCCTATCAGCCTGCATTTTTTAAAAACATCTCAAAATAGGTGAATTTTGTGTAGCCATTTTTTAGTATTGAAGATACATTTTTGGCATATTATGCTTCATTATTTCAAGGAAGGTAAAAAATGCAACTGAAATGCAGAAAAAGATTTGTTTAATGTATGGAGAAGGTGCTGTGACTGATTAAATGTGTCAAAAGTGGTTTGCGAAGTTTTGTGCTGGAAATTTCTCACTGGGTGATGCTCCATGGTCGGGTAGATCAGGTGAAGTTGATAGCAATCAAATCGAAAGATTAACTGAGAACAGTCAATGTTATACCACGTGAGAGATAGCTGACATATACAAAATATCCAAATCAATAAAGTTATTGATGAAAATGAAAAATGCATTTTTTATTTTATGGAAAAAACTATATGAACTTTTGGCCAACCCAATAATTTTGCCCTGTTTTCTTTTATCCCACCTTTCTACATTAACCTAGAAGAAACCAAGAACCAGAGGAGGAATCGGGTAAATTGGCACAAAAAGAGTGAAAAAACAGGCCACACCCTCCCTCCACTCCATGACTGGGAACCAGAATCAGGCTGGGGCTGGAGGAAGGAAGAAAGCTTAGAGTGGTGGAAGCTTTTAGATGGAAGTTTTAATTTAAATTGGCCTGAACATTTTAGTGTATAAAATGGGACTACCTGAATATTGAGAAGTTGGAAAAAATTAATGGAGCATGCTCAAGATATTGTTCAAGGTGGATGGTTCGAAGGCAGTGATGGGCGAGAAATGAAGCCGTTTTCTGTGCACCCTGCCAAGTCGAACCAATTTGATAAACAAGCTCTTACTCCTCAAAAAGAAAATCTGACATGTGGGTAATCCTCAGGGTTTTATCCTAAGTCCTTTTCTCACATGCTGCTTTCATATGTTTATGTGGCTGAAAATTTCTATGGCTATGTTTTTTCCCAACCCTGTTTTTAAACAGAGACCACTCTTCTGAGTTGCAGAATTGGATCTATGTAATTGCTTACTGGGCAGTGGTACTTGGATAGCTCGTGGGAGGCCACACTAACTAGACTCATTATCATTCACCTGTGCCTGCCTAGCCCGCTCCTCCTCAGTGTTCCCCTTCTCATCCCAAGGTGAAAATCTTGATTTTTGCTCCTGCATAGCTCCTTACAACCAATCAATCACCAAGTCCTTTCTACTTTGCTTTCTAAATATATCTCAAATCTGTTCATTTCTCTCCATCCCCACTGTGATTACATTGGTCTGAATCATTGCCATTTCTCATTTGAGGAACAGTGGTGGTCTCCATCTGGAATCTCTGCTTCTAGTTTCACTGAATTCCAATCTTCTCTTTTCATTGCAGCTACCAGTACTACTTGTAGAGTCAGTCACTCTACAAATATGTACAGCATGCCTAACATGTGCCAGGGCCTGTGTTAAGCTCTGGGGATAGGAAGAACACACAAAACAGAGTCCTTGCCCTTATGGAATTTAAATTTTAATGAGAAGAAGGTAAATTTTAAACAAATGAAAAGATCTATAAGGTGGTCAAAATGATTTTAAAAACTATAATTATGTAGTTAAGTGCACTTGAAACTTTTCTGAATGTTACATTGAGAGAAATACAATCTATTCACTTAATTTAGTTAAGTTTGGAGAATTAATTTAGTGAGTTTGGGTTTATAAAGTAAGACACAGACAAGATTAAATTAGGCTATGAATTGTTTACATTTTGGCAATCACACAGTTAAGATAAACTAAGAGTGGGAATTTCACAACACAGATTAGAAGGTCCTGCTAGGGCTCTACTACCTAATGCAATAGTCTCTTTGTTCAGAAATCCTTTCCTTACCAACATTTGCCAATTCGCAGATAAGATGTTGCTTTGATGTGCTACCATAGTCCCTTTATGTTCTCTTTCATATCGTTATTTTACTTCTTAGTTAGTTGTTGTCTTGTTACCAAACAGAAAGGGGTTCTGCTGCCTGCTGCCCATAGTCAAATTCTGGAGGCAGAGCTTTGGTGGAAAAGGAGGAAGGAGTCTTTTATTCAAAAGCTACACAATTTTGAAAGAAGGGCAGGCTTCTGCCTCAGAGCCTATCCCCTCCAGAACATTCAGAGAAAAACCCTGCCACCCTCTGCCAGATCAGTCCAAGGCTGCACCTGGAGTTCCTTCTCCCACTTAAAAGTACCACCGTTTGGGCCCTGGCTGGTGTGGCTCAGTGGGTTGAGCACTGGCCTGCAAACTAAAAGGCTGCCAGTTTGCTTCTCAGTCAGGGCACATGCCTAGGTTGTGGGCCAGTCCCCAGTTGGGGATGTGTGAGAGGCAACCGATAAATGTTTCTCTCACACATCGATGTTTTTCTTCCTCTCTTTCTTGCTCGTTCCCCATTCTCTAAAAATAAATTTAAAAAATATTTTTAAAAATACTATCCTTTGGAAAACTGCAGGCAGTTCTGAGTCATCCTCCAAACTGCTCCGCTTCTTTCCCCATCACTGCTGGGCCTCGGGGTCCTTTCTGGAGTCTGTGTGCACTGCCCATGCTGTCAGCCACCATCACTGCTGCTCGCACCAGTGGGGGGGGGGGGGGGGGGACGGTGCCTGCCGGTCCCCGAGCACTCTGGCCTGTGTGTCTGTGCCACGGAACACAGAGGAAGAGAAGAGCAAGTCTGCCCTCCCTCTGTTTAAGTCTCCCAGCACAAGCTTCTACATACTCTGGAAGGATCCAGCTCCTCCAGCAAATCCTGTTCTTTTCCCAGGCTAGACTGACAGCTCTTCACCTCCCCCTGCAACGATGCTACCCTTTAGGTGCACATGCCTCTCTGTCTTAGAGTTTCCCTTTCAATCCGGAACTGGAAGTGGGTAGGAGGGCTTTTCCCTTATCCACACATTTCACTAGACTTGCAGCAGACGCCATGGATGGACTTCCTCCTTCAGAGTCTCTTCCCAGAGGCAAGGAATCTGTCTCATGAGTTAGGTTGGTTACCAGGGCAACACGATGGCTGCCCACTAGCTTGTTTACCCTTTACCCAGGAACACAGCCTCTCCCAAGCTGTCTCTGGGCCCCTCCCCTCTGCTCCCAGCACCATGTCCAGTATTTGTCTTGCCTTATTAGATCTCCAACAACACTCCACACCTTGCCAAAAATACACTTGCTAACTCCTACTTAACCTATAGGTCTTAACTAAAACTACTCTCAGTAGTCATGGGGGAAAAATATATAAACCCCTGGTACTCACAAGTTTCCCCCTTATAAAGTTATTTGATAAAGAAACTAGGCTCCTTGGAAGGTATATGGTACTAGAACTTAGGGGAAGAGAGAGCAAAAGGAACCGAGTACATCTTGTTGTTTTCAAAAACTAAAGGTGTTTTCATAAATGCTTAAAACCTTAGAGAGAGTATAGACAGGAAAGCTTAGTCACTGGACAAAAAGTGACATATTTTGTAACAGAACCCCTGGGCTGCTCTGATTGAAACAGAACCCACAGGCTGTTTAGTTAGGGGCCCGATTGCCCGCCGCCAGAATTATAACTCTCAATACCAGAGTTTGGTGAAAAGAAAAAGAATTGTTTATTTACACAAAGCCCTGCCTCCCCCTCCCAGACCTGGCCAGTCTTAGGAAAGTCAGAAACACCGTTTCCCTACTTCCTAGGCACAGTTCAGCTTTACCAGTAGCTGCCAATCACTCAGTTCTGATTGGGGAGGTCCTTTCTGTGCTGTGGTGCCCTCCAGCTCTCAATGCAGGACCACCTGGATTCTCAGCCTCCTTGCGAACTGTCTTCTTTCTGTAAACCCGGTGGATCTCCTCTCCTTCTCCAAGCAGCCTGGCAAGAGCCTCTTCTTAAAGCCGCCTGGAGACCCCTGCTCCAAGCCAGATGGAGGGAGCCCACAAGAGCCAGAGACTGAGGGCGTGAGGGCCAGAGAGAGCCTGAGAGAGAGAGCCTCCTAGAGCCAGAGCCAGCCCAAAATGTCCACCGCTCCTTCCCTTTTCCTCCCTGCCTCCTCTCTCCCCCTGCGTCCTCTCGCGCAGTGGGTGTTGCAAACAGTTCTGACCATTCACAGAACTCTACGTAGGCTCTGTCTGCTTCTTCCGTAGAGCCCACAGTCCAAGAACCCTCCCATCTTCCTGAGTCTTGGAAGTAAAGCGGATCTTTGCAACAATGTATCCAGCCACTAGCTCCAGGCATGCAAGGGCATCCTGAAAGCTGCTTCCTGCTCCCTATCTCCCAGCCGCAAACTCTGGGGTTTGTTTTTGGACTCCCCTGTTTCTGTAACAATTTGACATTTAAAATGATAACAATATTGGAAGATATTGAGTCTTTCCAAGAAGCCCTGAGCACATGGTGATATCCCAATAGTAGAAGTGCTTTTAAAAATTGTTAAAAGAATTTGAGATTAATAAATATGGACTGTTTGGGTTTAATACATATTTATTCTTTAATGAGTGAATAAGTTGTAATTTGATTCAAATACAAAATGGTCATTTACATGAAAATGTTTGCTATGGAAAATAAACAGTTGTGACTTGGGAAGTATGTTCACTTATTGTGTTAACATAATGAGAATCTTTGAACCTGGCTATCAGACTTATGATAAAAAATGGATATGAGCTATAACAGAGGGATTTCTATATTCAAAGAAGAAATTCCTCTCTGTGCTGTTAAACTTTAGAATGAGTTATTGACTGTTGCTTGAGAAGCTTTTCCTCCTATCTGGGTTGTATTGTGTACAGTTCTGCCTGAAGGCAGAAGAATACAGCAGAGATAATTTCCTAAGACTCCTTCAGGCATATGATTCTCTAAAGTGATCATTATGAGACGGTCCTAGATATGCCTGTACTGTGTTAGACTCAATTCAATGAAACTTCGTGAAGGGACATTCTGTAAGTGAAATATTTATAATTACATTAAATGTGCATTTGCATTAAAGATACAGATTCCTATAATGATGGGTGCCTGTGGCACTTCAACAGTATATATGGAATTATCACTAACCTACTTTACTGAGGTTTTCTTTGCCATGCCCTATCTTAGAATATTTTTCTGTGTTAGAAATAAATTCGCCAGCTGAAAAGAATATTAGGAAAAAGACCTGTGCTCATGTGAAAACTATTCTAGAATAGCATAACTTCAAAGGTTTGGTTTCTCTTATTGGATGAATAAAAGCAAAATGCTGCCCACAGCGGACGACTGAATGCAAAAGCAGAAGGGGTAATGGAATATTCCAACCAAAAAAAGAAATGGAAGAGCTGGCAAGAAACCTGGAATACTGTAAAACGGAAGGATGTAAAATTAGCTGAAGCCAGAGGCAGTTGTAGGAACACCCGTTTTGAGTGGGCAGCTCAAATGCTAATGATTCTATAAGAAAGTCAGGGCTTAATTAGAAAATCCTAGGAATTCAGATCCAGAAATATGTTTGGGAAGGTATGGGGAGAATTAACTTGAAAACCCCCACCTCAGCTGGCTCGGAAAGGACTTGGAAATGTAGAATGTGTGAAGGGAAGTTTAATGTTTTATTTTTAACTGTCTGCTAAATTAGACCAGATAATTTATGCATTGACAATGTGGAGCACCTGTTAGCTTGGCTTTAAACACAGTAATTGTCCAAGGACTGTAATCCACTACTAATCAATGATAAGACTGTTGTCCGGACTGAGCTAATTAGATATGGTCTTAAAAGTGGGCTTGAATACCATATTCCAGTATAGACTGACAAATTTAGCACAGAAATATGCTGGAGGCTGAAGACTAAAGGGACAAAACTGAGGTAGCTTAAATAAGGTGGCCAAGGAATAAAACAGAAAGACAAAGATATATCTAAATATCAAAATTGAAAAAAAACCAATTTTTCCCAGTTCAGGTCCTCCAAGAAGCAAGACATCAAGATAGAATGAGATGAGCAGGACATGTATTGAAGGAAATGCCTTTGAAGGATAAAAGGAATGGGAGCAGGAGTAGATGGGGTAGGTGCTCAGGTCACAATAGAGATCTGACCCCAGTGGAAGAACAGAGGGAAAAAGGAGGGTCTTGTAGAAAGAGCCTCTGACTGCAGTGCAAATAAGTTCAGTGGCCAAGTGCTCTGCCGAAGATGGCTAGAGCTGTCATGCATTAGGGGGAATGGAATGGCTCTAGTAGCCCCATTCTGTTTAGTGACTAGCTAGGAGCAGTCCAGGGGAAGCCTGGGCTCAGTACGCTGTGCCAGGTCTCACAAAACACAGCAGCTGGAGCTAGTCAGCCAACTACACTCTTCATGGCAAGTTCTTTGGAGCAGAGATTGAGTGGCATATGAGCATGGCTGCTCTGGTCCACTCCTTTGTGCCTCTCAGATTTTGTTAGCCATGTATGTTTGGGGAGCAGCTTTTCCATCACTCCTATGAGCCTCCGGTTCTGAGAGGAAGCTTCAAAGAGGGAAATTAGTGGGAGAAACTATACTCCTAGATGCTGCAGCTGTCATTCCTGGTGGCCTACCCAGTAGTGTGACCCAGACCTTTATTCCAGAAGAACCTGATTCCTTGGCAATCAATATCTTCTCAAGTCACTGTTGCTGCCTGGGTCCATTCATAGTTATAACTGGTCAAGGGAATAAAAAAGGTACCCAGATTGATCACCTTGTGGAAATGCAGCTTTACATTCTTCTGCTGTTCTAGCTCTATTACCCCCACGAAGATGGTGGCTTCTCTTCTTGCCTACTGGTTACTGAACACAAGAAGTTCAAAGTGCTCATGGAGCAGCTATAATTTATAACTAAATAGGACCTTTGCTGTTCCCTTAGTAAGAATATGCTCCTTTGGGGATGAGAACCTCACTCACTCTGAGCTCAGAGTTTCCTCCAATTGGTCCCTGGGGGTGATGGCAAGGGGGCCACCACTGTTCCTTTCTTGGTAGTCTGTATTCATACATCCTTTCACTTGGAGATCCTGTACCATATAGAGGTCTCTGATATACTATATGCTGTACCCTAGGTGTCACCCTATTCTTTCAGTATATTGCCTCTGAGTTGGTTTTTCAGCTATGCCTTAGTGAGCTCTTCCAAAATTCTATCAGGCTGACTACTTTAGGATGGTGAAGGATCACTGGATATCATGGTCAAGGGCCCACCCTTGCACCTGCTTCACTGTGAAGTGGGTTCCCCAGTCAGATGCTATGCAATATGGAATTCCATGCTCATGAATCAATAATTGTGTAAACTCCTGGATATTGACACTATCTGAGGGTCCTAGTCAGAAAAGACAGACCCAGACCTAGAATAGGTATCTGTCACTGTGAGCATGAAATGCTGGCCCTTTCAGGACAGAAAAGCTTAAGATCTCAAGTGCCTGTTGGTCTCCCAGAGGAAGAGTCCAACACTGAAACCTGCCATATCAGGTTTCAGTGTTGGTCTCTGTTGCTGGTAGCTTGGATATTCTGAGGCAACAATAGTTAGACTGGCCTTAGTAAGTAGGTGTCATGCTTTGAGGCCCATACATAACCACCATCTTTGACACTATGGCCATTGCATTCATGTGCCCATTTTGTCATTTCTGGAACAGCCAATGATGAAGGCTGGCTAATATAGACTTAGTCAAGTAATTTTGACTAATTGGTTTTGCAGTGCCTTTTCCAAAGTAGATGCTCCCCAATGGGCATTAACATGCAACACAAAAATCTTCACACTTCATGTCCGCTCCCATTTGCTCATCCACACACTTCCACTACAACCTCCTCATCTCTCATCTCCCTCTGGTAGGACTCCTTAAGCTGAAGCCTATACTTGCTTCAAAGCTCTTTCCTTCTCCAGTTTCTACTCAAAGCTGGTAGTCTTCCATGTCACCTGGTTGATAGGCTGGACCATAGTCCCAATATTAGGTGTACATTGGTTGCCTCCAGAACTCAAAGATGTCCATCAAGTGTTGTGCTTCCTTGTTTGTAGCAAGAGATTTTACATGCAGCAACTAGTCTTTTACTTTGCAGGAGATGTCTTTACCTGAAATGGCAGTCTCTGGGATTACATAGATTTTCTCTCCCACCTTCTTCTGAAGTTCATGCTCCTTACCAAGGCCTCCAGCATACACACAAACTCTTGTTTGTCCTGCCATATCAGCCTTACAGTAGTCCTCTCTATATCGCGGTTCACTTATCGCGGCTTCACTGTATCGCGGGATTTTATTTTATTTATTTTCAAGTATATTTTATTGATTATATTGTTAAAATAGTTCCAATGTTTTCCCCTTTGCTCCCCTCCGCCCAGCACCCCTCCTCCCCCAACAATCCCCCCCACCAAGTCCATGCCCATGGGTCATACATACAAGCTCTCCTGCCTCACCCTTTCATACATTCTTCTTCTTCTTTCTTTTAAAATACTTAATTAATTATTTTAACAATAAAAAATAACAATCCCTCCCTCTCAGACTTAAGACCCTTTATAATCTTATAAAGGACAATGGGCGAAGGTCTCGAGCTCCTCTAGCTGCTTCAAGCTGGACATGGTTGTCGTCCTACCTACCCTTGGGTCCAGAAATCCCTAATAAGAGTGGGGGTGTGGAGGGGAGGGTGGCCTTCCCACATGGGGAAGGATCATGCAGACTCCAGGTCGGTTGGCTGTCCCCAGACAATGGCATGCTTGATTTAACAGGCTGGCATCCTTGTTGTATTCTGGAGGCAACAGATTTAGCAACAGGGTTAAAAGACATCATTCAATTCATAACCACTAGATGACAAAAGACAGGTATTAATTTTTGAATGTCCCACATTAGGGAAAAGAAGGGCTTCTTTGGAGGAAGGTGTGCCAGGTACATCTCACCTGTCCAAAACCCTTTTGCCCATTATACTTAGTTTGGGCTGAGGGAAATATTTTAGGTTTCCCCCCTCTCAAACCTCTGGGCTCTTTCTGTCCAAGCCATTAGGACAGAAAAGAGAAACCAGTTCTAAAGTGAAGCCCACAGACCACCCGATTCTTCACCAACCCAGCCACTTAGTTCAGCCAAACCATTGAGTCTCAGGAGGCAGCGATGCAGACAGGATTAATGAGGCCTATACGTACAGACGATCACTCAGGTAGTGAGGTCATAGGATTATGCCCGGTCATGTTGTGATGTAGCGGCCTTTTCTGTCTCTCCGTGGTTATAAAACTTCTCTCCAGCTCGTGTTCGGTTGGTTATTCCAGATGATTTCTCCAAAATTAAGTTGTAAATCCAGACTAGTTCTGGGAGGAGGTTAGTGTAGCTTCCACTTACTCTTCTGCCATCTTGTTTCTCCTGTATCGCGGGATTTTTAAAAATATTATATTTAATTATCACAGATTATCATGGCTTAGGAAAGTGGTTGTTTCAGAGGCTTCTCCAATATGATTGTTATTATATTACTAGTCAAGGAGCCAAGTGAGTCAAATTTCAATGAATGATAACCCTAATTTTTTTACTAAGGGTGCATGAAGTACCCACCAACTGGGTTCATAGACGCAGTAAACCCACTATAAGCTAGATTCCAGCCAGAATTGCATATGTTACTGGGTCCCAAAGCCCCACTAACAGGGGGTTGTGATGACACTTTAGGTTTACAGATATAAGTGTCAGTTATGGAAGTGTGTCTAAAAGTCCTAAATGTGTATGATTATTCTCCTTTTTCTTGTGCCTAACCACGTGAGTAAATGGCTCGGTTGGTTCAGGACTGGGGAAATCATTACAGTTAATAATTGTCACGGTATTGCAGGGTTCTTCCTTCTTGGGACATGGCCAACTCTCAGTCATTGCATTCTGGATCTGCAAATTGTCTCAGGTCCAGGAACTGAGCAATGAATTAAGTATTTGTACTGGGACAACTATTCTTATCCTCCTGCTTCTTGGGTCTTGCTTGTTTCTGATTATAGATGCTAAAGCGGAATTTCATTAGTTGTCCTATTTTGCCCAGGGGGTCCCCAAATTCTAGTAAGCATTTCCACAACTTCCTGTGGCTCATGCCTCCTTGTCAGCTAGCTCAACTTTGCTGGTAGTTATAGTAATGGTGGCCTCCTGGCTTCTGGTAATTAAGCTTTGTTATGTGGCTTCTATTATTTTGGAGAGCTATCATCCCCATTGCTATTAATGAACCCAAATCCATGACAGCTTCATTCCTGACCTGCAAGGATAGCCACAACAACATGTTTTGATGATGCTTGTGCCCCTCCCACAAGGGCATTACTGGTAGCCTGGAGGATGGTGTATTCTCTGGACCCTACTGTGGAACATAATTCTCTGGTGGGTCCTCTGGCCTTGCATTATGAATTTATTGCAGCATACCCCTTCCCGCGACCTGTTTTATTCCTTCCTTTAACATCTGCCCTGGAAACCCAGGCATTTCCCCCATAGCATGGGGCATCACCTTTTCAGCTTCTAAGAGCCAGCCTACTCTGAGTTTGCCCCTTTCCTGAGGGAGGAGGGTGTCCTTACAACGCTGTTAAATGCAATTTTTCAAGAAAGTGCTCCAAGTCAAATGGGCTCTCCTTCTCTCACTGTGCCTTTTACTGTTTCATCATTTCTCAGTTTCTTATGATCCCTCTGTAGGGCATCAATAGAACTTTAAAATAACCAGCCAACACTACCAGCATTGCAAGCCTTATTCTCCCCATATCTTTCAAGTGCCTAAATCTTCAAGCTAGCAAAGCTGTTCCCCTCTACCAGGATGCATTCCCAGGTCACCAGCAGTGAAAGCTTCAGCAGTTTTGGAACTGCCTTCTGCCAAGGACTACCTGTCCCCTACCTTCCACTCAGGATGAGGTCCTACCGGCCAGCCAAGCACAAGTGAACCTAACTTGACTGCCTGCTTTCCTGGACCATTTTTTTCCCCCAACTATGTCAGGAGGGTCCTCTGGGTAGCAGACACCAAACCAAAATTAAGCGTGCATACAATGTGTTAGGAAAACATCTGTGAAGGATAAAGGGGAGATGTAGCAAGAGTAGGTGGGAGAGCCTTCAAACCACAAAGCAGGTCAGACACTTGTGAAAGAAGAAAGGGAAGAAGAGAAGACTGGGTAGGAAGAGCCCCACGCTGCAGTGCAGCTCTGAGAAAGTCTTGATCAGGTAGGACATCCCAGAGCCAAGACTGCCCACAGAGGAATCTTGGGTGAGACAGAGATGGCCCAGCTCTAGTACCTCCCCTGCATTTAGTTATTGGCTGGCAGCTTCCTGGAGCAAGGATGGCCTCAATATGAAAGCTGTGAGCCTGGAGCTATATATAGCAGCTAGGTGAATGCTGTCAGCCAACCACACATCCTGCGCTTCTTGAAGGGAGAGCTGAGTGGCACACCATCACAATCAAGTCTAAGTGGTAGGAGCAGGAAGAAAAGAAGCCAAGACCAGGAGGCCAGGTGGAAATGGAACGGGAGCTTGCCAAAGGAACATTTGTATAATAAGCATGGGCATGTGCAAATTTTGCCTTATTTACCTGTGTTTGGATTTGGTGGGCTGGTTTAATGTTACAACAGGCATGAATGAGTCTGTGAATACATGGGTTGCCTTGAAGTATGAGCATTGACAAGAAAGGAGACAAAAAAAATCTATAAAAAGCAGACAGAAGAATTAAGAAGGCATAGGTTTGAGAAGCCATTTAATACAGGAGGAAATCATCATAGCATCCTCCATATACCTGGAAAGCAATTATTCTATTATTGAATTCATCACTAAAAACATAAGTCAGGGTGTGTAGCATTTGTTTTAAGGAGTAAATACATACTCTTTAGTATATGTACTTTAAAAACAGTTTCAACAAAATGATTTTTAAATGTCATTGCATTCTACATAAAAACTTTATCATTTAAAAATATGTATTTCCTTGCTCTATAGCTGGGTTATACTTTATTATCTTTCAAATATTCATGTGCCTGTGGCATGGCTTTTTCCATAATTTACAGCTCCCACTTTAAAAAATTTCATTTTTGTTAGAAAGTGTACTATTTTCTTAGACGTCTGTAAGTCAGGAAGCAGAGCTTCAAGAGAATCTAAACTTCAATGGTGAAGAGTAAAATTCTTTTTGTATTATACAATTCAAGGTTCAGGGGAAATGTTTGTAGTTTACATATTTACAACTTTCAAGTTATATTTCATAACTTTAGAAATTTTGTATAACAGGGATGATAAATAATACCCACTCCGGATGGTGGTTGTGAGAGTGAAATATACATGAATCACCTCTGTGGACTACAAATTTTAATTTCCTGTTGAATTCTATCAGAGGACAATCTTTCTGCTTCCTGGAGAAAATTAAATTAAATTCATTTTTAAAAAGCTGTCTCTGCCCCTACCACTTTCTTCTCTCATGCAAAGACCCTGACGCTTCCTAACTGCCAAATCCAAATTCTCTTTCCCGCCCTCATTCTGTTTGTCCTCTTTGCTGTGTCAACAAGTTGACCATTCTCCTTCTTAAAACGTTTTCCTTCCTTGGCGTCTTGGAAGCCACTCTTTCTTGTTCATTTCCAATCTTTTTTTTTTTTTTCTTTCTTTCTTTCTGATTTTGGTTTCTTTTACAGCTGGTGTGTCAGGGAATACAAGGCCGTTAGCGGGAAGGAGTAGGTGGTGAGTCAGTTCAGCATATGATCCAAAAAGGAAGTCAGAAAAGCAACCAAACTCAATATTGTGGAGATACCGAAGCTGAGGAGAGGACGTGCCAGGACTGGTAACTGAGCGGGAACCAAGGATTAGGAGCTAGAGCGCAAACGCCACTAAGGTAATGGAAAACAGAAATATATGAAACAATATCTAATGTAATCCAAGTGTGTTTGCCAGACACCTTTTGCATTTTCACCTGGCTCTCTTTACATGGGCTGACTACTTAAGGAGTATAAGCAGAGTTTTAACAGGACTGCCAAGTACTTCCCATGTTTTTTCCTTGCTGGCCTTTAAATGTTGTTCCCTATGGTCCTATTTCTTGGACTTCTCCTCCAGGCTACACACTTAGTCCGAATGATCTCATGCGGTCGCATTTTTTTAAACTACCTGGTTCTCTAACAAGTTTTATACTGTCTCCTGGGTGCTTTTGTCTAGCTATTCCACAGTGTCTGAAGCTCAGATGCCTGAAGTGAGCTTGGTATCTTTAGTTCCTAAGCTGTCCCCTCATTAGCTGCAGCATTACCACCAGTCTCACCTCTCCTACTAGAAACCATGATACCATTGTTAACTTCTTTCTCTGTGCTGACACCCTATAAGTCACCAAGGCTTTTAAAAATGATTAGTAAGTACTTATTATTACTATTAATATTACTATGATTGCCTTTTTATCTAGCCCTTGAGCTAAGCACTCTGCAAAAGCCCTTTATATACATTACCTCATCTAATTCTCATAATAGCCTCTAATAGCCTTGTGGGTGCTGTTAGTATCTGTTTTAGAGATGAGGAGTCTGAGGCTCAGCGTATTTGAATTATTTTCTCATGGGCTTTAAATAGGTTGTTTCAGTTACACTGAATTGAATGCAGGTATTTTAACTCCTGATCCTGCTCTTTCCATCACTGTGTTCTGCTTCTACTTTGCTCTACTGTTTTCTATCAGAAAACCCTCACAAATCCATCCCTTCCTCCAGCTATAGTTACACAAATTCGCATACCTGAGCTCCGAAGTCAGATGGATTTGCCCTGGAATCCCAAGGCCCCTGTCTGCTATGTGACTGCACAAGCTACCTTC
The DNA here is from genome assembly GCF_987537825.1 of Furipterus horrens. NCBI lineage: Eukaryota > Metazoa > Chordata > Mammalia > Chiroptera > Furipteridae > Furipterus > Furipterus horrens. The sequence goes on from NW_028327173.1 coordinate 46,560,621, forward strand.
TCTGCCTTAGATTTCTCATTGGTATGTACTATTTAGGTATGTACTAGCTGCATCACATGTTGATTATAGGGTTTAAAATTAACTAGTATAACAAAACAATAAAAGCTTAGGTAACCTATGAAAAGTTCTGTATATTTAATACAATAGGTATCCTACGTAACCCATGTAAAGCTTGATGTACTTACTATTATTCTACTCTAGTACAAGCCCTCAGATATTTTTACTTTGTTTCAGAAGATTTCTAATGTGTCTCCCTGACATCAGACCTTCTAAATTCTTTCTCTCCGTTATTGTCAGAATTATTTTTTAAAAAGCTAAATCCGATTATGTTATTTCCCTGCCTAAGAGCCTCTGATATTCTTTTTCTCTTTTATGCCACACTAAAGCATTGATTTAAAATAGAATCAACTTCTTAGCATGGTAGGACATCTTCTACCTTACTCATGTATTTCCTGCTACTCTCCTAAAAGTAGCACAGCCATAATTAATACCAAACTTATTATTTCATGGACACACTAGCCTCTTGGGTGACATCTTTGGGGCTCTCTGCTCCCTATTTCAGTACATGCCCCTTATCAACTAGAAAACTCGGTAGGTTCTATTATCTCCCTGAATTCCTTGAAAACAGTTGAGTCAAAGTAATAAGGAAAGATAGCTGTATTTGAAAGCTAGAACAATGTTTATTCATGTGTGTGGTACATGAAACCAATATAGTGTCACTCCAGCAATGAAAAATACCAGAGTGCTGTATCAGGCAAGTGTATATTGTTTTGTGACATCTTTGTTTCAACTGTATGTTGTATATGTTTACTGGGTTGTGATGTAAAATATATTTCCCACATGATATTTATTTCCCACTGGATTGGATCCTACAGGACACAGTGATATTATTCAAGGAGTGGGATCAAGTCTATGTAGCCACTTAGTAAAATTGGTTTAATAACTTGATAACATTGTAATCATGTCCCACTTAAGGCCCCAAACCCAAATTACATAATCATAATCCCCAAAGCATAATAAACACCTGATTCATTCACCAGATTTGGCTTTAAATAACATTTAATTATTTGCAAAAGTCAAACTCATCTCTAAGAGATGAACATTCACTACCACAGAAACTATGCAGAAGAGTTTGCCATAGAGTCTAAGTCAATAACAAAAAAAAGCAGTTTGAAAAGTATTCTCAGCAAAAGCAATCACTAAAATTGGACTCAGATCAGTATTTGACAGAGATTCTCCTGACATTTCTGTTCACATATTTATCATATTTACTTATAATTATTATATAATTTTCTCTTAGTGAAACTGAACCCCTATCATACACACACTTTATTTTATTATTTCTTTATAATTAGTGTCTTTACATATATTGTCTAGCACATAGAGACAATTTAATAAATGTTTGTCAAGAAAACAGTACTCATTTCGATAAATACATGTTCTGAAACGTAATGAGTGACTCCAGGTCAGAGTATATGCTAAGGCTATTCATGCTTCCTGCCCACTTAAAAATATATATTTCTCAAGGTATCTCAGCTTGCAAAACAGAACTTTATTGGAATTTAAAATTCACAACTTTTTAAATCAGAGCAATAACATTTAAAACTAAATGAGATTTATTTTGACACCAAATTATTATGGATGCCAGCAGAGAAATGAGCACTGATAGGGAAAACCAAAGAAGATGGTTTGGAAATGCACATCAAAAAATTTTAAATGTACTTATTCTTTTTCGAAGAAATTTTGCTTCTAGTTCTTTATTCTATGGAAAAATTAAAGACTGCAAATATGAACACAAAGATATTAATCTCTGTGCTGCTTGCAATAGAAAACAATGTCTAATACTATAAGATTGATGATGGAAATTATGGTAATTCTTACATAGAATAGTATGCAGCCATAAAAAATAATGATGTTCAATTATATTGACATAGAAAAAAGCTTAGAAAATATACTTCAGAAAAGCAGGCAATGAAGTTGTAAACTGCTGAATATCATTTAAAAATTTTTGTGAGCTGAAATTCACATAACATAACCATTAAAGTGAACAGTTTGGTGACTGTTTAGTACATTCACTGTATTGGTCAACTGCACCTCTGTCTAGTTCCAAAACATTTTCATTTGCCCGGAAGGAAACCTATACCCGTTATGTATTTGCTTCCTACTCCCTCCTTCCCCGTATGTGTTTTGTTTCTATGCTTAACTTAATCTGGGTATTTCATATAAATAGAATCATACATTATGTGATCTTTTGTGTCTGGCTTCTTTCACTTAGCCTAAGGCTTGAAGGTTCATCTGCATTGTAGCAGTACTTTATTCCTTTTTATGGCTGAATAATATTTCATTGTATAAATATGCAACAATTTACCTGTTCATTGGTAGATGGACATTCAGATTCTTTCCACTCTTTGGCTATTGGGAATGGTGCTGCTATGAACATAGGTATACTATAGAATCATTTTAATGATTACACATATCTACTGGCAGAGAATAAATTCAGGGATGTTAGCAGTCATTATGTGGGGTTACAGATGAATCTTTTTATGTAATTAAGAGCATTGGGCTTGAGAATTAATCAGACAAGACTCCATTTCTTCATATGTAAAATAAGAAAAAGAACATTAAATAAAACTGTACTATTGTGAAGCATAAATAAAATATATGTAAAGTACTTAAAAATACGTGGTGGCACAGTGTGAGTACTGAATACATTGTATTTTTAAAAAATATTTTGTTTTTTACATTTATTTAAAAATGGTTTTTCTAATGGAATAATATTAATGTTAAGCAAGCTTTTTGTGTGGGTGCCTGTATTTGAACGCTACACACTTAAGATACACGTTCCTCCTTGCTAGTAGTCATTTGGGCTGGTGCCAAAGGCTGCCGGATTGTTTGACCTGATAACATCGCTTTGACTAAGAGCAGTTCTACAATACAACTCCCCTTCTAAGTATCAATTAAAATGATATGGCACTATTCTCCAGCCCTCTACTCTTCTCCCATTGTATACTTTGTTTCAGCATTGCTTTATATGTTGCGTATGCAGCCGCCCAGGTTATACATCTTAGGAACTGTACAAAAAGGACGGAGGGACGCGTGACTGGCTGGCTTTCCCGTAGACACACCTAGGAAAATTCTTTGCGATGAGGTGTTTCCAAAAATATAAAATTCCTCCGGAACCTCTTCTTGTACTCCCTACAAGATCTCAAATTTTATTTTTCCTTGTACATTAAAACTTTGTCGCCAAGTGTGCACAGCAGAAGGGTTACGATCCGGAGCAGGGTGCCTCGCGGGGTTTGGGGAGACTGAATTTGCGTTTGCCGCCCCGGAGCAGCCCCAGCGCGGGAGCTTTGAGTGGAGCTCCGAGCGGCGCTGCGCTGTCCCGTGGGGAGGCCGCGCGGGGACCGGCGCCCGGGATCCCCGTCCCCCGGGGAAGCTGCCGGCGCGGGGGCGCATCCCCACAGCCCCAACCTCAAAGTTCACGGGGCCCAGCAGAGGGGGCAGCGCGCCGGCCCTCCGGCCCGTACAGGTGTCGGGGGGCCAGTGGGCGGGCGCGGCCCGTGCGCCGGGGCCGGGGGCCCGAGGGGGAGGTGCCCACGAGGTGGTTCTCGGCTCCTCCTCGGCGCTCAGGTTTCCGCTCCCGCCCGCCCGCTGCTGGCTGCGGCGACGCCGCCCCTCCCCCCTCCCCGAGGCCGGGCCCACTCCGCCGCCTCTGCCCGCCTCGCCCCCGCCCGGGCCTCCTCCAGCTCTCTCTCTCCGCTTCCCCTCGAGCCTCCCGAGGAGCCCGCAGCCAGCCGCGGGGCGCCGGGAAGATGGCGGCGGCGGGAGGCGGCGGCGAGGGGGGCGCGGGCCTGGGCGGCGCAGCGGGGTCAGGGCCGGAGCTGGGACCCGGGTTGGGGCTGCGCGGGCCCGGCCCCTCCACGGAGACGTGCGAGGACGCCCGCGGCCCCGCGCCCTCAGCGCTGCACCCGGAGGAGGTCGCCGCGCGGCTGCAGCGGATGCGCCGGGAGCTGAGTAACCGCAGGAAAATCCTGGTTAAAAACCTGCCCCAGGACAGCAACTGCCAGGTACAAGACGGGGCTGAGAGGCGACGCGTCCCGGGGCAACCGGACAGGGCTCCGGAGGGAGGCTGCCCCCCAGATGTCCTGGCTGGTGCCCGGCGCCTTGGAGCGGTCGGGAGTGGAGGGGGTCGGTGCAGAGTTCTGAGAACGGTCCGTAGTTTCCGCCCCCCGACCTGGGTTTCTGAGCCTGAGCTCATGCTGTAAGGGAGGCAGAAAAGGAAACTGAGGCTCTGAGACGCGATGCGGATTGTCCAAGGTCACCGGACTCTGGGGCGTCTGCCTCCAAGTCCGGCCCGCTTTCTCCTTCTGTGGCCCCTTGGGTGTGTATGGGGGGAGGGGTCAGGGAACAAGTAGGTGAAGGAGAGTTGTGGAACTCGGTTTTGGGGTGCTAAGTCTTTGGGAGCACCGTGGGGGGGCGGTCCCGCCTGGGGTCCTCGGGACTTGGGTGGGTGTGCCACGGGCCGGGGGCGGGCTCTTGGGAGAGCTGGGAGTGAGTGTTCCTGCTGCTGAAGCACTTGACCAAGTTTGTATGAAACAACTGTGCCTCTTCAGTGTGCTAAGGCCCGGGAATAAAGAGGTTATCACTCGGTGTTGGGGAGCCTTGCAGTCGTGTTCTGCATGCCAAGTACTGGACGATTTATACCTCAGTGACTCCGAGGAAGGTTAAAGATAAGCTACTTTGTGTCATTGATCCAGATTAACTGTTGCTTTAAGGTTAGAAGGTCTGCATTTAACTCCCCCTTCCCCCCTTGCCGAGTTTACATACTCATATTTAGAAAAGCAAAAACTTATGAAACATGCCAAAAATGGGGAAATTGAAATCACCCTTATTTCTGATATTTGAATATAACCATTGTTAGCATGGGATATTGTCCTTCTCTCTTTTCCTGTGCATACGTATACCTGTGTATTTTTGTTTTACGGGAGAGAGAAAGATATTTTGATTCTTCTGGGTTTTTTAATTGTCTATATTTTACGTATTACTTGAATTTGTGTATTTGTGTGGATGGGAGGGTGGGCTGACCTGGTAGTTGTGGATTTGGGCCAATTTGTGTAGTTCCTCCTGTAACCATAGGCATGGAATCGCAAGTGGTTTGGCTATTGATAATTGCAGGGCAGTTCTTCCATGATCCGTAAAATAATGAAACTAGTGCCTCGTTACTATGTAATTAGACCTTACATATCCACTCACAATAAATGTGAGCATAGGACCTTAGAACCCATATACATGAGGGGCCATTTTGTTTCAAAAAGCAACGTAAAAAAGTCCTTGTCAGCCTTGTGTGTTACTCCTCTTTCACATCTTCTGTTAAGTGTCCACTTCCCATCAGGATGGTAATGTTTTGTGATGCTACCTATCAGGACACCTGTAATAGAGTGATTTCAGAGCAGCAACTTGCCCCGCCCCATGCAAATAGAGGAGAGCAAGGCAGCTCAGAAGGAGGGAGGCTTGGAAGAAGCAGATGGCGTTTTTTAAAAAGCAAATTGAAGAAATAGCAGCTCTGTGTGTAGATAATCTAGAAAGAGATGGAGATTTTTGTCTTGATTTCCATTGTAGAGTGACATCTATTTTTGTTACACTTTCTTGCAGTCTGAAAATACTTAGACCCCAAATTTTAGACAGTTCTATCTAGTCTTGCTTTGTTGTTATCTTATTGCCTTTCTCAAGAGATGTGAAAAAATAGATCAAAGCGTCTATTAAAAGGAACAATTCTAATTACCTGGTGTCTGTGATGGAGAGAGGTTTTATGAGAATTACGCTGATTTGTATTTTTGAGATATTTTTTCTCTTTTATGAACTTATACTTAGCCTAAGTCTTAGGATTTAGGTAGCAAGAATAAACTATGGAATAAAATTGGTGTAAGATCTATACGTCTAGATGAGTCTTTTATTGCCAAGTAAAGAATCTTAAATTTTTATGTTAAATTCTTATGCCATGTTTTTCTGAGAGCTGAAGCTTTGTCATCTAAAAAAAAAAAAAAAAAAAGTTGTTAGGACCTAGAGACTTGTTTAGACTTGTCCTAGCATTTTTTTCTATAATGATTTTTACATTGATAATAAAATGTTTTTAATATTTCTGATATGTAGTTTTAAGATCTAAAAGATCATTGTTTGATTACAAAAAACATTTGAGAAGTGTTTATTTTCCCATCATCTTCCCTACTTGTACCTTTCGTAGTTTCCTGATCACAGTCACATTATAACTATCAGCGATCTGTGTTACATAAATAAGTAGAATAGACCAAAGTATTCTAGTTTCTAAAAGCAAGTCTTTCCTTTAGATTCTTCAGATTGAGAATTGCTACTTTTATTGGTCCAGTAAAGTTAATACTTATTTCATATGCTTCGTCTCAAGTCGTAATATTTTCATGAATATATTCTGCAAGGATTTTGGTATTTTGTCTTTTTTCTTAACAATTCTAATGTCTCTTTTTTTTCTTAGTGGCTGCATTTTACTGTCAACTTATAATGAAGGTTTAACTTTAATTTTATTTTGTGCCTTTTAACTAGGACCACCTGGCTAAGTTTAGCTTCTTATGAAATTCCTAATATGGTTTTTTAAAGATTACTACTTTTTGTTTAGCAATAAGCAATCAGGTATTTTAAATACTCAATTTGTCGATTTTCTGTAGAAGAGTCTGTGTTTATTAATTTATTCTAGAATATCACTTTAAGGATCAAAGCCATTGCTAACTCTAGTTCTCATATTTTATAGTTATGTCTCCAGGAAAGCTGCAATGGTCACTATTAGTAGGAGCCTAATAATTTTTTTAACTTTTTGAAAATACAGATATTATCTTTATTAAACATAGTTTTTCTAAATCTTACTCAAATATTGTTTAATTTTTTGTATGACAGATTTATAATAGCATCTCACAGCTTTATATTTATAGTTAGAAGGCACACTGGAAGTATTATTTTTAAGTGGGAGCTTTTAAAGATACATATGTCAATGTCTTAGAAATACTAGCTCTACAAAAAAAAAGAAGAACACCTTTATACTAATAAGCTGTCTCATTGAATAGTGACCACGCAGTCAGTCCGGTGCTGCCCGGGCAGCCTCCTCTGCTTTCTTAATTCCAACCAGCCCTCTGTGATTTGTAGCCTCACTTTGGTTCATGTCCTTTTCATTTCTTAAACAGACTATTGCAAGTTTTCTGTTTTGTGTCTACCCTCATTATTGTCTTGCCTCTTAGGTTTTAGCCTGCCTGCTCACTGCTTCCCTTGAGAGAGCTTCTCAACGCATAAATCTGATGTCACTCTCCAACTTTAAAAAAACAAGCAAAAAATCCTTTGACTCCACATTCCTGGCACTGCTTCTCAAACTTTTCCTCAAATTGTTCCTCAGTTTGTCTCTTTTCCTCAAATTATAAGGAATAGTGAATCTGAATTAGCTTTCTACAAGAATGAAATTGCTTTGAAGATTTATATTCTGTTGGAAAAAATATATAATTTTATGTTCTAGTACAGTTAGGCTTAATATAAAAACAGAGACTTAAACTTGTTTAACTTCTGTCCATATTTTTTTCATAAACTTGACTTTATGGAAGATGCATTATATTTATCTTATAGTTTTTAATACTCCTATGTTACCATGAAATACTCAGAACTCAATTTGAAAAGCTTGACATGATAGGATAGAAATCTAAGATTGCAGGCAATTTGTGAGTTGGCTCCTGCCTATATTTTTACTCTCATTTCTTATTAGTTCTGCATTGGATTCTACTCTGCCTTTATAAGATACCTAGGTCCCCAAGTCCTTCACACCACTATGATTTGGATATTTATAGTTATCCCTTTGAATGTTAATGTTTTGGAATATAATTATAATGATTAGTTTATTGTGAATAATATTTATAATTATTATAATTATAGTGAATAATAACAATGTTGTGAACACAGGTTCTTATTCCGAATAGCCACTGTGTATGTGTGTTAGTAATCTTTTGCAACTCTGAATTTAGAATTAGGGTTAGTTAAGGTGATGCCCTAATATGTGGTTTTTATTGCAGTTCCATAAATTGTTTATTTTTATGGTTAATCTTGTTGTGTTTCAATAGCATTATTACTGGGGTTTCAAAATGGAGAAAACAGTGCTGTTTATTTCCTATATCACTTGAGTTCACTCAGTTTTTTTCTTACATATTGCATGTGAATATATATGTTTTGTTTTGTTATATTTATTTTAAAATCTATAAGAGGTTTTGTTGTGTAATTATAAAAAAAGTGTGAAGTGCTTAGGGCTAATAGCCAAGATCAGTAATATAAGAAGCAGTCTATTGTCACACTGTGCATTATTAACTTTTATTTCAAAGTAGTCTATTGTGGTAGTTAATTGAGAAGCTTGATGGTCAAGTCAGAGGCACTTTTGAAAGCATAGTGTTATCAACCAAGCACTTTTTTGAATAACAAACCACCAGATGGAGGAACCTGGTTGATTTTCTTTTTAAAAGCTACCTATTCCCATTTTTCTTTTATATTTCAAAAAACTAGAATTTTCTCACATGCTTTGTGTTCTTTAACGGTGGGATTGAAAAATACACATTAATTGTTTTATCTAACAATATGTTCAATAATATTGCCTCTTTTTAGAGGAGGGTTATTACCACTTTTTCTGACAATACTGGGATGTTTTCACTCTTTGAAATTCTTTTTTTTTTTCTTCAAGAATGTCATTTTGCTTATTTCCAGAAGTAACTTTTCTTAGTATAGTTTATACTACTTAAAAATTATGTATTATATTTTCTTTTGTAATGTAGTTAATCAGAATTGAATATGGGTTCTACTTTTCTGTTTATTTTGATACCCCATTTCCAAGGTAGCAAGGACACTGAAAGCTGCTAGAAATCCCCTAGATTTCTGCAACACCACTGGCTCTAAGTTTTTAGTCTTGGCAGAAATTCTTGAAATGTTTCAGCTATGCTTGTTCTCTGATCTGAAAACATTCCAGAAGAGGAGCACTTTGTGGTTAGCATCTCAATGCTAGGTGTTTTAACAGGCAGTCCAAAGAAGTCTCAGGTGATTTATAAACCATTTCCTGATGCTTACAAATTATTTTTGGACTTGCAACACGTTTTCCCATAGAAGGAATAGGGTCAGTGGCATTTAGTTTTGGCAGCTAGCATTTTAACATCTATTGAGGCTCTGATGTTTCTGAAGTGTATGATTACTCTAAATAGTGCAATAACATCTAATCAGCTTTGTGCAGGAGCAGAGACTCTCCCACCTTCAGATCATTGATGGGCGCACCCGTGTCTTATGTCAGAGGCTCAAGAAGGAGCTGTATTTAAGGGAATTGCTCTTTAAATAAACAAGATTCAGAAAATCAGGGAAGCATTAAATGAGATCAGCTCTGATGGAGGATGATTCTGCAAAAAGGGTCCCTATCAGTAACATCCTGAGTTTGTCTCTTAATTCTTATCTTCCCTGCCTTATAGCTAGTGGCCCTTAGGGGCTTCCAGGGGTTATTTCCTATCTGCGGGCAAAAGCTTTATTGCTTAGCTGTACTTAGCCTAGCTGAAGCAGGCAAATGAAGAAATGGAAATAAAGAAAACAAAATGGTCTAAATTTTAGGATTGTAAAATTGTTTACCAGGGACTTTGGTTCTGTTTGTATTGTGTTTGCTTAGAGGCAATGCCGCACTCTAAGGGGACGGGGTGCACTGAGGGGTACTAAGTGGGGAAGTGGGCAGATTGACCACCCAGAACACTTGTCTGTCCTACAATATATATTTTGCCTCATGATTATCTGCAGTGGATCATCCTTGGTTCCTGTGCTGGATATCTTCCATTTGTTCCTCCAGACCTAGCTCTAACCTTCTTACCTATTCTGTGTCCTGGGAGACTAACCTGTACTGGGGATTGCACTAGCAAGGCTTTCTTATCCTGTGGTTTCTGGTTGCATTTGGCCAGCGCCACTAGTGGGAGATCAAAGTGCGGAGGAGAGGGAGTGGAGCACTTATTCATCCCGCTCCCTCTACCAGGTTGCTGTGACTTGGCTGTTTCGTGTTTCAGAGGGCACGCGCGGTTTCTTTCCAGTGGCGCTTTCCATGCAACTAAGCTCTTCCTCTTACCGTAATCATTCCCTTTGCCGTCTCTGGCCTAGAGGGTTATAGGGGGCTGTTGCTAGTAATAGGCTCCCCCCACCCCAGAAAACTTTTGTAGATGTCTCTTTAAACAGTTCTCTCCAATTACTTTGTTTCTGAGTGTGCCATCTGTTTCTTGCTGAGCCTGATACTGTTGCCTGCTCTGTATCCATTTGTCCTCTTGTTTTTCTTAACAGCACCCAGATTTTCCTTTGAGGACCTCCTCCTCCCTTATTATTTAGCAACTAAATGATTTATGTGGGTTTGATCCCTCTCCCCATCTGTAGGGTGACATAACAAACAAACAAGATTTTTCCCTTCTGCCATTGGAATTGGTTAAAAGATGGGTAATAGCCTGGAACTGAGCCAGGGAATACATGGTAGTCCTTTGGCGGTACTCATGGTTTCAGCCTGGGGTAACAGAGAGGCCTAGGACTTTTGTTCCGCTGTTAGGATGAGTGATTCTCTTTCTTCCCACTGCAAATGAGTGCAGAGACATAGCACCCTGGTTGCAGCTGACAGTCTGAGGACAGAGTAGACATCCAAAGGAAGACTGACCTGGGAAGGGGTAGGAAGAGTAGGGAAACTGAGGTGGAACCTTGATCAAACCATATCTGAAGCTTGACCTACCTTTGTATTTCTTAGTTATACAAGCCACTAAATTCCCTTAATTGTTTTATTAATTTCAAATTGGGTCTTATGTTACTACCAACCAATAGTATGCTAATAGACTTTTAATTTAAAAACAAGTATCAGTATTGGAAGCAATGGTAGAAGACATTTCTTCTAACCCTTTCGCTTAATATATGAATTCAATTTACAATTCTACCAAATCTTAACAATTTTAGTTTAAAAGAAATTACTGCTTTATAAGATATTCTACTCCATCTTCTGACAGCTTTCTTTGTTATAAATTTCTTATTAATACTGAATATGTAAAGTGTTTCCCTGAAATTTTGATTTCTTGATTCATTTTCTCCCTTCCAGTACTATAGAGAACTTATGGTAGTTTCTTTTTTGACTTATAACCTCAGTTCCTTCAAACCACTAGTTTTTAGGACATGACTTTGAATTTCCTAACCATCTTATTGGGTTGGCCAAAAAGTTTGTTTAGTTTTTTATGTAAGATGGCTCTCATAGGCCTTAGTTATCCTGAACTTTATTTGAAACAATTTTGTTAGTTGTATTGTGTGACAGCTGCCATATTGATATGCATTAAAAAAACTTATCAAAATTGGTGAATTTTTGTGTAGCCATTTTGATATTGAAGATGGAAGAAAATACACAACATTTCGACATATTATGCTTTATTGTTTTAAGAAAGGTAAAAACACGATGCAAAAAGATTTGTGCAGTGTATGGAGAAGGTGCTGTGACTGATTGAATGTGTCAAAAGTGGTTTGTGAAGTTTTGTGTTGGAGATTTATTGCTAGGTGATGCTCCACAGTAGGGTAGACCAGTTGAAGTTAATAGCAGTGAAATCGAGGCATTAATTGAGAACTGTCAATGTTATACGAGGCAGGAGATAGCTGACATACAATGAAAGTTACTGGTGAAAATGAAAAATGTGTTATATTTTATGGAAAAAAAGTACGGACTTTTTGGCCAACCCAATATCATTATTTATTATTGCATTATTTTCCATATGAACAACTGTAAACCTGCTTTTCTTGCACCCTGTATTTTTCTCTGAACACATACCACTATTACTTTGTCATTGTATCTTTTTGAAATGTGGCACCCAAAATTGAGCATAGCTGACTAGTTGAGATCTTCCAGTAGTCACTCAGCTGGAACAAATTTCTTTCTTCTGGATGGCTATAATAAAAATAACCTTTGTTTATTGGGTTCCTACTGTTGCCAGGCACTGCACATTGTATATTGGTAAATTATATTTAATCTTCATTTCAAGGCTGTGAAGTCACCATATTTTATTTCCATTTTATTGATAGAGAAACAGAGATGCAAAATTAATGTCAAGATATTTGTCCAAGGTCATTCAGCTGATTAGTGGTAGAAAAGAAATAATGTCTGATTCCAGAGCTCATATCATACCCTACACTGTAATTCCCCTAAACACACACACTGTATTGTGTTTCAAAAGACAGTGATCATGTAATATTTACCTTCATGTCACCAGTCTTAAACCTAGAACCTGACACATTGTTCTAGGGGAAATTTAAAGCAGAAAGGTGTGCTCACCTTTTAGTTCTGAAATGCTATACTTATACTAATTTGGTCTGACACATGGGAGGCTCTCAGGATTGGTTGGTAAAATGAACAAATTTTGCATTGTGAGACTGTTCTTTTCTGACACTGAAATTACACTTAACAATTATTCAGTCAGCTATTTGTGGCTTCTGAGTAAGTTGAAAGCTATAAACCCTCTCTCAGAAAAAAATGCTGATATTCATAGACATATAAAATTTTGCTTATAATTTTAAGGGATTATGGAACTCTTGTAATTTACCTCTTATCTCACTGGGGATTGTAGGCCAGGTTGAGAAGCACATTCCAGACCAATGTCATTTTCATCATGTCGTTGGGACATCACCTGTGTATGGACCCCTTGAGCGGATCTGAAGCTGCTTCTTGAGACGAATTTTATCAAAAGCTGCTGTGGGCAGTTTTAGGCATAGGTGGGGTGATCTTCCACCTGGCAAGAATATAAATTAGCCTTTTTAATATTCTTTCTTCAGAAGTCAGCTGTGTCACTCCATGTTTGATGTGAAAGTTCTGTGTTCTCTGGTCCCCCAGCGCGCTGTGCCTGGAACAAAACAGATGCCCCAAAAAGTTTTTCCTAAGAGCTTTATATGGAATTATGTTTACTATTTCCTCCTTAAGTTTATTGAAAGTCAAAGATTGATGCAAAAAATGTTTCTTCTTACAACGTGTCAAGACTATTATTCATTCTGTTGTTCAGTGTTCTTCACAATAAGTATTTATTGCTAAGGAAAAAGTTTCCTTTATTTATTATTTATTTATTTGTTTAAATTTATTTTTTTAGAGAGAGGGGAAAGGAGAAAGAGGGAGAGAAAGATCACTGTGTGGTTGCCTCTCACTCGTGCCTCTAACTGGGGACCTGACGTGCAACCTAGTAATGTGCCCTGACTGGGAATCGAACCGGCGACACTTTGCTCGCAGGCCGATGCTCAATCCACTGAGCCACGCAGCCAGGGGAAAAAGTTTCCTTTAGATTTGTTGAGTTCCTAACTCGTTGAGTCCCGAAACTTGTTTTCTAGGCATTTGGTCCTTAATTTTGTACTCACTTACCATCATTATCTTTAGATTTGTAATTTATTTTCTTCTTCCCTATGCTTGTACATTTTCTTTGTGTGTTTGAAGCTTTCTGTTAAATGTTTGTTACCACCAGAATGCCAAAATAGCATTAGAATTCATAGAATTTGTTTTAGCCTGTATGTGTACACATAGTTTTGCCTCTCTTCCTGCTACCCCCTCACACCTAGCCCCACCCCACCACACCCCCTGTGCCCCAGCTACTCAGATTTTCTATCTTCCCTCACCCACTACAGTGATTATCTGCTCTTAGTTCCCAGCCTCCCTTTACTTCCTGGACTTGGGGTCTTTTATTACCTGCAAGTTTAACTGCTTGCTTTTGATTCCAGATTAGCCTCCAGATCTCTGACTTTGTTCCTGGTGGGTTTTTTGCCACCTGATCTAGAGTGAAATAACAGCAACAAACAAAAACATGTGAATCTGAAGTTTCAAATTTTGAACTAATCTAAGCCTACAAAAAAACTGTAAGTACAGTAGTCATTCTGAGAAATGTGTCATAAGGCGATTTCATCATGTTGCCAGCATCAGAGAGTGCACTTACACAAACCTAGATGGTATAGCCTACTACATGCCTAGACCATATGGTATAGCCTCCTGCTCCTAGGCTACCAACCTGTAAGTGTATTACTGTACCGATTAAACCAAGCACAAGATAAAAATGGTACAATTAAGAGCATAATAAACACACAACGTGTGAGGCTGCTGCAGGTGTAACACAGCATACTGTTTTACTTTAAACCTTTTTTTTGGAGGGGGGGTTATTTTATTTATTTTTAAATTTAATTTTTTTGTTTTTCAATTACAGTTGTCCCGTTTCCCCCCCCATTGCTCCCCCCACCCAGCCCACCCCTCTCTCCCGCAATCATATCCCTCCCCGTTGTCCATGTCCATGAGTCATTTATACACTTTCCTTGACTAAACCTTTCCCTTACTTATCCCCCTTCTCTCCCTCCCCCCTCCCTACAAACTTTTTTTATAGGTAGAAAGAATACTCTCTAAAATAATGATAAAAAATACAGTATAGTAAATGCATAAACCAGTAATAGTTGTTTCTTGTTATTATCTAGTATTATGTACTGTACACAGCACACTGATGTTGCTTTGCATTTGTTTGCACCAGCATCACCGCAGACATAGGAGGAAGGCGTAGCGCTGTGCTGTTAGAACGGCCACAACATCATTACATGATAGGAATTTCTCAGGTCCATTATAATTTATGGAACCACCATCATATGTGGGCTGAAACATCAGTATGTGTTGCAGGACTTTACAGTACAAAGAACTTTTTTCCCTGAACTGTGTGAGAGTAGCACTGACCGGATGTTCTATCACCCTGAGTATTTATTGTGTGCTTTCTACAAATTTGGACATTCTCCAACATAACCTACATTACTGCCATGAAAGTCAAAATACTTCAGTCTAATCCTCTTGACTGTTTAAGCTTTGCCATTGGTCCCATTAATGTCTTTTATAGTGGAAGGAACTGCTTCAGAATCATATATTGCACTCTGTTGTCATGTCTCCATAGTTGTCTTCAGTCTGAAATAACTCCTCAGTCTTCCCTTCACTTTTATGACCTTGACCCTTTTGAAGATTATAGACTAATTCCTTTGTAGATGGTCCTTCAGTTTGAGTTTGTCTGATGTTTCTTCATGATTATACCCAAGTTGTGTATCTTTGGCAGGACTATCACCGGGGGGTGGGGGGTGCATGTTTTAGATTTGTCTCATTGTTGATAAAGCTAACTTGGATTACTTTGATTACCTTTGATTAAAAAGTACTTTGATTACTTTGATTAAAGTAGCACCTGCCAAGCCCTGACTGGTGTGGCTCAGTTGGTTAGAGTGTAGTCCCGTGCACCAAAAGGTTATGGGTTGTAGGTTTGATACCTGGTTGAGGGGGCGTGTATGGGAGGAAACCAGTTCATGCTTCTCTCTCCCCCCCTTTCTCACCCTCCCTGCCCTCAAATACATAAATAAATAGTAAAAGTATTACCTACCAGCCTTCTCCAGGCAAAGTTTTTTCCTTTGTAAATAATAAAGCTTTTGAGGGAGATACTTTAATTAAGACTATAAGTATTTCATTTGCCTTCAAGTGTTCAGTTTTTTTCATTTATTAATTTATATCAAAAATAGGCTGATGGTTTCCCGTGTTTTCTATGGGTTGTACTCCATTACTATGAGTATTTTGATGCCTAAATGTTTTACATTTGGGCCATGAGAGCTTCTTCAAGACTCCTGGATCATCTTCTTAAACTTGTTTTTGACACAACAAGATGTTGTAGCTTATTTTATATTTTCTGTGCTTCAGCCTTGGAATCAGTGATTTCATGAAGGTACCTGTTATGGGCTAAATGTTTGTGTTTCCCCAAATTCATATGTTGAAGCCCTAACTCCCAGTGTGGCTATACTTGGAGCTGGAGACTATGGAAGTAATCAAATGAGGTTATAAGAGTAAAGCCCTGATCAGATAGAATTAGTGTCCTTACCAGAAAAGACACCAGAGAACGAACTCTCTCTGCTGTGTGCCTTATATTCCCCCTTATCTCTATGTGCGCAAGCACTGAAGAAAAGCCATGTGGGGACACAGTGAGAAGGTGGCCGTCTGCAAGCCAGGAAGAGAGACCTCACCAGAAGTCAAGTCAACTAGAACTTTGATCTTGGAACTCTAGCTTACAGAACTGTGAGAAAACAAGGTTGTGTTGTTTAAGCCACTCAGTCTATGGTATTTTGTTATGGCAGTGAAAATCTGGGAGCTAGATATACTCATGGCCATTGAGATGTCACTGCTCTCAGGTCCTCTTAGTACTCAATGCTAGAGAATATATAAATGTATACTAGTATACACATCTGTCTATCTACCGACCTACCTATTCAAAAGTAATGCATTCACATTGACACATCAAATTACACTCTTTAACACCATAGAGTTCATTCTAGTTTTCTTCCATTCCATATTTGTTACTCCTTTTTATGACAGTGAGTCACCTGCTATTTGTTATCCTTAGTACATTTACTTATTTGAACAACCCACCTTTATGTAATAAGTCCTCCATCACCACTGTAGATGGCTACCCCTCCCCCATGCAGGTGCCCCCCTCATGCCAGATAGGCTCCATGCCCCTGTCCTGAGCTGCTCCACTGGCCAGAAGGCCTTCTCACATTGCCTGCGTCCTGACACTCCGTGCTGGCTGCTGCTCCTGTGCAGCTGTCCTTCTCACTTTGCTTGAACTCTGAAAGCTGAGATTAAATAAGATATTTTGTGTGAAGTGTGTGTAACTACAGTAAATAATATCTATTATTAGTGATAGTTGTGGTAGGCAGAATTTTAAAAATGCCCCCAAGATTTCTAATCCTTGTGAATGTGACAGGGACTTGTGTGTGTAATTGTTATGTTACATGACAAAAAGGGATTTTTTTTGCATATGTTAATTAAGGTTACTAATCAATTGATTTAGGATTACCAAAAAGGGAGATCCTATAGAGGTAGGCCCAATCTAATCTTGCCCTTTAAAAGCAGACTAGCAGCAGCAGGAGAAATCAGATGTTTTGAAGAAGGCTTTCATGTAGTGTCACTGGGTTTGAAAATAAAGTGGGCCACGTACAAAGACTTTAGAGCAGTCTCTATGAGTTGAAAGTGGCTCCCAGGTCACAGGCAGCAAGAAAACAGGGATTTCAGTCCCACAACCACAAGGAATTCTGCAAAATACCTGAATGAGTGGCAATGTAATTTTCCTTCTAGCCTCCAGGTAAGGATGCAGCCTGTGAAACACCTTGGTTTTGGCCTTCAGAGGCCTTAGCTGAGAAGAACCCATCTGAGCCTGCATGGACTTTTAACCTACAGAACTGAGAGATAATAAATGGATATTGTTTTAAGAAGTTTAATTTGTGGTAATTTGTTGCACAGGAGTAGAAAACTGATAACACAGTACATCTGGGTGATATCTGAAGGGAAAAAAACATTTTGTGCGTCAGAGAAGACAGATTGTGATTTACATATGGTTATTCTTTGGGAGGGACAGTTATCTAAATCTATCTCCTGAAGGTTGAAGTGCGCTACCTGGGGACATTTGCAAGCAAAAAGTGCTCAAGGAGAACCTCTTATTGCTAGATATATAATATTAATT
Organism: Furipterus horrens; assembly: GCF_987537825.1. Classification (NCBI taxonomy): domain Eukaryota; kingdom Metazoa; phylum Chordata; class Mammalia; order Chiroptera; family Furipteridae; genus Furipterus; species Furipterus horrens. Next base: position 46,578,191 of record NW_028327173.1, read on the forward strand.
AATTAGAGGCATGGAAATATTTTCTTTTAAAAACAGTGAGTTATGCATTAGGTTAGTATATTTTCTTTTCTTTTTAAAATTGATTTGAGGGGGAGAGAGAGAGAAGCATCAGTCAGTTGCCTCCTGTATATGCCCCAACCAGGGATTGAACCCACAACCTAGGTATGTGCACTGACTGGGAATCAGTCCTTCAACTTTTGGTGTACAGTGCAGTGCTCCAACCTACTGAACCACCCAGCCAGGGCAAAAAAGTTTATTTTCAATTTTTTAGCACTTTAAACATATGCTGGCTTATGTTAAGATTATAAAATAATCTCAGAAAAAAAAATTCTTTTTTGGAGTTGATGAAGGTAATCTGTGGAAATAAATATTAATTCATTTAACAAATATCAAAGGTCTGCTTTTTACTAGATGTTGTGCTAGATATGGGAGACCTGATCATGAACAAGGCAGATGTGTGGCTTTTGCTATTGCTAAGCCTACAAGCTAATGAAGGTAACAGGTTATATAAGCAGTTAAAATACAGATCATAGATGCTATAAGTGTGGTGGGGAAATTGAAAAAAGCTATTAAAGCACAAGGGAAATATATCTACACTTGAGAGATTCAGAAAGACGACTTAGAGAAACGCTTCTAAACTGAGTCCCGGGGGAGAGAAGGTAGTGAGGGGAAATGAGGGAAAGAGAGGATACAGAACATTTGTGGCAGTAGTAACAAGACATACACAGTCCTAAAGACAAGAGAAAGCGGAACCAAAAACTCAGTCATTGTGGCCGAGGCATGGAGTTTGAGAGGGACAATTCAACCTGAGGCTAGCACGGGAAGCAGGACCAGATGATTAGAAGTTTGCAAACCATATTAGGGAGCATGGATTTCATTTTAGGGGAAATGAGGAGTCATTGAAATAGTTAAGCAAGCGAATGATGCAATCAGATTTCTAGCTGTCAGAAATTAAAATGTTGTTTTTGTTTTTATCTCTGACACTTTTTATTTTTCTCTGATCCCCATTCTAAGGTTAGGAGGGCAGTGATGCAGTAAGCTATAGGAATGTGATGGGAATGAATATTTCATAGATTTTATTTGTCTTTGGTGAGACTTAAGATGCAGTCTAGTGCTGTAGTTCAGTATGTTTGCTCTTGAGTCTGTTGATCTGGGTTTGAATCCCAGAGCCATCACATACGGCACAAGTCACTTAACTTTTCCAGGCCTCAGTGTCCTCTTCTTTAAAATCGGGTTATTAAAATTTAGCTTTAAAATCCAGCTCATCAGGTTGTTAGGATTAAATGGGATAATGTGTATATTAAGAGCTCAGGATAAAGTAAGCACTCAGTAAGTTATTATTATACTGCTAATAAAAAAGCTGAAAGTTTATTAATAATTTTTTAAGGCCAAGTGAAAAAGTTGCCCTGGCAAAAAGTTGGTATTCAAATGAACTTTGCAGCAAAACAGCTGCAGTGAAAGCTGTTAAAAATTTAGCCAAGTTAAAATTGAAGTACACTTACACAGCTAATATCACGAAGAGTATTATAGGATAAGCCCTTTGTTGGGCCCCCCAATAAGTGTTATGTAGCCCACCCACGTTATCTAAGGTGATCTTCTTTCCTTAAGAGTAAAGTGATTATAGATACTACCCACATCTACAAAATTCCTTGACAGCAATACTTAGATTAGTGTTCAATTAAATAACTGGATATTATAGCCAAGTTGACATACAAAGCCATCACAATGTCCTAATTTATTAATCAAGGGAATGCAAATTAAGATTGCAATGATATGCAATTTTATATCCATTAAATTGATAAAATTTAAGTATCTGATAACATCAGACATTGTAAGAATTTGGATTTGTGGGACTCATGTACTGTTGATGGGAATGTAAACAGGTACAACCATTCCAGAAACAGCTTGGCACTTTCACGTAAAGATGATCACTTGCATGTGTACAGCCCAGGAATTTCATTCTTTCAGAAATTCTTAAACATGAACACTAGGAAATACATATGTAAAATTTATAAGAGTGTGATAGTTTTTTTTTTTAATGTAAGTAGCCAAACAGTAACAACCTAGAAACAAGCCAAATAAATATTCATTGATAGAAAAATGGATACATAAATTATACTAGTTACAAAATGAACTATTAAACAGTAGTGAATAAATGAACAGTCACATGCAATATGGTGAATTTTCAAAACATAATATTTAGTATAAAAAGCATCGCACAAAAGATTAAAACTAGCCTCGTGTCATTTGTATAAAGCCCAGAAACAAGTACAGGGAGTGGTGCCTCAGTACTTGTTAATTCACTCCGGAACGTGGGACGGGTGCCGAAACCAGCGAGTACGGAACGCGGGGAGTGATGCAGCATTTTCTCTTGCGGGGTGGCAGCGTGACTCATGCAAGTCCTAGCAGGTGAGAGGAGTCCTGAGCACCGAGTGCTGAGACATTTTTTTCTCATCCGAATGCAAGGGGTACAGGAATTGACAAGTTCTGAAGACGAGTCCCTGCGTAGGACTGTAAGACAAAACATTGTTTGGTGGTACATACCTGCATGAGGGACCCATCCCTACATGGTGGAAAGCAGCAGGTGGCCTCGCCGACGAACACAGGAGTCGATGGAACAGCGTTGCTAATGTTCTTATCTTTCAGTTGGGTGCGGAGTTCTGGGTGCTTATTTCATTATTATGTCTTATAACTTAATGTCTGTTACAAATAATCTTTTCATATTAAAAAAAATCCCTTAAAATTTTAAAAGAAAACAGATATTTGTTTTTTTTTTAAATTCCATAGAAGTAGAATATAAGAGTAGAATGCTTTAATCTATGAAAGTCTTTCGTACAAAGAAAAATAACTTAAATGAAAGTAAGTCTGTGACGGATGTAGAAGACAGTGTGATGCAGATTTAAAACTATGGCAGGATTTCATTCAGGAAGAAGTCCAGACCAACTGGAATGATAGTTCCTTAACTTTTGAGGAGTCAGTGAGTAAATGTTTTGAAAGTTATTTATCTTCTGCCCAGTAGACATTGAATATGTGCAAAATTTTCATTTAATTCCAGAGAGTGATAGTGAATCTGATCTGGAAATAGGTTACTAAAGCAATCTAATATTATCAATTTTGATGAGCTGATCTTATTGTAAGACATTTGTAAGTGATAGTGATGGTCAGAGGACAAAGTGTTTTCATCATAGCTGCTAATTTGTTTCTTAAAATTAACTTCTAAGTTAATATAAATGTCATAAAACTGGATTAGTAAAGGGAGATAAAATTTTAGTCCTTTTGGTTCTGTGAGGTGGAGCATGGTAGAATTTTGGCAAATGATTGTTAGGACTCTTTCAGGTTTTGAGTTTTTAATTTGGCCAACTTACCAAGGCTCAAATTGAGGGGTGACCCACTTTTGCCTGGGTCAAAACAATCAGGACGTGGAGAAAAATAATCGTCTTTTTCTTTGCAGGAAGCTTTGTTAGGTTTCCAAGTTGGCAAAATCTGCACCCCACATCTGAGACATAGAAGGCCATGGTTAGAAACACAGGTATTTTAAAAACGGAATTTCTAAGTTGCAAAATGCACCTTTGAATACTTGAGATCTCTCAGGTGAATCGCTCAGCTGACTTAGTAACATAGCATGTCATTTGTTTATGGGTACTTGATAATGTGAAGTGCTGTATCATGTTTTCTTTATCTGGCATTTGACAGCTGTTAACTAGTGAAATGAGAGATTAGAGCCTGTGCAGCTAAAAAGCATACACTGGATCTCAAACAAACCATGTCACTGTCTCCATAAAGTATTAAGTTAGCTGATAGGCAAGATGTATATATTATACTATTGAGAGAGTTGAGTTTTCTTAATGAAGAATATAGAATGTTTTTCAATTACAGTTTACATTCAATATTGTTCTGTATCAATTTCAGATGTACAGTATAGTGATTAGACAGTCATGTACTCTACAGAGTGGTTCCCCTAATATTTCAAGAACCCACCCACCTGGCCCTGTACATGGTTATCACGATATTATTGACTATATTCCCTATGCTGCACTCTGCATCTCTGTGACTGTTCTGTAACTACCAATCTGTACTTCTTAATCCCCTCACCTTTTTCATCCAGTCCCCCAACCCCCTCCCCTCTGTCAACTGTAAGTTTGTTCTCTGTATCTATAAGTCTGTTTCTATTTTGTTTGTTCATTTATTTTGCCCTTTAGCTTCCACATATAAGTGAAATCATATGGTATTTGTCTTTCTCTGACAGATTTATTTCACTTAGCATAATACCTTCTAGGTCCATCCATGCTTTCACAAAAGGTAAGATTTTATTTTCTTTTATGGCCAAATAGTATTCCATTGTGTATATCATGGCATTTTTATCCACTCAATGGACACTTGGTTGCTTCCACTTCTTGGCTATTCTAAATAATGCTGCAATAACATGGGAGTGCACATATTCTTTTGATTGGGTGTTTCAGGTTTCTTTGGGTATATGTATTCCCAGAAGTGAAATTGCTGACCCATAAGGCAATTCCATTTTAATTTTTTGAGGAAACTCTACACAATTTTCCACAGTGGCTGCACCAATCTGCATTCCCACCAACAGTGCAGGAGGGTTCCCCTTTCTCCACATCCTCACCAGCACGTGTTTGCTAATTTATTGATGATACCCATTCTGACAGATGTGAGGTGGTATCTCATTGTCATCTTGTTTTGCATTTCTCTACTGATTAGTGATGTTGAGCAACTTTTCATATGTCTGTTGGCCATCTGCATGTCTTCCTTGGAGAAGTGTCTCTGCAGGTCTTCTGCCCACTTTTTAAGTGTTTTTTTCTCCTAGTATTTTTTATGAGCTCTTTATAAATTTTGGATATTAACCTGTTATCAGTTGTATCATTGGCAAATATCTTCCTCCGTGTAGTAGGTTCTCTTTTTGCTTTATAAATGGTTTCCTTTGCTGTGCAAAAACATTTTAGTTTGTAGTCCCATTTGTCTATTTTTTCTTTTGTTCCCCTTTCCCAAGGAGATATATTAGAAAATAAATTGCTACAAGGAATATCAGATTTTACTGCCTAAGTTTTTTCTTCTAGGAGCTGTATGGTTTCAGGTCTTAGAGGTCTTTAATCCATTTTGAGTTTATTCTTGTATATGGTGCAAGAAGGTGGTCTAGTTTTATTTTTTGTATGTATTGTTCCAATTTTACTAACACTATTTATTGACTATACTATGTTTACACAATTGTATGTTCTTGCCTCCTTTGTCAAATATTAATTGACCATATAGGTGTGGGTTTATTTCTGGACTCTCTTTTCTATTCCATTTATCTATATGTCTGTTTTTATGCCAGTATTATGCTGTTTCGATTACAATAGCCTTGTAATATAGTTTGAAATAAGATAGCATGATAACTCCAACTTTGGCTTTTTTTCCTCAATATTGCTGAGGCTATTTAGGGTCTTGTGGTTCCAAATAAAGTCTTGGATTATTTTTTCTAATCCTATGAAATGCACCATTGGTATTTTGATAGGAATTGCATGGAATCTGTAGATTAATTTGGGGTAGTATGGACATCTTAATGATGTTAATTCCTTCTACATGAGCACAGTATATACTTCCATTTATTTGTATCCTTTTCAGTTTCTTTTTTTTTGGTATCTTATAGTACAGGTCTTTTATCTCCTTGGTTATATTTATTTCTTGTTGTTTTTTTTTTAATTTTTTATTTTTGATGCAATTGTAAATGGGATAATTTTCTTCGTTTCCCTTTAGGATAGTTTATTATTGATTTGGTATCATGCTACTTTACTGAAGTCACTTATCAGTTCCAGTAGTTGTGTGTGTGTGTGTGTGTGTGTGTGTGTGTAATCTTTAGGCTTCCCTATATATGATATCATCTCATTTGCAAATATTGACAAATGCTTCTTCATTTCTGGTTTGGGTGCCTTCTATTTCTTCTTCTGGTCTGATTGCTGCCTAGGACTTCCAGTGCTATTTTGAATAAGAGAGGTGAAAGCAGACATTCTTGTCTTGTCCCTGATCTTATGGGAAACACTTAGTTTCTGGTTGTTGATTTATGATGGTGGCAATGGGTTTGTCATGTATGGCCTTTATTATGTTGAGGTATGTTCCCTTTATTCTTACTTTGCTGAGATTTTTATCACAAAAGGTTGCTGCACTTTGTCAAATGCTTTTTCTTAATCTATTGATATGATCATATGATTTTTTCCTTCATTTTGTTTGTGTGCTGTTAGCATTTTGATTAATTTTTGGATATTGTACCAATCTTGCATCCCAGGGATAAATCCCAATTGATAGTCTATGATCTTTTTAATGTATTGCTGGATTTGTTTCACTCATATTTTGTTGAGGACTTTTGCATCTATGTTCTTCAGAGATATTGGCCTATAATTTTCTTGTAGTGTCTTTATCTGGTTTTATAGTCAGGAAAATGCTGATGTGGTAAAATGAGCTTGGAAGTCTTCCTGCTTCTTGAATTTTTTGGAATAGCTTAAAAAGGAGAGGTGTTATTTCTTCTTTGAATGTTTGGCAAAATTCATCTGTGAGGCCACTTAGTCCAGGACATTAGTTTGCTGGGAGTTTTTTGATTACTGCTTCATTTTCATTAGTTATAATCGATCTATTTGGATTTTCTGTTTTTCTTGATTCAGTTTTAGAAGACTATGTTTCTAGGATTTTATCCATTTCTTCCAAATTGTCTAATTTCTTGGCATATAGTTGTTTGTAATATGTTCTTATAATCCTTAGTATTTCTGTGGTGTCAGTTGTTACTTCTCTTTCATTTCTGATTTTATTTATTTGGGTCCTCCTTTTTTGTTGATGAGTCTGGTTAAAGGTTTATCAACTTTGAGTATCTTTTAAAAGAACCAGCTCTTGGTTTCATTGATATTTGTATTGTATTTTTAGATTCTATTTCATATATTTCCACTCTGATCTTTATTATTTTCCTCCTTCTATTTACTTTGGTCTTTGTTTGTTCCTCTTTTTTTAATTTCCTTTAGATATAAGATTTGATTGTTTATTTTAGATTTTTCTTGTTTTCTGAAGTAGGCCTGTATCACTATGAATTTCCTTCTTATGACTGCTTTCACTATGTCTCATAGATTTTGTGTTGTTGTGTTTTCATTTTTATTTGTCTCAAGATAATTTTTTATTTCTTCCTTGATCTCATTGTTAATCCATTCATTGTTTAATAACATGTTATTTAGCCTCCAGGTGTATGTACATTTTTCAGTGTTTTTCTTGTGATCATTTTCTAGTTTCATACCATTGTTGTCAGAGGAGACGCTTGATATTATTTCAGTATTCTTGAATTTATTAAGACTTGTGTCCTAATGTGTGGTCTGTTACAGAGAATACTCCATGTGTACTTCACAGGAATTTATATACTGCTTTGGGGTGAAATGCTGTGAAAATATAAGTTAAATCCACTTGCTTAATGTATTGTTTAAGGTCACTGTATCCCTGTTGATATTCTGTCTGGAAGATCTATCTATTGATCTGAGGTGTTAAAATCCCCTACTATAACTGTATTACTGTCAGTTTCTCCCTTTGTTCAATACTGTCTGTCCAAGACTCCCACAAGAGCTTCACAAGAAAAAGCGCACCACAGGTCCTGTCTGGGTTACACCCAATAGACTTTTCTGCAGGGTGTGAGCTGGTCAGGGTGGGGCCACTGGGAATCAGGAAAGGGCTAGAGGGTCCCCTGTTGGGGTGTGGCACTGGTGGCATGCAGGGGGAAAAATGGCTTCTGCTTCAGAGCCGCACAACTCAGTGTCCAAGACTGTCTACTCCCGGGTTTGGCTGGATCTTCCTAATCGTTCCCCAAGGCAGAGCACACTGTGCCCTAACTGCCGCAGACCTCTCTGCAGGTCTAGAGCTTGGCATGGGCTGCTGGTAGTTAGAAGATAGGTTAGTGCACTCCCCAGGCTGGTCCTGAAAGGGTAGGAGTGCTCCACCCAGGGAAGATGGCATCTGTGAGTGGTGTGCCATAGGTAGTCAGCACAGAGACCTTGGGGGCTGACCCTCCAGGTCTCTCCTCGGGGCCGTGCAACCCGATTTTTCTCTATTCTTAGTCACCTTTCTTCCACCGGAGCCCTGGGTGAGTGACCAAGAACAACATCTTGTGCACTGGTCTTTTAAGATGGTGCCTGGGTCTCTAACCAGTTCTCATCTCTCCCTGGTGGGGAGAATCCCCACTGATTTTCACAGCCAGGTGTCATGTGTGTGGACTTCTCTTTCCGGCTCAGGTGGTTTTGGCTGGGGATCCCAGCATTGGGTTGAGACCCTCGCTCTTGAGTGGGCATCTATGTAGCTGAGGTATCCCTCTAGATTCTCAACCACTACACATGTGTGTGGGGGCCAGCCCTTTCTGCGTCTCCGCCCATCTTACCAGTCTTGTTGTTGCTTTTTCTGTAAATCCTTGGTTATAAGACTCCTGTTCAGCTAGTCTTCAGATGGTTATTCAGATTGACTGATCTATAATTTAGTTGCAAATCCCGTCTGGTGCTGAGAGAAGGTGCATGTAGCTTCTACCTACTCTGCAGCCATCTTAGGTCCCCCACTATGTTTTTCTAAGTCCAAGAAAACATTGGAGCTTACAAGATAAAAAAGAATTACCATAGTAATATATAAACTATCTGTTTATCAATCATATTACTATATAATTTATCAAATAATATTTTACAAAAAAAATAATATTTTACAGAATTTTTAAGTATACTTATTTTAAAACATTTCTAATACTGACTTACTAATTAGGAATACTAAATTATCAACTTTACCTTTCTTTTTCTTATCATAGGTAATTACTTTTTTCCACCAAGCATTGTTTTGTGCTTTTTTCCCCACAAATAGGAATTTTCTTATTTGTCACCACTAAATGTCTGAATTTTAAACAGATTCTTAGACTGGGGGCTTAGATCCATCAGTTCATTCAACTTTAGCACCTGTCTCATCCCTGGGAGCTCTTCCAGAACTGCTGCCTTCACCATGAAGCTCCACGGGTTTTCTCAAACTTGGGCTTCTTCCACACTTTGACTTTACTAACAAAGACACCATGGAGCAGATAAATAGATGGCAAGCTTTTCCTCTGTCTTTTTCAATGCTACCTTGAATTAATTTATTGACCACTTCTTTCAAGTCATTTGTCTGCCCCTCTTAGGTCATGATTTTCATCATCTTCTCCAGATTTGGCAGACCTGTTGATGTTGAGCATAAGAGAGGGCTTTCACATCTGATTGTTGTGTTTTTTAGTAAAACAACTCAGAACAGATGAAGCAAATGACCATTGGCAGTCTTGACATCAACAAGAGCCTCAATCATAGTCTACCACTTTTTGACCAGGGAGTCATGGGTAAGATCCACACCATGGAAATTAGTTAGGCAGTTTTTGCCCTGGACATCCTCAGTAATTAGCTTAAATATTCTAAATGCAACTTCATCGTTCTGCAGAACAGCTAGGCTCACTTCAAAATCACTACCCTTGAGATCATCCATGCAATTTTGGTTCCTTGAGTTTTTGTGACGTCTTTCCCCAGTATTATATTAAACATAGTGGTGTTTTCACATCACATCTTTCTTAGAAAATGGATCAACCAGTTTCTTCTTGTCTTTCTTTTTGCTGCCTTTCGTAAGGTTCTTATCCTCACTAACCACCTTGGTGCTACTCAGAGCCAAGAGGCCCAGAATTATGTTTTTATACTTTGTCTATCATATCATTCTTTTTTCCCCTTGCAGTATATTCAAAGGAAAAACATTTCTTAACTTGCAGCTGTCCTTTTATTTATTTCCCACATGATTACTTATTAGGGCACTAGTGATACTGTGTTTTTAACTATTAATAGTAGTGTACTATTTTTGATTAATACTGAAAGGAATAAGCAATATGGCATAGAGGTTAAGAGTATGGTCCTGGAACCAGACCGATAGGTGAATCTTCATTCAGGAAGTTACCAAGTATATGACTTTGACAAGTTACTTGAATTTGCTCTAGCTTCCTTATTTTTAATGAAAGGGGTAAGCTCAGTGCTCTGGTACCTAGTAAAAGCTAAATGACTATTAACTATAACAGTGCTAATAATTATTATTATTGAATTAATTAGTTTATATTATAAACTTAACATACTAGCACTTGTATATGTTTAGTTTATTTATTTCCAATATACAACAGGTTGGCTATAAATCTCCAATCTGGGATCAGAATGTCCACCTGTGTGGAAATCCAGTTCCTTTAAAAAATAATAACTGCATCTGTTGTGCTTTATGAGTAAATTTTTTCAAGGCCAAATATCAATTCAGTGTCAAAATACTTAAATTATTTTCACTTTAATGTATATTTGAGTATCTGGCATATGCAAAGCAATATAGGTAATATACAAATATATGGAAAATAGTTCCTGTGCTCAAGTATATATCAATTTAACAGGATGGATTAGGAATAGAAATGTGCTTTTCAGGCCCCCAGGTGGATGGAAGTTACGATACCAGAAGAAACAAGTTGAGACTGGAGTACTAATTGAAGCAGAATGAATCAGAAGGCCAGTTTAAACATCTTGGGGAAACAAACTGAACTATATACCACAGCGGTCTCCAACCTTTTTGGCACCAGGGAGTAGTTTTTCCATGGGAGTGGGGTGGGGGAGAGAGGAGGCAGTGCTCAGGCGAGTTTTGCTCACTGTCTGGTTCTGAACAGGCCACAGACTGGTACTGGTCCGAGGCCCGGGGGTCGGGGACCTCTGATGTACCATATCTTGGTGGTGGTTACTTGTTTTCATACCCAGAGATCTCTAAGCTAGGTGTGCAGTCTGCATTTATTTATTCTCCATGCTGGTACTACAAGCGTCTATCTACAGGTTTATTACTTGTTAAGAATTTGGTATGTAGTACACAAGTAGAAATGTTTAATATCATTTGTTTTTCTATAAGAGAGGCATAAATAAAGTATGACCATTGTTAGCATAGATGTGGGAAAGGTCATGTCCTATGGAAAAGAATTGGGAAAAGATTCCTGGAAGAACATGTGAGCTGAGATTTTAAAGGAAGCATGTGATTTCAGGTGAAGCTTGGGAGCATTAGTGGTATGTTTGCCCCATGCTCAGTCAAGGTATCAGCGTAAACAAATTCAGAGTCAGGAATGTATGTGGTGTAGTCACGAGGCAGTGAGCAGTCATTCGAACAGGAACATGGGAGTGTGCAGGGGTTGTACTGGAGTTTTTTGGGGAGAGGTAGGTTGATACCTTGTCTGGTGGGCTTTAAATGTCTTTAATTTAAATAAATAATAGAAATTGATGGAAGATTTTTTAAATGGGAGAGGGTGATGGTAACGGTGGTAGGCTAACAGCTGGACTATGCACTAATTGCATTTGTATACTAATTGAATTCATGTTTGGTCTCTTGCAGGAAGTTCACGATTTATTACAAGACTATGAGTTAAAGTATTGTTATGTGGACAGAAATAAGCGTACAGGTGAGATTTCAGTTCTAAGCATTTGATTTCATTTTGATTGTACATTAGTCATTATAAAACAAAAAAGCTTAGTGTTTTTTCATTCTTAAGCTAATCACTGAAATTCTTAAGCATTAAACCATATAAATGTAACTCATAAAATTTATTTTCTGAAGATATTATTGGTATCCTAAATTTTAATCACATTAATTAATATAGTGTTACTAGAACCTTGTCCCTGGCTGGTTTGGCTCAGTGAATTGAGCGTCGGCCTGCGAGCTAAGTGTCGCTGGTTCGATCTTCCAGTCAGGGTACATCAGAGAAGGAAAACTCTGACTCCAAAAAACCTCCGCTGCCTTGCGGCATACCTCTTCAGGGGAAAGGCTAAGGGAGTAAACCCCGACAGAAAATCCGGAGCCGGAGTCCCTAAGGCGGTTTGATGTTGTAGTCAACACCGGCAACTCCTGCGGCGCACCTGAAACCAAGCTGTATTGACTCCGTCTTTCCCTTGGACCCTTCAGCTGCGAAGAGAGGGGAGGTCTGCTGCATGGGCAACAGCAGACCCTCCATATCACCCTGCCCAGGCTCTGTAGCTTCAGCTTCACTGGAGAGGACACTCCAGCGTCATCGCAAGATTTCGATTCAACACGGGAGGAGACAGATACCGTGTCACTCCCTAGTCGGACTGCACAACCATCCTCGGCGGTGCAGATAGACTCTTAAAAAGCTACACCATCGTCTCTCGAGACGGACGGCTGCCGACGACGACTAGAACCTTATGAATTTTTATAATGACTATTCTAATATTATAGGTTTTAATGTTAGAATGAGTATTATTTACAGGCTTTGTATCTTCAGTTTTAATAATTTATTACTAGACTTGGTGAATAAACTGTATGATTTGACCTTAGCTAAGCCAGTTGGGAAAATTGCTTAATTTTTCTGGGTATTTAGTTTTATATTTGTGATATTAGAAGACTAAACTAGATTAGTTCCTTCATTACATATGATATGTAAATGTCAAAAAACATTTTTTGAGGTGATAAAAAGTAAGGAAAAATGTGGAGGATGATATAAACACTATGTATATATCAATTCCCAAATTAGCAGATGTTTTGTAAAAATATATTTTTTAATGTTTAAAAAAATTTTGTCTTTAAAAAATATATATACATTATATGCTAAAGCCCTAATGTAGATCTATTGAATAAAAGTCTCTGGTAGTATGGTTAGAAATTCTGCATTTATTTTTTTCTAACTTTAAAAAGTTAGAAAAAAGAATGTAACAGATAAAGATGAAACACGGTTCCTACCTGTCTCTGATTCCATCCCTTCTCTCCCCCCTTACCTGGTACATACTTTCTGTGCTTTGCCATTATGTTGTGGCTGTCATTAGAGCTATTCACAGATTCTTGTACTGTTTCTTCTGGGCATGAGGTAAGACAGTTCTTCTCTGTCTGTCTGTGAAGTTAGGAGTGGACATGTGATTTGGTTTTTGATGAACGAAGTGCGAATGGAAATGACATGTATCTTTTAGGTGGGAGATTTGAGAGTCAGCGTGTGATTCACTGCGGCCCCTTCTCGCTGCTAAAGTCATAGAGGGAGATGGCAGCACCTCTTTCAGCTCCGGTTCCAGAGTGGCTGACGAGAAAAGCCTCGTCCTTCCTTTTTTCCTTTCAGCATGAGATACATGCCATGAACAACTACAACAAAACCCTTTGTTTTGTTAAGCCTTTGAGATTGTGGGACTGTTTGTCATCAGACTAGCTTGACTAGTACCTGTAGTTTTATTATACTAACAGTGTTGTTCTCAGTGTGTTTAAAACTTTACATAAATGCTATTCTGTATGTTTCATGTAGTAACTTTATTTTATCTCAACCTTACTTTCAGATCTTTTTGTGTTGATACATATAACTCTAGTTCACTGATTTAAACTACTGCATATTATTCTGTCCTGTCAATTTATCACCATTGATAAATCTATTCATTACTGGTAGGCATTTAGGAAGCTTTAACCTTTTCAGTATTTCAAACAATGCTGCAAGGAATATGCTTCTGTTTGTCTTTTTACAAACATTGCAACTGTTTCTCCACAAGTAAATTACTGGGTCATATGTTATGTACAATTTCCTTCTTTTTTTTTTTTCTTTTAAGATTTTATTTATTTATTTTTAGAGAGAGGGAAGGAGAAGGGGAGAGAGAGAGAGAAGCATCAATGTGTAGTTGCCTCTTGTGCACCCCCAACTGGGGACCTGGCCCACAACCCAGGCATGTGACCTGACTGGGAATCGAACCAGTCAACCTTTGATTTGCAGGCTAGCGCTCAATCCACTGAGCCACACCAGCCAGGTCATGTACAATTTCAGTGTTACTAAAGATTGACAAAGGGTTTAGAGGTAACAGTCTTCAGGGCTCATACAGGGCAAAGAATAGTGCTTTTCCCATCAGCTAGGGTGATAAACCTCATAATTCATGGTACATTAGGAGGAATATTCAGAAGGGTCTTGACTCAGGAGTCAAGAAAATTAATTCTCGTCTTACCTAACAAAATTTAAAAGTGAGACCAGAAAGGATCAGGCTGTTTTCTAGTAACTTAACCACATCCTAGAACAAAACTTAAGAATATTTTTATAAATACAGAAACATCAACACCCAGTGACTTAACATTTATAGTGTCTGGCATCAAATACAAAATTACCAGACATGACAAAGAAGCAGCAAGCTACAACCCATAATAAGGAGAAGAATAATCAATCAAAACTGCAGAATTAATGAAAATGGACATTAAAAAAGTTTTTATAACAATGTTCCATCTGTACAAAAGATTATAGTAAAGTTTGAACATATTAAATGGCAATGTGGAAGATAATTGAAAAATACCAAGTCAGATTTCTAGAGATGAAAATTGTAATGTCTGAGATTAAAAAAATACAGTAGATGGCATTAACAGCAGAGTAGGCATTGAAGAAGAATTACTGAATGTAAAACATAGGCATAAAAACTATCTAAAATGAAACAGAAAGAGAGAGAGACTATAAAACATGAACAGAATAAGAGCAAGCTATTGGACAACTTCAAGAGTCCTACTATTAGAGTAATTATAGTCTCTGAAAGAGGGTCGGGGTACTGCCGAAAAAAAATTAATTAATGGCTAAAAAAAATTCCAAATAACATGAAAACTCTTAACCTAGAGATCTGTAAAGCTTAACCAACACCAAGCACAAAAGCAAAAAGAATACGACAAGGCACATTGTAATCAAATAGCTTACAATTAGTTATAAAGAGGAAATCTTAAAAGCAGCTATAAAAAGAAGGGGGGGGTGAGACAAAGATAAAGATGACTACGAATTTCTTGGAAATAATGCAAGTGAAAAGACCATAGGGAAAAATCATTTTTTTAACTGAATTATTTACCTACCAAATATATCTTGAAGAACAAGAGTTAAGTGAAGATGGTTTTTCAGCCATATAAAAGTTGAAAGAATTTTTTACCATCTGACCTGCATTACAAAAAATGTTTAAAGAAGTCTTTTAAGCTGAAAGAAAATGGTACTAGATGGAAATCTGGATCTATACCAAAATCTGAAGACTACCATATATGGTTATTATGTGGGTAAAGACTATTTTCTTAATATTTACATTTCTTCAGAAGATAATTAACTATTTAAAGTGAAAATAATACTGTCTTATAACACCTGTAGAAATCAAATGTATGGGAACAATAATACAAAGGCTGGGAGGGGGTAAATGGGAGTATACTGTTGTAAAGTGCTTAGACTCTACATGAAGTGGTCAATACCACTTGATGGTAGACTGTGATAAGTTAAAGATGACATCATCACCCACTAAAAGAGTACAACAAAGAGACTCAATAATTAAGTAATGTTGCCTTGGATTTCAGTAGCTATGGTGCTGCTTCAAGAACCAGATAATTAATAGATAGATTAAAAGACCTGGTTACAGTTACAAACTATAACCTTACTGTATGTAGTAGGTTAGAGGAAGTAATTGTATTAAAACAGGATACATTAGGGAAATAAGTTTTTGCCTGCTTGCCATGAAATGTCTCAATAATAAATTAACTAGTAGAGTAAGCAATGGTACAAGGATAAATAAAATTATGACTTGTGAAAGGATCGGGACCAATTGTGGAATGTTAAATTTCAATAGGAAAGTAGAAATAGAATTAATTTCCAAATCCCTTACCCTTTTTTCTGTAGTGACACCTGCTATTTCCATAAGAGTCAATGTGAAAAATTTTTTTGACTTTTTTTTAGAGAATCTGTGGCCTTGGGAAAGAAATGGAAGAAGCTATAGGAGAGAATCAGTGAGCTCCTTTCCATACTTACTGAATTTTAAAATATGCTTCATTATTTTATCTAAATTCTACCATAAAATATCTTACCTGGGTTGAGCAAATGCAGATATCTAATGGAAGGAAAATAAGAGGTTGTCAGTTTTTAAGTTTATTAATATAAGTATGTATACCTTCATTTATTCAGTAATCCTTGGGCTGGATTTGAATGTCTGCTGAAAAGTTTTGGGTGGCTGAAGACTTGGGGAGAGATCTTGTAGGCGGGGGGATTAGATGTGTAATGGATGTAGAGATGCCTGAAACAAGTTGATATCTAGGGAACTACAATGTTTTTGGAGAATCAAGAACTGTGTTGGGAAGGGCAAAGTATGGCAGTTAATGAGTCTGGAGGCAGAGCATAAAGGACCTTGCGGGGCATGATAACTGAGCTGACACTTGGCTTTGTTGGTAATACCAAACCATTGCATTTTTGGCAGTAAACAGACACAAGTAAACTTCTGGTTTTGAGAGATCATTTTATTGTCATTGTGAAAAATACATGAAGAAAAAGGGGGTGGATTTAAGACCTCTTTGAAGGGTAGAATTTGAGGATTATTTTTATATGGGAGGTGAGGAATATATGGTTTACGGTAACTCGCAGGTTTCTGACTTCTGAATGTGGTGCTACCAGTTAAAACAGGGAATGAGGAACGATGTTCAATATTGAACTATTCGGGGCGGGGCAGAGATAGGATAAAGATCATGAGTTTTGTTTTGTCACGTGGATATATATGTAATCTGTATGTGGATATATATGGAACTGAGGATTAGAAACATAGACTTGGGAGTTAGCAAGGTACAGGAAGCCTTTTATGAGCCCCAGGCTTGGTCATTTTGCTCTCTTTAATGGCTTTTATAAGCCCCTCATATTTCTCCTTTGATAGCACTGTATTTGTATCTCTTTGTCTAATGTCTACCATACTCTATTGGATTGTGAGCTCTATTGAAAGGGATCCTGTGTGTTTTGTTCAACAACTCATTGACAGTGCCTGACATGGTATGCGGCACATAGAACTGAATAAATGGGAATGGACATGAGTGTGCAGGCGAAGAAGGTGTAGAAAGAGAGAGGAGAGACACTCAGTGGCTCAGGGATGCTGGATACAGCCCCGGTGTTACTGTGTGTGACTGCGGAAAGGCACCCCAAGGATCACCACTTCATAGGTGTGATTGGAGGAGAAAGATCTAAAAAAGGAAATGGGGGAAAGAGAGGTGTGAGGAGAATCAGAAAGGAGCATATTAAGAAAGTTGAGGAAGGGAATGGTTACGTTTTGAATGCCCTAAGAATTCAAATCAGATGTGAACTGATAAGTTTATGGGCTGACAGAAAGTAGAACCAGTATTTATAAATTGTTGGTTTGTTTGCTTGTTTTTGAAAATAGAGGTTAAAGGTGTTTTATGTCAGCATAAGAAAGAAAGACGTAAAAATAACTGAAGTCTTTAAAAAAACAGATGTTGGAAACCAAGAGATATTCCCTCAAAAAGTGCAGCAAATCCATGTTTTCCTCGTGTTGGAAAAGCTAGCTTATTCCTTTGGCAGTAGTTTCCTCGTCTGTGGGGACAATGTGCAATGAGAAAGGTGTTTCTCTAAATGTTAACTTCACATTCAATGTTGTGAGATGCTCACACTCTGAGAGACATGGGCCCCATAGCCACTGGAGGGAATAGCAGTTGGAGTGACTGGCAGGATTGCCTATGCTATTTAAATTCCTTCTTTCTCTCTTGCTGTGTGCATATTTGCAATGTTGTTATAATTGAATCTGGGTGAGTTAAATGCTCATATGGAGCAACTCCACTGTCTGTTCCAAATAGGGAGAGAAGAGGAAGAGGGAGGAACTTTTGAGGCAGCAATTTATTTGTAATTTGAGGATTGCCTTGTGTTGTTTATTTTAACCAGGGCTTTAACCTTTGTCATTCTTTCATTTTTTACAATATTGCTTGAAATCTCTATTTTCCTTGTTTTAATTTATTATAACAGATAAATAATTTAATATTGCTATATTTTAATTTGATCAGGTACTGATGTGTGTATTAGTTCATAGATTTAGAACCTATATTTGCATCATGTTTTTGATTTTACAAATTGTCACATGTATTTGTCGCTTGATGCTGGAACAACTTCATTAGGTAGACAGGACAGATTTTTTGTTTCTTTTATAAAGATTCAAAGTTAAGCTACCTGTCCAGTATCATAATGTTGTAATCTTTTCATACCACATTGTTCATCCAAAAAGTATACCAAATTGCTCTCTGGTTTGGTGGTTCAGTTGGTTGTAGGTTCGATCCCTGGTCAGAGCATGTAGGAGAGGCAACCAATCGCTGTTTCTCTCTCACTAAAAACAATAAATATATCATAAGGTAAGGATTAAAACAAAACAAAACCCCAAAAGTATACCAGATTGTGTGTGTGTTGTTTCATTCTAATTAATCTAATTTTAAGGAAACATACATGACTTGGAGAAAGAACTGGCTTCCTCTGGACATTTTGGTGCCTTTTTTGCTATACCTTTTAGGTCCTTGTTATCTAATAGGGTCTTGTAGAACTCTATGAAAAGAAAGAAGGGTTTTAAGGCTTCATAAAATTTTGCATCACAATTTGCTGGGGTTGGGGGGAATCTGCATGTAGTTTGAAAAGATTATAATTTTTTAAAATCCATCTTTAAAAAAATTATTTCGATATATTTAGAGAATGGAAGGGAGGGAGAGAGAGAGAAAGAGGTAGAGAGAGAGAAATAAAGAGCTAAAACAAAACATCAGTTTATTGTTCCACTTATTTATTTATGCATTCATCAGTTGCTTCTTGTACGTGCCCTGACTGGAGATAGAACCTGCAACCTTGGCCTATGGGGTTGACGTGCTAAACAACTGAGCTATCTGGCCAGGGCCTATAAAAATTTTTTTAGAAAAACAGAATATTGTAGTATCTTGCATTGGAACTCCTAATATAATTTCTAATGTTAAATTTGAGTTACGGGTCATGATATTAGTTTAGTGAGAATGTTAGCATTAAAAAATGCAATGAAACTGAATAGAAAATACCTGAGTGCTTTGCATGTGGTAGGAGTATTACTTCCTCATACTTTTGTTTGAGAGACATATATGTATGTGTGTACTGAGTCACAGACAAAATGTATTTTTTACTGTGAGTCATAGTCAAGAAAGTTTGAAAACACAAGCTTAGAAAACTCTGTATTTTATCTTCCAGCTTTTGTTACCTTATTGAACGGGGAACAAGCCCAGAATGCAATTCAGATTTTTCATCAATATTCTTTTCGAGGAAAAGACTTAACAGTCCAACTCCAGCCAACGGATGCTTTGCTGTGTATTACTAACTTGCCCACTTCTTTTACATTAGAAGAATTTGAAGAACTTGTTCGTGCTTATGGAAATATTGAGAGATGTTTTCTGGTCTACAGCGAAGTCACTGGCCATTCCAAAGGCTATGGATTTGTAGAATACATGAAAAAGGACTTTGCTGCAAAGGCTAGATTGGAGCTATTGGGCAAACAATTGGGAGCATCAGCTCTCTTTGCACAATGGATGGATGTTAATCTATTGACTGCAGAGCTCATTCATTCTAAGTGCCTTTGTGTAGATAAACTCCCTACTGACTACAGGGATTCTGAGGAGCTGTTGCAAGTATTTTCCAGTACCCATAAACCTGTGTTTTGTCAGGTATGTATTCTTAAGATATCGTTAGAAATATTTTTAAATATCTGCATATATATTTATTCTACATGCAGTCACAAATTTTTATACCTATGTGAATATTACAATGGATAATCTAATTCTACTTTAGTCTATAATGAAGACTTTAATGTCATGAAAGTTTAAATCAGTTCCCTTTGTTGAAGGGTCAAACTATACTGTTATATAGTTAAGTATGTCTAAGCAAATCTGTCACTTATTCACTTCATTTCATCCATTCATTACATTATCCATCCATTGACCTGTTCGTCCATCCAAATGTTATTTATCACCTTCTCTAGGCCAGACGCTATATTGCTAAATGTCATAAATATAGATAATAGAAAGATACTCTCTCAATACCTTACAGTTGTGTAGAAGAGACTGACAAGTAATCTAATAACTATAAATCCTATATGAAAAGTGATATAATGGAAGATAGAAAAATATAATGGGTTTTAAAGAGAACATATAATTTTGTCTTAATGGGGTCATGGTAAGTGAGACATTTAGAAAAGATCCTGAAAACTGACAGCACTGGTAAAAATTTTCAAGCTCCTTATCATAGTAAAATTAACTATATTCGACTAACTAGACAAGAGTGCATACTATATATAACTGTTTTGCTTACAGATGTAAGATATCAACTGATGAATTTCTCTCTTCCCTTCTTTTCTTAACTCCCCCGTCCTTCCCTTTTTCTTTAATCATACATTTGCTGAGTCTCTTCAATTACAGTAGGAAGTTTGGAGTCAGATATATAATTGTATATGAATACATACATACACATACATGTATATACACATATTTATGATTAATGCTACCATCTTACTTTTCTTAAATTTCCACCCCTCCAATCACTATATAATAAACATCTAAGAAACCACCCAAGAGCTTTGCAAAATTTTGTGACAAATTTTTTGTCAAATCTCTGACCAGTTTTAAAAGTTGGTTGTCTTATCATTTTGCTATCCTTGATATGAAAAATTGTTTAGTAATATTCTGTGGCCATACATAATTCTTTGTAGCTTAAGTTAAGGCCTTTGAAACAAATGAGAGGAGAAAAAACCATTTATCACAAATTTTATTTGAATTCTGAATCCCAGAGTTGAAGGGTGTCATCTTGTAGAAGAATGTTTGTTACAATATTTGTACATAATCATTTAGCTTTTGTTAAAATACTTCAAAATAATGGAAAATTAACTAGATCACCAGTGAGACCATTTATATAGTTGAATGGCTGTCATGTTGAATTGGAATATTTCTCTGTAGAACTAACTATGCTATGGATTTAGTTGTTTTTTTTTGTCTCTGAAAGACTTAAAATAGTATTATCAGTTATATAAGCATGAAGGTTATCATAATGAACCAGAAATAATCAAAAATATTTTAAAAGTTTTTGTAAGATTAATGAAAACAACTTTATGATGCCTTTATCAATGGATCTGTTAAATTCAGCCTCTTTTGCTTGGTAGGTTGACACAGACTATATTGAAGACACAGTCTCTTACCTTGTAATCACAAGAGACCAAAGAGACTAATGACTTTTATAAATCTAATTTTAAGATCTGGTTTGGATTATAAAGAAATGGGGTTGTAGGAGAAACATTTGGAAGAGGTAGATATTTTCCTTTTCTTCTGTGTGATTGGAAAGAAGTTTTATGGAGAAAAAGACATGAGGACAGTTTTAAAAGGAAGGAAGAATATGAAAGAAAAATCAAAATTGAGTCTACTATACAAGAGAGTAGAAGTTAAACTTCAAAAATAAGAGAAAAGAAACTAGAAATTATTTAATTGTAATAATTAACTTATAAGGTGCCAAATCCAAATAGAAGTGTTGTTCATGTGTCTTATCAAAGACGTACCGAGGTGAATTTTATCTAATTTATCACTTGCTAGTATGAATGTATTTAAATTAATTCAGACAAATTCAAAACTTAGAAACTTTTTAGTGTCTTATTTTGCTCTTATTTTTGCTCTTTGTACCAGTCTTTACAGATCCAGGACTTTAGTATCTTCTTTTACACTCTTACAGGTGGGTGACTAGAAATAAATTGAGTTCTACACTTTAGGAGTTTATTTAAGGCACATTCAGAAATAAAGATTGTATGTTGCATATGATATTTTAATAAAACTGGGGCATAGTTTTTCCAAATAAGGTTTTCTCTGGTATACTTGACCATATTTCTGATATCTGCCTAAAATATTTAAATAAAAGTTGAATATGGTTCCTCCTACCTTTCTTCTCTTGATAATACAAATTTTATTTTACATTGATATGTGGTCAGATAATTGTTTCAGTATGTTTCATTGTTCATGTATCTGGTGAACTTATTTAAAAGAAAGTTTTCATTACTGTGTCCTCGTATTGTCCTATAAATTATCAGTTATATATATATTTAATATATAGAAAATATCATTTGGGCTTTGACTTTTAAAATAAATTAGAAAATGAAAGAATTCAAAAGAAATGACAGGATCTTGTTTATCATCCTGTATTTTAGAAAGGATTGCATCTACACAACTAGTAAATACTTTTAGAAAGAACATGTTATTTTACCAGTGTCATCCTGTGATACCTTTGTTCTTGAAAATTATACACTGTAAATAACTATTTCTAACTCAATAACAGAATGCCCTTTTAATAAAATGTATGACATCAGCTTGCACAGGATGAAGGAAGTTACGTGGGCGGCTTTGCAGTGGTTGAGTATAACACTGCCGAGCACGCGGAGGAGGTTCAGCAAGCCGCTGATGGTATGACCATCAAGGGGAACAGAGTCCAAGTTTCCTTCTGCGCCCCGGGAGCACCAGGGCGAAGTACATTAGCGGCATTGATAGCAGCTCAACGTGTGGTAAGTTTGTTGTTCTTTATTAGCATATAAAAAATTCTGATACTTTCTTAATCTATCCAACTTAATTATCATTGATTGGACCTTCATTATCTTTCCACTACATAAACACAATCTTCTTTTTAAAAAATCGATAAATGGCATCTCTGTCAACTCAAGAGTCATTACAAAGAAGAAATTGTGTTTCTCAAGTGTATTCATCTTAGAAAATTTTTTGAAGGAATTTCATTCATTCAACAAATATTTGAGTTCCTGTTCTGCTCTAAATTTGGAGTGTAATGTGCCTCTTTTTTCAAAGTGTTCACAAGTATCCATAGCATAAGTAGTGAAGGTGTGTGCTTCGTTTTTGCTCACATGGCACACTGCAGCTACTTCTCTGTTGTAACTCTCTCCTTATTCCTCTCTCTACTTATCCACTCTGTCAGCTCCATGCAGATAGACTCTTCCTTCTTCACAGGTTTTACTCTTAGCACTTAGCATAGTAAATAATTGTTAATCGAAGGAAGGAGGGAATACACTTCTGAAGGGATCAGGGAAGACTTCATGACGAAGGTAATATTTGAGTGGGACATTAAAATATGAATTTGAATTGCGTCGACAGGGAGGGAGGGTAGGATTGCCAGGTAAATACAGCTTTTGCCTGAGATGTACTTATATTAAAAAGTTGTTCATTGCTTATCTGGAACCCAGATTTCACTGGGCATCCTCTATTTTTACTTGCTAAATCTGGCAACTCTAAGGAGGGGGAGAGAGTGGTTAAATTCTAGGTGGAACAAAACCTGTCAAGCAGTAGTATGAGTTGAATTTGCCTGCTTGAAGAGAGGTAAGTGGTCTAGGGAGACTTGAGTGTGTAAAGGGATGTATAGTGGAATGGGGGTTGATGCTAAATCAGGGGAAGTTAAGAATAATATAGGAAAGAGTGAAGCCAAAGAACTTATACGCATGACCCATGGACACGAACTAAGGCAGGTGGGATTGCTGGAGGGAAGGGGGGTACTGGGCAGAGGGGAGCAAAGGGAAAAAAGTTGGGACTACTGTAACAACATAACCAATAAAATATACTTTTAAAAAATCTGCTTCTTGCTCCTTTGGAGATAATGTTCTTTGTCACTGGAGCCTTTTAGCATTTTTTATTTTACTTTGTTCTTAAATTTCATGCAGAAAAGTCTGACTATGTTTTCTCCTTATACCTCATATTTGAAACACTAGAAACCCTTTTATTCTGTGGTCTTTACTGTTTGTTTTTTAATGATGGAAAATTCTCAGCTATTATATCTTCAAGGGTTTCCTTTTTTGGTTTCTCCTTTAGGAATGTCTATTTTATATTGGTTAGCACCTCTGCCCTCTTCATGGCCTTGTTTTTTTCTCCTATTTGGTTTGCGTTTTCCATTTCCATGGTTTGTCTTACCTGCTTTGCTGATGTCCTCTGGGAGCTTTCTTTGAACCCATCTTTCAGATCCCTATTTTGTTTTTCAGTTTTATGTATTTTTTTTTTAACTTATTAACTTGTTTATTACAGCACAGGATAGCGGTTAAGAAGAATGCTTTGAGTTTCTTTCCTTTCCTCATCTATATAATGGGGTTTGTATTGCCAGCCCTGTAGAGTTCTTTTGAGTTATATAATCCATGTAAAATGCTTAGAATAATGCCAAGTATTTAGTCAGGGAGACCTGATATTTTTTTCTCCGTTAATTTTTTTAATACCCAGTATTTCTAATTGGTTATTCTTTGTAACTACTTGTTGTTGCTTCATGTTACCAATAAAAATTCTGTCTTTTTAAGGGTTTGTAGGGGGATTCCAGAGGTCATTGCCAGTTCTCCCTTTTTTTTCATGGCTAGCAGTTTCGAGTTTTCCTTTTATAACCTGGTACTAATATCCTCATCTATCAGGCTGGCTTTTAAAACCTAGAACAATTTCATATTTTTAGGCAGCTACCCAATAACATATGTAAGGCCAGTCCATCTTTTTATTTTTTCATATCAGAGGGTTAAGTAATGAAATAAAGACCTTTGTTATAAGAAAATTTTGATATGCAAGGCAACCCACATTATTACACTTTAAATCAACATTATAGTAAGGCTCTCTGTGGTATCAAAGTATTCATAATGTGCCAGCAAGTTATCTTCCTGTTAATAAATTTCAGATCTCTTTGGCATCTTTCCACTTGTACGAAGAGATTTATCTTACTGAAATTGCTAGTCTTCCTCAAGCCAGTTTAACTGGGACATTATGTGAGGATTTTAGTATATGCTGTATAGTAGAATATCTCAACATAATTAGGAACTGTGGTCAAATAACATACAATAAATATACAATATAATACTAAGCAAATTGTGTTTATCATAAAATAGATCTTATCAGATGAATGAGAATTTCTGGAAGAAAGCCTTTAAAATTTCACTTTATGGACTTCTTGTACTAATGTTTCCTATTTCTATATTTGTTGAAGATGCACAGTAATCAAAAGGGCTTACTTCCAGAGCCAAATCCTGCACAAATTATGAAGAGTCTGAACAACCCTGCCATGTTACAAGTTCTTCTACAGCCCCAACTCTGCGGGCGAGCTGTTAAACCAGGTAAGCACCATGTGCACTGATTAAATATAGAGTGTTGGCATGAAGTTAACTGTGCTGTTTTACATGGAAAAAACATTTAAATTAGTCCAAAAATATTAATTTTCTAGAACTTTTCAAGGAATTTAAATTAATGATCTGAATTGATAATATGTGTTGGCTTTTCTTGGTGGATACAGTCTGCTTATGTGTTCCTAATTTTTTTTTTTTACCATTAACAAATGTTAAATATTAAACTTCAGTTTAGCTCCCAGTTAACATGAATTTATAGACCAGATAGTAATGAACACAGTACATTGTTAAGAACTATCATAACAAAGGATATGACACTCTTTTATGTAGTATTTTTAGCAGAATTACTTTATTGAAAAGTGCTGGAGCTCTGTTTCCTTATTGCTCTTATATTTTTTGTAAAATTGTTTCATTTTGTAGAAAATGACAAAAAACATTTTCTGAGCATTATGGAAATCTGAAATCATTATGGTATACCTTAAATATCTACCTATTTAGTATTCTTTCTCTAGTAAGAGCTTACTTTCTGAAATGAACAACTACTTTAGCGTTTTGAGGAAATGAATTCCTATATTCCGCACTAAGTTTTAGAGTAAAAATATTTAAAGTATGTTTATTCAGTTTCAACCCAAACTGGTCTAACACCAACTAGTGGACTGCAGTTCATTTCTAGCACTAACTACCCAGAGTTAGCCGACACCCTGTAAGTTAAGGGCTTAGTCCCCAACATATCTACCCCTACTTCACACACCAGCCACAAATTTAGGGGTCCCCAGGCCAACCACATGACAAACTGGCTATAAATTTGGGGGTCCCTATGATCCCCTCAGGTTTAATAAATTGCTAGAAGAACTCACAGATCTTAGGAGAGCACTGTATTCACGATTACCTTTATTATAAAGGTACAACTCAGGAACTGCCACATGAAGAGACACCTAGGGCTGGGGCTGGGAGAGTCTTGACCACAGCTCTTATGGAATCGGGACACATTACCCTTCCAGCACAGGGATCTCTACTGAACTAAATTCGACGTCCAGAGATTTACTGGGGTTTTATTTTGTAGGCATGATATTTGGCCATATTATTGAACTCAGTCACCAGTCCTCAGCCTGTCTCCGGAGGTCAGGAGGCCTGGGTGATCTCTCCTGGCTTAAAGCCTGTAATCACATGGTTGGTCTTTCTGCTGTGACCAGCCCCCACTCTGAGGTTATTTAGGAGCCCACCTGGAGTCACCTCATTAGCATAACAAAGATACTCTTGCCACTGGGGAAATCCAAAGATTTAGAGTTTTCCTTCCAGGAACCAGGCACAAGAACCAGCTAATTCTTCATTCTACAACAATATTCATGTTAAGTACTTCATATTCTCATCAATTATTTGTGTGTAAGAAGCAGCATTAGAGGTTTCTCTGGCTCAGTCTATTATGCCATCAGCTATCTCTTCTACAGTTTTAATGCTGGAGAGATATCCTTGTTATGGCTTGGCTAATTGAAGCCTAAGAAGCTCATTATTTCCCAAGGCAGCCTATTCCCTGGTTTGACAAATTTAATTACTAGAAGACTTTTCTTTATATTAGATAGTAATTCTCATAATCTTTAACCACTTATTCTAGTTCTTCCTTTGAAGAAACAGAATAAATCTATTGCTTCTTCCATAAGAAAAGCCTTCTAATATTTGAAGACAACTAACTTGAAATCTTAGTCATCTTTGGTTTTCCCTGTCTTCAATTCTCCAGACCAGCGGTCTCCTTTTATTTATTTATTGACTCTGCAACCCTATCAGTGAAATAAGTTTTGAGCAGGACCCCAATATATACAGTATATGTATCATTTATATGTCAATTTTATGAATACACCCTTGTCAGCCCATATAGGAAGAAGTGTTAAAGCTTAATAATTTTGTTTTTAATATGAAACTAACTATAAAGAACAGTTATAGTATTTTCTTTTTACATCTCTTATATCTCTTTGGAGACTGCAGTTCTCTATTTGACTTTCTATAATGTGTCAGGATATGCTCTCTGGATCCACTGGTTGTCCTCTTGTAGATAAAGCCCAGGTTTTCAGGGTAGTCCTGAAATATGGTGAACACAGATGTGGACATATTCTGTAGATGGGATCTGATCAGTGCAAAGTGCAGTGGGATTTCCTTCCTATGATGATTGTTTTTATTAATGCATTCCAAGATTGTATTAGTGTTTAAAGATGTATATCAATCACCCTGTTGGGTGTTTTAGAAAGTCTTGTCCAAACCTTTGACTCCTATCTTTAGTAACTCCTCTCCGATATTATTTTTGTCTTTCTTTTTATGTAAGAATATATATTCTCTACCCTCCATTATTCTCAGATGGATATGTGGACGTAGATTATGTTCTTTATTTTAGTGCTACTTTCAACAATTTTAAGTAAGATGTTCCAATATTATCCTGTTGGAGAAATGATTTCACCAAGCACGGCTTTTTCTTTGTGTGGAGTGGCAAGGGAAGAGATTAAATCTACCTCACTTGAAAACACGCCACACTTCTGGAGATTGTATGAAAAGTTTCTTGGTATTCAGGAAAGACAAAATGTGTCAACGTAAGAAATGTTTAAACCTTTACAGAATTTTTATGAGTTTATTTGAGCCAAACTAACGACAGTTGCTGGGGAGCAAAATCTCAACAGATTGAGAAAATGCTCCTGAGTACGGTAGTTTTGCACATTATTTTAGATTAGGGAGACAGAGAAAACAAAGGGGGAAATCCCGGGGATTGGATAAAAAGTAAAATGAATAGACACATACTTCTTTTACATTTGTGGGTATGGGATAGTTAAAAGTTAATTAACATGATAACAGTAACAAGGAGGGGATTTGTGGTCACTGCTCTGGTGCAGTGAGTGGGTGGGGGGGGAATACGGGGGTTGGGGTGGGCAGGATAACCCTGACATTCCAAAGGTATGTTATTATAGATGCAAAAAGACAACAGACAGGCTCTGTTAAGGTGAAGAGTGATCTTTGTTAGGGAAAATACTAGCCTAGGACATCACTACCCACCATGACTGGCTTTTAGTTACATTTAATTTCAGACCATCCTATGTGGTTTCTTTAGGTCTCTGAGCTTATAAGACATCCCTAAACTTGCCAGGTTTAGTACGTGGCCCTCTTTTCATCCACACTTGTTAATCAACAGGTTCCATTCGTTTTCACTTTACTATGTCCTTTATTATATCTTAACTATATCCCTTACTATGCCCCCAAAACTCCTCACAGAGGCCTCTGAGCAAACTAAGAAAAAGAGAATCAAAATTATTTATTATGTTTATATGTAAAATAGATTTTTATCTATCCTTTTGCCCAACTTCTTCCTCTGTGTTTCATTTTTTAAATCACTGACACATATTTACTTGTTTATGTCTGTCCCACCAGTACAGAAGCCCCTAATGGCAAAGACTTACCTGTCTTGTTCGTCCCAAGCACCTAAAACAGAACTGTTGTCTATAGTAAAAGTTACTTAAATATTTGTTTACTGATTAAACCCCTTTCTTTACATCTCAGCTCACAACTTGTACATACCTTGTTACTCACATATTGTCTAACCTACAAATTCCTAACTACTCTTCTTGTCTACCTTCTTTTCTGTCTAATTTAATCTATACACTGCTATCAGACTAATTTTTCTCCCAGACCTGTACTGATGGTTACTTGGACCATACTGACTTTTTCTCTTCAATTCAGACCTTTTAACTACCTTAAAAAATATATACAATAATATTTTAGATTTCTGTCATTATGTGTGCGTGTCTACACACACACCCAGGGTAGGGCAAAAGTAGGTTTATAGTTGTGAGTACACAAAACAGTTTATTCTTGTATTATTAATTAATTATTGTATTATTTTCCATACGGACAACTGTAAACCTACTTTTGTTGCACCCTGTATTTTATTTTAAGTAATATGTAAATAGTCTAAATTATATATATGTATATTTTTAATACTTTATTTTATTTATTTTTAGAGAGAGGGATAGGGAGGGAGAAAGAGAGGGAGAGAAACATCAATGTATGGTTGTTTCTTGCATGCTCCCAACCGGGGACTCGGCCTGCAACCCAGGCATGTGCCCTGACCGGGAATCGAACCAGGGACCCTTTGGTTCGCAGGCCAGTGCACAATCCATTTAGCCACACCAGCCAGGGCTCTAAATTATATTTTAACAGCTTTATGAGATATAATTGATGCACATTAACCTACACATCCTTAAAGTGTACAATTGATAAGTTTTGACACTATGTATACACCAGTGAAGTCAACACCACAATCAAAATAACAAACATATTCATTCGCAAAAGTTTCCTTTTACCCCTTGGTAATCCACACCTCCTTTTCCCCCAGGAAACTACTAATTTGTTCTTAGTCACTATAGAGTAGTTTGTATTTTATAGAAATTTATATAAATGAAATTACACAAAATGTTTGGCTTCTTTCACTCAGCCTATTATTTTGAGAGTCGTCCATGTTGCCGCATGTATCAGTTTTTCCCATTTTAAGCTGAGTAATATTGCATGCCACAGTTAGCATATTCATTGACTCGTTAATGAACATTTCTGTTATTTTCAGGTTTAGGTCATTACAAATAAAATTACTGTAAACATTCGGGGACTAGTCTTTAATATAGACTTACACTTTTATTTTGCTTTGGTAAATATATAGTTGTGGAATGGCTTGGTTATATGGTAGATGTGTGTTTAAATAATAAGAAGCTCTCCCAACTGTTTTCCATTCTCATCATCAGTGGCATGGGCTCCAGTTTGCTAAGTATCCTCACCAGCTCTTGTTATGTTGGTCCTTTAATTTTAGCCCTTCTTTTGGGTGTACTGTATAATGCTGTTTCCTTGCAGTTTTAATTTGAATATCCCTTTTGACTAATGATTTCAAACATCTTTTAATGTGCAAATTTGCCATCTTTACATATTCTTTGTTAATATATCTTTAAATATTTTGCACATGTGAAAATTCAATTATCTTCTCATTAAGTTCTAAGGGTTCTTTATTCTAGATACAGGTTCTCTATTGGCTGCATAGGTTTGCAAATATTTTCCTCCACTCCATAGATTGTCCTTTGTTTCTCCTTTTTTTAAATTGTTGTTCTATTACAGTTGTCCCATTTTTTCCCTGTTGCTTTCCCCTGCCCCGCCACCTCCCCCCTCTCCCACAGTCAATCCACACCCTGTGGTCCATGCCCATGGGCCATTTATACCAGTTCCTTGGTGATTGTCCTTTTCTTAACAATGTATTTTGAAGAGCAAAATTTATTATTTTGACAAAGTCCAATGTATTATTTATTTCTTTTATAATTTGTCCTTCTTGTGTCATATTTGACATCTGCCAAGTTCAAGGTCACTAAGATATCCTCCTATCTGTTCTTCAATAGTTTTATAATTTTACCTCTTGCCTTTAGGTCTATAATCCATTTTGAGTTAATTTTTGTTTATGGTGTGAGGTAAATGTCTGAGTTAATTTTATATACAGTTGTTCCAGCGTTGTTTGTTTAAAAAGATTATCCTTTTCCCCTGAATTTCTTGACACCTTTTTCAAAAATCAGTTGACTATATACGTGTATCTCCACCTGTGGACTATAACTCTGTATTCTACTGCATCGATCTAAATGTCTGTCTTTATACCAATAATACATTGTCTTGATAAATGTAGCTTTATAAGTGCTGAAATCAGTTGAAGTAAGTCCTCAAACTTTATTCTTTTTCTATTTGTTTTGCCTATTCTAGATCCTTTGCATTTGCATGTAAATTTCAGAATCAGCCTGTCAATTTCTGTGAAAAATATCTGCTGGAAATTTGATTGATATTGTGTTGAATCTATATACTAATCTGGGCAGAATTGACAATTTTGAAGCCATGTCATAAATATGGTATATATCTCTGAATTTATTTATCTCTTCTTTAATTTCTCTCAGGAATATTTTGTTGTTATCAGGGTAGAAATCTCATACATATTTTGTCAGATTCATCCATAGTATTTTATAGTTTTTTTGATATTATTTTAAATAGGATTTCCTTTTAAACTTCAGTTTTCTATTTCTTGTTGCTAGCATATGCAAATACAGTTGGTTTTGTGTATTTATCCTGTATCTTACAACCTTGCTTATTATTTCTAGTAGCTTTTTGTCCTTAGGATTTTCTCTGTATACAATCATGTCATCTACAAATTAACACAATTGTACTTCTTCCTTTCTAATATGTATACATTTTTTTTCTTGCTCTACTGCAATAGATAGCAATCTCAGCATAATTTGTGCATTGAACTAGTGAGAGTGGGCATCCTTGCTTTGCTCCTCATCTTACAAAAAAAGCATTCATTTTTAAAATAATTAGGTATTATTTAAGCTATAGTTTTTTTCACAGATTTCTTTTCCAAGCTGGAAACTTTCCCTTCTATTCCTCTATTGCTGAGAACTTATATAATGATAATTGTTGGGATTTATCTATTACTTTTCTCCACTTATTGAAATTATCATATGTATGGGTTTTTAGATTTTGGATAGTTACTTTTTTTCCATCTCTTAACATGATATGAATTACATTGATTTTTGAATATTAAACCAACCTTTCATTCCTTGGGTAAACTTCATTTGGTCATGATGATGTATTGTAATCCATTGTATATATTGTTGGTTGATAGTGCTGTTCAAGTCTTTTATATCCTTAAAATTTTCTGCCAACTTATTCTATTAATTATTGTGAGGGAAGGATGGAATGTAGAGGGAGGTCTCGCCAAGAGCTAAGGGTACGAGCAGCTAGCTGTGAGACGATGGAATTTTCAGTGTTTTGATTCTAGTTGTTTTAAACTGGGAAATTCTGTATCCACTAAAAGCTGTGAAATATATTTTAATGTTTTATGACAAAATACAGTGCCTGTCTGGAAAATAGGAAGTACTTTTGAAATTTCTAACCATAATTTTGATATTGCCTACTTTTCCTTTCAATTCTAGAAACTTTTGCCTTATATATTTTAAACCTTTGTTTTTTGTTGCTGAGACATTTTAGCTTGTTGCATCCTCTTGATGAATGCACCCCTCTATCATTATGAAATGACCATCTTTATCCCTCTTTCCTAATAAACAGTGTCTTTCTTTATAAGCAACTCATCTTAATAATCTAATCTTTCTACCACCAATAGTGAAACTGGCTGATTCTAAAGAGAGCACTTCCAAGTGATCAGTTTTCCAAAGATGTAATGGAGTGCTTCAACAAGTAATAAAAACTTGAAACAGGGTTTTTAAAGCATGGGATGAACTTGTAGGGATGTTATATATAAATTACAAATCTTTATGGTCATTGAATTAAATGCTTTTTGAAGTGCTTTCTATATCTGATCTCCATTGTTTCTAATTATTATATTGCCAGAGAATTGTGTATATTATGACTATTTCCAGTTACTTTATAATAATAATATGAAATTGCTTCATATATTTTTAACAATTCTTTTTGTCCATATGATGTTCATTCTGAAAAATTATGTCCTGATATGTACTCTGGCATTTGTGCTCTTAGACAGACTTGATAAAGAGGATGGTTACCATTTATTCCTTTCATCAGCTTTGTACAGTACTGTTGTTTTTTTGTTTTTATTATGTAAATATTTTTATGTACATATATTCTCTTAGCAATTGGATTGTACGCTTTTTAAGGACAGAATTGTATTAAGTCCTTGACTCCTTAATACCTAATTGTATTAAGTCCCCAACTCCCCACCAAAATACCTCCAAAACCTAACAAAAACACTGAGCAAGTAACATGGGTTCACCATTTATGACAGAAGGTGTGGAAATTTTAAATCAAATTCTAGGGTTGATTCACACGGAAAGAATCCTGCCACTTTTGTGCAATGACAAGGTCAGTATATAAATGAATGTCCAATTAATTTGTTAAAAGTTTAGAGAAATATTCATTTATCCTTTTTGAAGTTTGTTTTATTTATTTTTAAATTCCATATATATCATAAAGTTAAATTTATACTTTTATTTTCTTAAAGCAGTTCTTGGAACACCTCACAGCTTGCCACATCTGATGAGTCCATCCATCTCCCCTGCATTTTTACATTTGAATAAAGCACATCAGGTATATAAATAGCATTGAGTATTGAAGCATCAAAAATTTAGAGTGAATATTTTGTTTGTACCTTACAAGTAAAGTCCTCCAGAAGTTAAATGAGTTTTTTTAATCCTTAGTCATAATTATAGCTATGTAAAAACATAACTTCGAGTACATCAGATCAAAGCTAATCAAAGAAACATAGTTATATATATATTTACTGATTCTTATTTGTAGGGCATTAAGAAGGGAAGAGGTATATTTTGTGGTATATTTTTCTGTAAATCAGTACAGTCATGTGTTGATTAACTATAGGGGTTGGTCCTAAGATATGCGTGGTTAGGTGATTTCTTCATGTATGAACTCACAGAGCACACTTACACAAACCTAGGTGGGATAGCCTGTTGCTCCTAGGCCACAAACCTGTGTAGCATGTTACTATACTGAATACTGCAGGGAGTTGTAACATAGTGGTTAAGTGCTTGTGTGTGTAAACATAGCAAAGGTACAGTAAAAATACAGTATATAGGGTAAAAAATGGTAGGGCACTGGGAGGATTGGAAGTTGTTCTGGGTGAATCAGGGAGTGAGTGGTGAGTGAATATGAAGACGTAGGACATTGCCGTACACTAGTGCCGTCTTTGTAAACACTGTACACTGAGGCTACACTACCTTTATAAAAAATACTTCGATAAAAAGTAAACCTTAGCTTACTGTAATTTTTTTACTTTATAAACTTAATTTGTTTTAACTTTTCCGATCTTGTAATAACATTTAGCTTAAAACACACATTGTACATCTATACAAAAATATTTCCTTTCTTTATATCTTTATTCTATAAGCTTTTTCCTATTTAAAAAATTTTATTATTTTTAATTTTTAAACTTTTTTGTTAGAAACTAAGACACAAGTACACATTAGCGTCAGGCTCATCAATATCACTGTCTTTCACCGCCACATCTTATCCCTCTGGAAGGTGTTGAGGAGCTTTTATTTCCTACCACTGTCGTATATATGGTCCATCATTGACCAAAACGTTATTGTATGGTGCATGACTGTACTTCAAAACAAGTGCTCTTACGTGGTCTTAACTCAAAAAAGTGTTTACAGAAAGAAAGAAAGAAATTATTAAACAATAACTCTTATTCTTAAAATGTAATTGATGTTATAAAAATAATTCATATATTTGTGAGAGTAAAAATTGGTTTTACCTTTCTTAGATAAGTATTTTAAAATGTGTTATATATGTAAATATACTATCGGAGATGAATATTAACTTCAGGTAGTGTTAAGGCTGTATTCATATAGAAGTCTAGTTATAAATAAACCCAGTACGTATATTGATTGGGTGAATGAATGTCTGGATCTAAACCTAGCTTCTTAAGGGAAAGACCTATCCTTTATTTTTCATTCTTAGAATCTAACACAGGACCTTATACATGATAGGGTCTTCATTCATTCCTTCACTCAACATATTTTATTTAGAATCAAACATGTAGTAGACACTCTGCAATTATTGAGTCTACGGCATTGAACAGACATTCAGCATCCCTGTTCTTATAGAATTTCAACAAATAGAGAAAACAAACATTAACTAATTACATTAGGGTGTGAAGAGTGATAGAAGAAGGGGGTTCAGTGTATTGACAATGTTTTCTTTATTTTAGAATAATGATGAAAATGCTTAATTTTGCCCTGAAGGCCTGTCCAAGCTGGGCTTGTCTGCCTCCCATGCTCATGGGGCATTACTGTCTCAGCTACAGTGGGCTGCTTTGGTCCTCAAAGGATCTGGTTCCCTTTTGCTTAGACCTTTGCTCCTGCTGTTCCTCCTGCCTGGAATGCTCCCCTCTCCGGCACCACCTAATTCCCCCAGATTTCACCCAGTTATTTTTCCGCAGCCTTGAGCTCTCTGCACAGTAGTTAGTTCCTCAGGAAAACCTTCTTTGAATTTACCAGTCTCAGTCACGTTCCCGCTATTTGTTCTCACAGCTCCTGGTATTTTCCCTTCATGTACTCATTACCATTTGTAATTATATGTTTTTATAGTTAATTAATGCCTTCTTTCTTCAGGGGGTTGTAAGATCCATGAGAGCAGATCATATTGTTGTATTTCTCACTATGTAGCACAGTGCCTGGCACACAAAGTGCTTAGTAAATCTTTGTTGAATGATGAAATAAATAAGTAAATAAGTGATGGAGTGGTGCTGACATTAAAAGCCAGAAAAGGACCAGGGGACAGGAGGTAGGATGAAAGAAAAGAAGGAGAGGATGAGGAATTAATTCATTACTATAAGGTCTCATATATATTACAAGAATTAATTAGTGTTGTATGAAGTTGAAAAATGAGAAATAAAGGAGCTGTTGCTTTTGCTCAGTTCAGCTAGAGAATTGAACTATATGAATTGGGTTATACAACAAGCAGCTTTTAAAAATTAAACTAACTTAATGTTTTATCATTTTTCACAGAGCTCAATTGTGGGTAATACTTCTCGTTTATTCCTTCAGAGTCTTTCTCATGGACCACTGGCACAGCAGCAATTACTGAAGTTTGAGAGTATTCATACTAACAATGTAAGTATGGATTTTTCTTTCGAACAAGTTCTTTTCCCCATGATCTGGCTGTTGGTCAGATTGAATTTCTACTTGTGCAGACTTTTAATTCAGTTATATCCTGCTGCCAGTGGCAGAAGTCTTACTTTGTTTTCTTCTTTGGCAGAAGCCAGGCTTGCTCGGAGAAGCCCCAGCTGTGGTGCTGCAGACTGCAGTCGGGATAGGGCCAGCGCTCCCCTTGAAAACAGAGTTGGGTCATCACGGAGAAGCACATAAAAGTAAACGACCTGTATTTCCTGAGACATCCGTAACAGTCAGATCTGAGATTTAAAGATAGGTTACCTGGATTCTGCTTTTCACAGGAAGGTCAAATTTGAGTTTTATTCAGTCATTTAAAATTCCCAGAGCCCTTTTAACGTTAGAAAACTGTTGATAAGTCACTGATACACTTGCTCCCATGCCCAGATGAGACTTTTTCTGTTGGATATGCTTTAATATTTCATGAACGTTGTCAGCAGCTTGAGGTAAAGACATAGATCCATGTGAGATTGACATGCTGCCCACTGGGCCGACAGCACATTATACATGCATCCATTTAATTTTTGCCCGGGTAAAAAACAGTTAGCTTTTATAAAGAACTATCGGATGTTTGTAAATTTAAAGTGTTTATTTCTTTGTATCATTTTTTAAAAAATGTGATCTCCAAATTAAAACTTAGAGTTAAAACTTAGAATAGGAAAATATCCATGAGACTATTCTGGAAGTTGCTTAAGAAAAGCATGATCACTTTTGCAGGTCTTCCTGCACAGCAGTGCACTCCCTTCCGGCCTCTAACCTCACTGTTTGAATTTGACTGTTCTCTAGCAGGTTAAAAAAAAAAGTGTTTTACATTTTGCCTATAACTTAGCAAAATCAAAATGACTGTTGTAAGTCTTGTCTAACCAAAGGTTTTTTTGCACTTGTGGTTCACTACAGCATCTAATCTGATTCCAACTCAAACAACTATCACAGCTGGAATGGGCATGTTACCATTCTTTCCAAGTCAGCACATTGCTCGACACGCTGGGCCAGGACATGGGAATGCTCAGGAGAAACAGCCGGCCTCCGTGGGAATAGCAGAAGGAAATTTCTCAGGGTCACAGGCTTATCTTCAGAACTTTCCAAACCTTACGGCTGGAGGTTTGCTGACAGGACAACATAAGCCAGCACAGAGTCAGCCAAAAGTTACAGAATTGAGTTCAGGGGTAAGAAAACTCATATACATACATATATACAAACAATGCAGGTGTCTGCTACATACACACACACACACACACACTCCGGGGTGTGTATATGTGTATATATATTCTTTTAAATTATATCTTAAATGAGATTATTCTAATTTAGAGTATTCTAATTTTTGGTTATTTTATAGGTGATATAATTTATGAAGTATGATAAAGCAGTCTTAACTTTTTAAATTTTAAAGGAAGTTAATATAAAGTATAAAATATGGATTACAGACTAATTGCTATAATATGTCACAGACATGACTTTTTCATAGTGTACACTTCTCAAAATAGAAGAAAACACTGCATCCTTTAAAAATCTCTGTCCATATAGAAAGACAAATATCTTTTGATAAGTTATGTCAGCTGATATTTGGGACTATGTTTAATTACTTGCCAGTTTGTCAGTAAATGAAATAATTTTAATTTTATAAAAATGAGGTTTTTAAGTTTGTTACTGTACAATTATTTAAATATGAACTTTTATTGTAAACACTTGCCTCTAAAAAGTTTGAGAAATGCATCGTTTTGAAAAATACTTGATATATTAAAAAATAAAATATAAGTTCAAATTCTGTGGTTTGGAAAAGCTTTGGAGTGTCATTAATACTTATCTAATTATATAATGATATCTATAAGGCTAAGTAATAATGCTTGTGTTTAAGATATACTCATTTTTTTCTATTTTAAATCATTCTGTAGCTAATTAAGGTATTTTGATATTTACAGGGAGACTCAATTTTATGTTATCTGAAACATGTCAAAGTCAGTTTTTAAACTCTGGTCTAAAAGAATCTAATCTCTGTTTTAATTCTGGAGGTTTTTACCCAGTCATTTTAATGGTTCATAAACCACTGACACATTTATAAATGCTATAATTGATCAGTAGAATACATTACATTTAATTTTTACTTTATTTGTACTCTAAAACAGTTTTTGGTTTGTAAGTGGTATAAAACTGATGCAATAAGGAGAATATGAGGAAAAAATTTATGTAGCTGGCTGTATTCAAGTGTCAAATTGATACTGAATTTGTAAGAGGTTTGGTATCACTTATTCCAAGCAGAATGTATGGATAGAATGTCCAATAATTAAAAAATTAAACTGCTAAGACAGTTCTTCATAGAATGAATTTTTAAAATTTATCATCAGTTGAGATAATAATGTGTTTTTTACTCCTTTCATTCTGTTAATGTGATGTATTACGTTGGATCATTATGCATTCTAAGATTAAATCCCAGTCAGTTATGGTATATAATCCTGTCCTGCTGGATTTGATTTGCTAGTGTCTTGTTGATTGTGTTGCATCAATATTGATAAGGGATATTGGTCTGTAGTTTTCTTGGATTTGTCTGACTTTAGTACTAGGGCAATGCTGGTCTCATAGAGTTAGCAAGGATTCCCTCTTTCTCTATTTTATGAGAGAGTTTGAGGCAGGTTGGTCTTAATTCCTCTTTAAATGCTTGGTAGAGTCCTGGCTAGTGTGGCTCAGTGGATTGAGCACCGGCCTGAGAACCACAGGATTGCCCGCTGGATTCCCAATCAGGGTGCGTGCCTGGGTTGCGGACCAGGTCTCTAGCAGGGAGCTGGGAGGGGCGACTAGTTGAGCACACAGATGTTTCTCTCCCTCTCTTTTTCCCTCTCTTCCCATCTTTCTAAAAATAAATTAATAAAATGGTTGGTAGAATTTTCCAGTGAAGCGATTTGGTTCCAGGCATCTTTCTGGGCACTATGACTGTTAAGAAAGAAAGGGTTTGAGGCCTGGCCTCAACACTTAGTAAAATTTTTTTTAAATGTTGGTAACTTTGTTTCTGGAAATAAAGTATGGAATTCGTTATTTTTTTGTGAAGATGAATTGCTCCCTGTTCAAATGAGAAGGTTGTACAAGATGGCCTTTAACTCTCTTTCACTTCTAAAGTTCCATGGTTCTAGAATAGTTTTTAAAAAACTTATTGAAAAAATAATAGGTGAAATGTGATCATTTTAATCAATATCCAGAAACATTTTATAACTTTATATCTTCAAACATTAGTTTCTACAAGTCTTTACCACCCTAGAGTTATTGAAGATTAAGTATTTCTCTACTTTTTCTGCATTTTAATTTCCTTATATCTCTTATTAAGCACCTACTCCTTTGTTTTTGATAAACAGGCTGCCTCTAAGAATCAGACTTCACTCTTGGGAGAACCGCCAAAAGAAATTCGGCTCAGTAAAAATCCATACTTGAATTTGGCAAGTGTGTTGCCCAGTGTGTGCTTATCATGTAAGTGAAACTCAGTATTAATATTTTGGAGTTTTACTGAATACTTTCCCTAATGAGTTTTACTTAAGTTTTTAATGTAACTTATAGAAACAAATCATGCCTATTGACCATTAAAGCCTGAATTATGACCCCAGTCTTTAAATTGAAAGAACTAAAGTTAACGCTTAAAATGCATTCTCCTTTAAGGAAGACATCTTTTGTGATACTATTAACAATATGATCAATTTATCTAATTATTATTGAATCATGATTTAAAATAATTGGATAAAAGAATTATTTGGAAATACTATAATTATTTACAATACATATAGAATCATATTTCTATAAGAGGTTTAAATGTCTAAATACTGTGATATATCTGGAATGTTAGCAGAATACACCAAAAATATATGAGCTACTAATTGACAGAAGTGGTGGAATTCTCATTTACTTTTGTGGAGGATGTTCTCAGGCCTTCAATTAACATAAATTAACAGTTTTAAGAGAAAATGACAAATGTGGTGTAGTCTATACACTCAGATATTCACTAGAACATTAGTTGTCCATAGTGAAAAGCTAGAAAGGACCTTAAGGTTCATCACAAGGGGAATGGTTAAATAAATAGTTCATTGTAAAATGGAGTACTATACAACCATTTTTATCATTGAGAGCTACTGTACTAACGTGAAATGATCTCTAAAGCAAATTAAGTGGAGAAAGCAAATGTAAGATTATGTCATTTGTTTGTTTAAAGCTGTGTATTCTTACATCCACATATTTGAATATATAAATGCATAAAGTAAATCTGGGAGAATAAATTCCAAACTGTCTCCTCTGGAAAAAAGAATAGGATTGAGTGAAAAGAAAGATGAATTTTGTTTTTAATGTGTATTCTCTTTATTTTATGAAGTATCCTCTTGAATATAAACATTCCTTTCTAATTTTTTAAAAGCCAGAAAAAGTTGTAATGTGCTTTTAGTATAACTACTATCTTTTCATCTGGTCTAAAAGTAGTGGTTAATTTACATTTTGTGTGCCTCGTTTTTGGTGATTAGACATATATTTTTTAAATGTTTCCACCAAAATTATCCATAGGGGAAACTTTCATTTTCAATTGTTTAAATGAACGAGATATCATAAACTATATATTTTCCCCCCAGGGGATCATACAGATATATCTACCGGCAAACTAAAATTTGTGTTCTATTTGAAAATATGCTGAATTAATGAGTTTTGTAATCTGCTTATAATTTATAATGAAGCAACCTAGTTAAAAGACATGTATTGATTTTGCCTTTAGCCCCTGCAAATAAAACCACTCTACAGAAGACTGGAATTGCAAGCAACATTCTGGATGCAATCTCTCAGGGAAATGAATCACAACACACTTTGGAAAAGTGCATTGCTTATTCTCAGCCTTTTGGTGATTATGCACAGGTAAATGAGCCTCAGATTTTGATGGTGTATAGAAAAATTGGTTCAATTATATATTGAGTTCACTGAATGTGAAATTGTGATTCCTGTAATACCATAGGAAATTAAAATTGCTCTGAATCTACACAGTATTTCTTGCTCACCATTTGGAATTTTAGGACACATTCAAAAGGATTGGTAAGCATCATTTTACACTACTTGCCTGTCATTGTTTACACTAGTGGTTGTCAAACTACAGGCCAAATCCAACCCCTCCACCTGTTTAGTAAATAAAATTGTATTGGAATATGGCCGAGTTCATTCATTTACATTTTGTCTGTGGTGCTGTTGTGCTGCGGTGGCAGAGTGAGTAGTTACAATATAGACTATGTGGCTGCAAGATTAAATATCTAAAATCTGGCTTTTCACAGAAAAACTCTTCCGACCTCTGATTTACACCAGTGTAGCCCTGACCAAGAAACCCAAAGCAATGCTTCTGTTCTTCACCACTGCTCATTGATATAGAAACATGATGATAATTACAGGCACTATTATGCCAACTTTTAAACCAAACAGTCAGTAACATGAAAAGTATTATATCCATAAGATATACTGTATCT
Organism: Furipterus horrens; assembly: GCF_987537825.1. Classification (NCBI taxonomy): domain Eukaryota; kingdom Metazoa; phylum Chordata; class Mammalia; order Chiroptera; family Furipteridae; genus Furipterus; species Furipterus horrens. Next base: position 46,619,294 of record NW_028327173.1, read on the forward strand.
TATGTCAATTTTGCTTCGCTTTTTTTCCATTCAGCTTTTTCTCAGTGGCTTAAGCTGAGAGTACATGTCATCTTAGCAGTAGACAATGATGTGGTCATGAGTTTTATGATTAACAATTGTGATTTTTTCTTACTCAGCTTCTTCTCAGCGCAGTCCTGTCTGTGGGAGCCCTGCTTCCACTTTGATTTCCTTGGGGTACTTCTGTGTTTGTCTCACCTATCTCCAATAAACTTAGAAAAGAAAACCAATGAAGATCCACTTAGAGCAATTGCTGCCTGAGTACGCTTTTAGGAGAGAGTACTGGAAACACAGGTCAGGTCGAGTGTAGAAATGGTGCAGCTGGATATTAGCAAAACGTATGTAAGAGTCTCTTATGTACCTGTGGAAAGGATGGAGAAATCTAGGTTGGAAGATAAGGTAATTAGGTAGTAACATACCTATATTTAAGGAACAATAATCATGAATTGATACAGTCTAGAAGGACTCTCTTATATGTTTCATAAAACTCCATCTTTGTCATCTTATTAGTTAACCTTTCAAGTAATGACTTAGATAAGGACATTGATTATATACTGATATATTTCCAGGTGCCAAAGCCAAAGAAATTATCAGATATGCATAAAACCATTTATGAAAAGTTTATAGTTGTGAAAATTAGAAACCTAAATTTCCAACTATTTATAAGACTGAGTAAACAAATTATGTCATGTTTACACCAGGAAATACAATGCAAATATTAAAAAACATATAAAACAATACATAAACACATGTTTTATAATCTATTGTTAATTTTAAGAATTCATGTAATATAGGTCCTATACAATTTTGATTTTTTTTTGTTTACAAGGAACAAAATTTATTTTTATTAGGAGGAATCACAATAATTATTTTAAAATTTAGTTAAACATATGATTTAATTTTTAGTTATTTTTCGTATTTACCTTTTATTTCACTTTTGAAATTGGTTTTGCTTTTCTCATTAGCAATTTTGTTTATTAGATTGTTAGATCAGTGCCCCTAACCAAATAGTAAGGTACTGCATGTTTTAAAAATTCGTGCAGCACACGAGTTGAAAATTGCTGATGTAAAGAAGATGTAAGAATTATCTCAGCTGTTTCATATGATGATATAGAGTGTGTGTGTTTCATTTAACACTGAGCACACCGACTGTCTGGTTGCTGTGTATTAGGAGAATACTATTTACCTCTGTGTTGTAATCTTGCGTGGCTCTTGGTCAGTAAGGCATCCTTCCTGCCAGGAAGCTGGCTGCATTTTCTAGTGAATCAGCTGCAGAATGTGTGATGAGACGGTGTGATGAGGGAAGAAGAGGAAACAGAACCAAAACAACAAAAATGAACGAAAAGGCCTACCTGGTGCTTCCTCCTTTCATATGGAGCCTAATGCTGCCATCTAGTGGGAAAATAATACATTGAGCCTTGCCAAAAAGATTTTTGTGTGGACTGTGATACATCCCAAACTTGTGACAAACACTAACTATATAAAATATTTTTAAAAACCTAAACCCATTCTAAACAATAATTATGGAACCACAGATTATTTTTATATTAATCCTAGACAATAACTTGGAAAGCACTTAAAAAACTTAACTTTTGCTAAAAATTTTAAAGCAAACTTTTGAAATTTATTTTAACGTACCCTCATTACTTTAAACCTTGTTTATAAACCAGTCTTTTAAATGTTCAAAAGTTTATTAAAGAACAGTATGCAGTATAAATATGAAGACAGTTTTGCTGCCCTGACATGTTTTTTCAAATAATTTTAATGTGTTTGATTTTTTAAAAGTGTTTATGAAACATACTCAAATCTAAGATATGTGATTTGTACAACCTGTTACACTAATACTAGTGAGGTGATGGTAAAATTTTAGTTTTTTTGAATGTGATATATTACCCTTTAGAGCAGCAATTTTCAATCTTTTCATCTCATGGGACACATAAACTCATTACTAAAATTCTGTGGCACATCAAAAAATACATTTTTGCCCACCTGACCAAAAACAAAAGGTATGATTATGATTCATTCAGTGGACAGCTATTGTTGTGTTGGTGTTGTTATTTTGTAATTTGACAGTCTAAGGGACAAAAAGTCCATGCCCCTGAATAAATAGGTATTCCATGTTTTAAAAACTTGTGGCACACCACTTAGGAGTCACTGTTTTAGAAGATTAGTTATTCAATTCAAAGTTAAGACTTAACATTACTCATATGAAGAAAGGTGGGTATCTGAGAAGCAAAATTTAATAAGAAAATTGAAAATGTCTATATATATATATATGAGGAAATCTTTATTAATATCAAAAAATGAAGCATGTTGGTTTAAAAAGTTTTTTAACAATGGGAAAATTATATTTAAATAAAATTATAGAAATACGCTGTGCTTGATGATGCAGAAAAGATAATCAAGTGAATTCTTGTTTCCCTTTGTATGAAGTTCAAAAGCTGAACTTAAAACTATAAGAAAGGGATATTAAGGGTTTGACTGAGATTCTAGAAGAACTGGTGCAGTAGTTCTCCTGAGGGTCTCCATCAAATCTAACTCCGCTAGAGACAAAACTGAGAAAAGGTTAGATGGGGCTCACGATAAAGCTGGGAATTAGGGGTCCTCAACAGAGGCAGAATGTTCTGAAAACTGATTCGATTTTGTATTTAGATAGCTACATAGTAACTGGTTATATTCCTCTCAGCATATTAATGATAAGGAAATACCTTCAATTCAGACTGTCAAATTCACTATTGATATTAACATATTCCACAGGAATCTCCCGGAGGGATATTAAAAATTCCCTTTTCTTGAGTTCTTATGAGCTTTTAAAACTAGTCTTCACTTCAGTTACAGAAGTGAGCTTAAAAACTGAGCTTAAGACACAATGTTAAGTACGTATTAAACTTTGGGAGTCAAAAAATGAAATTGTGACATTCTTCTACATTCACATGGAAATAAAGTAAATCTGCATTTACATGAAGATAAAAATATTTGCTTTAATAAAAGAAAATGTGATTTTAAAAAATCAAAATAGCAACTGCATACAGGTTTCATAGTAGATGTGTGCAAAAGATTGGATTTTTAAAAAATAGGTTAGAATATGAAAAGAACACTAAACTGAGAAACACGGAGTTGGATCCACAAGTCTGACACTGAATAGCCTTGTGATTTTAGCCAAGCACGTAGGTTTTCTCCCCGAATTTTACAGTATACCACTTTGGTCTTTCTCATCAGTCTATTCCATGTAAAATTTTAAGTAAAATTTAGAATTATATGATGTGTTTGCCCACATGCGTGTGTGTACTAATAGCATGGGTAAGTTCAGTAGTCTCCTGGAGAGACCACCTCATGCCTGCCTCCTCCATTGCCACATTTTTATGGAGCCACTTACTAGTCTTTCCAAATTCCACAACCAAACATATCATTAGTTTATCATCCTTAGCTGGGCATTCCAGCCTCCATGATTGAGGCCAGCTTGCCTTTCCAATCTTTCACTTGCTATTACTCTCGTCCATGGACCAGCAACTATGTGCCATGCTTTCCTGCCATCTGCCTTTGCTCGGGTGTTTCCTTTCTCCTGGAGGGGTCACCCCGTCTCCTCGCGTCCATACCTGACCTCACCCACGAGCCCTTTGTCCGTACCTCTCAAACCCTCTTCCCCCATTTTCCCTTCTCCTAAGCCCTTCACCTCCCGTTCTCTCTCGGCATGGTGGCGTCCTCCTGTCAGAATTATGGTCTGTGCTTTTCTTACTTCCGTTCCTAGGATACACACTCTTGCAGGGCACTGTTCAGCTTCTGTTCAGCCGGGTAACCCGCAGCACACAGCCCAGTGCCATTGGCAGTCTGGGAGAGAACAGAAGTCTGTGTCCTGAAGATATGACACAGAAGGAAAACTTTGACTTTTTATATTCCTTTCCTCCTCCTGTGGTTTTATTTTCTTTTTTGGTTTCTTTGATACATATTTCTCTCTCGCAGAACACTGACCTTTGTTTCAAAAATCTTAACTATCATCATTTCTCATTTAACCCAACAGTCTTTGCAGTGAAAGTTAGATTATCTTTGATAGAATGCACCAGAATTACCATCTTCCTCCCAGTGTCATCAGGGCTACGATGGCATCCATCTTCATTTCTTTTTCCTAGTGCTTTCTTGTGCTGCTTTGGTGAAGATTTTTGGTTCATACTGAGAATGTCCTTGGAATGAAAGCACCTCATAAATTTCTTCCCTGGCTTCTGAAGATAAAGATGGTATAGAAGAAGGCAAATTTGGGATGTTGCTTTGCTTTATACTAAGGTGTGAAACACTCGTAACTAAAGAGCAGAAAGAATCAGGGAAGGGAATTAAGTGTGAGTTTTCTGGATCCCAGAGTATGGTGGTGGTGGTTTCTCTCCCCCTTATGTTTGACAAATTGGATTATAAAATAAGTAGCTTTTAAAAAATAAGAAAATTAGCTTAATTTAAATTAAATTTAATGGACTGATCATTTATTAGAGAAAGAAAACTAGTAAGAGAAGGAATTTTGTATACCTGAAGCTAAGGGTCTGACAGCATTAGAGCTACGGTCCAACATGCAGTGAGACCACCAGACCAACAAAGGGACTCAACTGGGCCGGGCCACTGAGGAGAATAATGAAGAGGCTTGAGTGAGCGTGGCGTGGGGGAGCGAGGGTGAAGAGGCCCCAGTTGAGTAGGCAGAGCCTCCATTTTTGTTGCAGGCAGCCCTTCTCAGGGGTGGGCTCTCCTTTTTAAAAATTGAGATATAATTGACATGTAACATTATATTAGTTTCAAGTGTACAACATCATGGTTTGATATTTGTATATATTGCAAAATGATCACGACAGTAAATCTAGTTAACATCCGCCACCATATGTAGTTCCACTTTTTTGTCTTGTGATGAAAGCTTTTAATATTTACTCTCTTAGCAACTTTCAAATTTACATTATAGTATTAGTTATAGTCACTGTGCTGTGTATTACATTTCTGGACTTATTTCTCTTATAACTGGAAATTGGCACCTTTTGACCACCATTCCTCACCCCCCATTCCACCCCACCCCTACCACCTCTGGCAACCACCAGTCTGTTCTCTGTAATGTGAACTTGGTTTGCTTTGTTTTTTTTTTCTTTTAGAGCCAACAAATAAGTGAGATCATGTAGTATTTGTCCTTTTTTTTAATCCTCACCCAAGGATATGTTTATTAACTTTAGAGAGAGAAAAATATTGATGTGAGAAACATCAATCAGTTGCCTCCTGTATGTCCCCAGACCAGGGATGGAACCTGAAACCTAGGTGTGTACCCTGACGGGAATCGAACCCACAGCCTTTTGGCGTATGGGACAGTGCTCCAACCAACCAAGTCACCCAGCTGGGCATGTAGTATTTGTCTCTGTCTGACTTATTTTACTTAGCGTAATTCCCTCAAGTTCATCCAGGTTGTCCACAAATGGCAAGATTTCCTTTTTATGGTAGAATAGTACATTGATATGTATTAGTCACATTTTTTTAACCCATTCACCCATTGAGGGCCACTTAAGTTACGTCAGTGTCTTTGCTATAGCAAATAATGCTGCATTTAACATGGGAGTGCATATATCTTTTTGTGTCCTTTGGATAAATACCTAGAAGTGGAATTGCTGGAGCAGATGGTAGTTCTAGTTTTAATTCTTTGAGGAACTCCATGTTTTCCACAGTGTTTGCACCAATTGATATTCTCACTAACACTGCACAAAGTTTCTTTTTTCTACACATCCTTGCTAATACTTATTTCCTGTTTAAAAAAAAATAATAGCCATTCTAACAGATGTGAGGCGATATTTCATTGGAGTTTTGATTTGCATTTTCTGATGATTAGTGATGTTGAGCATATTTTCAAGTACTTGTTGGCCATTTGCACATCTTTGGAAAAATGTCTATTCAGATCCTCTACTCATTTTATATAATCAAGTTGTTTTTATACTATTGAATTGTACGATATGTATATTTTGAACATGAATTCCTTATCATATATATGATTTGAAAATATTTTCTCCCATTTGTTAGGTTGCCTTTTCATTTTGTTGATCTTTTTTTTTTTTTTTTTGCTGTGCAGATGCTGTTTAGTCCTACTTTTTTATTTTTGCTTTTGTTGCCTTTACTTCTGGACTTAAATCCAAAAAAGCCATTGGAAAGACTGATGCCCAGGAGCTTACTGCCTATGTTTTTCGGTAGGAGTTTTATGGTTTCAGGTCTTATGTTCATGTGTTTAATCCATTTTGAGTTAATGTTGATGTATGTTGTGAGGTGGGGTTTCATTCTTTTGCATGTGGCTGTTCGTTTTCCCAGTAGTTTTTTTTCTTTCTTTCATTGAAGAGACTGACATTACCCATTGTACAGTCTTGTCTTCTTTATCATAAATTAATTGACCATTTATGTGTGGATTTATTTCTGGGCTTTCCCTTCTGTTCCATTGATCTACATGTTTTTTCTTTTTTTAATTTTAATTTTTTATACCATACTGTTCTGATTACTGTAGCTCTGTAATATGGTTTGAAATCAAGATGTGGGATACTTTCACGTGTTGCTTCTCAAGGTTGCTTTGGCTACCTGCAGTCTTTTGTGGTTGCATATAGGTTTTAGGATTATTTGTTCTAGTTTGGTAAAAAATGCCTTTGGAATTTTAATAGGGATTGCACCGAATCTGTAGAATACTTTGGAGAGCATGGACATTTTAAGTGTTCTTCTAACCCGTGAACACAGACTGTCTTTTCATTTACTTGTATCTTCAGTCTATATATTTATGCTTTTCAGGATATAGATCTTCACCTCATTAGTCAAATTTATTCCTTTATTTTTTTACTCTTGATGGTATCGTAAATGGGGTTTTCTTAATTTCTCTTTCTGATAGTAATTATTAGAAAAACAACTAATTTTCATATATTTAGTATCTTGTAACTTTACTGAAATCATTTAGTCTTAACAGTTTTTGATGGAGTCTTAGGGTTTTCTTTATATAGTATCATGCCACCTACAAATAGTGACAGTTTGGATGCCTTTTATTTCTTTTTCTTGCTTAATTGCTCTGGCTAGGGCTTCCAAAGTTATATTGAATAAAAGGGGCAAAAGTGGGCATCTTTGTCTTATTCCTAATCTTAGGAAAGCTTTCAGCTTTTCACTGTTGAGTAAGATGTTATCTGTGAGCTTGTCACATATAGCCGTTATCATGTTGAGGTACTTTCCCTTTATACCCACTTTGTTTAAAGTTTTTAATCATGAAAGGATGCTAGGTTTTATTTTTCAAATGCTGTTTTCTTCACCTATTGAGATGATCATGATATCCTTGTACCCCTGGAATATATCCCATGTGATTATGGTGTATGATCCTTGTAATGTATTGTTGAATTCAGTTTGCTAATTATTTTTTGAGGACTGTTACATCTATGTTCATCAAGGATATGTGCCTGTAATTTTCTTTTCTTGTAATGTCCTTGTCTGGTTTTGGTACAAGGGGTAATGACTGGCCTCATAAAATGAGTCTCCTTGTCAATTTTAGAAGAGTTTTAGAATTAGTATCAGTTCTTTAAATGTTTGGTAGAATTAACCAGTGAAGTCAGCTGGTCCTGGACTTTTGTTCGTTGGGCGGATTTTGATTACTGATTCAATCTCCTTACTAGTAATCAGTCTGTTCATATTTTCTCTCTCTTCATCATTCAGTCTTGGTAGGTTGTGTGTTTCAAGGAATTTATCTATTCTAGGTTTAGTCCATTTTGTTGGCATGTCATTGTTTGTAGTAGTCTGTTATCTTTTATATTTTTGTTGTATCACTTGTAACATCTTTTTCATTTTTTGATTTTGAATCTTTTCTTGGTGAGTCTAGCTAGAGGTTTGTCTATTTTCTCTTTTCAGAGAACCAGCTTAGTTTCATTAATCTTTTCTGTTGTTTTTTGTTTTGTTTTGTTTCTATTTTATTTATTTCTGCACTGATCTTCATTTTCTTCCAACTTTGGTCTTCGTTTTTTGTTGTTGTGGTTTTTTTTTTTTTAATTTTTTTTTTTATTGTTCCCTGCAGTGTCGTTAGATTGTTTATGTGGCTGTTTTTTGTTTCTTAATATAAGCATTTACTACTTTTTGAACTGCTTTTGTGTCCCATAAATTTTGGTATGTTGCATTCCCATTTTCTTTTTTACGAGGTTTTTTTTTTTAATTTTGATTTCTTTTTTTGACTCATTGATAGTTCAGGAATGTTGTTTCTCTCCACATATTGGTGAATTTTCCATTTTCTTGTATTTGCTTTTTAATTTCATACAATTGTGGTCAGAAAAGATGTTTGATATTTCCTAAACTTATTGAGACTTGTTTTGTGGCCTAACATATGATCTGTCCTATATGTTCTATATGCACTTGAGAAGAATGTGTATTATCTGAGGTGGAAATTCCCATATTTATCTGTCAGAACCATCTGTTTTAATGTCTAGTTTAAGGCCAGTTTCCTTTTTATTTTTCATCTGGATGATCCATCCAGAAATGAAATATGGGTGTGAAAGGTCCCTGCTATGATCACTTATTACTTCCCTCTTTAGGTCTGTTAATATTTGCCTCATATATTCAGGCATCCCTATGGTGGATGCACAAATATTTACAAATGTTATAACTGCTTATTAGGTTGACCCTTTAATCATTACATAACAACTTCCTATGTCTCTCATTTAAGTTTTTGTATTAAAGACTGTTTTGTCTGACATGTGTATAGTTCAGCTTTCTTTTGGTTTCCACTGGTATGGAAGATTTTTCTGTCCCTTCACCTTGTGTGTCCTGACATCTGAAGTGAGTTTTTATGTAGAACCATATAGATGCACTTTGTTTTTTAATCCAGTCAGCCACTCTTCATCTTTTGGATAATTTAATCCATTTCCATATAAAGTAATTATTGGTACAAATATACTTATTGCCATTTTAATGTATTTTATATGCTTTATTGATTATGCTGTTACAGTTGTCCCAATTTCTTTTTGCTTTGTTCCCCTCCACCCAGTGACCCCCCTCACTCCAGCTGTTCTCCCTCTAAGTCCATGTCCATTGGTTGTGTATATAATTCTCAACCTCTTCCTGTCTACTCCACTCCCTCCTACCATGCTTCTTAATTCCTGTACCATCTCCCTCCCTTTCCCCCTTCCCCCTCCATGCTGACCTCCCCCCATAATGTTCCCTATTCCTATAATTCTTTTTCCACTCTCATTGCCTACTTAGTCTGCCTTTGTTTCAATTCCCTAGCTTCTGTTGTTGGTTGTTGTGATACAGTTTTCATTTTATGTTCATAGTTTTGATCCTCTTTCTCCTAAACAAGTCCCTTTAACATTTCATATAACAGTGGTTTGGATCTGATGAACTCCTTCAGTTTTACTTTGTCCTGGAAGCACTTTCTCTGCCCTTCTATTCTGAATGACAGCTTCGCTGGATAGAGTAATCGTGGCTCTAGGTTTTTGCTTTTCATTACTTTGAATATTTCATGCCAGTCCCTTCTTGCCTGCAGTTTCTTTTGACACATCAACTGATAGTCTTATTGGGACCCCTTTGTACGTAATTCTCTTCTTCTCTTGCTACTTTTAAGATTCTTTCTTTATCCTTAATTTTTGACATTTTCATTATAATGTGTCTTGGTGTGGTTTTCCCAGGTCGTTTTTTTGGAACTCTCTATGCTTCCTGGACCTGTAAGTCTATTTCCTTCCCCAAGTTTGGGAAGTTCTGCTTCATTATTTTTTCACATAATTTTTCAATTTCTAGTTGTTCTTCTTCACCTTCTGGCAATCCTATGATTCGGATATTGGCCCACTTAAAGCTGTCCCATAGGTTTCTGAGCCTCTCCTCATTTTCCTCACTTTTCATTTCCTCTTTCTGCACTGGTTGACTGTTTGTTCCTTCTCTATGTTCCTATTTGTTGATTTGATCCCTGGTTTTCTTTCCCTCACCACTTGATTCGTATGTGTTTTCATTCATTTCAGCAGGGCTAGCTTTCAGTCTTTCCCCGTCTTGTTTAAGATCTGCTGTTATGTCTGTAAGCATTCATATAACCAAAACTCTGAACTGTGCCTCAGAAAGATTTCCTATCTGCTGAGCTATTAGATTAGATATTTGCTGTCTGGTCAGCTGCATCACTGGGATCTCTATCATCCTAACAGTTTTGTGTTTAGCTTTGCTTCCTGGGCAGGGCTGTCACACCTCCTACGCAATAGGGGGCAGAACTCCGTGCACTCATCACAACCAGGTGACCCTTCTCACCATGCTGTGGCATTTTGCGTGGGGGCGGGGATCCAAGATGGATTCCTGCCGTTCACGCTCCGCTGAGAGACCGGGAACCTCCTCCTCTGTCCCCATGCCTTCCAGCCCTCACAGTCCGAGGCAATGGGGGGTCTGCCTTCCCCAGCGTTGGAATCATGAGGTGATGGGTTTGGTCTGCAGCCAGGGGTGCTCCCCAGGTGTTTCTCGCCTCCCCTTAAATACAGGTGTCTGTGCTTACTGCCCTCCGGCCGCCGTCGCCACAGCTGCCGCCACCAGCACAGCTTGACCTCACCATCCCAGCTTCACTCGTCCTATCCGTCCAGACAAGCACCATTTCTTTATAACTTCATACGTTAGACTTCCATGTAGCTTTATTTTATGGAGCTTCTGGTTATTTCTGGTTTTGCAGTAGTTGTATTACTTCTTAGTTGTGGAGGGAGACGGAGCGTGTCAGTCTAGGCCTCCATCTTGGTCAGAAGTTGTCTCCTCATCTTGACAGGCTCCTGTGTTTGTTTGCCTCTGAGTCCCAGGTAGAGCTGTCGCTCCTGTTACATTGTAAGGGGCGGAGCCTTAGACATTTGTTAGAACAGGGTGACCTGTTTCACCTCAGTTGTGGCGCTGTATGGGGGGAGGGGTCTGAGAGGGAACAATGCTGGTTGCCCAGGACTCGCCCCTTTTCCAGGCACCTCTCCTACTTCCACATGGAACTGGCGCCCCTCTAGCTGCTGCCCTGGCCGTCGTTCCCAGAGTGGGTGGGTCTGTGGATGTTCTAGGACCATGGGGGCCCTTTAAACAAGCGGACTCAGCTGAGAGACTGGCAGATTCTGCCTCCGTCCCAACCCCCACTATTCTGCACAGTCAGAAGCAATGAGGCTTGATTTTCTCTGGTGCTGGGACCGTGGGCTGCGAGGTCTGGTGAGGAGTTGGGAACACTCCCCAGGTGTCCCTCTTGACTTTTTAAAATGTGTAACTGTGCTTTCTGCTGGCCTGCCACTGCATTGCGCCCTCTCCGCCCTAGCTCCGCCCCTCCTGTCTGTCTGGATGAGTATTTCTTCTTTATATCTTTGTTTGTTGGACTTCCATGCAGCTTGATTTTCTGGAACTTCTGGTTGTCTCTAGTTTTGAGGTAGTTGTATTCCTTCTTAGTTGTGGAGGGAGATGCAGCATGTCTATGCTGCCATTTTGATTTTTGATTCTTTTACATTTCCTTTGTTCCTTTTCTTGGTCCTCAGGCAGCAGCTGGGAAATTATGTAGTGAAGTCCTTTCCAGGGAGAAATGTCGATGGTCCCTTTTGCTGCTCTCTGTGCTGGGCCCAGGTGTATAACACTGGGGTGGGAGTGGAGGGGAGGTTGTGTGCATCAGAGCACAGACATATATCTCCCACAGGGGTACTAGCGACTTGGAGTGGATTGGAAGAAGGTGGAAGATGTGATCTCCAGGGAAAATCACAGCCAGCCTGCAGGGTCTGTGAGATTAGAAGCACGGCCCTCAGATGGTAGCTTTTAAGGCATGGAAATAAACTTCTTTCAGAGAAAGACTTGGGAGATGAGGGCATTTGCCTGGTCCCCCTGCATTGAGCCTTGAGAGGAACGCCACAGTGATCACTCATACAGCCATCAAGAATTGCTTCTGTGCTCTATCTTGCGGATCCCATTGACACCTGCTGGATTTCAGAGTTAGGCGTTTTGGGAGCTCATCACTCCAGTAGGGGAAACCTTAAAAAGTGAGGCACTGGGTGTGAAGTCCAAACCCTTCACTCTTCAAAACTAGAAGTTGATGTTCACTCCCAATTGTATGGTGCTGTGCAGAGGTGGGATTTATGGCCAGTTTGCCTCAGCCTTTCTCACCCATTTCTGTGCAGGCATTTTCTCTGTCCTGTGTGTAGCACTAGTTCAGCCAGTTTCCAGGTCTCTTTCCAAGGGAGCTGCTCCATGTGTGGCTGTACATTTGGCAAGTCCATGGGAGGAGGGCACTCAGTAGCTGCTTATGTCACTCTGTCAGTCACCGCCTCCGTATCCCTCTCCTTAACATGAAAGAGAACTTGATCTATAAGGAGTTGTTGCAGATTCCTCTTCTGTCCCCCATTTTTTTAAAATTGTGACCATTGTGATTTTAATTGTAATGCTCTTCTGCATTGCTGGAAGTTTTCCTTATGATTCATTTCTACATTCTTGTATATTAAGTTACAGAATTCTGCTTCAGCAATATTGTCACACTATCTGTAAAAGCTAAAATCTAAGAAGGATTAGGAGCTTACAGGTTGTGCTACAGAGTCTGATTTATTGTATTAATTACTGTGATTACTCGTGAAGAACATTTTGGCCTTTCTTATCATAAACACTTCCAGATCACAATCTCTGTGATAGAGCCTGGAACTCTACATTTTAACATTAAATTTCTAGACTAAAGTTTGAATTCACACCACTCTCTAGAACTCATCATTGTTGTTTTCATCGACATCTTTTGCCAGTTTTTACACCTACTAGTTTGTTCTCTTGCTCCTTTTATTACTAGAGGAACTTAACATCTAACTTGAAGTACAGCTGCATTTCTTAGCCGCTCTCCTTCCTCAGAGCAGCACACTGATGCCAGGTGTTGGGATTCTGATCCAGAGGGGCTGAAACAGACACAAACAGCAGAAGCAACCACAATGTCTTTTTTTTCTTTCTTTCCCCAAAATGGTGGTGGTTGAGAGAGGGCACTCAGACACTGGACTGGAATCTGCAAAAGCTCCACAAGTGATTTTGATACAGAAGATTTAAAAATCTAATTTGTTTTAATAAGTGTATGCAGTTGTTTGATGGCTTTGTTATTTATCCTGCTATTCTGTTTCTACACCAAATCAGAAGTAGAATGGCTTTTCTTATACATACACATCTTTAACAAATTAACTATAATTTAGATTTTAGCATTAATTATGATTTCTTTTTCTCACAGGTGTCATCTTTAAGAAATGAAAAGCGAGGCTCATCTTATCTCATCTCTGCCCCGGAAGGCGGTTCTGGGGAATTAGCTGAGCAGCATTCTCAGGGCACAGGAGCGTATTACATGGAGACCTACTTAAAAAAGAAGCGTGTGTACTGAGTTAAGTTCTCTCCTTACAGAACTTCATAAGGTTCTTTGCAGTATCTCTGCTGTTCATCGCTGCCTTAACTACATTCATACTAGCCATATCCTTTAAATACGGGTTTATAATTTCCCAGAAGGAACTGTGTTGTGCAGCAGGCATAATTGCCAAATAAAAAGTAAGTAGCAATAAGAAGAGACATCAATTGAGGACATTTTCCACTACAGTTAGATGCATCTTAATCAATGTGGTATTAACTTATAGTCCATTGCAGAAATTAACAACATTCCTTGTTTTAGGACGGGGAATAATTTTGACACCATCTATAAAAGTTTGAAGCAATAAATAGGAAACGGTCTTGTTTCCTGGGCCTTAGAAGAATGAATTTCTTACAAGCCGATGTGCATTTCTATTTACGTTCCCTAGAAGTAATTTCATTTATAGATTTTTAGAACCTCTCTGTAGAACTGTAAGAATACAAGTACAAAATGCAGCAATGGTAATGTTAAAAAAAAAAAAAAAGCTCAACATGCAAACTAAATTATTATCCCACACCAGCCATGTAATATAAAACCCAAACACAGAGTGAGAGTGATGTCCAGGTACACACTACCACATATTCTTTACTTTTAATCTGTTATTAACCATTTATGCCTTTTGTGAGGGGGAGGGAAGGTATTTTAAGAAAAGTAGCTATGGTGATCTAATTTTCAGGGGCTGGCAAACCATACCCTGCAGTTAAATTCAGTCCTCCACCTGTTTTTTGTACAGACTGCAAGCTAAGAATGATGTTTACATTTTTAAATGGTTGGAGGAAAAATGAAAATTTTATGACTTTGAAATTATATGAAATTTAAGATTTGTGTCCACACGTAAAATTTTACCAGAACACAGCCATGCTTATTCACTTACATATTGTCTAAGGTTACTTTCGTGCTACAATGGCAGAGCTGAGTAGTAGCGGCAGAGACCAGAAGGCCTGCAAAATCTAGCGTTTACTATCAGGCCCTTTATAGAGAAAGTTTGCTTACCCCTGATCTAACAGTACTAATTCCCTAATCCTTTTACTTTACCTAAAGAACCAACTAACCTTTGCAGCTGACTTGTAAGTGGCAAGGAACATAGGTTTCTGTCTCATTCCATGGCACAGAATAGTGATGGTCTAATTACTAGAACAGGACCTATTTTGATTATAAAATGCATTATTTCCACAATATTATAGTGAAGCAGTCAGTACTGCCTTTTCGGAAGGAGTCTTCTGGAGTAACAGTATTTATAATTATTTGAAGCAAATAAGCTTTACTTCTCTGCTTTGTCTCTTCCTCTTTTGTAGTATGTTAGGCTGAAAAATTGTTCATAGTTTTTGACATCACCATTTCCTAAAGACTCTGGTATTAAATGCATGAGAAGCCTTTTGCCATCTACAGATATGTTAAGTCTGTTCCTTGTTAGGAGACTGTCATTGATGAAATGGAGTTTCGGGGTCACAGTGATCCTAAGTCTTTTTGAACTCAGATCATTAAATATCTTGTCATTTGGGGGACATTTTTGATTGTGATATAAGGTATCAATCCTGTTTTAATTACAAAGTTAAAAATTGGTGCATATGCTGTATGATTTGTAGAGAATATTACTTGGTCTAATTTATTGCATATATTAACTTCTTTTGGGAAACGACAGAAAACTAAACAAAGATAATTTTTAAGTATACTACCTATAACTGATCAGGATAGGCATCCCTCAGTTATGACTCAGCAGATGAGTAATGGATTCTCCATGCTCTGCACTTCTTCCTATTTTCCTGTTGCGTTAAGCTTCTTCACTGCTTAGTCACACCTCTGCGATAGGACATAAGCAAACAGAAGATGATGAATTTTAACTTGGAGGGAGGCGGCTGAAAGAGAAGATACTTTGGATTACAGCACACTTGGATCTGCCATCTGTACTGGCCTGTGCCCCATTACCATTGGACGTAACAGATAAGTACAAACCAAGTGTTTTAGTAATAAGGACCATTACCAACCCTCCCAAAGTGTATATTGTTATTTTTCTAAGTAAACAAATTGTTTGAAATGCTTTGAAAATGGAGTCACTATTAAAAGGCATATGCATGTGAAGTCTTTAGTATATTTATTTGTATAAAGAGTAAACAAAGTGCATACAGGGTGGCCACAGGTTTGACACAGACAGACACATTGGTGATGTAGGGATATTGAACAAGTTTAAATGGCAAGTTTATTGTTGCCATTGAATCAATCCAGAACAATAATAAAATTGAACAAATGCTAAAGAGCATTAACAATTTTTCAGACTCTTGGTCATAAAGATCTTATGGTTCACATTGAATCAGAGAGTAGACATTCTGATTACCCAGCTCCCTCTAAGCAAGCAGAAAACTGCCTAGTGGATCTGTAACTCCATAGCGCTTCTAGCAGGACCTTTCAAATTTATACCATAGGCAGCGATTTTCAACCTGTGTGCTGCAAGAATTTTTAAAGCATGCTATTCCCTGACTAGTCAGGGGCACTGACCTCTTTTCGTTAGATTGTCAAATACAAAAATGACAATAGCCAACACAGTAGAAGCTGTCTGGTGTGAATGAATCAAAATTACATATATTTTTTTTTTAGTCAGGCAAAAGTATATTTTTTGGTGTGCCACAGGATTTTAATAATTAGTTTATGTGTGCCATGAGATGGAAACGGTTGAAAATCACTGCCATAGGGTGATGGTCAAAATAGTGATCAACTCCGACTCTTGCAGGTGGATAGTGAGTATTGAAGCACTATGAACAGTGCAATGCGTATGGTATATATTCTGACTGGTTGCATACTGCATCCAAAACCAATGCTGGAATAGCTTGCCCCAAAGTGGTAGAGTTATAAAAGGATATACATATTGACATTTCTTAAAAGCATGTATAATAGCCTCCAGGTTCTCGGGTCAAATCTGATTAAAGGTATACTGTTCAGGGAAGGCACAGGCTTAGTCCTCAACAATGAACATCATGCAGCAAAGATCTATTCCAGAGCTGTCCCCCTGGGGTACAACCAGTTTTCTCAAAAAAGGGGGGGTACCTCTGGTCCCCCAAGGAGATGGGAGCTAAGCCACTGAAGAAACACCTCAAAGTTCAAGCCCTACTGGTGACCGGAGTACACTCCTTTTTGAGTAGAAACAATAGTATACTAACTGGTATCTATTTCAAGAATGCTTGGTCTATCACTGTATAAATGAAATTTTAGGGCATGTTATGAGTATCAACGAAGTCCATTAATCTTTGATTTAGGTGCCAGGAAAACATTTTTATATCAGCTGGCAGGTGGGAGAAAGCAATTATCTTTTCTGGTATGCAACTGTGATGGTGAGCTAGCCGGATGAAATGGTGGCGTATCTCTTCCAAAAGGAGTGCTTTCTAATATTTTGGTTGTCATTAAATTTGGCACCAGTAACATAGTGACAAATAAAGAGGAAGTACTTACACATATTAAGCACCACAGTGTGCCTTATACATGGATACGTACCCAAGTATCTTTTTAGACAGAAAACAAAGTTTTTCCATTAAAATTTTTTTAAATGGCTTGGGTATTTGTTGTTGGGGGTGGTGGGGGAGGAGGACTTGATACACAGTGGGATTTATATGTTATTCATGCTAATTTTAAAAGTGCTTCAAATCCTTCAATAAGGTTTTGAAAGGTTGTCCGATTAGAGGGTTGGAATTCCCAGCATTTTCTCATAAGTTGATAAACCTGTAAAAATAAAAGTGAAAAATGATGTTAGTTTGAGAGCTTTATAAAAAATTACAGATACATCAAGAGTAAGAAAATTTTGGAATTGTGACTTTCCTTAAATAAGGCTAGATAAGAGTATTATAATAATTTAAATATAATGTCACAACTATAGATCATAAATATTTTAACATTTGAGAAGCTCGTGGATTAAATGATCTTCAAAA
The DNA here is from genome assembly GCF_987537825.1 of Furipterus horrens. Taxonomy (NCBI): domain Eukaryota; kingdom Metazoa; phylum Chordata; class Mammalia; order Chiroptera; family Furipteridae; genus Furipterus; species Furipterus horrens. The sequence goes on from NW_028327173.1 coordinate 46,636,571, forward strand.
TACCCAGGTTATTAATACTGTAAACCAACTTAAGGGTGAAGTTATATCTCACTTTAGACTCTTTAAATTTCTATACTAGATGCCTCACTTTAAGATGTATTGAATAGAATGAGTTAAGTCTTAAAGGCTCAGTTCACTTTAGAATACTGAATGTCACGAATGCTATTAATAAGTGGGATGAACTTCTACACAAAATGCAGTCATATGTATTTGTCACAACCAGGCTACACCAGAATATGCTCCTTTGGGGCGCTTTCAGAGGTGAGCCTACGTGTGGAGGGAACCCTTTCTTGGAACGTAATTTGTGTCTGTCATCTGGCCCAAAGATGATTTCTCAGAAAATGATTTTAAAGGCATTTTCTACTCCTTCCTGGTTTTCCCACCCCCATCGCTTGCTGGATAACTCAAGTTGTGGAAACATCATAGAAGCTGAGTTTTATAACTGTGAAGTGGTCTAACCCATACATACCTCATCTGGACAGTTGGGTGGGCAGGGCAAGCGTTTTCCTTCTTTTAATGTATTCACAAGTCTTGTGACTGTCATCTGGCCGTGAGTGGGGCCTATCATTTTCAGGAACAACTATGTAAGTAAAATAAAACCAAACAAAAAGTTTTATTTTGCACATATTTATATATATAAACACCAAATAGATTAAGGTGAAATTTCTAGAATTAACTGGAAATTAAAATAATAAAAATGCTTTTCTCCTTAGTAACTTTAAATGAAAGTCCAAAACCCTTTTTAGCTCCCGGCGATCAGTCTGCAACCTCTCAGGCTCACCAAACACCCGTCCTGGTCGAGGAGCCTCTTCCAGGGAGAAGGATCTCACTTAGGAACACAGAAGGCTCAGACAAGGCTCCTTCACATAGTTTAGACCCTTGAAACTCGGGGTTATCACCCTGGCCAGGTGGCTCAATTGGTTAGAGCATCATCCCATATACCAAAAGGTGGGTTCAATTCGCAGTCGGGGCACATCTGGGAAGCAACCAATGGATGTCTCTCTCTAAAATCAATAAAAACATATCCTCGAGTGACAAGGCCAGGGCTCCTTGTGAAAGCAGGACGTGCGAACCACAGTAGGTGTGTCATGTAACAAACCAAGTGAAATGGAAAGCAGCACACTTTTCCTGTCCATTATAATACACTGATGGGACTCAATACTTAAGAACAAAGCTTACAAAGGCAAGGATGTTCAAAGGAACACAAGTACAACTTACTGCCATGGGGCTGGAATCTGAGTCACAGTAAGTAAGCAGCTCATGCAGAGTCACTCCGAAAGACCAGACATCGGAAGCGATATAAAACTTACACTGAATTAAACATTCTGGGGCATACCTAAAAAAGAAAGGAGAAACACGAAACTTCATTTCCTGGGAAGGATATTCCAACAAATACCTCTGGTTTGTCTTAGAATTTAATATTCTAAGACCTGTAAGTATGTATGAGTCTCTCAGATGCTGCTGCTTTCAGTAGGACCGCTTTGTTCCACAGCAGGAAGCCTGTTCTCTCCATGTGGAGGAACGGGGCGCACGTGATGACAGGCCCCTGATGGTATCTGCCAGCTCAGAATGAGTCACAGTGATCTCACTGCCCAGTCATCTTCCAGTGTCAGTAGCTTTGATGAATGATACCCAAGTGCCTAAGCCAGAAACTGAGGCATCCCCGTATCCAATTCCCTAAATACTTCTGAAGCCTCCTCACCTCACCTCTCTCAAAGACCCGCCACCGTCCTAGCTCACACCATCACTGGCTCCAACCTTAACTCCATTCCACAGTGATCTTTTTAAAACAGAACCACCCCTCCCCCCCTCCTAAAACCCAGTGGCATCCCCAAGCTCTTGGGAAGGTGTCCCAGTTCTGTAGCCCAGCTCCCAGTGTCTTGCCTTACTTAGCCCACCCCCGAGACAGCCCCCCGCTTCATGACGCAGCCACGCAGAGCTGAGGTTGGGTCCTGGGACAGCCACTGCTCTGGCCTCATTCTGTGAGTCACACATGCCGCCTTCTAACCAAGTCTGAACCCCCCTATACTTATGGTACCACAAAACTGGCTGCCTCACCCATTAAATTCCATCTGCTTGTTGGTGTCTTGGCACATATTTGTTTAATGAATGAAGGTTTAGCCTCCATGGGTGGGAGAGATACATGTTTGTGTCTATGTGGGATGTACCTCCTAGGGGCTGATTAGTTTTATGGGGGTGGGTGGGGTATGGGGTGGACATTTAACAACTTCCCTCCTGGACAGTGTTCCAGGCTGACGAGTGGAAATCCAGGTGTGACCTTCTAACCTGGGTACTTTGGTGACTCGTGAGAAGACGGCAAGTTCCCCCTGGATTTTGCTCTGCTCTGTCCAGGATCTCCCTGAATCTGTTCTGTGCCTACTTCGTCACCGCATTCCTCACCCCTTCCTACCTACCCTCCAGGCTGCCTCTGCATGGGTGGGCCTGCTCCAGGTGCTAACAGCTGTTAAGAACTATGCTGGATCAATGCCCTTTCCTGGGAAGCTGGAGATGTGAAGCTGATTAGATTTCTCTATTCCTTGGAAGATGGTGTCATACAATGCTCAGGCATTTCTCTGTGGGTTGCTTTCAGTGAAACAGCCTAAAAGCTGTTTCTTGAAAGCAAAGATCAAGCAATTCCAGATGCTGGAATTCCTTTCTAACCTTATCAAGACAGCAGAAACCCTAGGCAACACTGATGAAACCAAACTCTGATTCAGTTACCAGAACACAGGGCTGTCCCGGTCGTCCTTGACTGTATAGTACTCCTTATCAGTTTCAATTGCTTTGGTTAAACCGAAGTCTCCAATTTTCACTTGGTGCTCACTCTCAACAAGGACATTTCTCGCTGCTAAGTCCCGGTGGACGTATTGTCGTGAGCCCAAATAGTCCATCCCCTGAGGGAGAGAAGGAAAGGCAGAGTGCATTGCTGAAGGTCAGTTCAGGCTATATTTTGTACTTACCACTTCATAGAAGAAAAACTATAATGAAATTACAATGTCATTTCATTTCCATTATCACTGATTTTTTTGTTTTGGTTCTTTATGCAAGAATAGCAAGACCAACCTGATTCAAAGAAGAATGTATTATATCAGCTATACGTAACAAATCAGTTCAGTTTTTTAAATAGAGGTTAATTATTCATCCAAATCATGCAGAGCAAAATAAACTCAGTACAATTGTTGAAAAGTCTAATTACAAACCAATTACCTAAAGCTGAGTGTCTGATTTTTTTAAGTAATTTTTTTTTCTCTTTACCTTACAAATCTGAACGGCATATTTTAACTGCTGTTTGAGGTTAATTTTGTTCTTATTCTTTGGAAGATATTCCTTAAGGCTTCCCGAAGGCAGAAATTCCATGATGAGCTTAATACCATTTCCTCCTGTATTTAAAAAACAAACAAACCAAAAACCTCATTAGTAAGAGGTCATAAGATTACCAAAGGAAGGAACTATGGGAGAGTGAAAGGCACAGGATCTGGAGAAATGGGACCTGAAGTGATCTCAGCATCACCTCTGAATCACAGCAAGTGATTCAGCCTGTGGACCCTCAGCAGTGAACAGGGACAGTCACACTTCTGCACCTACCCCAGAGTCATCAGCATTCACTGAGATAATTCAGAGTGCTCTGTAAACCATTAGGCAAAATATTTTCTTTTTTGTTTTAAACATAAGCCACATCATTTCACAACCAATTTTAAAGTATAATACTGGAGATCCTATACTGGCTTTCAAATACACTTATTAGTAGATACTGTTTGACACCTTGATTTAGACAACTAGAAAACAAAACAGCCTGGCCAGTGTTGGATCAGAAGACTGGGAAGGAGTGGTTGTCAGTTTCATGCAGCCTCTGTGCCTCCAGTGCCAACACGTGGACAAGGGAAGACCAGTGTCGGGGGTGGGTGTGCGAACAGCCTGGAGAGACTATGCTGGAACCGGCCGCTGGCTGGGAGGGAGGCTGAGCACTGCTCCCAGCGTCCTGCAGATGCTGCAGGGTGCAACAGTGCGTATGGCTTCGGAGCCCTAGAGCTCATGCGGGCCATGAGCTAGCGCACGGCCAGGGTGGCCCAGATAAAGCACAGGCACTGCCGCCTCAGTCCTGGCCCTTAATGACCCTAGACTGTCACTCAGTCTTTACACCAATCCCACTCTGCACAACATACCATCTTCTGTGCAGATGCCTTTGTACTTCACAATGTTCTCATGATACAGGTTCCTTAAGATTTCGATTTCCTTCTTCAGATCAGCTATGTGGTTACCGCCACTCTCAGGCTTCAGAGATTTGACAGCCACCTGCTCCCCTGTGTTGTCCCCTTCAGGGTCATACCGGCAGAGCTCAACCTTCCCAAAGTGGCCCTGGAGGGAAAGAGGCAACTGATCAGAGAAGCCCAGCGTGGGCCAGCAGGAACACTTAAGATGAGGCAAGATGGACTCAAGAACACCCAGTGGGGAAAGAGTATCTCTCCAGCAAAAGGAGCTGGGAAAGCTGGGAACACGTAGGACAAAGTTGGACCCTACTTCACACCACTCACAAAAACGAACTCAGATGGATCAAAGACTTAAACACAAGACCTGATACCATAAAACTCCTAGAAGGAAACACAGGGCAGAAGCTCATCGATACTAGTATTGGAAATTATTTTCTGCACATGATGTCTAAAGCACAAACAAGAAAAATGAACAAATGGGACATCAAACTCGAAAGCTTCTCCACAGCAAAATAAACAAAATGAAAAGGGAGCCTACCAAATGTGACAAACTTTTTGCAAATCATAGACTGGATAAGAGTTTAATACCCAAAATATGTAAAGAACTTACATAAGTTAATAAAGAAAAAAAGCCTGAACAACCTGATTTAAAAAATAGGCAAAAGAACTAAAAAAGTATTTTCCAAAGAGGACATCAAAATGGCTAACAGGAACATGACAAGATGCTTAACATCAAAGGAATATGCAAATAAAATCCACAAAGAGCCATCACTTCACATCTGCTAGAATGGCCGTCAAGAAAAACAACAGGTGCCGGTGAGGATGTCCAAAGGGAGCCCTTATTCACTATTGGTGGGAACGCTAATCTGCCCAACTCTATGGAAAACAATATGGAGGTTCCTCAAAAAAATTAAAAGTTGATCTATATGATACAGCAATTCCACTTCTGGAAGTATACCCAAAGGGAATGAAAAAAAGGGTTCAAAGATCCCTGCACCCCACGTTTATCACAGCACCATTCATAACAGCTAAGACAGAGGAAAAACCCAAATGTCCATCAATGGATAAAGTCGTAAAAAAGAGTCGTAATACATGTAACAATGGAATAGTATTCAGGCACAAGAAAGGATGACATCCTGTTATTTGCAGTAACATGAATGGATCTTGCGCACATTATGCTAAGCAAGATAAGTCAGACTAGAGAAAAACAAATATCGTATGATAATCACTATTTAAAAAAATAACAAAACATAGTAAAACAGTAGTTACCAGGGCATGGGGGGAGGGGACTAAGACTGATGGTGTTTAAAGGTATGAACTTGTTAACAGGTACTAAAATGGCCACAGAGATATAATGTAGAGTATACTGAACACAGATAACAATACTGTACTGTATGTAAGTATGTAATGATACACATGATTACATGGGCGGCCATATTATAATATATGTGTGTATCAAAGTAATACACCCTATATCCCTCAAATTTACACAATGTTACGTGCCAGACTTTTCCAATTGAAACAGAAAAGATGAGGCTTGCTTCCATGCTGCCCCCCTGAAGGCTGGGGGTGAATGGCAGAGCCTGACCTTGCCATAGCCCCTCTATTACTGAGCTGAGACAAAGGAAAGTGTCAGGTGACTGGTGAGTTTCTGCGACAATGTCACCCAAAGAAAATGAAGGCGCCCTTTCCTGGGCAGCCACAGGCCCACCCTCTAGGAGAGGCACCATGGGGTCGCTGCGGAGAGCACTGTAGGAGGAGTCTTCAGAAAACGGGGGATTAGATCCCAGCTAAGCCATTTGATAGTGATGCTGGCCCAGTCACCACACCTTTGAAGCTGGTCCAGAGGGGCTCAATGTATACAGTGGTAATAAACCGCCAGGATACTGTGAGGAACCAGGGACACTGTGCTCACAAAGTGCCCAGCACATGGCCTGGCCTGCCTCAGAGACTCAAGGCAGGACACAGGCTTGTAGATTCAACTGAACTACAGGAAAATCTGCGTAAAAGACACAAATCCAGCTATCTTCTCTATCATGTGACCTGTTAGGAAATTCATTTGAGGTCCAAAGGAAAGCTGATAATGGCATTCTGTGTAGTAAATCTATCCCACACTTAGGCAGCCTCATAGGACAGTTTTCTGTTTCCATCCTATCTGTACCTTCTCCCTACATTGCTCCCTTTCTATTCTCTGTCTCTCAGAATGTCCTGGGTGCATATACAGCCACATGTGCACGCCGTCACTATGGGAGGGACTGAATCCCTTGTGATACTGCAGGTCCAAAGAGAATACAATAAGATACTTTCTCTTATAAACTCTTGATCGGAAATGAGAAAGACTGGAGCGCTGCTTTAAATGCACACAGAGCTGATGCGGTCAGCAGGATACTGGGATATCACTTGCCTCTCCCAAGTCGCGGATCCTCTTTAGGAACCGCTTTTCAAAATGCGTGGGATCCACTTCGGTTGCTGGCTTTTTTTCTGAAACAATGTCTGGATCTAACAGAAGAAAAAAGAAAACATTAAAAAGACGTGACTGCCACTCACAGGCTCCTTGTCACCCCAGCTTCCCTGATGGCTCTCCAGGGCACTGGCTGATCGGGTTAAATAGCACAAGGCAGTGTCTTACTCTGCTCTTCCAGCTTATTGATGTCTCTCATGATGGCTCGGAAAAAGGGCCTCTGGTTGGGGTCGTAGTTCATGCAGCGAGTCATCAGGTCAGCCAGCTCCTTACAAGACGGCGTCACAGGTCTGTACCGGCTTTCGTAGAATCGCTCTTTCTGTAAAGAAGAGGACTATGTGGAGGAAACCATAGCAATCGACCACGAAGTCCCAGGTTAGGAGCAACCAATCCTTGACTTAACTTCCCACAGCTCTGCTTCCAGGTTAGGTTTCATAAGTGGATGTGTTACTATTGCCATATTCTAGTTTCGGAAAACCTCTGATACTAAAGTAATGTGAAACCATACCAGCTGCGTTCCAGTAAAGTTAGGCAACCTTGCTGGAATACAACTTGACAATACGTATATAAACCTTCGGATTCTTCAAAGCCTTAGACTCATTAATTCTAATTATTGAATGACTCAAAAATAAATCAGATGTAAGTCAAGATTTATATGTCAAGGTATTTCCTGCAGAATTAGATTGAACATTACAAGTCTTAAAACAACCCAAATGCCAGATATAAAATTAGTTAAGTAAATTAGAGTTTAACAGAACAATCAACTCTTAAATTTGTAAAATTGTAAAACTTATCTAATCACATAGGAAAGTACTTGATACCACATGCAAAGATACAGCATATATAACTAGCATGGCCCCAATTTTGCTTTAAAAAGAGACACAATATGCCAAAGTGTTAAACAGCAGTCAGGAGTGACAGTGATAGCTATTTTTTGAAGTTTTGTATATTTTTCCATTTTTATTCAACTGTTTATTAATTTAAAATTCAGAAATGAATAACTGATACCCCTTAAAAATAATTAAGTGAAATTACTACACTCCAGTATATCTGTAGCTGAATTCCAAGAGTACCCAGCTGTTCTTCAGATCCCGAGGGGGAGGGACTGCGGTTAAGGAGCTGAGAACTGCCCTCACCTCTGAGTACCACTCACCCTCCCCTGCTCCAACGCTGTCCTACCCAACCAGGGGTACTTGGGAGAAGAGGGGGAGGCTTCTTTATCAGAGGGACATGCCCCTCCCTACACCAGCCCTGCATCCTGCTCAGCCCCAGTACACAGTAGGTGCTCACCGGTGACTGACTACAAAGTGTATGCTGTTTTAGTTCCAAGTCCCAAAAGCCCAGGCTGAAAATCCCAAACTGACTTCTAGATCTGATGGCTTCCCTACCAATTTTAGCTTAACTCCTTTCCCAAGTCCTGCACCACCCTGCCAGGCAATGGTTAATTGGTGAGAGTTTTCCCTCTTCAGAAGCCCCTACATAGGCAGCTGCCGCCCTGCAGCCCGAGTCCCCTGCTGGTCTCTCCTCAGCCTGTCCTTTCCAACCACTGTGCCCAGGTGAGTTGTTCCCAAGCCGACCTCTGACCACCTCACTCCTCACCCAAGCCCTTCAATGTCCCACGTGACCCCCTGCAGTAAAATTCCTGGAATTAGGAGCTTTTTACAATCTGGTTACAAATATCTTTCCAACCTTATCACCTGTCATAACTCCCCATACTCCACGCAAATGCAACAGCTCACTGCTTCCCGCACACAGTGGAAATGCCAGCTTCCCCCTGGACTGGGGTCAGGCCCTGCCTGCCAGGGGTTATGTCCACACCTCTACATACGCAGGCCCATTCCAGTCATCCATCACTGGGCCAGAGTCAGGGGTCCTTCACTGTTATTTTTACTACCTGATCCCTTTGAAGTTAAGTCTCTGCTCTTTCCACACGTACATGCGAGTGGGTCAAGCCTCACCTGTCTCACATCCCAGCTGGGGAACCCAGGTGAGTGCCTTACGCTACCTGCACTCCAGTTACCCGACCTGTACGGTGAGGGTAATGGCACTGTCCTAACTTGCAGGGCTCTTACAGCGACAGTTTTCAGGTACTTTGACCTATCTCTCCTACCCTGTCCTCACCGGAAGGCAAGGCCTGTGTCTATTTTATTGTGAGCTCCAGTTTTTGCCTAGGACAATGCCTGATACAAGTAGGAACTCAACAAGTTTCTGTTAATTTTGCTGTTTAACACATAAAATCTCAGATAAATAATACTTTCATGACCAATGGAACGTGAACTGTGTGCTCGGCACTCTGCCTGCATTATTTAGTTCATCCTCACAACAAGCCTAGGAGTGGGTCTGAGGTGCACCCTTTGTACAGATGCTGAAAGGTTGCCCAGGGAGGTTAAGTTACAGTCACCCGGCCACAGAGCCAGCAAGCCCGTGGAAGAGATTCAAACCCGGGCCCATCTGCTCCCACGACACGAGGCTCCCTGTTAACTCCTGAGACGTCCGCGAGTCTCCAAGGATCCCTCACTCGGCGTACCCCTTGGGAAACAAACGCTCACCTCAATCAGTGTCTTGTCTTTCAGGGGAATCTCGCCATTGTAGCAGATTTCCCAGAGTGTGGTTCCAAAGCTCCATTTGTCAGCAGCCACACTCAGGTTCTTGGAGTCTTCGACACACTCGGGAGCAATCCATGGGATCCGTTCTATGCATTCTGCCAAAAGGGAGCAGATGATGACAGATCAGTTTCTGCAGCCACCTGGGGAGTAAATCACTCACCACAGCAGGAACTATGAGCTGACAAAGAAACGATTTCAGTAAGTTTTTTCCAAACAAATACAGGCCCCTCACCCCTGGCATGTGGGATGAATCAGACCGAGTCAGGGCCAGCAGACATGTCTGTTTACCGCACGCTCCCCAGGAGAGTGCACAGCCAGCCTCTGAAGCTCTGGCCTCAGAAGTGGCAAAGCACCTGGGGTGGAGGCCCAGATCCTGAGGAAGGATAATGGGGGCTGGGGGGTGGGGTGGGCGGTGACTCATATGGACAAAGGCTTAGGAAGAAAGGGAAGGCAGGGGAGAAAGGCCAACTCAGGCAGAGCAGGCCTGGGCTAGTCCCACGTCCTCTGCAGTCACCCTGCACTGTTATGCTGATTTTACATGGGTTCCTTTCATTTGGGAAAGAACAAAGTAAGGGGAGGCTGGGCGCCCATGGACCTTTGCCATGGGCATGGAAGTGCCCCTCAGCCAGCACAGTGGCCTCGCAGCACAGCCTCCTGGCGCCTCAGGCAGCAGGGCCAGTCCTGAGTGGGGCACTCACGCTCAGGCCTGCTTGCCCTTCCTTCTCCACCTTCTCATGCCCTGCGGACCAGGCACCTGCCATCACCTTCCTGCAGGCCCACACCTCCCTGCATTACCCCGTCCTCCTCTGAACGCCCGCAGCACCTCTTGGAGGGCACCTAGGCTTCTCCACTTGTTCTAGAGTCTCTGTGTCGTGCCTCGGGCCCTTGTAGAGGACAGGCCCCCTACAGATGGGCTGCTGAGTGACAGCCGGATGACGCGCACCTCGTCCCCTTCGAAGGAGTGAATGATTGGGGTCTTATTTGTATGGCTTGTTTTTCATCCTAGTTCCCTTCCAAACTTACCCCAGTGTCTGAATTACTGAGCCGGGCACTGTGCTCAATGCTGGAGACCACCGGCCCTCAGCGGCCAGTGGCATGCGGCAGGGGTTGGCTTGGGGGGGTGGTGTGTGTGCCCCCTCGTGTTCCCCGTCAGGCCTCCAGGCAAAGAGGCAGAGCACAACCTGCACACAGCCCTGGCTTCGTGCCTCAGCTCCCAGGTGGCTTTCCCTTGGAGCCCACAACTCACAACCACCTCATCCAGAGAGAGAATGCAAGGCCATGGTCAAATCTCAGGTGCCTCTGCAAACTAACTCCAGTGGATTTCAACAGGAACGAGGGAGGACGCCTCTCTGACCACCTGTGGACCCCGTGGACTCCCTTCGTGCTGACCCTCCACCTTGAACACAGCTCCTTCACTGCAAGGACCAGACGTACCTCGAGCCAGCTGTCTGTTTCTCCTTAAAAGGAAGCAGGGACCCACCCTCCCTCCACTCCTCACCTTCCCCTAGCCCCAAGGCACACCCATTTGCTGGAAGGAGCCAGATCCCCAGCCCCCTTCTCTGGGGTGGGGATGAAGAGACACACCTTGCCTGGTCAGCACTGTGATGGGGATGCCGGGGTCGCTGAGCTTGATGAATGGGCCACACTCGTTGTCGATGCCCTCGCGGGCCAGGAGCAGGTTTTTAGTGCACACGTTTCCGTGGACCAGGTCTTTATCCTCCTGCAGAGGAGAAAGGGTGGGCTCAACAAAGCCGCCCCTAGGCTGCCTGACTCCCCTCCCTCCCACACCTCCTCCATGTCCAAGCCTGGCCCTCAGCTCAACCTCTCCATGCTCCGGGCAACAGCCAGACCCAGGCAGCCCAGCTCCCCCACACACTGTGTGACTGCATGTTACTCAACTTCCCTCATCAGTGAAACGGTAACAGCGCAGCCGGCCTCGCGGGCCTTTTGTGAGCATTACAGGGGCGGGAACCTGCAGAACACCGGGCAGCTGACCCACGGTGAGCGCTCAGTAAGTGCGAGCGACGGCTGGGGCTGGTGGTTTCAGCTGCTCGCCCATTCAGCAGGTAGCGCCCGTTTCTTCTCTTACCACACACTGCAGTACAGAAGCCAGTCCTCTGACGGGATACGAGCTCCCTCGAAACAAAGAGTCGTATGTTTGGAGCTCACGCAGTGGCCCAAAATGACCGTTTTCATTAACCAGCAGGCACCTCTCTTTCATACCACCCCCCAGTAGGACATTCTGGTTCCCAGTGGACCGCCACAGACATCACACCAGAATATACTTACCAAGTAGCTCAGGGCACTGGCCAGCTGTTTAGCAACTTTGAATTTCCATGGTGTGGTGAGGACATCGCTTTTCCGGTGCATGAAGAGATCCAGGGGCCCTCCCTCCACAAACTCTTCCACCATGATATCTACAAGCACAAAGAGGAGCCACACCTGGAGCGTTCCCTCATTCCCTCACGAGAGCTCCCTTCAGCGGCTGATACTCAAGCTTGGGAGGGTGCAGGCGGCAGGGAATTCAGCCAGGCAGGCCTGGGCTCAACTCCTGCCTAGAGCTGCTCTCACACCGCCGCACAGGGGAGCGAGCTCAGCTCGCTCACCTAACCTCCAGGCCCCAGAGCTGCCAAGAAGCAAGCATTCAGGAAATGAGCGGAAAACATGAGATTTAGTTCCACATCCACTACGAACTTAAGTGACCTGCTCAGTGCCTCAGATTCCTCGACTGCAAACAGAAAGGCAAGAAGCCTGGACAACAAGCGGGTATTGGCCCCCCACCATCCTCACAGCACCCACGCTCCTCATCCGGAGGGAACACACTTACTCTCCACGTCCCGGACACAGACGCCATAGAGGTACACGATGTGCTTGTGGGAGACCTGCCTCATCATGCTGGCCGCCTCGAAGAAGGCCTGTGGGAGAACGGGGCAGAGGAGCGTCCACGGTCAGCCTCCACTGCTCTGACCCCACAGGGGCCCTGCTGACGGAGAAGCCGTCACAGCTTCCATCGCCCGGGTCCTGCGAACCGCTCCCCTGGCCTTGGCTGCCCAGAGGCACTGCCACCCTTTACCTTGGTGCCAATCTGGCTGGGAGGCAGTGCTGGTTTAGAAAACTGAATCGGACATGGAGCCAGGCTGGTGGGATAGGCCAGCTAATAATTTCCCCATTGGGTACGCATGCTCACCCCTACTTGCTCTTCCTTTAAACTCTGGGAAATAACAATGTTCGGCACTACACCAGAATACAGGGGAAACCAAGGCAGCAGCCCTCTGTCAAAAACTGGCCCATCACTCTGGGCAAGTTTTGACTCCTCTGGGCTTTAATTTTCCAGGCTGTGACGTGACAGCCCTAACTACTCCGGGGGCTTTGAGACCATTCAGCTAGAGTTTTGGGCCAAGGCGACCTCCAGGTGGGAGCTGGGAGGACAGTGGGAGGGACAGACAAGGGGGAGGGGCTGCTCAATCCTCTTCATCTTCAATCCCCCCTCACTATTTTACATACCTGTTTACTTAAGATTACGACTGAAAGAAGCAGTTACATAAAAGACAAGTACGAAAACCATAAATAAGGTCAAAAGGATGGCAAAGGTTCTTCCCAGCCACTGTGTTCCGCTGGCTCCGCAAATGGGAGTGGGGAGGGGTGGGGTTATGAGGAGACACTTGCCAGAGAGATGTCCCTGTGGCTGGGGTCTAAGACTTTGAGGATCACTTTGATTTTCTTCTCTTCAGAAGTTCCTTCGTCATCCTTGTAATCCACCAGGGTCCCGGAGTAGATGTGTGTCCGTGTGCCTCTCCCAAGGTGCTCGCCCTGAGGAGGAAGCGGGAGGTGACGGTGATCACTCACAAGGGCTGTCATGACGCCCGAGTCTGGGACTGAGGCCTTAACGGGGACACACATATGAGCAAGGGACGGGGCAGAGGCTGAAGGGCTCCCACAGCCGCTGCCCTGCCTCTTGGTCCTGGTCAGGCCTCCGGAGGAAAGGAAAGCCTACTTGGCAGAACATACCTGTGGCACTTCCTGGGCCCCAAGAGACAGTCCTCACACTCCCAAACATTCCTTCCTCTCTACTACTAGGAACAGCCTGTGGCCAAAACATCATGCTGACCTATCACAAAATTTCCAGCAGTGCTGTAGTAGCCAGGGCTGTCAGCCCCACTCTCGGCCCCCAGAGCGGACTGAGAGGACCCTATGGGAGGCTCTGCTCACAGGCCAGGGTACAAACCCAGGGGATTCCTAGTCCTGGCTCTGCTGCTTGCTGACCATCTAACTTAGGGACACTCTTTTAGTTATGCTCAGTATCTGCCCACTTTCTGCAAATGGGGATAAGAATGGTACCTGCCTCATAGGGTTGTTGTAAGAATCAAATGAGCAAATAGGTATAAAGGCTCCTGGTACAGACCCTGGCACATGGTGGGCAGACGCCAATCTGCTGGGCCAGTGTGTTTTGTCTGACTGCCCCAGACCAGGCACTCACGATCTCTCACATGCAAGGTGTTCATCTGCAATCCATAAGTCCAGTGCATGTGTACACATGTGTGTGCTTTAAAATTCGTGATGCGGTACACACGTTTGCCCAAGCAACCCCACAGAGAGGGTGCTGTGAAGACAGGCACAGACTGAAGGGATAGGCCCTCGGTTTCCTCACATATGCGAACAGTAATAGCGCCACATGAGTGGTATGAGGACTAAATGATCATCTGCACAAAGCCCCGCAGCACACAACCATGTGTCTAAGGACTCTCCCAGTTTAAGCCTGAGTAATCCTGATTTAAACAGTCTTAATATTGGGAAATCAATGTGTGATTCATCAAACTTAGGCATTGTCGAGTTACTCATTAACCCCACAAAACTTGTAAATTGAAGACCTATTATTCTAGGACCCCCCTATAAATGCAGAAAATGGATGGTAGCCGACTCCTAGCCTGATTCCTGTCGCCCCTCAGGAATGCACACCATCGTTAATCGGGTGTATTAATTTGCACAAACACCACCATTTGTCATCTGTCATTGCAGAATGGCGATACATCTGCCCTGTCTCCCATATCCTGGCAAGGGCCTATGACTATTCATTAAACTACATCTGTCACGAAGCGATTCATCAGCATTATGGGAAGTTGTGTTCCCAGAACATCCCGTAAAAGCCATATGCTTTCAGAATAATTACTCTTCCCCAGATGGGTTACTTATTCCAATGGCCAAGTCATGGCACCTTGCTGTCAGGATGCCCCAGCCACCTGCAGAGGCCCTGCATGTCCCACGTCAGCCTCCTTCCATGCTGTCCCCTCTGCTTTTGCTTGGCACTTCCTCTTCATCCTCTGGGGCTCTGCTTTGACACCATGCCCCCCAGGAAGCCATCTCTGTCCTCCTAAGGTCAGGTGGGATGATTGTCTTTGAGTGTCACATCCTGCTATCCACCCCCTACTTAGGACTGTGTCTCAATAATGTAACTATCTGCTTAAGATAGACGAGGTCTGCCTGCTCCCCAGACTGGGATCCTGCCGAGGAAGCAGTCATGCCTGGCACGTGGCAGTGCCCTTCACTGTTCGCTAACTGAATGCTTGAGGCACAGGGGGCGGCGGTTATCTGGCTGGCAGCACCAGGGGAAGGAAGGAAAGAAGGGAGGGAGGGAGGGAGGAAATAAGGCCCCAAGCACATGTTAAGTTCTACACGGAACAGAGGCTGGGCTCCTGCTGCCCTGGTGATTTTAATCTCTAGACTCTGCTCTGACACCACCAGCAGTATAATAAAGGCCAGCCTTCAGTAAAGAACTTACAGTAATGGAAGTGAAGCCGCTGTATCTATGGACTTCCACTCCCTCAAAACCCTATGTAATAATTTCAGGAATTTAGTCAACTAACAAACCACTACCCCCCCCCCCCAAACAGGCTTCTTAATGGCAGGGAGCCCATGATGCACCAGCCAACACCTCCGCGGTGTCAGAGCCTCTCCCAGGTGGTCAGTGGCCTTGTGCACAGTCCTTCTCTCCAATGCCGCTGGACACTGTCTCCTCGGCCTCCCCTGGTGTGCGGTTCTGGGTAAGGGGACTGGAGAAGGGGTGCAGAACAGAGAGTGGGGGTCCCCTGGGCCCCACACCCCTAACCAAGGACCCAGGGCAGCTAAGAGGGAAACTTAAGCCTCCCTAAGGCTGCAGACTCTGGGCTGAGGCCCGCCAAGGCAGGGACACCTCTCTGGGATCTGTTTCTCCGGTTATTCTCCTTCAGGCCTCCATTCTGCATTGCCTGCTCCCTCACTGTGTTCTGTGTGCCCTCAGCTTTGCTCCTTCAGGAAGCGTCAGAAAGTCCATACTGACCTTCAGAAGACCTTTGTCACATAGCATGTCCTTGGAGCAATAAGGTCCCTGAACCCTAGACAACCCACAAAGCCTGACTAACCCACTGTCCTTGAGGAGAAAGCCTCGCTGGAAAGCATCAGCAAGGCAGGGTCCTGGTTAAATCATTCTAACTCCGAAAGGAGAGTATCTGTGCTCCTTTCCCACCAGCATCTGCCCAAACCCAGACTTTGCTCCTCCTCAAGTCCCCCAGCTGCTCTGCAGGGGGAAGGCTCGGCCAAAACTGGAACGAGGAACCGCAGCAGTGACTCACTTGCATAATGTCTTTCTTGAGGATCCGATCGAAACTCAGCTGACTCATGGGGTAGACAGGCTGCCACTCCTGGGCTTTCTTGGTGGCCACCAGCAGATTGGAGATTTCTGTGAGAGAGAGAGAGAGAGAGAGAGGTCTCAATGGAGTAGCAAAGGGCCAGGATTCCAGTCAGCCCACGTGTGCCGAGCCAGGGGGCTTGCTGAACACACAGCTGTGCATTGTTGGTCCAGTCATTCAATAAATATTTACTGAGCACTTCATTCCTGCCCTCCAGGAGCTCACAAGCTAATAACAGGGTCAAACCAACCCGGTAACGAACCAATCAAAGGAAAGCTACAACCTGCGCAGCTACTTGTGGGCAGGCACAGGTGCCACGGGCCGGCACAGCAGGACCTGGCCCAGGAGGGGGCCGGGAAGGTCTCCCCAAGGACTTCCTGCTCCCCTCCAGTCTGGTATGTGGGCCCTCAGTAAGTGCATGTGCCCGATGAGCTGAAGGATGTGAGCCGCGGAGGGAGAAGGCGGCGGTGTGCTGGGCCTAAGGAGCGATGCAAACAGGGAGGGTGGAAACACTGGTCTCGTGCAGCGGGACGGGACAGGCGCCCGGACACAGGGTCATGCCCGAACCTCTCTGGGCTCCCACACTGCCTGACAAGAGGTGGCACTTACCAAATACTTGCTGGCTGTACAGGTTATGAGCACACCACGCTCCAAATTCTGATTCAAGCAGCAAACTGAACACATGACAAAATTTGCTGGGCCAGGGTCAGCGCCGGTGACGACTGGGGATTTATAACCCATGAAGCTGCCTGCCCACCGCAGTCACAGTGAGCTGCAGGGTGGGGGGAGGGGGCACCTTCCAGATTCAGACTAGCAGTGCGTGTTCTGGGACGCGCTCGAGACTTTTACCCTTTCGTCAGTGAGCCGCTGAGAACCAGGCCAAGAGACCCGAACGTGGTCTCAAACCCTCACCCCCCTGCAAGGCAGGGTTTGCTTTCCCTCTTTGTCTTGTTTTCTTAGCTAACACCTCTGACTGCTTTCTCTGCACCAGCCACGGTCCTCAGAGCTTTACCACATTAACTCCTCGGTCATGACCATCGTACGAGGTAGAGTATTCTCACCTGCCCCTTTCACAGGTCAGAAAACAGGGCTTCTGAACGATGAAGCCATCTGCCCTAGACCTGGATTCCCCCTGCAGTCAGGGATGGCTCCCATCCCTCACCTTCTTCCCATAGCACCCTGGCCCTAGTTGGGGGCACAAATCTTCATGCTGAAAACTGGGCTCCACTGCAGGCACCCCTTGAGTCTGCTCTCCTCTGTTCTGTTACCTGATTCCACCATTACCTGGTGAAAATCTGTTTAAACAGGCAACTCAGGAGTGCCATGATGGAGAAGACATCGGGAAGGGGCGGGGCAGAGCTGTCTAGGAAATGAGAGAGGCGGGTGAGACAAGGGGCCACTGTGAGCTGACGATCTGTATGGTTGCTCAGGGACACGGCACCCGGGTCAGCGTGAGCAGGGGAGGCATTTAACCTCCACGAAGCTCTCTTCTCACTCGGCTGCACACCTTGCTGTGAGGAACTAGACGCGGCGCGTTGCTTCAGCGCCTGATGTGTAGTGAACGCTCCACGCCCAGCAGCCACCGTGATTATGACCAGTTTTACACTGAGCGGCATCGTCTTGGTTGTGGCAATGGTTCCTCAAGCCCTGGCAGCAAGCACCAAGCCTGACTCTGCAGCAGAGGGCGGGAGAGGGTCCGTGGAAACAGGGATGCGGAGCCCTGCGGGCCCGTCCCCTCCCCAGCACGGCCACCCTCAGACTTGGGGGGTGGGGGGGTTGGGCAACACTTAAGAACCAGTGGACGGAACTGTCACACCCAGTCTGAGTGGTTGTCTGCTTTCTGTTTATTCCACGAGGACTTTCTCAGTGTGTTTTCAAGAGAGAAGCCCAGGCTGGGGTATGGCCATCAGAACGTTGCGGTTAGAAGGGCAGAAACACCGAGGAAATCAAAGTGGCATTCACTTTAATGGTCTTAATTTCACCCCTTCTCCAATTCACAGGTGGCAGAGGAAGGTAAGCGGGCTTCTGACAACCTACACGAGGAAGCCTCCCACATGCACTTATTTTTATTCTCCCCAATTCTAGTCCTTCCCTTCCTTCCCCTGCACCCCCCCCCCCCACCCCAACACACACACACCCCGGAGGAGGGAGAACTGGCCCTGGTTCTAGAGTCTTGGGCTGACAGCTGCATCTGCACCTCGGCAGAGGCTGTGACAAAAGGGGAAGATCACTGGAGCTGGAGTCAGATGCACGACTTCAAACCCCCACCATTCCTCTACCTACCTAAGTGATCTTGAACTAGTGTAATCAGGATAACAATGTATTCTTAGTTGTTCTGAGGATTAAATTACTTAAAATATGAAAGACCCTCAAATAGCACCTGGCAAATTGCAAGCATTACTCACATGATGGCAGCCATTACAATCATCATTATCATCAATTGCTACTATTGTAACTATTACTGATACTACTAGATGTGTGGCCTTCAGCAAGTCACTGAACTCCCTCATCTCTACAATAGCTACAAAGAACTATGACGCAGATGAAAGAAATGCAAATACACATTTACACTGCTTGGGACTATAAGTACCCACCAACATGGAGCTGCTGCTGGAAGTACTCCCTTGACAGACATCAGTGAATGGCAGTTCTAGGCTGGGTGCTGTGCCGCTCATGCATCAGAGAGTGCTCACTGGGACCCAGATCCTGTCTTACGAAGTCAAAGTCAAGTGGAAGAGACAGACACTAAACATGCAGTGCAGGGTGCCTGGAGCCACAACAGAAAGCCATGACAGAGGGTTCAATTCCACTCCTGTGCTGCCTCCTCCACAGCTATTGGAGGTTCGGGTCAGTCGGGGTGGCATCTACACCAAAGACCACCCTGCCAATGTCTGCAAAGAATCACGTCCCAGGTGCCCACCTGCCACCTCTCTCTTCTTGTGGCTCCAGGCACCCTGCATTGCATATGTTCTCCATGTCCTCAGCCTCACCCAGAGACCACTAATCCCTAGCAAAATAAACATCGCTTTTCATACCTGGAAGGTGAGATGTCGTCAGTAAATACGGTCATTGGGCGTTAAGGTTTTAACTCCCTGTGAGGTCTCATGGCCAAGTGGCAGATGAGTTTTTACTTTTATAGAATGTCCCCAATCCTCCTGGCTCCCCACTCCTTACAGGATAAAGTCCCAGCCTCTTGGTGTGGCATTCAAGGCTGCCCACAATCCCACATGTCCCCCTTCCCCCTTCTTTCTCATCTCACCAGACACATCAGCCCTCCAGAGCCTTTTGGCAAGCTCTGCTCCTGTCTGCCGCCTTGCCCTGGCACACGCTCTACTGGAAATGCCCTCCTCTAACTGGTAAGCTCCCCCCCCCGTTGTCCAACACCTGACCCAAGATCTGCTTCCTCCATGCAGCCCTCCTCTGCCTGGAACTCAGGGACTCTGGTCATCGTTTCTCTGCAAGCCCTGGGTCTGATACATATGTGTGTTAACTAAAACACCTTTATATGCCACCGTGGCCTCACTTTCCTGCAACATTTGCTGATTTGGACAGAGAACCCTCGGAGAGCAGGGACTGGGTGTCAGGCACTTCTGATTCTTTGCTTCTAACATAGTTCTTGGCCCACAGAAGATATGTCAGAAACGTTTCTCAGGTAAAGAAACCACTGACAGGGGAACCTCAAGACATTTTATCTTAATAAAGAACAAAGTTTCTGCTTACAAATCCTAAACGTGCCTCCTTCTGCAGCCTAACGGGATGCTGAGAAAAAAGGTGCATGTTTTTTCTATGGAAAATGCTGACCCTTGAGGAATGGGATTTGAGTTGGGGACAGACTTGTAACAAAACTCAATGAGAAACACCTAGACACTGTGGGGAAGAGCCGCTCTCTTCAAAGCAGCCAGCGCCTCTCGGTCAGTCTGGGTCTTGGAGCATCACTGAAGGGCAAGGGCAGCACTGAGCGGCGGGAGACCAACCTCGGGGCTTGGGCTGGCAGCAGCGCTTCAGCACGAAGCTGATGTTGTCTGTGCGCAGGATCTGCTTCTTGAGGTGGCTCATGAGCTCCCCCAGGCTGGGGAAGCTGCGGTCTGAGCCATGCAGGCTGTAGCAACCCTTCTGCACCTCGATCTGAAAGTTCTTGAACTGTTTCTGGCCACCCAGCACCTGCCATTCAGGAAAACGAGCAGAAATGATGTGTTAAAAGGGGTCAGGCCAATGTACCATGGGGAAGAGGAGAGGATGCTGGGGGAAGGGTATACAGAGCTCAGTGCCAGCTGTTACAGTTCTATAAATCTAAAATTATTTAGAAATAAAGGATTCTCATAAACAAGTACACAGAACAGTAATTGAAAGGGGGTCCAAGAGACGGCAGGGACGAGAGGGAGCTGACACTAGGGAGGCAGCATCACAGCAGGGATCTCCACAACAGCATCGCCCGGTTGGACCTGCAGAACGAAATTCATGGAAATGCCAACCTGTTAGGATTGCTGCTACGATCATATGACATGGCACTTATAGAAAACTCAGTGAGCACTTTATAAATATAAGTTACCAAATACTATGCATGAAATAATAATCGCTATATCAAAATTCACCCAGAAACTGAGTCCTTCGAGACCACATGCGCGTCTGAAGGGAGCCCTCCTGGGAGGTGGCAGCCAGCAGGCTGGTCCGGCTTCAGGTTCCACGGTGCCAGAGAGGAAGTACAAGCAAAGACTTCCCTCATGGGCACTTTCAGTGCAAAGGAAACAATCTTAGTGGTTAAGAATGAAAACCAGAATGTTCTCCTTATGGTGTAAATTAGGAAAGGGAATTTAAAATCTTGATGCGTCAGCCTCTGTGACAACGGGGATAGCACCGCGCTCCTCACAGGGCTGGTCTGAGGCCTGAGTGAGAGCCCCCCGTGAAGTGCTCAGCGCAGTGTCTGGTGAGCTGGAACACACAGTAGGAGTCATCACATCTGTGATCCCTGCTTTCCCCAGACGAGGTGCCCCCAGGTGCACCGTGTCACTGAACCACTGCCATTCTTGGTACTGGCTGCTTCCATCTCAGAAGGAGGCTGGGCTGTCTCATGCACCCATCCAGGTTAAAAATATTAAATTTCCTCCAAAGACTGATAAATACAGAAGACAGGCACCCTGCAAGACAACACGCCTGACAAGTTGGGAGCCACTGCCTGGAATCAGCCGCGAGGCCTGGCTACACGGGAACAGCCCGGGCAGGCAGAGGCCCTTGGGGACGTCGCCCAGGGCGCTGGGCAGCCCTCCCGCCTTCTCCTATTATCCCTTCCCACCTGAGTCCAGTCCCTAGGGCCTCTCCAGTACTTTTCCTTCCTGTGTCTGAGGTTTTCAATATGCTAATGTGCTGACTTCTGTAAAACGCATTATCTTTTAAAGACTCCATTTCCTGTATTTAAAAAAAATTACATGAATAACAAAGGCATTCGTGGTCTAGTGAGGTAAACTCAGCAATTCTGGCTTCTGCCTTAGCCATCAGGATTTCTCACTTGTTCCAGGCTTCCAGCTACACCCAAGACACTAACAGACATCTCCACTTAGCAAAACGTGGGGGAGAAATGTGTCTGTTAAGATGCCTGAAGCCACCGTCTGGGGAAAACCATGTTAGGCCTATTGCCTAGGTGGCCCTATTGGCACCGGTTTGTACCAGGGAATGCCACAAATGCACACAACTCTGGGTCTGTGCTGACCTTGGCACTGAGGATAAAGTAAACCACTAAATAATTACACTCAACTTCATGAGTGTCGGTGTGAAGGAGACCACTCCCGGCTTTCTGGTCATGTTCTACCTTGAGGGCCACAGTGGACCCCTGCCACGGGTCCCTTGAAGGAAGACAGACAGGAACATGAAGAGGAACTGTTACAGGGTCTGGCTGCCGGGAGGGGTCTCCTTCTGCAGAACAGGTGGCCCCTGTCAGAACCGCCAGGAATTTTCTCAGAGCCAGACTCTTCTGCCCCCATGCCCCAGAAGTGGCCCCTCTCTGCAGCAGCTCTTGGACCAGGGTGCACTGGATGCACTGTGGCCATATGGCTTGACCCAAGCCAGTGTTGTGACTGACCTCGGGTTTCTCGAAGCAGGTGACCGTCATGAGGATGTTGTCAAAGTCAGTGCAGCTCCACCGCAGCACGTACATCCCCTCCTCGCTTCCTTCTTGCCGCAGCTTATTGATGGCGTACTCTGTGCTACAGGGGAAGGCACAAGGGAAAGCGCTCACCAAACAAGAGCACTCTGAACCCCATGGGAGGGCCCTATCACCTCGCCTGTCCTGGGTCCTGAAGTCCTCTCAGATTTGATACAGGAGGCAAGCGGGGGCGCTGAGGAGCTTTGGAAGAGACCAGTCTCCAAGGTCTAGAAGAGGACCCTGTCCTGCTGCCCGAGGCCCCGAGCCCTGGTCATCCCTAATCTCCCCCTACATGCTGTCTCCAGCACTAACCAGAAGGGCACCCCAAGGCCGGTGACGCAGAGCTGCCCATGAGGCAGTGGCGGGGGTCCCTCCCCACTAGCCCCAGGCAGCACAACTAGAACATGAGCCTCAGAAAGTCACAACTTTGGGATGATTCTGTTCATCGCTGTATCCCCAGTAACCACACCACCCCTGGGCTCATAGTAGCTGCTCAATAAATAACTGAATAAAGAAATCAGTGAAGATTAGAAAGCTGTTCAAGGGAACATGCACAGGACTGTTCAGACCTGGCACCCAGAGGGCGATGGACAGCTGCCAATTAAGTATACATATGAGGTTACTACCCTTAGTGAATGGTGCTCACTAAGAACTGATGAAAGAGGACTGACAGGTCAACATGTGTCAGAAAGGCAGAGACCCACTGCTCTGTGGTCTGTGACACCTTCACGCCTTTGTACATGTTGATCCCTCACATGAGAGACCCTTTCCCCTCATTGAGACTGGGAAAACCACCATTAATTCTTCAAAGTTTAATCTCACTTGAATGTTGCCTCCTCTGAGAAGGCTTCTTAGGTAATGAGGTTCAGTCCCTTCACAGAACATGAAACATTCATTCAATGAATACTTACTAAATGCCCATGATGTGCCAGGTCCTGCTATGGGTACTGAGGAAAAGCAGTGAGCAAAGTAGACAGTGCCCCTGCCTGTATGGAGCTCATATTCTAGACAGTAAAAGCAGGCAAACAAGGAACAAATGGACAGGGAAATAAACATGGTATGTCAAGAGGTAATAAATACTGCTGAAGAAAAACAAAGCAGAGAAAGGGAGCCAGGAAGTGCAGGGTGCAGAGGGGGAAGAGGTAATGTCATTTCATACAAGGTGATCAGGGAAGACTTCACAGAGCAGGTGATATCTGAGTAACACCTGAAGGAAGTGCTGGCTGTATAGATTCTGGAGGAAAGGCACTCCAGGCCGATGGAAAAGCAAGTGCCAGGGCCCTGAGGCCTAACTGTGGTTGGGATATTTGAAGCCCCTTTCTCTGCAATTCCCTTGTGTATCCATCTCCCTGTGGGTCTGTGAGCCTCTCTAGGCCAGGGTTCACCCTGCTAACAAACTACCCATCCACGAGGTAACTAGGATAGGGCAGAAGGTGGGAACCATGTCACATGGAAGGCAGCTAAAGAGATGCTTCCCCAGATACAGTTTGGCCTGGAAAGAGAAACTGGGAAAAAACCCAGCAGCTGTTTCCCTTTACCTGAAGGACAGCCCCACATCAGGGGAAGTACACTGAATCTGTTACTTCAAATGACGGAACTCAAATGGGTAGGCAGGAGTTACAGAGAGGCAAACTCGGGTCCAGATCAGAAAGGTGAAGTGTGTCTATACTTGTTAGGGCTGGAATCTACTGGCTGCCCCATGCAGCACAAAGTTCCCCATCACCAGGGCTATGTGAGCACGAGCCACAGGAGGGACAAGATATCCAAGCACGAAGGCCTGGGTGCCCTCACTGTCCCCCACATTTATCTGATGCTCTACCCCAAGCTGATTCGGGATTCCACTATTTCCTACTCTGTGCGACATTGAGACCTGTTCCCATCTCGTGAATCACCTACATTTGGCACTGCAAGGAAGCAGGAAGCGTAGCACTTCCTGGTCAGCTGTGAGGAGCAGGGGGTTAAACTACAAGGAGACCCCAGGGGAGAAGAGGTGAGGAGCTGCTGCAGGAGCCAGGGTAAGAGATGAGAGGAAGGCCTGATGGACCGACAGCAAGGATGGAAAAAGGGCATCGAGTCGACACCAAACATGCTCAGCGGGCTCCAGCCTAAACATAAACAACCGACAACACCTGTGTCTCAGGAGGCCATACTCCCCATCACTAAAATGTGGGTTCTTTTCACACCAAAGGCGTCTGAAAAGGGGTTGGAACCAACCAGATTGGACCGTGACAGCCGTTCTGTATGTTGTGGACGATCAGCGGGGGAGCCACGTCGGTGCAGAGGTAATGATGGGCGTCTGCTGTGAGCCGGAAGTAGCCATCCACCAGGGACACGAAGGACAAGGCTTCCTCATGGGAACAGAGCTTCAGTTCCTGGTGAGAGAGAAGATGCGCCCAAGGTTACAGCATCTGACCCTGCATGGAGCTGCACAGGGAGGAGATACTTAAACCCCAATGGAGAACGCATGTCCCCAAAGGGAAACTCCTTTTGTTGATATAACTGTACCCCTTGCATTGGTAAAGGATGTTGCCTGTTGGTCGCTTTCTCAGCTATTATCTAAAAACGACCGGATGAGGTACAGTGTGTCTGTGTGTGAGGAAGGAGGACGGGGAAGCTGTGGGAGGCAGACCTGGGAGGAAGCTGCCACCTGCCAGACAGAAAAGCGAGCCAGAACCACGGCGGCAGAGGATGAAAAGTGGAGATGGGCGGAGCACAGTGTGTGTACGTGGTACCCTGGTCCTGGCACTGAGCAGCGACTGGCTCCATAGGCACTGTGCCTATTTTAGAGAAAAGGCAGCAGAGCACAGATGCTCCCTCTCATGCAGAGTTGGTCCAGGTGAAACTTCTGGATTCTAATTCAGAAATGGTCCCAGACACAAGGATGAGGCTGGGAGATTAAGTCCAGGAACCCCTGAGGGTTTAGAGAAGGCAGAGAATTCCACTCAAAGTGGGAGTGGCAAAAGCAGAAGTGCAGAAGAGGGAAGGAATTTCTATGGGATGGAGGTTCTCAGAAAGTACGTGGAGGTGAAAACAGGTTTTTTTTTTCCTGTTTATTTGTTTTGTCTTGATGATACAGCCCTGAGCAGAGGTTGCCCACTTGAGAGGGGCCATGGTGCCAGCTGGGAACATCTCCTGGGGGAGGTAGGTATAAAAAGCCATTACTCAGAGCTCTGACTCACAAACATACTGAAAAGCCCTGAGTCTCCAGAGAAGAACAAAACGCCACTTGGGTATAAGACTTTCCATAGAACTGAAAAAAGGAGGCTGGTGACAGAGAAAACCAGGCCGGGAAAGGGGGCAGAGAGAAGCAACAAGGCAGGACGGAGCTAAGGGGGCGTCGTCACAGGGAGCTCGGTGCCCAGGGAAGGGTGGCCTGGGGCTGTGAGCGAGGGAGCCAAGGGATGGCAATTCAGGGAGGAGACTCTGCTAAATGTGCTTCCTTTCAGGCGTAACCTGGCATCTACGCGCAGATCCCCAAAGAGCAAATTCAAAATGGTCTGGTTTGGGTGGCCCTTCATCCATGCACATGAGAGGCCACGTTCGCACGTCAGTTCCCTGACAGAGGAAGCGTGGATGGAAATGGGAGGCGCCAAGGAGATGCACAGAGAGGTTAAATCAAGACGTGATTTTATAACACGCTAGTATCTTGCTTTCCTGCAACACACACCAGGCTGGAAACCCCTCGGCTGTGAAGGGACAGGAGCGGAAGACAAAATAGGGAAAGCATCACACAGTGTTAACCCGCAGGTTCTGGAGAAGCTCATCCGGGTTCAGGCCTCAGTATTTCCATCCACTTGTTAGTACTGTATGCTAAAGCATATGTAATAATCACTTTTATATGTAAAAAATCATCAAATATTGGCAATATCAAATAGTGTAACCTGAGAGCTGTGTGACCGTGGGTAAGCTACTACTCAACCTTTTGTGCCTCAGTTTTCTCCTCTGTATAATGGGAATAATAATATATCCACCTTATAGGGTCTTTATGAAAATAAGAGTTGACATTTGTAAAGTGTTTAAAATAGGAAGTGCCTGGCATGTTGCAAGAGCTCATGTTTGTGTAAGAAAATAAAGTAATGAGGGGATCAAGTACTTATTTCTCCCTGACTTCCTCCTGCTCCCTACACAGCGCTGTAGCTTGGCACAGTCGCCGGCCCATGTGGGCCAAGTGCGCTCTGACGTAAATGACAGATGTACCAGCTGGGTGCCAGACTTGACTGTCAGCCAGGACAGGACAGGGGCAGGCTCACCAGAACTGTACCAGCTGGCTGCTTCTCTGCCACACGTGTGCAGGGTTTGGCCATGTGGAAGAGCCAGGTCACACATGGGCCAACCTGTCCCTCACTGCAGAGTCCCTGGGGAGGAAGGCGCCCTGGAGACCAAAGCGGCACAGGCTGCCACTCGCGCACTCCGTGACCCTGTGCGGCTTTCCATCGTGCCCACACTCTCAGGTTCCCCACTGGAAATGGAGCCACAATTCCTCCATCTGAGACTCTTGTCCGAACTAAGATAACGAAGATGCAGCATTACAGCATGGCCTAAAATCTCTCATGTGCTGAATAAATAACATTTATTTTTCTTTTCTCCTTCGTTTTTCCATCCTCCCACTAACATCTATTTGGGTTCTTATACTTCTCCCTTCACTTTATTTTTAATTATGCTTTCCTGATGAAATTAATGTATGTTTATTATTTTTAAAAGGGAGGGATAAAAAAATTAAAATCACTCATAATCCCACTATAAATAACATAATATTTTATTATTTTTCTAAGATCATGTGTAGGTATACACATACCTTTTCAAAGTTTCTTTGAACAAAACTGATATCATTCTACAGTTTTATAGTCTGCTCTCTTCCATTTGTAAAGAATTTTTTCAATTATTAAAAAATTCCATTTATTTACATAACTTTCTACTACTTGGGTTATTTATTTTCCCATTCTTCTAATATTGTATATTTAAGTTATATCCAGTTTTTTGATACTGTAAATGCTACTGAGACACATCTTCTCATTCACAGAGCCCTGCCTGCATCTCACCATTCCCGGAGACAGGGTCCCTAGGCACCTGAATGGAGAGATGTGTCAATATTTTCAAGAGTTTCAGTACAAGTAGCCAGACTGCTTTCCAACAGGTAAACCAAAGGACAAGTTACTCTACATGTAAAAGGGTGACCATCTGTCCTAAATCGTATCACCAGATTCTCTCCCAGCACTGAGTATTTGCCAAATTTTAGGCAAGGCATGCTGTCTCCGGAGTGCTGACTCTCTTTGCTTTGTGAGCACCCCCTGCCTCCTCAGCCTGTTCTCTCCCCACCTCGTCAGCTGTGACTTCCCTGACACACGCATGTGTATTCTGGCAGGGTTCCCACTTCCCCTGCAAACCGGCCCGCCTGTCTAGATTATGTCCTCAAGTGATACCAAAAGAGAGGAAGTCAGATGGAGCACCACTTCCTCTGCCCGAGAGTCACCTGGGTGTGCCTGCCACCACGATGAGGATGGCCCCCGTGGCCCTAGCCACAAGCCTGGCTGTCTGCTGAAGGGCAAAGCGGGGCTTCCCGCGGACCTCGCTCCAGATGACCCACCTAACTGCAGGAGGCCTGGGGGGAAACGCTGACATCCACTGAGCTCCTTTTACCTCAAGTCTACTAATTTTTGCGAATTAAACACTGATGCTGAAATATCGATCTTTGGGAAGGCAGCAAATGCTGAAACAGGTACACATTTGCAAGACCAAACAAAGGCACCGGAATGTACAGGCACGACAATGACTGACACTGATAATGTCAAGGTCAGCAATAGGAACTTCTGACTTAAATAAGAGAGTCATCAGGTTTTCCCTTTGGGACAAGAACTCTGCAGAACTGTCCTCAGCCAAGTCTTCTCTCCCCACCAGACCCACACTGAATAGCATGTGGTGAAAACTTACCATTTTTTTGTTGTCCTGCTTATTAATGCTGACCACAGACTCCTTGATTACAATGTGAGTGATTTCAGGAAAATAAGAAAAACTGTTCCAATCTTCCCGGATTTTGTTTTTCTCCTCATCCTTCTTGTGTTTATTTTCCAGTTTTTTCCGTTTCAATTTATTTTTTTCCTTTTCAACAGGAACAACCTGACAACATGCATAAAAGTGACAGAGTTGAGTTGGCTTTCTCATTTTCTGCTGGTAGAACGTTAATTTTGGGACACCAATGCAGAGCCTACAGCCAAAGAGGACAAAACCAGCATGCCTGGATTTACAGAGTCAGGAAAGGTGGCACCGTGGGCTTAGGGTCACAGGTTTGGGTCCTATATCAGAGAATATTGGAATTTTACACCTAGAGGAGACCATAATGAACATAATGACGAAACACTTTACACAATCTATGACATACAAGTGAACTCAGAAGGCAAATACCTGCACACTAGACATACATCGACAATCATGTCCCCTTGCTTCTGGACTCATGTGTGTTTCAACACAGGCAGAGGACATGCTCTTCCCATATATGACTGGGCAGAACATGGGCTTTCTTGACAATATTCAAGTCAAAATTTTCAACAGAAGGTATAAAACCCCTGCTTCAACAATCTAGGGGTCACGCACATCTGCACAAGTTTAAGTATTTTGTGTAGCATGAGTCTTGCAGACTAGAGATCTGGGATAAGATCTTGCCTCTTACTTAATGAGTTAGTGCATCTCTTTGCACCTGCATTTCCCCATCCATAAAGCAGAGATCTTACATCTTCACAAGGTCCTCTGAGGACTAGGTAAGTTCTTATTAACGGAGTACCTACTACAGAGCAAGCACTCAGTGGTTAGGCATTGTTACTGCAGAGACTAAAACAAGAGAAAAAGAATCTCACCTCTAACATCATTATTTATAATAATGATGATGATGATAGCAGCTATAATAATTGAATATTATATGCCAGGCTCTGTGCTGAATGACACTTAGTTCTCTAAACAACCCTATCAGAGAGAGATATTTTACTGGTAAATATGTGGCTGATATATGTGAAGCAACCTTCCCAAGGCCAGGTAACTATAAAGAGTGAAGCTAGGATTTGAACCAGGTCTACTTTGGTTTAAAACCCATGCATTGAAACCACTCTGCTCTACTGCCTCGTTCAATAAACACTTCGAAAAGCAGCTTCAGATTAAAAAATCAATTATCCTATTTCAGGGAGCTAGAGGCCTAAGTTCAATTCTTGGTATAATCACTTATTAGTTATGACCTTGGACAAGTGTCTTAACTTCTCTGCACCTCTGTGTGTTCATCTATAAAAACAGAGATATGATTTTTGTTTTGTTTTCTTTTTGAGGAATAAATGAGTCAATACATGTAAAATGCTTCGAAAAGTACTTGGTATATAGTAAGCACTCAGGAAATGTCTGCTGTTATTAATTATTACATATATGTTATTATATTTCTCTATTTCCCTATAAAACTTAATAAAAGATGAAGGATACATGGTCCCCAGCTAAACAAACTCAGCCAACAGGGTGATGGACATGCAACCAGATACTTCCAACAGGATATACAGAACACACCACGTGACACAGGATGCTCTGTCCTGACCAGCCACCCACCGATCGCCACTTACATTTGGTTTCTGCCTCCACTGGATTCCAAGATTTCCAGTCACCATCACTTCATAGAGAACATTCCCACTGTCTTTTGGATGAAACCAATTCATCTCATT
This sequence comes from Furipterus horrens, assembly GCF_987537825.1. Lineage (NCBI taxonomy): Eukaryota > Metazoa > Chordata > Mammalia > Chiroptera > Furipteridae > Furipterus > Furipterus horrens. The sequence continues at coordinate 46,666,332 of NW_028327173.1, forward strand.
TTCTGATGAAATCAGCAGCATGGAAGTCTCAAAGATTTCAGCACCATAATGTTTTGTCAACGTTTCCAAGGTAGCCAGGTATTTCACCTTCAGGTCATGCATGGACACACTGCTGTCACAGATGGTCTTGTTGTTAAATTCCTTTAGGAAATCCTTGAAAACATTATTTATCCGCATCCTGGTAAGAAGGTTCCTCTGTCTGATGGACTTATTCAATGTTTCTGGAATATATCGCTTATAGCTAAAAGAAAATAGAAAAAGGTATCTTTTTTTCACGAGGAGGTTAGCAGGGAAGTTGAGAAACAAATCTAAGTCTATTAACCTTCCTTCCACGTGTTGCCAGATGACAAAGGGGCTCTGTTAGCCCAACAAGTGCGGAGAAGGAGAATCACTAGGAGGTGGAGCTCAACAGGGACTGAAGGAGAATAGAAAAGTATGTGGTCCACGGATTTTATTGAGATGGGAGTTCCCATGAGTATCATGTGATTTTATGAGTCACAAAGGTAGGCAGCAAAATCGACTCACCTATGTTTTTGCTGGCTACTGTCACCGTTCCTGTGAACATCAGTACTCACGTGAAGATGCTAATACTAAGGTTCAGACTCAGTTTGTAAGTGGTCTGAAAGGTGGCAAGAGAGATTATAGGTGTACTGTATGTTCTACTTGCACGTCTGTTTTATAATTTTTCTATAAAGATCACACATTGTTTTTATTAGAAATGGGAAAAAGACATAAAAGCTAATTAAATACAAAATACTTAGTGTTTCCTATGTGAAATGTCCCAACAAATAAACTGAAAAATTACTATCCATCGGGGTGGGGCTTATGGGGAAAGTACCCATGATGAATAGAATCACAAACGGCTAGAACAGGGTCCAGTTTTAGAAAGGAAGAATACCCATGAAAGAAAGAACAACCCCACTGGGGCCAAACAAGTTACTCCCAGGCCCGAGATGACACCCGGCACAGGGTAATCCCTGCTGCACAAATGGTCTCAAAACACTGGAAATTCTGAAATTGGGAATATATCCCCAACAAATATAATTTTTTTTTAGGTTAATGGAATGGAGAGGATGATCAGAGGAGAGTTGTTAGCTTCTTGAAAAAATAAAGAGGAGGTACCCAGAGCAAAGGCCATAGGAAAAGAGAGAGAAAGTAGCAATACAGCATGTATCTAATCAGTCCCTGTATTACTGAGGAGCAGCTCATGATCTGATCCAGACGCTGGTCAAGGGCACAGGAGATACAAGAGGTATTATGCCACCTATCACAAACATTACAGCTATATATAATTTCCTCTTCAAAATGAGACTATCTTCATTTATGGCAATCATAAAAGCTCGTTGAAAAAGAAGATTATATTTCATAGGTGCATGGAAAGTATACAGACTGAATATTTCCTCACAAAGACTTGATCACAACTGATATTTTAAATAAATATAATTTCCTTAGGATAACAGTTGACCATCCTTCCCACCAGAATTAATAGCTCCCTAGTGAACTCTAGTTCAGGCTAGGGATGGTAGCAGCCACCAGTAGAGCTATACGGAGGAGGATTTAATATGGGTCCAGCACAAAAGGAAGAAGTGCGGTGACATATAGCAATTGGCCTGCCTTGGGCAGAGAGGGAGGGGAAGGGGGCGTGTGGGCTACTAATTTGATTGGCATCCCCGGCGCAGCACATTCACTCTAGTACAAATGTCTGAGGTCATCAGCCCACATTTAAAATCAGGACACAATCATAATTGTGCCACCTTTTATAGATATTCTAAAAAAAAAACTACTCTGCAGGGAGGAGGGGTCAGCCAAAAGCTGGCAGTGATTAAACTGAGATGTGCGAGAACATATAAAAATAACATCATCCCCACAATCAATTCTTCAGCTGGAAGAAGGGTGTACCTGATGTCCTTGGGGAGTTCTGGCAGCTGCATCTTCTTCATCATAGCGTAGTGGGAGATGGCCAGGACGGCCATCCCCAGACACTCGTTCTCGATGTCGTGCCCATCCTGCTCAGTCTTGGGGTCTCGAATGGGAGCCAAGCATTTGACCAAATCGTACTGTCCCTTTGGAGCAGAGGTAAGAAGAGATGAACCACCACATAAGTTTCAAGAGTCCACCCATGTTTCTGATCTTGAGAGGAAGGTTCTCCACACAGGGAGACGCTGCCCAGAAAAGCAATAGAGCAAAGAGACCAACGAGACTGACGGTTTCTCTGACACCACAACTCTGTCTCAACAGATGGGTATGAAGGGGTTCAGGAGATGTTCTCCCCAGATTAAGTCATTCACTTCACAAATATTGACTGAGCACATGCTAGGTCCTGATGAACAGCATGAACACATAAAGCCCCTTTGGTGGGCTTGCCACTTAAGACGGTGAACAGTGGCATATGCTAGGCTTGGGCTGCACCAGGGCAAAGGCAGGTGACAGCTGGCTGGGTTTGATCATTCACTCATTCCACACACATGTACTGACGTAGCCCTGTCTAGGAACTGGGTATATGACTGACAGAGCACCTTTCCCCATTCTGATGTGGATTTAGAGAAACAGGAAGGAATCCACACTCTTCAGTGCATCATTACCACATGTAAGTTTTTGCACATCTGCTGTCTGTTTCCAGCAGTGAAATGTATCACCAAAATACACCCCCTCACTGATTGGAGGTGCACAGCATTCTACAAGCCCATGAGGGCTTAAGAAACAAAAAATAAAACCAAAAAGCAGTACCCACCACCTGCCCTGCACAGAGTGAAGGAGACAATGTCAATGCCAGCTCCCTTTATTAAACCCTAGCCTCAGTGCTAGACACATGCTAGGCCCCTTTTATGCACTATTTCATTTAAACTTCACAATAGCCCTATGAGGTAGACACTAACATCATCAATTCCACCTACCAAATGAGGTATCTAAGGCACCAAGAGTTAAATAACTTCATTCACTCATTTGGTAATTATTGAATACTGAGACCTAATTAGAGGCCAGATGTTATCTTAGGTGTAGGGATATAGCAGCAAACCAAACTACATCCCTGACCTCCTGGAGATTCCATTCTAAGAAGAAAGAAGAAACGAACAAATAAAGAACATCAGGGAGTCACAATAAAACAAAGTCGGGTAGAACGACAGCATGGCATGGAGGCCAGGGACCTAGTGAGTGGAGGGGTAGACGCTCAAACCTGGACGTGACTGCGGGGCTGTGGCTCTTCCCCACTGGGCTTCAGTCACACTCCGTCTCGCCCAACTGAGCATACACAGCACTCTGAGAACGGGGAACTCCTGGCCTTCCTCTAGCTTGACCAGAGCCAGGCACAATGGCCAGGGGTAGTGTTCCCACACGAGGAAGCACTCACTTTCCCTGGAGGGACTTCACTGGAGTGGTTTGGACGGAGGGTTCTCACCACTGTAATTCTCCTTCTTTCCAAGGCAGGACTTCCTCTTTCTCTTAGGTGAGAAAAGGACACTGACCACTTCTGTAAACTACCGAAGACCAAAAACAATCAACTCTGCCGGCAACGTGTGAAGAGCAGACCAGCAGCCAAAACTAGCTTGCTCGGCTGTGATTTCTCTGTAAAGATCACTGTAAACCTCAAGTAACTCATCCCCGGAGCTCCGAAAGGCCAGGTTCTAGTGCCATCCTTTACTGCTAATGCGTGTCCCGCTCCTCCTTTACGCTTCTCTCCCCAAAAGGTAAAAGAATAAATCTCAGATAGTAATATACGAAACTGGGAGGCTGAATTCAAAAGACCGATCTGGAAACGGCCCAGTTCACTTTTCAATGCAGCACCAGCCCAGGGCTGTGCATTTCTCTGTGCATGCACGGGACGGGGGACCAAAGCTGTCACTGGAGTAGAGCTGTGACACACCATCACGCGCATAAAAGTAGACCCTAGGGAAATAATAAAACACGGTCCATAAGCATGTACATGCGAGGTTGCTCACAAGGCCTGCAAGAGCGACAGCACAGCAGGCAAAACCTGAGAAAACCCAAAAGTGTCCAGGAACAAGGCATCAGCGGGATAAATGGCGGCTCTCCTATGGATTCCTCCTCGCCATGCTCAACTTCCTCCCTGGAATCTCCACGTATGTGCCTCACAGGCACCCCCAAAAGAAGACCCCTAATTCCCACGCCTTCTCCAGCTGTTCATCTCAGTCCTCCCCTTATCTATCAAACACTGCCCGAAATAGAAATCTCAAATCATCTGTGATTCTTCAAATTCCCTCACCTTCCACATCCAACCCATCAGTAAAAAGTAGTAATTTTGCCTCCAAAAGTAATCCCCGATCCACCTGTTTTTCTCCAACTCTGCCGCTACTCCACTAAAGCCAGACCAGCCTTTTCTCCCACCTCGACCAATCACAACACCTTCTCAGCTGAAGAGCACTCTTGGCTGCAACTCAATCCACTTTCCACAGAGCAAGAAAAATCATCCTTGACTTCAAACATAAATCAAATCAAACCCTCCAAAGAGCTTTTCATCGCACATCGGGAGGATGAAAACAACCCCTTGCCAGCTCACACAAGGTTCTGTGTCATCTGCCCCACTCGGCCTCACCTGCCCTTCTCCAGCCCCCTCCTGTCCCATCCCCTCCTGTCCTTCTCCAGTCATTAAAATAACAAAGATCTATATTTTAAATTGACATCTGAAGGACCATCAATAGGAAGAATAAAAAGTAATTTATAAAATGATATGAACAATAAAATGTTTTCGAAAACTACGTAGTTCATAACACATATCTGCACGGTGAAATCAGAAAACATAAAAATGTTTTTTATATATATAAATGTGGTTGTGTGTGTGTGTGTGTGTTTGTGTAATCTCAGGGTAATATAATTTAGATGACAAACTTATCTTTGGGCTTTTTCTGGTGTCTGATCTTCCTACCACCACTGTGACTCCAAGTGGCCACGTCTTTGTTAGCCCCACTGAACTTCACCTTCTCTTGCTTACAGCTCCCCTCTGATCTCTCTGCTCTCTCCAAAGGCCGCAGATGGGAAGTAAAATGGTAGGAGATGAAGGGGAGAAGGAAGAAATGGAGCAGTGAAGCCTGGAAGACCCACAAGCGGGAAAAACAGCACCCAGAACAGCCCCATCCTCACCTGGGGCAAGCCCAGAGGTGGCAAGAACTGCCCACAAGCGAGGACATAAGGCATCCAAGCCGCCACCCAGTTCGGCTGCTCCAGGAAACACGAACCCTACCACGCCTGCCCCAGCCCGTGGGCTCCAGGACCTCCTGGCCCCAATGTCTTACCTGAGCAAACAGGTACTCCAGGGAGCTGGCGTCGAGGAGAGGGGTTGCATCAGGAACTTTTTTTTTCTCGTAGCCATTTTTCTGCTTCTTCGGAGAATGTCGCCATACCGACTGCTCATTATCATTGGTCCCATGCCAGTTGGTAAAATAAAACCTGGAACCCAGGAGAATAATGTCAACTGTGGGAATGGTAACCTTGAAATATGTTGGAGAGGTGTCCTGGGTCCCCCTGGAGTTACCAGTGCCGGAGGCAAACAGACAGACCTTTTATCTGTAGTACTTCATTGCTGCCGAGTTCTTTCTTTTCATTCTTAAAACACTCTGTGAAAAGCGTCCTGCCAGAACCCCGTCTATGACTCACGGAGATAAAATGACCTTCTTAAGATCACAAAGCTAGTTCCTGTAACTTCTCACTGTGTCTTCCTAAATAGGAAACCCTGCTGACTAAAGTAGATGCCAGCCCAGCAACTCCCTTCACCTTTATTTAGTAAGGCCATCCTGCCTTGGATCCAAGACACTTTATTCACATTTCAACATTTCTGAAATCTACAGCTTCATCATACAGCCAAGATGTATAGTTAATAGGGCACTATTCCCTATTTCCCATATCACTGTTATTAAATTAATAGTTTATCTTATAAAAAAGTTTTAAAATAGGAGAAATAAATGACCATTACTACAAACACCAGCTTGGAATGTTGTGAATTAAATTAATAAGCACTGTATGCTCTTTAACCCTTACAGCAACTATACAAGGTAGATTCCATTGTTTCTATTTCACAGATGAGGAAAACTGAGGTTCCCAAAGGCAGGGTGACCTGAGACTTCAAGCCTGTTCGCTTCACTGCCACTTTGCTCGGAGACCTATGAGAGAAACACAGGACGTTCTGGAAGGTGTGAAAGTGAGACACCCAGGCTGACCAAAGTCACCTCCAGGCCACAGACTCAGCTAGTGCCGGGGTCTCTCTCCCTTGACATGCTCATGAAAAACAACCGTGGCATGGAGAGAGGGCAAATAAAACTGCATCCTTGGAAAGAGCTGCCATTAAACTCAGACACCTGCCACTGTGCTGTATTTGCACAGCCTAGCACATGCCAGACCCTGTCATGCAAAGGTTCACAGGCACAGCCCTTGTCCTTGGTGAGGTTCCCTGTCCACAGAGCCACATGACGATCAGTCAGATCCAACAATAATGATAAAATAACACACAAGGAGGCACATCTCATAAATAAGACTACACAGTGACTCTCATGGACCCCATACAGTTTTCCCTTCCTCTACAAAAATATATTGAAGTTATATTCTACACCTGTGTCAGTATAAAGATGAAATAATCCATGCTGGATTACAGTAATTTTTTCCTGATTTTAAATGAAATTCAAACACTTTTGTGGGCCCCTAATAACATCGTGAGCCCTAGGCACGGTGCCTAATAGATAACTTGTCCCTGGACATCAGATAAGGTGCCCAGGGGAACAGAAGCTGGCCTCTGCTGCCAAGGAAGGTGGCAGGGAAGGGATCCAGGGCTGGGGAAGGAATGTTGTGACAGAATAAATAAGTGCAAGGCTGGAGAGCCTGGACCATATGCAGCAGGCAGAGGAAAGACCACAGGGCAAGCTGATGTGAGGGAGGAGCTCCCTGGAAGACAGCCCCATGGAAGAATGAGAGGCCAAGAGACAAGCAGGTGGTATGGCAACAGGGCCATGAGCTTCATGGGGGCAGAGGCCTCAGCCGTCTCGCCCACCAATGAATCCCTAGTTTCTGGCAGACAACAAGTGCTTAGTACATGCTTCTTAGATGAAAAAACAAGTGAATGAACTAATTAAAAGAGTAGAAGTTAACATGGAGAGGAAAGAATGGATAAGAAAGTTACTTAAAAAGTAAAATCAGCCCTGACCGGGTGGCGCAGTTGATTGGAGCATCATCCCTGTACACCAAGGGGTTGTGGGTTTGATTCCTGGTCAGGGTACGTACCTAGGTTGCGGACCTGATCTCCAGTCAGGGTGCATATGGGATGTTCCTCTCTCTTATCTTCCCTTCCCTCTCCCCTCCTCTTCCCTTCTCTTCTCTCTCTCTCTCTCTTTTCCTCCCTCCCTACCTCCTTTCCTTTCTCTCTAAAATCAATAAATATATCTTCGGGTGAAGATATTTTTAAAAAAGTAAAATCGACATTTTTAAACTTCTAGTGGTTCTATACATTTCATTTATTAAAGTGACTGTGGGCTCTAGTGTCTCTTAAGCGCACACAGAAAGTACCACACAGCCACGGAGCCCACGTGCCGCATAATCCACAGCTACGGGACTGTCCCTAACCCACCTACATGGCGCGAGACCAGGCACAGATAACAGACGCCTGAGTCTATCAGCAATGAGAGGCTAGCAATCATGCTTTCCCCTGCCCAAGAAGCCTGCTACTCAAGGGCAGAGCAGAGCACCGGCTCAGAGGACTTGGCTGGGATCTGTTCTCCAGGGCAGGCAGAAAGTAAGAGGTGAACCAGGTCCACCAGCTGACAGACACAGGAACCCTGACCCTAGAGCAGGAGAAAAGTGGACAAAAACATGGCCAACTCCTTTGACTGCTGAAAAAAATCCAAACTGAAGCATTCTGGTCATTCGTATAATAACCAGAGATCTACTAGAAGGTCTGCATGGAAAGCAAGAGATAAAAGGGTCTAAACAGGATGATGAAGATGGTAGCTAAAAGCTTTTCTGTGCTCACCATGTGCCCAACACTCGAAAAGTTCCAAGTAGGGCTCTGACGGATTGGCAGGCAGGCCAGGTAAATTCTGTTTGGTAGTGCACAGAAATACTGATGAGAGAATGAGAATTATGTACAACATCGAAGGTCACTAGGCCAACAGAAAAAAGGATCTCAAGCATGGAGGAAACTGTTTGAAAGAGCAGCAGTGAAGACAGATTGTCCCTGAACCGGTCGAAGCAATGGTCCTCCTTTTCTACATGCCACTGAGTCTCTATGAGAAAGTCCTTGTACCTCGTAGAGCCACAGGCCCAGCAAACTCCCTTTAGGCAGAATGTAGTCTGCAATCCGTCTGAACAAGGACATTCTCCAAGGCTGCTACCTGAGCCCTGTAGGACCAGCTTTGGCTTAGAAGCCTTTTGGCAAGATGCTCAGACAGTGTAAGGACAAGGAGATCAAAGATAATGTGCGGCTTGTTCACTCAAAGCGCAAGGGAGCCTAAAACAAGGCTGGGTCTCTAGAAATCGCCTGTAGTCAAAGGCTGACAGCTTTCTATGCAGTAAGGTAACAAAACCAAAGAAACAAACAAACAAACAAAACTGTAAAGCGACGTGAGCCAAAATCAACATCTTCCTAATTTTTTCCTAATAAGACAAAACTAGAATTACATTGAAGACAGAAAATCTACATCCTTTTTAAAATAATTATGAAGACGTATCAAACTTGGGCCAAACACTAATTCCTAACATTATAATATGCTAATGGAAAAAATAAAGAATAACATAAATAAAGGTAGTATGATAGCTACCTAGATTCCTTTTCAGAATGACATGAAAGAATAATGCAGGAAGGAAGGAGGAAGATACAGACCTATCAGAGATATATCTTCCTTACAAGTTGTTGAGAAAATTATATTACAGATGACTGCATATTCTAAGCTTATGTACAGATGTTTTATATAACAAATTCAGTTCGGGTTTCTACAGAACTTTACTAATGGATAAACAAATTCATTTTGATAAAAAAAATTTTCTTAAAAAGAATATTCTTGTCTTATATTAAGACATAGTATAAAACAATAACTATTGAAATCAGTATCAAAAACAGCTATCATTGAAGTATAAGATTACTTCCCAAAATAGAACTGAGAGTCCACTGAAATAGTCACCAACATTTATTTTCATATTACACCTTCTTTAGTGGTGAGATTATGAGGTTTCAAATTTTTTGTAGTTTGTTGTAATGCAAATATTTTAGCTTAGGTGGGATCTTCTTTCCCCAAGTTCAAAGAGCCTGTGGTAACAAAGCAATATCCTGTTGAAGAGCCATGTCAGGTATGAAGTCAAGGTGCCAAAAATGAAGCAGCTGTGCACTTCCTGGCAGCTAACAGACCTGGGAGCAGCAAAGACAGCATTTAATAGTGAGACATTCACACGAGAAACAAAAACAAATGCCTCCAAGAGGGCTCTGTGCTAACGAGATGATTCGCTAGTTGTATGATCTTTGGGAAACTCACCTTTTTTTTGGATATCAGTTTCCCTATAAAATGTTGGAAGAGTTGAATTAGATCAACTCAGGTCTCTTCCAACTTCCAATTTTACCATTCTAGACTCAAGCCAAGTGGAGAAACCTAGAAGGAAAGAACTAGAGCTCAAGGACATACCCCCTTCCTAGGCTGGAGCTGCAAGTACACGTTTAAATGCTGGATCACACAGCCAACCCCGCAGGCCACAAAAACAAGATTACACTTTGAAAAACAAATCCAAATATAGTCAGAAGGTTCAGCTGGGTGGGGTAAATGTTTCCCTGAATCTGAGACATGAAATCTCACATGGCATACATCTCTCCTCATAAGGTGAAGCCATGGGTGAGTATAGAAAGAAGAGAAAAAGTCAGCCATAGGATGAGTATCAAAGAAAGTAAATCTGGTTCAGCTTCCACTGAGAAAAACATCCAGGTCATTCTGAAATGGTAACAACCATACTGACTTCCCAAAGGAAATGGCAGCTAAGATACCGTGACAGCCTCTGAGATGTCCAAGGGCTTTTCCAGCCTGTCCCTGCATTCCACTGGCACCGCAGCGGCCCTACTGATTTAATCACATCTCTGTTAAGATCCTTTCCAACAAGTATCCACCACATTTATAAGCTCCTTTGCTAAATGCACATTAACTTGTGCTGAACTCCTACCTCACAACCATACTCTCAATTCTAGGCACAGAACTAATAGCTTATAAACTCAAAAGACTACTGCTAAGAGGTACTGTCTATGCCACCTTGGGAGACTATGTAACATTTAACAAGGTCTACAATATGGAAGAAAAGACCCATCAGAAGAAGAATCACAGTCCACTAGACAAAAATCCCAGGAAAGTGGATCGAAACTTCCACCTGCTGAGGGTAAGGCCAATCTAGAATTCCCGGGATACTACTCGAGCAGTGTTTCTCAAGCTCTTTAGCTGCAACTTTTTGTAAGAAATATATTTTATCATATGATGACTTAGTACATTCATATGTATTATATATTTCAAACAAAGGTTTTCAAAAAGAACATTATTAGGATTTGTATATATGCTGATATTATCTATTCTTGCCTATTTCTTTAAAAAAGAATTCTGGTCACAACTCACTAAATTAAACTCATAACCATGACTCACCGTTTGAGGAACTCTGCTACAGGATACTAATTCTATTCAAAATAGCCCCTGCATTATAATGTTTTTTTCTATAATGTGGCAGAGGAAGGTGATCAAATTCATCTTGAACTGTATTCCAAATACTGAAGAAGTTGTTTCTCATATCAAGCAAATACAAAGCTTACCAATTACAAAAATGATTACAGTATTTCTTGGTAAGTGACTCAGGGCTCTGGGCTAACTGCTGTCCTGTCCCTCCTGGCAATGGAAAGCCAGGCAGGCACCCGTACCTCATCCGGTAATGGAGCCGGACTGATGTCTTGTCGTCAATAGTGATGTTGCGATTTGGAGCATACCAGAGCTTGGTGCTCTCATCATAGAGGGCAAAGAGGTTGTGGCACAGAGGAGAGATACCTGAGGAAAAGTGAAAGAGCATATAAAAAAACTGAAGATACATACATATTGGTTTCCAATACATGACATATACAAAGATAGGAAGTTCTCTTATCCAAAACAAATCTAGGTCACATTCATATCTTATTATGGCAAATAAGATTTCCAATCATGTTCAATCAAGCAGTTTTAATCATAATAATTAATAACTATGGCTCCCCGGGAATATGCACCATAGCTCCTGGCAAACCAGATTAAGAATATTTTTAAATAGATGTCTCATGATATTTCTCACTACAGGGTCTATGACAGTCTTAACAAAGCCTGCTTTTAAAACAAGCCATCTAACAGGTTCCCAGACCCCATCTGATGCTCACCTTGCTAATCATAGTCAGAAACATACTTAAGAGTTCGAGGAGTCCCCAATTTGTCTCCTACAGAAAATGTCTGAACAATTCTAACATACTGTGATTATACATTAAACATTCAAAGTTCTTCCTGGCAGGAGCACATGAACTTGCGCATTAGAATAAATAAGCGAAGTGACCTTTGTCAGTGATTAAAATCTGTTACCAACTAACAAGAAGATATGTGCTTAACAAAGGTGGTCCAATAAGCTCCGGTGCCGCCCTGCCCCAACTGCTTCCTTTGGCACAAGAAGGATGGAAAAGATAAGGGAGACTGTGAAACCAGAAACACATCTTCTCACTCACTGCTGAGGCCTGCAGTCTAAAAGCAGGCGGAGAAGGGAGGAAAATGACTGCAAGTAATCAACAATGACTGATATTTTCATGTGCAGCCAGGCCTCCAACTAAGATACCGTAAACTTAACCAAAAATAACGTTGCCTCCTGAGATTTAGTCTGATTTGGGGTTACTCATCTAGTAAATGCAAAGCTGGGGTTCAAATGCAAAGCTGGGATTCAAACCAAGACAGAACTACAGAGGAAGTGAAGTGAGGGGAGCCAAAAATACAAAAATGTGTCATATGAAAGTGAAAAACATGGAAGAAAACAACACTGCCCCCAAACGCCACTTACTGTAACCATGAGCTACAAGAATATGTGGCCCCCCGTATTCAGGCATTTTAAAAATTAATTAATTTTTGTAACATTTTCCTGCGTCAGGGAGAATAGAGACCACCCATTCTCCACAGACTGGGCTCAGGATCGGGTGCCACACTCCGACTGGCTCTGAGCCCAGAGCCGCAGGCGCTCCGTGGGCTGCGGCTGCTCCGACTCCCAGGCTCTGCTCCCCTTCAGAGCCCCCCGACCTCTCCCAGCAGCCCCGCAACTCTGTACAAACGACCTCTGCTCACAAACCGAAGCCTGTACCTGCTATGCTGATGGCAAGGAGCCTGGCAAAGATGACAAACACTATAAACCAAATCTCAAGGGAAAAGAGAAAGAAAAATACAATGCCGCAAAAAGTATTTTAGAAGCACGAACTCACATCTAGTAGTTTTGCTAATTACAAATATTTTTAAAGCTGATGTCTAAAGCCAGTTCCTTATACACTTCGCTATCTAGTCAAAGTAACTTTAGATCATTAATACATTTCTCCCTTATAATCTATAGCTCAACCAATTTTACATAATGTTATGTTTAGTTAGCAAGTGTCTACTATACTGTTTTCCCAATCTCTCTTTTATATAATTAGAACTCTGGTATTAAATGCATTTTAGCAGAAAGACATATATCAGAAACAAAATAGGCTTTCTAGACAAGCTATATTTATAACAAACAAGGGAGATGATTCTTGAAATGGACGTATTATGCCCACAGAATTGTTCTGAGAGCGGAAGACGATGTAACAGAAACACGGACCAGACAGACTCTTGTCATCACAGCTACTTCATCATCTTAAAATGGGTTGATATTTTGATATTTTTAAAAACAGCTTTATTGAGATGTAATTTATATACCACAAAGTCTACCCACTTTAAGGGTATAATTCAGTGAATTTTCATATATCTACAGAGTTGTACAACCATCGCTGTGGGATCTAAGTGGATTAGATCTTTAAGTTTTTATGACTTAAATTTGTCATTTAAAAGTAGGTAGGCAAAAAACTGCCAATGACCCCAAGTTTAAAGGATACTGAAAAGGGCTTTATTTTGTCACTTAGTTTATCTTCTACCTGCTGAAGGCAAAGGCTGTTTAGTAAGACAAGCCTTACTTTAAAAAAAATGGACTGTGTTCTTCACAGCCTCACTGTCCTCCTCACAACTTGGCAATCTGACCAAACCGCAAAGTAACACTCAATTTCTCACTTCACCTCAGCATCTTATAGGTGGGGGGTAGGGGGAGGAGGCAAGTCATAGCAGAAGGATGAATCACACTTTTCGGAAGTTTTGAACAATTACTATGATGTTATATTGAGAGAGGCCACATACTGAGCGCGTAACTTCGCGCTAGGGGCATAGATGTGGGGGAAATAAAAATGAAGCCTCCACAGTAGGCAGGCATCATCCCTTGGTATCCAATAGATCATTAGGGGCAGCAGGAACAAACCACTTGGCAACGACAAAAGTGAAAAGTTAAACTCTCAGAATTCAAATCACTGACCTAAGGTCAAATGCAAGTAAGTGGCAGAGGCAGGACAGAGCCCCCGGCTCCCAGAGCCCACACCTCTCTCCACTCAGGGGAGCCGGCGGGCGCAGACACACAGGACCGGCCTGCCCCTAGGATGGAGCGCCACCGAACCCTGCCCGGGGCCCCGGCAGCTGCCGGTACTCACAGCACTCCTGCGCCGCCCTGATGCACAGCTCCTCCGCCGTGTACTCGCCGCTGCCCAGCCGGAGGGGCTCCCTGTCTGACAGATAGAAGAGCACTTCCACCCCTGGCTCAGGGGCCTCCAGATTCACCTCCGTCTTCTTGGAGCTCCGCATTTTAGCACAGAAAGCCATGGCATTGCAGTCCTCTTTTATATTTAGATACTGTAAGGAAAACAAGACTGTGGTCACTCCATGTGCTGAAAGTTTCAGTGGTAAGAGAGAGTGTTATGAAGGTAATCAAACAGAAATATGTGGTATTGCGTAAGCACCTCTCCCTGCCCCTTCCCTTCTTGAAAATCAAAAGCATCAGAGCTTACGACAGGTGATACTACGGAAAATATTCAGTGACACATTCTAATAAATTAATTATGGTCAGACCATAGTCTCAAAACTCAGAATAATTTTAGACATGGCTTAAATTTATTTTCTCTACTTGCACACAAGTAGTAGTAGAAAAATGTGGCTCATTCTGCAACCACCGATGTTAACAATGCTAACACTGCTGCTAACTCTTCTGGAATCATTTCAAGTAGAGCTATGACATAAATCACACTTTTAATTTCATGTCTCTCTCTCATTAAGCTGCAGGCTGAGTAAGGAAGGGCAGAAACCATGTCTGACCTGTCTTCATGCCCCCAGAGCCCAGCCCAGGGCTGGCTCCGACACACTGCCCACAAAATGACTAATAATTCATGTTCATAAGCCACATGGAAGGGTCATGAAAACTGACTAATGGAACCGAGCCCCCAGCACCCATGGGAAGGCAGCAGAGTGGGCAGCATGCTGTGGCAACAGAACAAGGGGCAGCTTTGCTTTGAAAAGGTTAGAATCTTCTGGTGAGGAGCTTCGAAAATATCACGTATGTGAGCTTTCTAAAAAGAGAAGGACCAAAGAGCCAACCTCAGCAACTTAGTCTTGGGCAAGGCCAGAAAGGGGAGGGGAACAAGGGAATCCCCTACATTTTCTTTCTCTCTCTCACCCCAACACCAATGGCTTACAAACTACTTTCCCTGACCTGAGGTCACAACTTTCCTCCTGCCTGCCAGGCCAGCCTTCACTAACCCCCAAAGTGATGTCTCTGCAACACAAGTCAGACCCTCCAAAGGCCCCCCACTGACCTACAGACGATCGCAAACTCCTCACGGGGCCCTCGGGCACCCGGCCACTAGCCTCGGGAGTCCCAGCTTCCATCCCTCCCAGCCCCTTACTTCAGGCTTCACACCCACAAAACCGCCACCTCCTTGTTATGTGGTCCCGCCCCATCCCGCCCCCAACGCTGTTTTTCTCACCTTCCTGCCTCTGTTCATGCGGATTCCTCTACCAGGAACACCTCTCCACCTCATCCCTTTTGTGGCAAACTTCAATTTTCTTTAGAACTCAGCTCAGAGTTTACCTCCTCTAGGAAGCCTCCCATGCCCTAAGTTGGATGCTCTCTCCCAAACTCACCACATGGCACTAACAACATGGAATTATGACAGCCTTATTCACGTGTGTCTCTGTCTCTGTGCTTGCACGCACTGTGAGTTCCCTTAGGACAAGGACTGTGTCATTCATACTGAGCACAGAGACTTCCATGCTCTCTACCAAACTCATGTGATGGGTCTACAGCTGCCCTGGTGAGCTCAGGTGGTTGCAGGAGGGGCAGGACCCAGGTATGCTGGGTACGCCTCCAGGCTGCAAATGGAGCGACATTTGAGTTTACTTGTTTAATCTCCAGAATGAATCTGAAAACCACAATCTTCCAGAAACCAGGCTGAAAGACTAAGCTCATAACTTACTTTGAGGTTCAGGTCAAGTGTTAAGCAAGGAAGTTCTAAAGTTCAACGCTAAGTCCCCAAATTCACCCCACAATGAAAAACAGAGATGGAAAACAAGGCAGCGAAAGTCTGCTTCGTAATCTGAGATAAACCTTGGTCCCTGAGATTCTATACAGACAGGGCAGAGGAAGTAGTCAAAGACAGTGTTACACACTTCCACCCTGAGGGGATAACCAGGTAAGTATACATAACTGTGTATGTGGGGGGGGGGGGGGCGGGGGGGGCACCATTTGAAATGGGAAAAAAGATACAACTGACAATGTCCAACAGGAGAGACTCACTAAACGAAGTAACAGAAACAGGAACACCATGCAGCTGGTTAAAAGAAAAGTTGACATAAAGCTATATAAACCATATATGACAGGCTACAAAGTGGGGAAAAAAGCATAATATGTGTGTCACTATCCTTTTGGTTACACATACCTACAATCTGCAAAAACGTACAACAAAAATAACAGTGGTGAATATCTAGGAGGGATTACAAGGAAACTTAAGCTTGTACTTTGTACTTGCTCTACTTTTGAACTTAGAATTTGTTTTTAGGCAGTGCATTAGACATTTGGAATGAACAATAATTAAAATACCAATATTTTAGAACTAAAGGATATAGTACAGGTAGCCCTACAAGTTCAAGATTGGTTTCATTATTCTTTTTAAGAGCTATTTTCCTTTTTGTGTTTAGTATGCAAATATACATACCTGCATTTATTCGGCTGTCCAGTATCCCCCAAATGCAGACTGGAATTTCTTCTCTACTTTCCAAAGCCCGTTCAGAGCTGACCTAAAGACAAAGATAAATCAATAAATCAGCTGCAGAGGTAACTGCATCAGAAAATAAGAGGACACTTGCAAACTATAAGCGGGAAGGAAAAAGCGTTTGCGAGGAAGAAGGAAAAGAAAAATACATCAGTGAAGACATTGAGAGGACACAGAGGCACCGTAGGGTATAAACATCGAAGAAGATATTATTTTCATGGTTTAAAGAAAGGCAGCAAGTTGTTTTGCTTCCTGGCAGAGTGCCCTCTCCAGTGTAAGTGAAGGCTGTGCAGCTTTTCCATCAACAGCCTCTCTCCTGAGGCTGTGGAAAAACAGCTTAGGAAGCCCAAAGATGTGTGCTTTTATTTCCTATTTCCTTTAGAATGACCCTCCTCTCAAAGCGGTCTGTCCTTGGTCTCATTTTAATGGTGAAACAACATATGGTATGATGAAGGGGGGAGGGCCTGGGAATAAATCCAATAAATAATACTTTCAGTTCACCAAATATTTTTTGAGCCATTCTTATTTGAAAACTTACGTAGCAAACAAAGCCCCCTCCCAACTCCCCAACCCTACCTCAAAGCCTAGTAAAGATAGAATTAAAGTTCCTGGTCTCTCTCTCTCTCTCTCTCTCTCTCTCTCTCTCTCTCTCTCTCTCTCTCTCTCTCTCTCTCTCTCACACACACACACACACACACACCCTCTTTGCTTTAACAACTTTCCTAGGTGTTCCTCACAAATTCTCTTTTTAAACAGTAGAATCAGATTATTTTTGCAAATAGGGAGCAACCGTCCTTAGTGATTTGAAAGTGGTTTCCAAGTTAGTGCAAGTTATTGTTTCCGTTTTCTGTACGTCATTGAACACAGTTTATCAGAATCCAGCTTCAGGAAGAGCACAAGGGCGTAACGTGGCAGAAGTGGAGGGGACCAGAGAGGAGGACTTGAGGACGGGTTACCTCTGAGGCTGCAAGACCAGAAGACCTTACAATCCAAGTGGGAGATGGCAAAAAGGAAGACATAGAAGCAATCTAAAATCAATAGTGTGTCACGATGTCATCTTTTGTGACACACACTGATGAGTTAATTTGAGAAGGCTTTCTGCTGGGGAAGAGACTTAGGCAGAAGTAACGACAGAAGGTCAGGCAGGGGAGACGAGTATGAATTCTGATATGACAACTTTGCCTTGGCTATTCTGACACGGACAATTTTAACAAGAATCAAAGAACCAATTGTTAGACTTTCAGTATCTAAAATTTAATATAACCAGTTGTTTTAATTATGTGAATAGATACCCTGCCCTGCATCAAAACAGCAGCCTGAAATGAGCCACACACTAGTGCCTTGCTTTGGCTCAGAAGCAAAGGTTCAAATATCACATTTGGAGATTCGTCAACAGTATTTTTGAGCAGTTCTAAGTGCCAACAATTGAGCTATATATATCAGAAGGCCACAATGAAGAACAAGAGTAATATGGTCCCTAATCACATGGAGCTTATAGTCTACAGGACCAATGGAATCAAACAAAAATGCACTGAAATGGGTAACTACAAAGAGTTTAAAATGTTCTGAGGAAAAAAGAGAGAAATGAGGTTCAAGAGGGAAGTAATATTGACCTAATATGTAGTGGGAATCTGGGAAGGTGGGGAGAAAGCACGGTGGGTGAGGGATTAGCATGTGCAAAGGCCCTGTACACAGAAGGAATGAGTCTGGTCTCTCTAGTTGCATAAATAAGAAAATCCCTCCAGTACTCCTTTTTACATCTGGGCAAAGAACAGTACTTAGGCCATTTATCAAGAGTACTTGTCAAAAGCATCTCCAGGACCTTTCCACCCCAGGTTCCCTGCAGCATGCCATTATATTCTGTTGCTAAGGATAAATGAAAATCAACCAGATGAGCTCCATGCAGAGCATTAAGAAGCCCACCTCAAACCAGGAAAGGGACACATACTTGGAGACTTTTAGAGCCGAAAGAGACCTATAAATTCCACCAGGTCTAGGTCCTTTAAGAAAGCTCCAGCATAAATCTTTTTAGAGCTTACAAGTCATTTTATTATGCACCATCGGATCACGTATTACTTGAACTTAGAAGTTGTGGGGTTGTTCTGGGCCCTCCTGTAAGATCTGAGGATCAGACTAAAATCACCAAGATTGTTCTAGAACTGGGATTCTATGAAAACCTGTAATTAAGCAGTTTAGTTTTTCCATTATTCTTTTTCCACTGCAACAGCAGCATTATGTTAAAATCACATTGTACCTAATTTCCAAACTCATCTCCAGTATTACTGGGCAGAACAAAAACATCGGATCAATTTGTGATGCTTAGATCAAACTCTGAGAAAACAAGATCAGCAACAGAATTTCTAGACAATACACATTTACTGTGTTTTATACGCTGATTCAATAACAACAAATTCCCTACTCTCGGAAAACTGACATTCTACTGATAAAGATTTTAAAAGCACTCAAAAGACTTGCTGGGCATCAACCTAAGCACTTAAACCTAGGACTGTCAATCCAATATACATGAAATGACAACTGTCCTCATTCAGGATGACAAGCAGTTTTTGGTGCTATACCATTTGTGTGATGGCTTCATTCAAATAACATTTCTTTTCAAATAAACCAAACAATATGTTCTAACTACTTATTTTTACAACAGGTAGGAAAGGAGCAAGATCAATTTATAAATACTTTGGGTAATTCCAAGAAATCAATGAAAGTTTCTTGCTCTAAGATACAAATAGAAAATCTTATTGTTAGAAAAACTGAACAGTTGGAATCACACAATGAATGTCCTTTTAAAATAACACAAATCACTGGGTTTCATACCCAACTCAAATGAAAACAGCGAAGCTCAGAAAATGGGAAGGATAAAAGTGAGTACCAAAAACTTCTTATTGACAGCAGTGAGGTCTTCCACCCTAATTTACATACTTATAGATATATCTTTCTTTCCATGACAGAGACTTTTGTGGCTCAATCTTGTAATTGCTACTTTAAATGGAAAAAAAAAAATCAGGGAAATATTGTAGATTCTCAATTCTTTTTTAATTTGTAAAAATCTTTGCAAGAGACAGATACATCTGATACTTTCTGAATAAGGAAAAAGTAACAGAAACACAACATAATTCTGTGATCCTGAACAAGGACTAACCTGTAATAGATGGGATATCACAACTGTTTTCCAAAATGCACAATTCCAAACATCTATTTCTGAAGATACCAAATGCTCTTATATTTTCAAGGATATCTTTTTTTTTTAACTCTAAGGACATCTTTTGAAATACTGGTAATCTATATAAGGAAGAATATACAATTAAATTTGGAATAGTGGAGAAAAGAGACATAAAAACAGACCATGTTAATATTCACAAATATGATCATCAGACTATCAGTGCTTTTGGCCAAAGGCCACTGCCAGATTTACATGATAAAGAACAGACTGGATGATGGTTAAAATAAATGACAATCAAAGTAAAATACTTTGGGTTATCTAGTTGTTTTTCCTAAAGAAACCATCACACCTCCAGTGAGTTACTGTATGTATGTCTTAAAGGAATCAAAGCTTTTAATCTCTGAAGTAGAAAAATACAAGTAAGATGTTAATGAATTAAGGTATGAACTCAGTGGAAAAAAAAATGTTTTTAATGTAATTAGAAAAGGTCCTGAAATCAGCTGCTTAATAGATATCTTTCAAATTTTAAGATTAAAGACCTTAAACCTTAAAAACACTGTTTCAGCAGTCACCAGTCTTAAGGTTGGTGAGGAAACCTAATGCAAAAATACAGGCTCCTAAAGGACACAGATTTTTGTTTTTGTTTAGCGCTTTACACCAGCACATATTAGGTGATCGATATGTAGTTAAATAGTTGTTAAATGACATATGCAATGGAAAATTCACCATAATCCAGGTGTGTAGGTTCTTAATGACTTGATACACAACTAGCAAGTGTGACCATGAGCAAACCATTTTAATCTCTGAACCTCAGTTTCCCCACCCATTAACCTGAGAGGAAGCATCCTGTCTAAAGGGTTGGTGTAAGATGAAAAAGATCTTCATCAAGCGCCTACAATGCCTTTTTCAAATGAGGCCAGAGATGTGGAAGTGCTCAGAAAGGTGTTAGGTGCTAAAGTAACATAATGTAGGCTTTATGGCAGAGGACAAAGGTGGGCTATGAGCCTGCTTAGAAAAACAAAATAATAAACAGGAATTCAGAGCAAAACCCTGATCACAAACCAAAGCTCCGTTTCATAAATCTCGGATGACACAGCAGAGCAGCTAAAAGCGTGAGCTGGCGTCATCCTGACCTGGGTTTGAGTCCTGCCTTCCCCACCTGCTAGCTTTTGTAACCTTGGGCAAGCAACTTAACGTCCCTACACCTCCATGTTCTCAGCCTCACGTGGAGGGATGAAATAGTGTACATCTCCTAGAGCTGTTAAGAGGTAAATAAGTTAATGCACATAAAGTGCCTGACACAGATTTTGGCCATAATTTGTTAAACTGATTACAGCTTGATAGAACGCAGTTTCAACCAAGGAGAGAGAATTCCAGTATCTCCATCCCAATAATGGAACCAGGCACTTGCACTTAATTCTCATAAGGAGCAGGAGAGGCTTTAGGCCAGCCAGTGGGAGTGCCTGAGCCAAACGCCTGACCCCTGATTCCAAGGATCTTGCTCCTTTCACGGGAGGAAAAAAACTGCTTTCAAGGGAAAAGAACTACTTTAAAATGCCAACATCACCAACACCACTATCTTCTCTGGCTTTTTGGTACTTAGGTGGTCTACCATCCACCTGGGGAGACTGACCTCATTCCAGAAACGGTCATTTAAAAAATCAGCCGTGTTCCAGCCCTCAACTCACTCCCTGCTCTGGCACCACCCCTTCAGGTCCTGGTGGCCTGGCACCTGCCCACCCCACAGGGCCACGGAATCTCCAGGAGGGAGGCCTACCACACACGCCAAGACAGTCTCATCACCAGGGGCTTCATGCCTGCAGGAGCCTTGGAAGTTACTTGAGTCTGTTGCTCCTAGTGCCCCCCAGCTTTGCCAAGACCCAGAACGACTGTCCTGATGAAGGCATCACAACATACTGTGCCAAGCTGGTGGATTCCAGCCAGAGGACCACACAAGACAAATACAAAGCCTGCTATTTTATCCCGTCAGCAAGTCAAAATTATGGCTTTTCTATATGCCACTCCTGCCACACGAAATAACTCACTTATCGCTACAGCAGCAATTCCAGGAATGCCCCAGAACCGTAAGTGCTGCTTCGTTTACAATAAACTTCGAGGGATGCTCACACAATCAATGCTAACTCAATGGGTCGGGCTCTCGGCACACCTCCCAGCAAGTCTGCTTTCCCTGAGAAGGTTTCTGTTCAAAGTAAATATAGTACTTTGCTTAATTAAAGTCAATAAGTGTTATCCTAAAAGCCACATTATATCAAGATGCTTTTTTTTTTTTCTTCTTTTACCACTAATACAACTAAAACGTTGTTGAAGAGCACAGAATACAGGGGTCAAAAATATGCTAGCAGAAGTGGACAGGCCGAACACGGATGGTGGGGAATGATCTGTCTTCACCTTAGGTGTTTTTCAATCATTCTTGTACCATCACGATGAAACCTTGTACTTTAGAGCTCAAAACGGTTTTCACATCTATAACCACATTTGAGTCTCACAGCCCATTTCACAGGTGAGAAGATTCAGCTTCAGACTTTCCCACGGTCAAGTGGCCAGTGAGTGGTGAGAGGAGGCTCAAACTGGCCTCTGGCTTCGCTGCCCCTTCTGGTTGCCGCACTTCCTCAGGCAAGGCAGGGGGCTCGGAGGGGATCTAAAGAAGCACCACAATTGAATCTGAGCCCACCGAAACCCTATAGTCTAACAGCTGGCAAGATAAACATACGTAGGGGGAACCTCAAGAAAGAGGATGTGGAGGTGCTGCAGAGAGCTGGGCAGCGAGAACCACAGGGGTCAAGAGCGCTGTGAAGGGATCAGGGGAGTCTGTTTCCGGCCTGGAGGAACACAGATTTTAAAAGGCAGAAAAGAAAGGTGCAACTGTTCTGGAAAAGTACCAGGAGGAAGGAACACAATGAGGATGGAGGTGCAGGAAGGAATATGCAGACCAGGAGGGGCCATGTGGGACAAGGCAGACGGTGTGGAAAGTGAAGGGGGTCCGATGGGGGACAGCTCCTCCTGGATGCAGTAAGAGAAACCGCCCATCAGAAAGAGGTCCCAGTGCCAGCCCAGTTCTGCCAGGACCCGCCTGAGGGAGACTACTCTTGACATGAAGGGGATTCAGATGCTGGGCAATCCCCCAAATAGCACAGTCCACTCTAACCCATAGCCCAAAGGAACTCAGCTATTGCCTCAAAATATAAGTGAAGTTGGGGGAGAAAAGAGGAAATATCAACAACAACAAAAAATGTTTCCCTACATGGGTCCCTACACCTCACCTCAACCAAGACACCGTAATAAGTTTTTATGTTTAGCTTTGAAATAGCCTGCCAACAAGGTCTCCATTCTTCAGCTGCAGGCAGAGCTCTGCAGTGAATAATGCACTTGGTCTTCACCAAGGCAGCAGACTTGATCACCAGGTCGACCCTGCTCCTTCAGAGCACTGAGCCATCATCTCTCACCTTCCTCCCTGCCCTCTCCCAGTTGTCTCTAGTATCAACCAAGAATCCACTAAGGGTTGCGAATAACTATGTGATATCTTAGGAACCTGTGCTGACAGCCATGCTTTACAACAGCTTTTCAAACCTTTTTGACTATGATCCACAGAAGGAAATTATTTTAGTGTGTGAGACACAAAATGAGTTTCACAGAAAGATATCCTATTATGTGCACTTCACTCTGATATTTTCTATTCTACATTATTCTCTTCTATTTAACAATTGTTTTTTAATGCTAAAGAAGATCCACAAAATAGATTTCACAGTCCACTGATGAATATCAAATTACAGTTGGAAAAACACTAGTGTAAAGGGCTCAACAAAATAACCAATAATAAAATTTACTTTATAGTCACTGTTTATATCCAATGTGCATCCTGTCCCCAGCTAAACATAAAACAGTGAAATGTAGATCATCTGGGATACCTCTGATTACCAGAAGTTCATTCCTCTTTTCCCACGGTGTGTGGCCTACAATGTCTCAACAAACAGCCAGAGTGAGATCCACTGCACAATGCCACACTCAGCCTTCACTGTACAATACATAGTTTCTTCACCCAGAAAGCTCTTCAGTTGGTTATCTTCTAAGTCCACAGAGTGATGTTAGAGACCGAGAAAACATAGAAACTATTCCCACAAAGCATGGAAGACCCGTTTTAAATTCTGCCAATAACCACTATTCTACCCATGATTAATTCCACAGTTGCCAGTTTCTAACTTTATGCTTCGCGAAAACCTAAAGAAACCAAAGTCCGTTTTGTTTACTTCACATCTGTGCCAAATTTCCAATGTATTTCATAAAAATAACCACTGTGAACAGAAAGAAGAGTTCAATGGATGGCCATCAATGGGAATTTCTGGGGAGCGGGGAGCTTTCCAAGTCTTGGAAATTTAGTGGTAGATAATATGAATTCGATAAGAGTCTTCTGTAGCAACTATATTTATCTACCAATGAACTGAAAAAGGTGAACAGACACAGCTACCCCTTTCTCAAGATAAGTGATCACTTTATATAAATGAGACACTTTTTTGTACCCTTGAAGTGAGGTCCCAAGCATGTTCAAAGCATGGCTACATCCACAATTATTTTATCAAATAACCCCTTGTCTAAGAGAAAACACTTGAATTTAGCCAAATTGGCATCTCATTGGACCAAACTATTTAGTTGCAATGCCTGGTCTTAATTCATTCCATTTAATTTTCCTTTTGGTTTTTTTTGGGGGCTGTGGGGGCAGTACAGATGCCAGCCATGATGATTCTTTTGTTTCTTCTTTCAAGGGAATAAAAATGACTAAGTAGAGGAAAGGGGGATAATTTGCTAAGATTACTGTTGAGATAAATATTCTGGTAGGATGTTAATGACTAGCTGCACTAAACAGAAAAATGAACACAATAACAGCCAGAACAAATAACTCACTTGTTCCTGGACAGCATTCATTAAGTAAAATAAACGAGTAAGAGCTCATTATGAAAACCCTGTGAAGCACAGGTTGGTAGGAAGAAAAGATGTATTGGCAAAGAGGAGTTAACAACCCAAGAATGTGGCAAAGGTAATAATAAGTAATTGGCTGCCAAATACAAGACACACCCGCCCGATGCAAAAAGCCATGTCCAGAGAAAGGGTGAGGTGAGGGCTGGTGTAGCTAGTCTAATCCAGAAACCATCAGGGAAAACCAGCGCGGTGTAGTTCAACATTCAGGTCAAGATGACCTGAGACCTGAGCTGGAATACTGGCACCTTACCACTTAGTACCTGGGTTGAAGTCACTTTTTAATGTGGTTGTTTCCTCAATTACAAATAAGAATAATAGTAATTATTTTACAGGGTTGTTTTAAACTCTGGGAGAAAAAATATATATAGGTCTAGCAGAACACCTGGCCCGCAGTAGACATATAACAGTATGACCATTACGGAGGAGATGGTATTTGAACTAAGTCTTTAGGGATGAGGAAAATACAAACAGGATGAATACAGCAGCTGACGAAGGGAAACAGTCCAAATCACGGTAATGTGAAAAACAGCAAAAGAAGGAAAGGGGAGGTGTAAAACCCTTTGGAGACCGAACAGAAGGCTTGTGTATAAGAGAAAGAAATGAGGAAAGGAGGGAAGCTGAGGCCAGTATACAGTGAATCACAAATGCCCACACCTAAGGAGTCTGGATTTTCCTTTGAGGAGACAACCCTCAAGGAAAACTCAAGTCCCCAGACTCACATGAACTCAACAGAAACAAGAAAGTCCCCTTTGTACATGAATGTGTGCTACAAGGAGGCGGGGCTTTCAAACACAAGGAGATGATGGGGAAAGATTTAGGGACACCTGAAAATCAATTGTGGAAAAATAGTTACTTTTGTTTTAACTATTTTAAATGAATCAACTAGTCCTTGATGGATGTATAGGCATGATACACTGATAGTCCCCACCTCCCCTGAAGTGTGAACATCCCAGGACAGTAAAGGTTAACTGAGCAAATAGTCCCTTCACTACCAGTTAAGAGCTAATTTGAATATTCATTTGGGGACTCTATACTCTTACCCTACCTTACTATACACACACTCTCTCACACAAAGAAACGTCTTTTCTTTTTTTTTTTTTTAATGAGAAGCTAGACGTTTTCTTCTACGAATTACACTGTGAATGAGTCAGAGAAAACTTTCCCGGAGTTTTTTCCTCGAGGCTAAAGAGCCTGTCTGGGGCAGAGAGGAAGAGCAGGGGAAAGTGGGCAGCCCGGACAATCTGCGGGTGATTCAGCCTCCTCCACCCTGTGTCTGAGGGCTGCCCTGGGGAGTCACTCTGAATTATTTTTGTAACATCGTGTCCTTGAATAAAAGGGAACACAGAGTCAGAAACAGGAGGCCAGGAGGTCATCTATCACTCAGTAGAGTTGTTTATGCTGTCCTGTTTCCCTGTTATCCAGAATTCAGTGCCCTGGATAATTGAGTGCTCATGTTTCCTGGGATTTAAATATAGCAGAATTCACAAAAACCATGTTGAATGGAAATGTATCTGCCTTTGATGATTCAGAAGATCGTATCAGACCTCAGGCCTTAGAATCATACTTTTGACCAATTTTCATTTCACAAAATCTGTGGAATGGGGGTGGGGAACCCAGTTAGTGGACTTTGCATAAACAAGTTCTCTTGTACTACCAGCCATTTAAATAGTCTCCATGAACTTGCATGAATGTTTTGTCGTTCAGAGCTCTCTGATGTGTATCCAGCCAGGTGGTCCCCGAACATTTCTGGCCTTGGCCAAAAGAACTGTTTGTACAGTGCACTATGTGTCCAATAAGTAGCAGAAATGCTGCACAGACCAGGTCTTCTAATGCCAAATCTCACAAATCCCAGACTGCACCAAAATAAATATTAATGAAGGAACCTCTGCCTTTCTCCAAATGAGTGCAAAAAGCAAAGTCAGCTTAACTGTTCATAATCATCAACTAATGAAAATCAATACAAAATCAATAAGCAAATCAATAAATACAATTATATGCTTTTTACAGCTTACAAAGCACTTTCAAAACACAATCTCTATTACTCGTCAATAATTTTAAGTATCATTCCTCTTATTTTAGTCATAAGCAAACTAAGGCCTAGAGATACTATACTGACTGAGAAAGGTCACATGCATTTATTAACTGGGACTAAAATCCAAGTCATCAAGGGGCAAAGGAAATGAAAACTAAAGGAAAAGTGACAAATATCATGGTGAAAAGGTCAAATTTCACTAACAAATTAAAAGAACAGAATGCCATTTTTTATCTATCTAATCAGAAAGGTGGTGTATTTTTAAATGTACATACAAGCCTGGATTAGGCGGAAGTATAAATTACCATCCTCTTCAAACTATAAAAATTATTTAGGCTCATGATAATAACATGAATTCAAGAATACAGAAAAGTATCACTGAAAAGCCAAAGCTCCTCTCCCTCCTCCTCAGAGATCATCTCTATTCAGTTTTTTTGGTGCAACCTTCCTTGAGGACAATTTGGTTCTACATGTCAATGTGGACTTAAAAATCCTTGTTTTGCTTCAGCAACACCAAAATACATTAATGAAAAAAGCAGGTTACAAAACAGCATGTAGATGATCCTAACTATGTTACATAGACACAGGCTAATAATCCTAGAGAGAGAAATGATGGAGAACGGGGAGGATACTATGAGAAAAATTACCTATGTTAACAGTGATTATCTTAGGTTTTGTGGAATTAGTTATTACCTCATATCGTATGCTTTTGAAGACCGTCCACCTGTTCTACAACAACTGTGTGTTACTAGTCTCATCAGGGGGGAAAGTAATTCCCCAGGTTACACAGGGAGTTATGGCTGGGACCAGAGTTCAGAAGTCTACTATTTAAGCCATCATATCAATATATTATTCTGCCTGCTGTAATTTTAAAACAGTTCAAGAGTTACTAATGACCCAAAGCAATTAAGAGAAGTGACAAAGCAAAATATAATTATTTGCCAATGAAAAGTAAGAGATATTAAGTGTTATGACTTCAGAGGAGAGAGATCGTTCTAGCACAGAATAAGCGTATTCATAAAGAGAAGCAGGAGACAAGACCAAGGAGGTCGGCTGGGGTCAGACTGAGCTGGAAGAAGCGATGGTGCAGTGGAAAGAGGGTCTGGGAGTCACAGACGGTTTACACATCCAGCTGGTGAGCAAGCCACTATCATTCTAACTCCTTGGTCTCCACCCGCCTCTCTCCATGCCCCTGTGGTTTCTCTCTCAAATTAGAGCAAAAGTCCCCTGAAAAGTTCCTGCCTCCCTTCTCATCTGCTTCTGCTGCAGCCTCCACAATGCAGCCAGTCCTACTTCTGAACTACAAATCTGAAATCTTACCCTTTCATCATAAACTCCTTTATTTCCACTCTCTTAAGAAAGTGGCCTTCAAGGCCATTTGTGGGCTGTGATCTAAACTTCCCTGGCCCATCACTATTTGCACCCTGGAATCCGAATGCACTGAGTTATTTGCAGCTCCTGTACTCTAGCACAGCTCCGTCCTCCAAGCCCGTGCCATCCCCACTCATTCTCCACTTCACAGCTCAGGAATCATCGCCCCCACCCAGGCTTCCCTGTGCTAACCTTTACAACAGCACGTGTAATCCTGCTCCGCCAACTGTCTGCAGAATTGTGTCTTTTCCACTGTCTTCGTGCCCTGCCAGCCCACCCCCGCTCCCCAGGTGCCCGGGGGGTAGGGACTGTAACTGTTATCTGACAATATGCAGCACCAGAGAACATTGCCTAGAGAACAGCAGATATGCAATAAATGCTTGTGGAAGAAACAAACACTTAGGTCAAACATGTCCTTTTCCAGGACGCCCTCCCTAACCATCCCCACTTCCCTCCAGAAGTATTCACCTAATCCACGTGAACGCTGTGTACCAGCTTGCATTTCAGAAACTATCTCGTAATGTTAAGTGTGTAGTGAAATGCTCACTAAATTGTGAAAAACTACTTAAGTTTGTATTTTTTATTTCTCTCTCCCACCATGGTACTCACGAAGGAACCCACAGCCCATTCTTCTAACAAGGAACAATATACCCTGACATTTCTCAACGTGCTGAAGGGAGGCGACTAAAATAATAAAGTCTAATATAGTATGTCAAATCAATTTAACTAGGCTTTCAAGTGAAAAAAAAAATTCAAGCTCATACAAGGTATTAAGCAGATATTGATTTCTATTACAGAATAATGAATGATAAATTGTGAATCAAAATTATATACAGTTTTCAAATATGCTCATATTTATATTGCCCTGTGAAGCATTTAACTTTATTTTTAAGAATATAACTCACTGGCCTTTCATATATTCATAAAATTGTACAACTATCACCACTATCTAATTCTGGAACATTTTCATCACCCCCAAAATAAACCCCATGCCCGCCAGTAGTCACTCTCCATTCTCCCCCGCCACATCCCCTGGCAAGCATTAAATCTTTCTGACTATTCCAGACATTTCATATAAATGTGGCCTTTTGTGTTTGGCTTATTTCACCCAATGTTTTTAAGGTTCATCCATGTCATGGCATGTGTCAGTATTTTACTCCATTTTATAGCTGAATGATATTACACTGCATGAAGGCATTTAAATTTTAAAAATAATTTTAGAAAAATAAAATAGGAAAGATAACTCCTTGATCTTAAAAATCACCATAGAACTCAGAAAATAATATTATCAGGGGTGTATTCTTTACTGCAGTTTTTTCATTTAAGCATGATAACAACAAACTTATGAGGTCAGGAGAGCCTTCATTTCTTCAGGTGAGAAAACTGGGGCTCACAGAGATTACATTGCCAATGTCATTGCCAAATTTAACCAGTAAGCGGTAAAACCGCAACAGCCACTATAGTCCAATTGTCACTTCACATCTTTTAGGATGTTTATTATCAAAAAGACGAGAAATAGTAACTATTGGTGAAAATATGAAGAAAACGAAACTCTCGTGTACTATTGGTGGAAATGTAAATTGGTGAAGCTACTATTAAAAACAGCATGGAAGCTCCACAAAATAATTAAAAACAGAACTACCATATGATCCAGTAATACCATCTCTGGGTATTAATCTGAAGTAAATGAAAACACTAACTCAAAAAGATATCTTCAACGCCCCCCATGATCACAGCAGCATTATTTACAATAGCTAAGACACAAAAAAACTTACGTGTCAATCGACCAATGAATAAACAAAGAAAATGTGATACACACATGTATATACATAACACACACTGTGGAATATTATTAAGCCATTAAAAGGAAATTCTGCCGTTTGCAACAACATGGCTAGACCTTGAGGGAATTATGCTAAGCGAAATAAGACAAAGACAAATTCTGCATGATCTCACTTATATGTGGAATCTAAAAACAAACAAAAAATGGAACTTATAGATACAGAAAATAGGCTGGTGGTTGCCAGAGGCCGGGGGAGGGGGACATGGGAAGTGAGTGAAATGGGTGAAGGTGATAAAAAGGTACAAACTTCCAGTTTTAAGGTAAATAAGTCCCAGAGATGTAAAGTATAGCATGAAGACTGTAATTAATAATACTGTATTATATATTTGAAAAGTTGCTGAGAATAAATCTTAAAAATTTTCATTATAAGAAAAAATATTAACTATGTATGGTGATAGATGTTAACTACATTTATTGTGGTAATTATTTCACAGGACACACATATATTAAATCATTATGTTGTACACCTAAAACTAATATGATGTTATATGTCAATTATGAATGAATGAATGATCAATGTTGACCTGATTGAGACTGGAAGGTCTAAAGTAAGCAACATGCTAGAAATGTTATTAAAAGGAAAAAATGTAAAAAATATCGCAAGAATTGAAAAATTAAAAAGGGAATAATTACTAGTTCTCATCTCCTAGCGCTGGTGGTCAAGTCCTTGCCAGGGATAAAAGAACTATGTGATTGTTCCTGTGACAATAACTCTAAATGACACCTTTGTCAGGAGAGTTATGCTAACACCACCCACCTGTGCTATAGTCAACGTATCTGACTCAGAGTCAGAAAACATATCCAGTGTATGTCCATCCTACAGATTACTGCAATCAGAATCTCACTTGGGTTCTCTCCCTGGCACATGCCATGCTCTTGGGAAAGTCAGCAACTTGACTACTAGTTCCTTGAGAGTAAGAACAAGATCTTTTCTTCTGTACAGCCTGAAGGAAGAGCTGGCACAGTGCTATGAAACTATTAGGCATGTATGTGTTCAGTAGTTATTTACTCAGATGTTGCTATGTGCCAGGCACTGTATTAAGTGCTACAGTTATAGTGAAGAACAAGAAAGACGAGATTCTTTAATAGAGAAACACACATAACATTTTTAAAGGAAATTTATTGGGGGTAACATTAGTTAACAGGGTCACATAGGTTTCAAGTGCATATTATTGTGACACAAGATCTGTATGTTGCATAACATTTTAAATGTTGATTTAGTTAATGAATCTGAACTAGAAAATGTCACAGCTGGGAGTAACACTAACCATTAATTCATTCAACTTATTCACATTATAAATGTAAACAAAGACCAAGAGAAGTTCAGTGGCAAGGCCAAAATAAAATAAGGATTAGATTAAATCATCATTCCCAAACTGTTTTCTAGAACCTTGTATTTTTTTTTTCACTTTTAATGTTTTACTGTTTATGCTATTATAGTTGTCCCTTTTTCCCCCCTTCACTCCACTCCACCCAGCCTGCCCCCAACTTCCATAGTCAATTCCCACACCACTGTCTATGTCCATGGGTGCTTCATATATGTTCTCTGACTAATCCCTTCACCTTCTTTCAATCAGTATCCACTCACCCCCTCCTAGAGCTGTCAGTCTGTTCCATGATTCCATGCCTCTGGTTCTATTTTGCTCATTAACTTATTTTGTTCGTTAGATTCCTCTTATAAGTGAGATCATATATTTGTCTTTTACCAATTGACTTAATTTCACTTAGCATTAATAGTCTTCAGTTCCATCCATGCTGTTGCAAAAGGCAGGAGTTCCTTCTTTCTTTCTACTGCATAGTTGTATTCCATTGTGTAAATGTACCATAGTTTTTTAATCCACTCATCTACAGATGGGCACTTAAGTCTGTTTCTAGCACTTGGCTATTGTAAATAGTGCTGCTATGAACATAGGGGTGCATAAATTCTTTTGAGTTGGTATTTCGGGATTCTTAGGGTATACTCCCAGCAACAGAATCGCTGGGTCAAAGGCAGTTCCACTTTTAGTTTTTTAAGGAAACTCCGTATTGTTTTCCACAGTGGCTGAATGGGTCTACATTCCCACCAATGGTGCACTAGGGTTCCTTCTCCACATCCTCGCTAACACTTGTTGTTTGTTATTAATTAATGATAGCCATTCTGGCAGGTGTGAGGTGATACCTCATTATGGTTTTAATTTGCATCTTTGATGGCTAATGTTGAGCATATTTTCATATGTTTATGGGCCATCTGCATGTTCTCCTTGGAGAAATGTCTATTGAGGTCCTTTGCCCATTTTTTAAATTGGATTGGTTGTCTTCCTGGTGTTAAGTCATATGAGTTCATTCTACATTTTGGAGATTAAATCCTTGTCTGATGTATTTTTTTGTTGGCAAATATGTTCTCCCATATGGTCAATTCCCTTTTCATTGTGATGATAGTTTCTTTAGCCATGCAGCTTGATGCAGTCTCATTTGTCTCTTTTTTAATTTATTTCCCTTGCCCAAGGAGATATATCAGCAACAAATATTGCTATGTGAGATATCTGAAATTTTACTGCCTAGGTCTTCCTCTAGAATCTTTATGGTATCATGACTTATATTTAAGTCTTTCATTCATTTTGAGTTTATTCTGGTGTATGGTATAAGTTGGTGGCCTAGTTTAATTTTTTTGCATGTACCAGTCCAATTCTCCCAACACCATTTATTGATGAAACTGTCTTTAGTCCATGGTATGCTCATGTCTCCCTTGTCATATATTAATTGACCATACAGACCTGGGTTTATTTCTGAGCTCTCTATTCTGTTCCATTGATCTATGCATCCGTTCTAATGCCAGTACCATACTGTTTTGATTACAGAGGCCATGTTTGGTATCAGGTATTGTGATCCCTCCAACTTTGTTCTTCTTTCTCAAGATTGCTGAAGCTATCCAGGGTCTTTTTGGTTCCATATAAATTTTTGGAATATTTGTTTTAAATCTGTGAAATACACTATTGGTATTTTAATAGAAATTGTGCTGAATCTATAGATTGTTTTGGGTACTATGGACATGTTAATGATATTAATTCTTCCAATCCATGAACATGGTATATGATTCCACTTATTTGTCTCTTCTTCAATGTCTCTCTTTTTTACTATTTTTTATTGTTGTTCTATTATATTTGCCCCATTTTTCCCCCATTGCTCTCCCCTGCCCCACCCACTTCCCCCCCTCTCCCAGAGTCAATCCCCACCCTGTTGTCCATGTCCAAGAGTCCTTTATACTTGTTCCTTGACTAGACTCTTCACCTTATTTTCCCCTCCCCCCCACCTCTGGTCACTGTCAGTCTGCACCTTGTTTCCATGCCTCTGGTTCTATTTTGTTTGTTTGTTTGTTTTGTTCATTAGGTTCCTGTATTAGGTAAGATCACATGGTGTTTGTCTTTCACCATCTGGCTTATTTCACTTAGCATAATTCTCTCTAGTTCCATCCATGTTGTTGCAAGAGGCAGGAGTTCCTTCTTTCTTTTAGAACCTTGTATTTCTATGTAATGATAATAACTGTTCTATACACATATTGCTCAGAAAATGTGGAGAAGGG
Source organism: Furipterus horrens (assembly GCF_987537825.1). Taxonomy (NCBI): domain Eukaryota; kingdom Metazoa; phylum Chordata; class Mammalia; order Chiroptera; family Furipteridae; genus Furipterus; species Furipterus horrens. Next base: position 46,699,628 of record NW_028327173.1, read on the forward strand.
AAATGGCAGTCCATAGTGAAATAAATTGGGAAAACAAGGGTAAAACAAAGTTAAACAGTATTTTTAACATGGACTCTCAGCCTTGAATTTGCTAATAAGTGTAGTGAGTCTCCAACTTTTACAAAAATGTTTGACCTAGGGACTTCTTTTTTAATGGAGTATATATTTGGAAAAGTCTAAAGCAGATAAACTTTATGCTCTTTCACCTTTCAAATTCTATAAATTTATTTAAGTATCAATCTCAGAATGCCTTCTTTCCTGAGTAGGTGATTTAATATAACCGATTATTCAGAAATGACATCCATCTGTCCACCTACTCATTCTATCAGTTATATTCATATTCTCTCTCTTTCCACTTCTCCCTCGTTCCCCTCTCCCCTTTCTCTCACGTCCTAATATTGAATAAACACAAGCATAGGAATAAAATCTAAGATTTAAGTTTAATTAATCAGACTAAAAAGGTACTCATAAAATTGGGGGAGAATAGGGGCATTTTTGAAATGTCACCTCAAACAGGTGTTCTGGAAGGTAATGCCAGGGCAAAGTTACATTTCCCTATTTCTCAATAACCCAAACACTTGAGGAAACTCCTTGCAATTCCCCAACTCTGACCCAAAGGATCCTCTGACTCTTCTTGCCTTTGCCTCCTTGCTTTATTCCCCTTCGACCCACTTGATTTTCCTGTTTTCAACTTCAGTCTTTCTGAAAGTCGTCTCTTTTCACCATGTGATTAGATAAGTTACATGACACACTGGCAGCTGGCCACAGAATCTTCCCAGAAGAGAGCCCACTTTTCAGGAAACCCTGCCTCGTTCCCAGTAAAAGGAAAATGACAGAGAAGGGAGGTGGCAGAGAGCGAGATGATGGCAAGTTCAAACAGCTTTCTGAGATTTGGGAACTCAAGCAGGTATCTGTTCACAGAAACAGACCAGGCCAACCGCAGTCAATTCATACTTATTACACATAAATATTTTTATACATGTACCAAATATCGGTGTTAAAATTTTTTGAGAATAAGAACCCTGTTAACAGCAATAGCTCATAATCACTCTGCTGTATATTTTCTTGGACTGATAAAAAATAAACAACCATATTTAAAGCATATGTTGCGTGGCAGGCCTGTTGTAAAATTTCCCAAACCACCTCCCCGCGCTCACGCCCCCCTCCCCAGTCACATAACCTACTCATTGGGGACCTCTACTATATACTAAATTCACACACACCTCAACCAATCCCATGCAAACAGAAGAAAAATCAAGTAGGAAAATGATTTCCTACCTAACTTCCCCTACTGCTATATTTATTTATGCAATTAAGCAATATATAAACTTCAGTGTGTATTCATGTGTAGTACCATACACGATCCCTGTAACAGTTTTGAGAGAGGCCAGGTTCTAGCTTCCTCATTTTCAGAGGCTGGAGGCTCCTCTCTTTCCCAATCTCCAAATGTTGCCGGGCCCCAGGACTCAGACCTTGATTCACCTTCTGTCTGTCTACATGCACTACCAAAACAATCATACCCAGTTTCATGACTTAAATGCTATTCATATGCTGACTACTTTCCAACTGCTGTCTTGGAATTCCCATCTCAAATATCCAATTGTCTCTTCAACATCTCCACCTGGGAATCTAATAAGCATCTAAAGCCTATATGAAAAGCAACACTTGATTCCTGCAATCACAGCAGACATCTCCCCTCTCTTTCCCAGTGTTCAACCTCTCAGTAAATGCCACCACTATTCACTGTACTATTTCAACGGGAAACTAGCAGTCAGTCTTGACATGTCTCTTTCTCACATCCCACATACAAACCATGACCAATTATATCAGCTTTAGCATCAAAATGAGTCATACATCCAACCATTTCTCCCTACCTCCACTGCTACTGCATCTCCCCAGTCACCATCTTCTTACACAAGCAACCAAGAGGCAGGAGTAGTGCAGTTGTACTGTCTACTGTATCTCGTATCTGCTATGTCTGACATAATAAATAGTGAATGAATACAGGAACAGTGGCTCAGACAGGTGACCTGACTCACAGAGTAGGTTAATGACAACAGCCAGATCTTGAACCCAGATTTCCGCACACAGAGGAAAGAATCCTTCCCACTATTTCATACCTTCTGAAGTTTTAATGGGAAGGGTGGGAATGGGGTAAATAAATACTACTACCTTTCATCTTTGTCCTTGCTTTTCTTTTTTACCTTTTACCCTTCTCTATCATGCACATACTCAAAACTTCTTTTCCAACAAACTTCTACTCTGGGCATGGAGGAAACACATACAAAGAAGAGAAATGTGAGTGGATGCAAAGTGCAGTAAACTTTTCAGAAACACCTTTAAAACTGAGTCTATTTTGGTAAAATAGTGTAAAACATTTTAAAGATTAATAAAGGTAACAGGGAAAGGGACCAGAGCAGATGCTTCGTAACCTAACCCCAATTCTAAACTGAAAATATCAGGACACAGGGTTGGGCATGGGGTGTTTCTATGAAGAGTAGAGCAATATATGCATACATTTTATCTAAATGAACTTATATTCCTATTGGCGTCCTTAAAGAATAGCTACTAGAAAATGAAAAGGCTGGGTTCTGAAGAAAATAACACTTTTCTACGCATAATAAACTTCTGTAGGCCTTTCTCAGTCCAGCCGCACAGTGGACTTTATGATGAGTGCAGCCCCACTACAGGCCCGGCCACAGTGAACCTCCACCGCTTGGAGTGAGGTTCCTCCGGTACCCGAGCATACAAACGAGATGTGTTAGAAGCGTGCTCTCACCCCTGACGTGTCAAGCAAATTTTATGGAATTGGACCCTGAGAAGACACAGGATCTACTTCAAGTACAATAAAATATAGTAGGGAAAGGCGTACATGTTCCTTTACTGTCAAATAGTTCTTAAGAGCTACAAATAAGCTAGGAAGCCTCAGCTCACACCAAAATTGTACTCCCTGGTTTAAATATAATCATAACCCCTACTCTGCTATTCCCATCAGCCTAAACCCTTCTAAACCAGATTTCCCCTGTCTGGAACTTGAGACACTTTCAAAAGTGTCTGGCATCACACCATCTGTCTAAAATGAAGCTAGTGAAGAAAATAAATAATAGCCAAGTAAAGGAGACTATTGATCTCCTTGACACAGGAACATTTCAGACAATTTATAAATGTCTGTTTATCTCTAAATAGTATTGGTAATGTAAAATTAAGGCAAGTCAGTGCTGCTCAAGTCAAAACATATGCACTGTAATCACAATTAATTTTTATCAAATCCTTCAACAGAAAACCTCTATTAAGTCATTTATAAGACTAGGCTATTTTGGGGGGTCCTTTATTCTCATGGTGGTGATCCCCTCAAAATGACATGCATATTGAACTGTATTCTTATTAATTTTAACATAACAGAGGTCTTTCTGCAGCACTACCATTTCCAGGTACTCTTTATTCCTTTTTATGTATTCTACTGTTCAAGCCTTCCACATATTCAAGAAGTTTTCTTTCTCATCTGTTCCAATAAGTAAAAGTTTTACTATGCAAATTGAAAAAGAAACATTATGTTTTGCTTATATTAGTGCATCTGGGAGACGGTCCCCAAAACCCCAGAGCAGAAGCAGGTGGTTAAGGAGCCTATCTTTCCCAATCTTTTTGGTTTTATTCCTGCAGTAGCAAAATGCCATTTGGATAATCTTAACCAGACATTCAATTGCTGTATCTTATTCCAAACTTGATAAAATGAAAACATATGCCCAGTCTTTAAAAAAATAATATATTGTATGTTTATGACACATAGATACACACTTTGTTTAAATATTCAGTGTACACTGTATTTGTAAATATAACTTTGTGAGATCTGAATGTTTCTGTACCCGCCCCCCAAATTCACAGGTTGAAATCCTAACACGCAATGTAATGATGGCGTCAGGAGGCAGGCAGGGCCTTTCGGAGGTGATTACGCCAAGAGGGTAGAAAGCCCTCATGAAAGATATCAGTGATCTTATAAAAGAGACCCCCCAGACCTCTCCAGCCCCTTCTGCAATGTGAACATACAAGGGAAATCTGCGACCTGGAAGAGGGTCCCTACCCGACCATTCTGGCACTCTGACCTTGGACTTCCACAGCCTTCAGAACTGTGAGAAATAAATGTCTGTTTTTTATAAGATTCCCAGTCTCTGGTATTTTGTTACAGCAGCCCAAACAGACTAAGACAAACCTCTTTACCTAGAAGTTGTGCTATTAGAGGTGGCCTTTCTCCAGCTCAAAAATGGAGCCAGTATTAAATTCGCAGACGAGGTCACAGGCTTCACCAAGCTCTATTCATCAAAAGCCAGACCACTGAAACATTACTGGCAACGTAAGAGACACAGAGTAAGTGGTTGCTGAGTCAATGAAGGAATGAATGAACCAATGAATAAACAGGACACAGAACTGAGCTTCCACTGTTACTACTGTCTAGTATTATGCTAGCAACTGCCACATTTTTATTTCTTCTTCCTACCATTAAGCTGCTGGAATGCAATATAAGATATTCCAATCAAATTTGATGCTTTATTTTGTTTTTCTCCAAATTGCAGCTTTGTATTTAATAGTGTGCATCTTTTCCTGGTGTGAGGGCAGCTGGTTAGCCCAGCTTCACGCAGGAGCTGTTGCTGACAAGTAAGCTGGCACATGCATACCACATGGTCTGCGGTGAGAAGAAGACAGGGTCCCAGGGGCAGAAGTACTTGAAAGCAGGTGGGGTGGACTGGTGTTTAATAGAGGAGAGCAGACGATGTGAAAGGGAAATTGGCTGATGATCAAATACAAAGGTTTTAGGATAGAAGGGGAGGACTAGACCAGGAAGAAAGGGTGGATTGAATACTGAAGTTGAAAAAACAGAGAGGAACAAAAAGACAGACAGGGAAAGATAAAAAGACAGTATCATGAGTTGCATTCAGAGCAAAGAGAGAAAATGGATATTCTACTCCAGGTCGAATCTTTAATGAAGTGATACACTAGTTCTATTGAGTCTTTGTCCAAGAGCTTTGCAGGGCAACATGTGAAGCTATACTGTTTTATTTAGTCCTTATTCTTGTGAGGAGGTGACTTCTTCAATGGGGTGGTACGTCAGGATATACTCATTATTACTCTAAGGTATCACAGTTCTCTGCCGCAAAGGTTTCTTTCTGTCTTCTAAATGCCAAACAGTTTCATGAAAATAATGTTGAAGCTATAATGATATCTTCTATTTGTTAGTTATTTAACCTCTGACTTAACCCACAAGATTATAAGGAAGTTTATAGTTAATAAAACATATGAATATATTTTAAGAATAGAAATATGTTTAAAAGTAGTAAAATTCCAGAAAATCGTTAACAGAGCAGGAAGTCAAGACGAGGAAATACTTGCAAGCTACAGCTTTCCAAACAGGCAGGCTACCAATTTGGCTCTGAGTTTCCTAGGGGTCCAAAAGAAAAGAGAAACATGACCAAATTCATTATTTTCACTGTCAGAGGGGCAAAAAAAATGCATCAGTTCTTTGAAGACAGGAAATTTTTTTTCTGGCCTTAGTTCTAAAACCAATTTCTCCTGAGGAGAGAGGGAGCATTTGAAATTTGATCTTTGGAAGCTTCTTCAGTCTTTCCAATTACTTAGAGATTGTGCTGTACTTGGAAATATCAACATAGGGCATTTGAATTAAAAAAACAAAAAAATCAAGCCAGGACACCTGAGCAGGCAAATATTAATCATGAGGCCCTATCTAAGCTCTCTTTGTTTTTTAGTATTTTTCCACAAAGCCACTTCCCCCTCTATGCTTCCTCTGTCTTCTCCTTGCACTCATAATTTACTGCCTTAGAACATATTAGTCAAAATGGGCAATTAAAGTGTCTAAAATGCTAAGACCATGACAAATCTAGAAATTTATTCAAGTGTGAAGAAACAAAGAAACAGTTCTTAGCCACTGATCACTCTAATTAGAGAAATGAGACTGACATAAAATTAAAGAAAATTACCAGAGAACATCTAAGAAACACTAAATTATTTGATGAGGGAACTGGGGCTATAAAAATAAGGCCAGAAAACCTTCCTACAGAACAGATTAAGAGTAAACAATGACAGGTGTTGAGGACAGGTAACCTAGTAATATATCATCCAAAGTGGGACACCTGGGAATTAAAGACAGCGCTATTAATCATTACACCAACAACAGGTGTACACCAGGACCATCCTGTGAGCTCACCATGGTTTTACATTTCTATCAAACATATTTCCTCATTATACCCCCAACAACAATATCATATAGGACAGAGAAGGCCAATATTACCCCCATTTTACAGATTAGAAAAAGCACTGCTGAAGAGGCTAATTATATAACTAACTCAAGTTTGCAAAGAGAAATATCAGAGCAATGACTGACTCCACCTGAGTCTACTGACTCCAAACCCAATGCTCTTCCACTAATCTAATGACCTGAGCAGGCATATATTAATCATGAGGCCCTATCTAAGCTCTCTTTGTTTTTTTTTTTCAGTAACAGTGATAAAAGGTGAAGACATTTCCTAATGTAGTTAAGACAATATCTTCTCTTATGCTTTAAATATAAATATACCTGGGTTTATCTTTTGAGTGTTCTACACTTCTGACATAATTTTATATTGTTCCTGATTTCACAATTTTCTTTACTTCATTTCAAGTAACCTAAATACAGGCAAGGAACCTGGACAAGACCAATAGAGAGACAGGACAGGCTTAAATTCAAAACTCTCATAAAACTGAATTCAATTTAACTTAGTTAATTCAGGTTCTCCATTTTAATACCTTAACAATAATTAATCTGTCTGTATTTTCTAACCCTAAAATGAGTATTGCTATGCTATCACCAGCCCTATATTAAGTAAACAATGATTACAAAATGTTTTATAGAATTATTGGGTAATAAATAATCATATTAGTAATTCTCAAATCCAAATGTATATAAGAATGACCTGGGAGTTTTTAAAAAATATACTATTCCATACTGTACCCTGGACCTACTGAATCAGAAACCCAGAAGGAATGTTTTTTAAACTTTTCTGGTGATTCTGAAGCCTAGCCCTTCTAACCCCAATCCAAATCTGGCCAACCCAAGATTTCTAAGGCAGACGAAGATTCACCAGCAACCATAGTTCTGTTATTCTACTCTCTCCTCCACACCCCACATGATTTCTTTCTATTGATTTTCTTTTTGTCCACTCTGCAATGCTCTGATGGGCAGCTGAGGACCTGCATACTATAAGCAGAAAGCTGTGGGGCAGATGCTACCTGCTCTTTCCCCAGCACCCCCACCAAAATCTGAATTAGCTCATGTCAAAAGATAATAGTTGCCATGATCATAATAACAATGAAGGCTGATATTGATAAGCACTTACTATGCTCTGGACATGGACTCAATCTCCACACTAACCCTGTAAGGTAGGACTATGTTCATCCCCATTTCACTGTGGGAGACGTTAAAATAGCTTTCCCAAGGTTACATACCACTAGGAAATGACAGAACAAGGACTTGAAGCTAAATCCGAAGCTCTTCTCAATACACCCACCAACTAACCTAAAACTATTCTGAGTCCCCTTCACTTTCAGGACAGCTAGCTTCCATTCGGGCTGCACACCAAGCCTATGGCCCCACTGGGGCTTCAATGGAAGAAAAATGCAAGCAGCTCTTAGATTTTCTATTAGACTGAAACTGAAATCTAAACGTTAGCATCAGGAAGGGAAAGCAAAGACCCATTTCTGAAATATAAACTGCTCCTTATAAAAGTGCTTCTGGAAGGAATCAGCAGTCCTTAGGGAAAATTAAACATTTAGACTCTGAAGGTGCATCAAAGGTGACTCTTCCAATTGTGTAACTTGGGCTTTCCTTTCCAGCTGGTTGGAGAGAAACAGGATTCAATATTTCAAATGAAATCTCACACTATGAGTATTTCTTCTTCTTTAGTTGCTCCACTGGATAAAGAAAAATGGTCATCTACTTGGATGTTTGATTGGTGGGTGGCCATCTGGTTTATTGTCTTAACTAGGAGACTTTTAAGAGTAAAAGTAGGGTACTATTCTAATTATGCAGGGAAAATAGACACAAGTGGGATTTATGGTCACCCTACTGAGGACGGAATTCAAAGATAACAAAGGGAAAAGCAGTTGCTACAGATTCAGTGAACACTAGGACTCATTCTAGTTCAACAAACAATTTCTGTGTGCCGGGTATGCGCCAGCCTCTATGCTAGGACTAGTAATATGAAAATAAAATCCTCCCAGCCAGAAGCTAATAGGGAGAACTGACTAGTTATTCAACAGTTACAGTAGAACATAAAAAAGCCAACTGCAGAATAATATGTATGGCAAGATCCTATCTGGGTGGATGGGTGGATGATACTGAAATGTGGTCATGTGAGAGCAGAAAGCAGAATTCTCAAACTCTGCATAAAGGTGGATCAGGCAAGGGATACTTTCACAAGGGGGAGTATCCCGGGGCTGAGATTTGTAGAAAAATACTAGTTAACTAAACATGAGGAACAGGTCGGGATGGAGACAGCATATTTCACCCAGAAATAAAAGCACATGTAAAGGGCACATTAGCAAGAGCATATAGAGACTCTTCCATGAAACGTTAAGATAGCACAGTGCATGAGGCAGTGGGTGGCCAGAAACAGGGCTAACTGGTGGGGAAAGGCAGACCATGGTCAACCTTCCGTGCCATGCTGAGGAGCCACGAGTTTACTTACAGTGAAGGTCAGAGGAAGCGAATAAATGTTGCATCTGAAGAGGACCAATATACATAGGTCATTTCAGACAAGCAGGAGATAGAAGGTGGAGAGATGGGAAGCAAGGAATGCAATGGTCCAAATACGAAATGATGTCAAACCAAAGAATGACAAATATTTATGCATCCATCCACTGCCTCAGATAAGGGGCCAGGCACTGGGGACACAGACGTGAACAGGATTACATACTTCTGCTTTATGGAAAGTAGGGTCCAACTGAACAGATACACAGAAAATTTTGATATGTGAGAATGACCATAAATACTTTGAATAAAAAGGCTTAAATTAAACAACAGAATATTTTAGTCTCTAAACACTTCAAGAACTGCTGAAGAGAATGCTAACACAAAGTTTACAAGTCATGAAATCCTGCAACAAAGGAGAAATGAACAGCTAGAAAGAAAAAAACTTTGAGACAAAATTATTCAAGGTTGATCTCTTAAGTGTGTTTAAGGATAACTAGGAATACCTGGGCTAATATATTTAAAACACAACTATAATCAAAGTAGTGCCATCTGGGGCATGTATGATGGGAGAGTTTTTTCCTAAATATAAGATGAGGCACAGTACTGCTCAGTGAAAAAGATAACAAATTTTTAACTCTGAGTTCAAGTCCCACTTAGTGGCTATGTGACTTTGAGCCAATTACCTTACCTGCCTGTCCTCACTGTAAAATGAGACTAACCATACCTATAAAGATAGGATTGTGAAGAGTACATGGATCAAAATCCCTAGTTAAAATGGCAGACTGAACGTTAAGTATCCAATTCATTCCCTTAAAACCCCACGAAGTGTGTGTGGGGGGTAGTGGTGGTGGTGGCTGTTGTGTGTGTGTGCGCGCACGCGCGCACACACGTGTAACACAGTAAGTATATTGAGGCTGTTTGTTTTAAGACCAAAACCACAAACATAGGAGGGGAACAGGAGAGGAGAAAACTGCAACTAACTTTTGAAAGCTATACAGAAAAATGACAGATAACCCATAAAAACTGAATCTCAAGCTGACAATGGCAAAAGCTGAAGCTTCAGAAGTCAGAGGAATTGGAAACACCAGAATTTGGGGTAAAAGAAGAGGGCTGGGAGAGGTGCTAGAGAAACAGAATTCCCTTGCCCACTCCTCCACCCCAGCAAGTCTAGACTAGCACTGCCTCAAAAAATCTCCCGGAAAAATGGAAAGGTTCTCTATCTGTTCTGCCCAGTACCGTAGCCACTCGCCACATGCGGCTACCAGAACTTAAAATGTGGCTAGATCAAATGAAAAACTGACTTAATTTTATTTAATGTTTAATAATTTAAATATAAATGGTTACACGTGGCTAGTGGCTATGGCAGCACAGGCGTAGTAGACATTTATTTTCTGGAGAGGGTAAGACAGGATCCTGAGCCGACAGACGCCAGGAGAAGCACAGAGACCGTAGGGCACGCACACGCGCGGACTGTGTGCAGACCCACTGAACGCTGATAGGTCGGATGCTGCAACTTCCACTCCCTTCCCCACAGGGCTCTAGAAATGCTGGCAGCCAGTCTCTGAACCTCCAGGCAAAGGACTGAAATACTCTTTTCTGAATAATGTTACTATCCCACAGGAACAAACCTAAAGCTACTGACATTGGGGGCTCCCCAGTTAAATGGCCCACTCCTGCCAATCTTCTGCCCTGAGTTCCTGTTCAAAGTTCATATGCTCAGCCTTCCCCTCGTGTTTAATCATGGACAGGCAGCCAAGATAAACAAATGTCTGCGGAAAGCCTCCAATGCAAACACAGACACAGAAAAAAAGCAACTCAGAACAAAGAAAGATTGTTTACACAGAGAGAAAAAAAACTTGTAAAATTAATGTCTTTGGAGAGATAAAGAAATATACTTTATTTATGAAGCAACTCTAAGGTTGTTGTTTTTTTTTTTAGAGTAATATTTCAGAGAAAAGGGAGCTCTTCGTTATTAAAAAGATGTCAGGAGAAATGAAAAGCAGGACTGGGAAAGGGCCCTATGGAACACTCCAGGTTGATGCAAATGTTTTATATTATGTTTTGGGTGGTGGTTGCACAAGTATATACAAATGTCAAAACTAAGTGAAATAAACTTAGGCTTGGTGCATTTTATGTAAATTATATCTTTATTTTTTAAATTTCAATAGAAAGATTTGAGTATAAAGTCTGAGAAAACTGCTTAGCAAAGAACAGCTTGAAAATTAGAGAAAACATAAGAAAAAATTAAGAGGTCCGATCCCAGAAGTCAGGCATCCAAGTAAAAGGACTTCCTAAAAACAGAGAAAATGCAGAAAAGGAAACCATCAGCGAAATCATTTAAGAAAGACTTTCCCGAACTGAAGACCACCAGGTACCAAATGGAAAAGACCTGAAAATACAATGGAGGAAAAGACCCGCTCTGGGTATTACTGAGAACACTGGAAACAAGAGACTACAAGCTTCCAAAAGATAATAAGACAAGTCACATTCAAAAGATCAAGAATTGAGAATGTTTCCAGCTATTCTTTAAGTAACTTGCAAAGCTTTTTAAAAGCTGTGTGAAGCAAGGAGAAAATCGGCCAATGCCTTCAAAATTCTGAAGGGAAATCCTTTACAAGAGACAGATCTGTTCAGGACTGTCACCAGCAAGATTCCCCACAGACTGCATGAAGGGACAGAATGCCAGATTCCTAACTGAGTTCTGCTTTCCTTAATTGTGTACTGATCAATTTCCTGTTCTTCCTCTGTATCCTGATGCTTGAATCAGTAGACCATTTCACTTCACATAAGTACTCTGCTCTGGCCTACACCTGAGAGCTAGACTTAAGCCAGGATGAGCTTAGAGGCAGAAATAAAATTTAAAAGTAGGCCACTCCCACTCACTACACCACTTGCAGGCTCCCAACAGCCAGGCCTACCTACTACAGTCCTCCAGACACCCCAACCGTGAGAACCAATTCCCATCACCTGACAACCTCTTCCACTGACGTCTCCAGAAGTGTCCCCGTGACCTCTCAACTCCAAGTCCAGACTTGGCCCAGAGCTCCTGTTCAGATGAATTCAAATCAGGACCATGAAGCTATTCTCCTGAGGGATGGCGACACTGCCCTTTCCTCACATACCTAGGCTTGTGCTTGCCTGGGGACATCAACACTGGAAGGCCGGCGACAATTAATATACAAGTAGGTTGGCTGCTACCTCTGAGGGAAGGGCAGTGCGGGGATCGGGGGAGGGATTCTGACGACTTCTGAAACACTGGTCACGTTCTGTTTCTTACCTGAACGGTGGGTACATGGGGATTTTTCTCTAACTACACACTCTTCTGTCTGATTGATATATTTTTCAATTTAAAAAGTTCCCTCCTCAAAAGACTAAAAAAGCTAATATGTTTAAAGCTTCTAATAAATGAGAAATCCTTGAGATATTCATTAATTATCAATTACCCTCCTTACTCCAGGTATCCAGATCCTGTGCTTCTCTAAAGACCTTCTTGAATGGTAGCAATCTTCTGAGGCCTTAACTACACAATCATCTCCTTGACTTTTATTTCCAGTTTGTGTCATTATTTACTGGCAATGTAGGTCTCCTTAGCTAGGCTGAAGACAGAATTTCTCTAAAAAAGCAATCACTGCTTCCCCTAATGGGTGTTTCCTCTTTCAGCCTTCCACTATCTGCTATAAAACACAGTGGTGGTCCTTAAGTCAAATGAATGTGGGGCCCAACTGACACACTAGTTTCTCTCAGGAGAAAGGCAAGTTCCTAGAGAGGTCCTTCCATCACTTAAGGCCGTCCCACTCCCCACACCTAGCTAGTCCAGAGCCTGGCACAGAGTAAGAACTCAAAAGTCTGTTCATAAGAAATTGGTGAAATCAGAAGAAAAAGGTTTACTAACTATGAATAAACAGAATAATGAAAAAGTAGCCCCATATGGAAAGGTAAAAATTGTGGCCATACCTGGTTAAATGAATCAAGCAATTATTTTAAGCACAGAGAGGTGGTATGAAGCACATAGTTATCACAATCCTACCTACAGGGACAATATTTTTCAGTTAATGAATATTGTTCTCAAATAATCATTACGTATATCCTTGTTCATTCACTGACCAGAGTGCCCCATAAAAATTATACTCAATTACCTTGGGCAACACCTTCGTGTGTGCATAGAACACCTGCAAAGAGGAATAAAAAGGTTTTAAAGATTGCTTGTTTTTTTAATTGTTTTTGAATTCTGGTATAAGGGTTTTTTGAAACAGCTTTAAATCACCAATTACATCAGATTCTGTGAACCACTTATTTATGATGTCTTTTCAACCAGGATGTGGAAGGCATGGAAGAAAGTCAAGTTCTTGATAATCCATTACATTCAGGGTATATGACTACGTCATATTCTGCCAGTTTAAGCTGTCTTCTTTTACAGTCTTCTACATTTTCTAGCCTACACTGTTAGGTTAACAGCTGTTCTATATCAGTGGTGGCAATAATTAGTTCTCTTGTATCTAATATATTTCTAGCGCTGATTAAACATCACTATTTTTAGAGCAAATTTCACCCTATTCATTCATTCTTTCACTCCAAGACTCTGGCACATGGTAACCAATAAATAAGTGTTGAATGACTTCTCAAAAAAAAGGAGGTAGTGTGGTATTAAAGATAATCCTTGAAAATTATTTCCAAGCCTGAAAAGAACTAAACCAGAGGAAAGCAGCTTAAACTAATGAACCGTGATCTTAAGTGGAATAAACGGGCGGTGGTGGTAACGGGAGGGGTCCTTCTTACCCAACAGCGTGATGAAATCTTGGTGGAGTCTAGCTCCCTGTTGGCAGCGTGAAGTGGACTGAGTTCTAAACCTGTCTCTGTCATAATCTAACTCGGTGTCTTGGACAAGTCAAGGAACCCCTCATGGCCTCAGTTTTCCTCACTGTGAAACACGTGGGCAGAATACACAACAATGAAGCTCCCTGAAGGCAAACAGGAGGACTGCAGAAATTATATGGTATGTGCCTTTCTGATTCACTGAGCACGAGTTAGAGCAGTACATGAGGACACACCCAAGGCAAAACTATCTAATATCTTACTGGTAGGGAAATTAAAAGACAGAGTTTCAAATTCAGGTGCTTTTACAAAGAGTTTAAGTTTTAAAAGCTTTTTATAAATGCTACACTTTAAGACAGTTAAATGCAGTGACTTTTAACCTGAAAACCACTAAAGCCAAGGAAAATAATGTAAGTTGAATGCATGCCCATTTCTATTAAGATTCCATTTTTTAAAGTAACTCAAATGTGCATGACTCATACATCTGAATATAATGATATGTTCCTTTATCATTTCATCTTCTAGTGCCAGTAATCCCACATTACAGAGTGCCAAAGCCCTTTAATAAGTGTAGCCTGTGTTTCTGGCCATACTCCAAGCACCAGCACAGGAGAACTGCATTAGGAAACAACTCAAGTGAGGACTTCTGGGCTTTGGAAAACAGGACTTCTAGTCAGTTGCCCAAAATATGACTCCCCTCCCCTCTCTATGCACTTCTGATACCTGAAACCCCAACAACAATTATCCTTCAGGCTCACACAGCCCTTTGGACATTTACAAAGCACTTTCATATCTATTACTCTTAGCTGATTCCCAGTGACCCACAAGAGTGCTTAGGGCAGACATTACTGTACCCATTTTACCAGTGAAGAAACAGGTTCAGAGAATTTGAGTGAGTTGCCCAAGGGTGTCCAGCTGGCGAGTGGTGGAGCTGCGACCTGCACCCAGGTCACCCCAAACCCAAGCCTGGGCTCTTCTCACCAAACTGCTGTGTGATGTGGGGTAAGAAAAGTGATCAAAATAAAATCAGTTAAAAGCTCTTGTGATTTTACTTATGGGAGTAGTTCCATCTTTTATAAACTTACTTATGGCAGTAGTTCAATCTTTTGTGAACACTGTAGACCAGAAAAATGATTCTTAAACTTCCTTCTTCCTTTCCTATTTATCCCCTTATACCGCAGGCTGCTGGAGTTATCACCTCCAAGAAAGTGTCAGCTAAAGAAAGCCAGTATGTAAAAGAGCTACTACCCCTCATTTGTCCATATGCCCCAAGTCACTAGTGAATGAACCCCATTTCCAAAAAGAACAAAGAAGTGATGGAGCCAAAATTAGAACCAGACCCAGTGCTAGTTCTATGGCTAAATCCAGTTTGTTCCCATCATTTTTCTTGTCCCTCACAAAGCAAGTCAGGAGAACCTCAGAAGACTGGAAGGGAAAAAGAGGATAGAAATGCTAGAGCGGGGAGAGGGGCCAGCTAGGATAGGAACTGAGACTGGCTATGCGTTTGGGGTTGACCCAGGTGTGCCTTCCTGAGAAATAGAGCTTTCAGTAATAAAAATTCCCTCAACAGCCAAAGGTGTTAGGTTCCTCATTTGATTGTTTTTATGAAGGAAAACACACACACACACAAACATACATACACACTATTAAATGTCCTCCTTCATTAGTCGTTTGAGAACAGCTAGCCAGACCATCTGTGTTTAAAAACAAGATTTTTTTTTCATGGACCTGACAGTTTCATTGGCAGCTACAACTAACTTCATAATAGTTGGAGGGCATGGAAACTCACTCCGTATCCTTACCTTTAATTATACAAGGGCTGGAATCCCATCAGTTTAAGCCAAGTTTATAGGAAGTCACAATGGGGGGATTCCAAAGCCAGCCTAACACCAGTAGTATAAATACCACTCTCCTAGGCCTCTCAATTTACAAACACATTTTTTAAAGCAGACTAGTAACAACATTAAAAATATCCCCTACCCTTTACCACTTCAAACATTTAGTATGATTTAGGTTTTTGGTTAACCATGCTTGTCAAATGCTTTAAGATGCTAAATTACCAAGTGGGCTGCAACTTTGTAACCATACCTCATTTCAATACAGTCACAGATTACATGTTAAAAACTTAAATTAAAAAACAAAAACAAGCAAACTCCATGTGTTGGACTAAAAGAGATCTGCCTTATACTATAGGTAGAAACAGTAAGTAAACAAGCTAATCATGATCACCATCTCCAGAACAACACTGTGAAAGGCCTTAAGGAGTGGCTTGGGCCTAACTCAAACCTGTTAAATTATGGCTCTGCCACCTACAAGCTACATGCCCTGGGCACTTAAGTCTCTAAGTTCAAGTTTCTTTATCTGTAATACCAAGTCCCTCTTATCTAAGTGTTACCTAGGGCCAAACACAGAGGAAATCATACATTAGGTACTAAATAAAAGATATCTATTAACTACTCTGAATGTAAACTCAGAATAAAAGCTGATGTGAGCACTTGGGTAACAATGGCATGGAAATTCAGAATAAGAACAATTAGAGCTTTTTTATATTCTACTCATGTCTCTTCACGGTCCACTCCTCTATTATGCATCTCCATCAACGCCAGCCTACAATGACTGATACATAACATAATTAGCACTGTATGAAATATTTTATTATGTTTCCAGAATCACTACTCAGCTGGTCCTAACACCTACCCATTTAAGACCTTCAAGGGAAGAGAGCGCTCTGTTCCTCCAACTTCCAGTCTCATCACCCGTTCATTCCTCTCACTGACCATAAACTACAGAGACCACAAGCGATTACACAATACCATTTAATTAGAATTGTAGAAGATTGAAAATACAAAAAAAGAAATCACTCTTGAACACTGCTGGACAACTTAAACATTTTAAACAAACATCTGACACTCTAAAACTGCTGTGCATCGGCTCCCATGGGGACACTCCCACTGGCTGGCTGTGGTGACTGTGACACCATAAAGTCCCCCGGACTAAGATGCGCAGGCACAGGGTGTTGTGGACGAAACCACTGTGACCATTTCTCTTCCATTCAGATACACCCATTTTCTAGAACTTCAAAAGCATCAACTATAAACAACTCTTTACTCAAATGTGTGTGAAAAACCAAGGCGACATATATCATGACTTAAAACAAAATGGAGTTTTAACTCTCTCTACAGACTTCTCTGCATTTTTCCAGGTCCAGGTGATATGAAACCAATGCACTAGACCAAGGATTCTAAACATTCCCCTCTCCTTTTTTAAACATATATTTTGTAATACTTCCTTTACTACCCCGAAATGAAAATCCAAAATAATATAAACTATTTACATGCAAAATGTCAAAATAATATAATGCCCAAGCTCTAAGTAAAAACAAAGAAGTTTATAAGAATATGTATTTTAATATGCAGCTGCTCTGCCAAGTAGTCTGTCTAATACAAGAGAAGAACCATGAATGTAATAACTACAGATACTGGGGTGTTCTTCTTGACAACACAAACACAAGCACATCAATATTGGTAACATGATTTATAAAAATGGTGAAGAGCTTCTGGTAAAGTTCCAAACAAAATCAAGTAAAATAGTATACTATTTATGATATATAGTATAATATGGTATATACTAGTTATGTAGTGTATTATATTATACAATAGTTGATGCCTAGAAAATTCAGGGTATATCAAAATGATGTAAAAAGTAGTTTATGTAAAATGGAATTAGGTTCTGGGCTCTTAAAATTATAAACAAGCTTTTTCGCTACAAGAATTATCTGGAGAGACATTTGAAAGTGATGTAGGCTACTAAAAAATTCTTTGCACACGACTATCCCTTTGTATATTAAAGGAAATTAGTATTCCTGGCCATGCCCTCTAAGTGCCAAAGGTAGTCTCCCCAAAATCAACCAACAAAGCCCGACAGAAAATCACTGAGCCAGCTATTATGACAGATGCTTTTAAGCCAAAAGGAGTCTTATTGTTTTTCTGCTTCATGAATTGACCTTAGAACTATGCCTGACTCCTTCGTAGGTGCTCAATAAGTCTGAGGGATTGAGGGGAGTAGCTCTTCTAAACCTCCTCCATTTATTCTTAGGTAGCGGAAAAACAAAGTCAATATTTTCAATCAATAAGAAAATGGCATCTACTGGACTGGAATGTACAACTGCTGACATTTCACTCCCAATGAGAAGCACTTTAAAAGATGCTATTGCCCCTGCCCTCATAACGACAGCCTAAGACTAGGACAGCAAATACACTTCATGGCATGATATCCTACTGAGCCTGGGAATGTAATGGCTTTAAAATCCATCTCAACATGGTTCTGATAGCCCTGCCAACTGTTTAGGCTCTCTAACCTTAGAAATACGGGAGAAGGAAATCAGCAGGCTCAAACAGACTTCCTATGAGTACTTACAGCCTTCTACACTATGCAATCCAGTAATGTCCACTACTATCACCCGCGCCCTTACTAGATGCTTCAGGCACACAGTGCTAAATGCTTTTTTGACCCTTC
Organism: Furipterus horrens; assembly: GCF_987537825.1. Lineage (NCBI taxonomy): Eukaryota > Metazoa > Chordata > Mammalia > Chiroptera > Furipteridae > Furipterus > Furipterus horrens. The sequence goes on from NW_028327173.1 coordinate 46,717,692, forward strand.
ACAACAATATGAATGGCAAAAACCTCTACTTTACAGGAAGCTACATGGGGTCCAAATGCAAAGCCCAAGGTCAAAAGCAAATCCCAGCCCACATCTATCTAGTTCCAAAACCTGTGCTGATCTGCAACCACCTGTAAAACAACCTGTCTGGATGAGTGGGGTAAAAAAGCTTCCTCCTAGGGTGGCACTTCTCTGCATCAACCCAGGAGGAGGGCAGGCACCTCTAGGTGGACACACAGACAGCAGGCCAAGGAAAAGCCAAAACAAAAAATTCCTCTCTCTTACTTACTCAGCCAGAGGCCACTCTGAGGCTTGCAGAGTTCCAAATTAGATCTTAAAACCAAACTTTGGACCCAAGGACACCACATTTCCTGATGCATAATGACCTAAAGCTTCAGGATGGCACGAAGCGCTACTGAATGTTGGCTCCAGCCTATCGTTACTCTGCCCATACCTGGTCCCTACTTCTCTCCTGGGAACAGTCAGTGCCGTGGCCCCAACTCCTGCTTCCCAGCCTCTGAGCGAATACTACATCTTTGCTCCTCTGACAGCTTGGAGGAAATGCCCCCCCTAACTGTTCTGTATATGTGAATCCTGCTCATATTTCAAGTTCCACAGTCAAGGTCCCTAACCCTTCTCCCCAAGCCTCTCCTCAATCTCCAGCTGGAAAGGCCTGACCCCATTTCAAATCCTTCAGAGCACTTTTCTCGGGCTCTTCCTCCACCCCTCCTTATATCACGTAATGAGGACACATGATCCTTCCCTAGAGCTGTAGTTCCTTATTTACTCCTGGACACTACCTACCATCACCACCACCACTAGATATAAGGTCCACTTAATAAGTGTCTACTGAGGCCTGACACGACCTGGCCACCACTGGCACTACAACGTAGTGTATATGTAACTGAACGCAGGGCTGGCTGCCTACCGCTATGAGAGGCAGGTGCTGGTGTAAAGGAAAGTGGTTTACTCATAGGTGTTGGCCATCTGGTGGATGGGGCACTCATGTCCCAAAGCCCATCTCTGTCTCTCAGTGGAGGCCAAGAATTTTACAAGGAGGAAAAGGGGAACAGAAGAAAGAGATCACAGGAGGGGGGGTCACAAAGTTCTCTACATGCAGACGAGCTCAGTCTATTCTGGTAAGGAAAGTGATGTTCCGGTTTGTGTCATCCTGGTTTAGTCATCCTGGCTTCACGTCATCCCAGCTTCATGTCATCCTGGATCCACGGCTGGTCCACAAATCTCCTGAAGCTGGAAGGCTTGAAGGTCAGGGTCAGTATCTTTTGAAGTTAGTTCCTAAGATTCTTCTATAAGCTACATATTAGTAAGAGTTAGCACTTACAGAAACAATGTCAAAAGAATAGTGGGGTGAGTTACAATTTCCCACTATTAAAATTTTCCACTGTTATAGATATAAGTACAGTCTAAAATCAGACTGTCTTTGTTTGAATCCCTGCTCTACCATTTACTAGCTGTGAAATCTTGTTTAAGTTATAGTCCTCTGTGCCTCAGTTTCCTCATCTGTAAAAGGGTAATGATAGAAACTCTCAGGATTACTATCAGCATTAGAATAGTTAAAATATGATAAGGCACTCAGCTCAGTGCCTGGCACACAGTATAGACTAAATAAGTGTTTGCTATTGTTATTATCAGCACTGCCTCTGACCTTGATTCACACTGTGCTCCAAGTCCATACTCTGAGGTACTTAAATATAACAAACTATTTCTCCTATTTGTCCAAGCTGCCTTGACTGCTCTTTGCACACCAGCTTTTTCCATTCTTTGGGTCTGATTATGTGCTTGTCCCAGAGGGAGGTACCCTGACAACTCTATTCAAGCTCCTTGTCACCCAGCGCCCCCTTTCTCACCTCCACCAACTCTATTCACACCTCCACACACCCTTGTGTATTGTCCTTACAGCATTTATTACAACCTAACACTTTGGCACTTGTTGGTCTGTGTGCGTGTTTGGAGTCCTTCTCCCTCACTAGAAATGAGGGAAAGAACCATGTTTACCCTTCTCATCGTTGTCAGGAGTCTGGCATATCATCAACGTTAAATTAGTATTTACTGGTACCTGCCAACTTCTATACAGTAAGTGCTCAAGTAGTATCTATTGAATTAATAAATGGGGTCCTTAAGTTAATGCATGGATGGTCACTGCTGCTATGAGGACAAGTATCAACTTACAAAGTGCCATTTTCTGTATGTGGTCAACTTTGAAATTATCAGTCAACCAAAATATCTACTAACCACCCACAGTGAGCAAATGTGTATATTCTCTGTATAATGCAAAAACAATAAAGTCATTGTATTTGGCTGGAGGATAATAGGCAGAATCAAGACTATAATCTATGGCTGGGCATAGTGCTAAGAATGCCCAGCTGAAGTGAGGGAGTGATGGCTGAAATCCTGCTTGCCTTCTGCCACCCTGGCCATGCTCCCTGGTTCAGGGCCGCCCCACCCAGACAGGGCGTTGTTTTCTACTTCTCACAAAGGCAACGTGTAGGTCAGCAGCAGGCCTGAGAAAGATCAGTCTTATTTCTTAAGGCTGAGACTCTATACCATGGGATTTTACAGGCACAAAAATACGTACTGTCTGTTAAGAACACCCTCCCACTCTCCCGATGCCCCTAAAACAGCCACTCGGGGTGAAAGCCTTCTATTCCGAGATGCTTTTGATAGATAATACAAAAACAGGGAGGGGCAGTCAGTCAGTTCTCTCTCACCTTTTAACTCAGACTAGTTTATCAGATGAGCTACTATTACTTGTCATAGCAGATACGCCTGAAAGCTGTGGCCCAAGAAAAGCTTTTGCATAGCAAAAGGTGGTGAGAAAGATTCAGAACATGAAGTACTGCCAGGAAGGGCAGGCTCAGTCTGGGGACCCCAAACTTCACCCTCTTACCTGAAGCTGGCTCTCATGGCATGCAGTGTGAGGGTACGTACACAGGAGTGCAGTCATATGCCTACACACTTGCACACACAAAAGTAGGGCAAAGAGGCCGCTTCATTTCCCAGCTTCCTGACCCCTCAATAAGTCCTAACTAGTTAGCAGAAAAACAGCACAGAGAGGCATAAAGAGACTGAGCATTCCTCTTAACTCTCCCAATAACTTGCAGGGTGACTTCTGGGAAGCCACGTTCCCTCCCTAGGCCTCAATTTCTTCATTTATAAAATGAGTGAAAATGTAATGTGTAACATATTAAATATATTATGCAATTTTCAAGCTAAGTTCTAAGTAGCCAAAAGGTTCTGAATGCTCTAAAATTCTGGGGAGAAAAATTTGTTCAAATTTCATTTTTAAGGTATACTTTAACAATCTTTGAAATTATAATAAATGCCCCAAATTCAATTTTACATCAAATTTTAATGCACTAACCGTTAACAATATGTTCATATTTTCTTTCTGCAGACCTCAGAAAAAAGCTTCGCTCATTAATGTTGAAATTACAGTTGAACATCTTGTAAATATGTCAACTAATTCTGAATGAAGCTAGAACTCTATTTTTTAAATTCAGGCCTATACTTAATTTGCTCCCTTAAAATTTCTCAAGCAAACACACAACTGCAGCACACTTGCCAGGCAAGTCTGAGGCTCATTCTCTTATCATAGAGGAACAGTCAGTTACACAATAACAGATGAGTTCATAACAGGAGTGGAAAGGGTGAACACACATTATCATCGCTCTTGCACTGACATCTCATTATATATTATATAACTAATATAGTAGTAATGATAGCTTCACTTTGGAACACTTACTATATATTGGATTCTCTGGTAAGGCTCTTTTTAAAAAAAATTTACTGGGATAATATTGGTTAATAAAATTATATAAGTTTTAAGTGTACAGTTCTATAATACATCATCTGTATATTGCACTGTGTGCTCACCATCAGTTACCATCAGTTAAGGTTCTTTAACCTCACTGCTCACACACACTCTATGAAGCACATTTTATTGCACTTTATAAATAGCAAAGCAGATTCATAAAATAAATAATTTAGCCAAAGGTCACCTACCTAGTAAGTGTCAGCGTCAGGTTCAAACCTAACTTACTTCCTCTTGTATCCAACTAGCATTTATTAAGCACCTAGTATGTGCCAGACATGGTGCTACATGCCAGCTTTGCTGCTAAGACTTTAACATTTTTTTCCCTTTTTCTTTATTGTGGGAAAAACACAACATAAATTTACCCTCTTCAGATTTTTAAGTGTAATTTACAATATTGTTAACTATATGCACATTGCTGTTTCCACCTCACATAACTGAAATTCCCAATTTCCCCCAATTTTTAAAAACTTTTGATTTTAAATGAATTTTAGTTTTACGGAATACCTGCAAAGACACTAAAGAGAGTTCTCAATATGCCTTTGTCCGGCTTCTCCTAATACTAATGCTATGGCATTAATTAGCAAAATGGAATGATCGCCGATTACACCATCAAATAATCCCTAGGGCCCAACTCTGTGCCAGGCAGTAAGTCCCTCCAGCTGACACCTCCCCTCTGACTACACATCTCTGTTCCCCACTGACTTCTGACTTTGCCTGACCTCTGCCTTGCATCACCCAAAGGGTGGAGGATTGGGCAAGGGAAGGGAATCAAGAAAACTATAATACCACAAACTAAAGGTTCTTCCTCCCAGTAAGGATTCTTAAGCCACTGCAGATGAAGCCTAAAGCCACTGAAAGATTTATGTTTTTTAAATAAATACAGAACCTCAGGGAAATCTCAAATAAGAAAGAATAATGTGGAAAATAAATAAACACAACACTTCATCAGTGTTAGTTATATGAAATCACACATCATGCCAAGCCTTTTATCTGTATTAACTCATTTAATCCTGAACCAGCTGATAAGGAGAGTAACCACTATATCCCCATTTTACAAATGAGTAAACCCAGATTCAAAGAAGTTCAGTCTTACTGCAAGTTCCTCAGCTAATGAAACACTTTCCCTTACCTGGTAGCAGGGAGACCCCTCTACTTTGAACTTCTAAATTCCGAGATTCCTGGACTCAGGAATTGATTATTAATAACAATGGCCAACATCCAGACACCCGATCTGACCAATCTGCAGTTCAGCAAAACTACTGTCAAGTGCAGCAAGTTTTAGCCCTTGAGTAATCTTTGCATAAGAGTGACTATCCCTCTCCTGTCTCCAGGGAAGTGAAGAAATTTCTGAGAGACTTGCACAATACTGCTTTAAAAACAGAACTCCTAAAGGCCTTTCACAAATATCATGCCAAAGCACATTACCTGCCTCCCACCTGCATCCTCCCCTCCTTGTCTGTGCGAGCACCATGCTGACTGAGGCTCGCTCTTCAACAGATATTAAAAGGACAGACTGGACGCTCTTCTTTCTCTACCACACTGACTTTCTCCACAAAACTGTGGGGCCAGAATCCACTTCAAAGGCTCCTCGGGTCTCTGACAACACAGCGGGATGGAGAGTACAAAAAGAGAATGGTGTATTTCTGGCACCACAAATGCAATCTATTTGCTCCATCAAACATGCTGGTCTAAAGAAAGCTTTTGCTTTCAAAGAATACTTGGTTTACCCTTAGACTCACTTTGTTTCACACTTAAGTGACTAACTTTGAATCATTCAAATCTGCCTTGGTCCGTAGGATTTCCAGGCACTACAGTGTGTACAATTACTGTATAAATATGGAGACTCTCTGGTAATACAAACACACTAACAAGGCGCACAGCCACGAGCCTAACTCAGGTCCACCCCCAGCCCTGGGGGGCTGGCAGAAAGTGACCACACACGATTAGCAGTCCTAAACAGGAGGAAAAATAAATGCTGACCCAAGCCCAGGAAGCTGACGGAGTATCTTAGGAAGCCAGAAAACACATGAGGAAATGGGAAGAGACCAAAAGCAGCCTCTGCTCCTGGTCACCAATTGATATCAGTGAGGAAGGGTTTCGGTGGGATCCCAAAAAGCATCACTCAGAAGTCCTCCAGTTTGGTCCTGAGAAAGTTGCTCAATAAATGACACAAAGACACAATACAGGAGGCTGTTTCTGAGAAGGCGAGAGCAAAGAGTTGGGGGCAGCTACAACCAGAGAGCCAGGCAGTAAAGAGCCGAGTTGTTTTCTCACTGACAGGACTTGGCATCACTCAAACAAAAGTTGTAGGGGCTCATCATGATGAATTCATAGAACAATAAATTAAAAATAGTTAAGGGAGAGCCTGGCATTCCAGTCACAAAACAAGATGGGCAGGGACCTCCAGTCATGAAGCCCCAACGAGAGCCCCCTTAACCCTGACTGTTCCCAAGGCTTTGTCCTCCTTAGATTTTTCTGAAAGCTTCTCCATCTCCTGCACCTGAAGAATTCTGTTTCACTCTCTGAAAGTCCAGCTCAAATGTCTCACCTTCCCTGTGGAGTCTTCCTGACTTCCTCCGACAAATGAAGTCACTCTCTTTTCTGTGCCACTGTAGTACTCTGTTAAACACATCGTTACAACCTTAGCTTGCTTTGCGTTGTACATATCACCCACCAGACTATACTAGGGGCTAACGCTGGTTTTATTCACTCTTTTTTCCCACAGTCAGTAAGAAAACAGTAGGTACTCAACGGATGGATGAAAGTCCACAAGCAGGACTATCCACAGTTCCCAAGGCCACAGTAATCTGCAGGAAGATTCACGAGATCAACTTATGAAATCAACTTACTTGAAGACCAATACAATCCTAGGCATGGGGATGTGCTGATCAATCCCTTCCTTGCTCCCTCTTAAACAGGAATGAGTGAACTTCTCCCTTGGATGCCTCTAGAAACAGGAATGAAAATGCAGATGCAGCTGGCATCTGTGGGGATGACACCACTGGACAAATTAAACTGGTTTTCAATCTCACATCCACTGTGATCAAACTAAAGCACCAGAGTTGGAGGGTGCTGGAAAATAATTACAAAATTGATTTCTGACTTTTTCCTTCCCCTGCCCATCAGAGGGTAAAACCAGGAAGACCAATAATTCTCCAACAACCTGCACTTTCTTCCTATTCAGTCTGAACAGGAAGTCAGCTGGGTCACTGGCAGTCATTTGCTCTTTGTCCAGCCCTTCATGCTGTGACAGAATTTCACCTGAGATGCTGATGGCCGAAGCACCTGCAACCAAGATGGCTCATTTCCAAAGCTAAGGGAGAAAAATAGGGAAAGTTCCTGGAGAGCTACTGTGTGGGCCCCTACAATTTTGCCCAATTGATGTCACAGCCATAACTAACCTATGAATAAATTAGGAAGGAGTGTGACTTGATAAGATCCAGGAGGACCATCCTAGAACAGATCTGTGAGTGTCTCAATACCTAGGACGGCGAGCCCAAGGCAGACGACCCAAGGACTCTCCCCTCTTCACTTCTCATGGGATCCATTCTCCAAGCCCCCAGCCTCACTCCACCAATATCAACACAAAACTTACAAGCAAGAAGCCAGTGAGCAATTTCTAAATAAAACTCACTCATGGGCTGAGTCACTTCCTTTCCTTCCATGTTCAAATTGAAGAGGTTAAGCAACACAGAAGATAGGCAATAGGTTATAAGATAACCACAGAATTTCAAGGTTGGAATGGACTCTACCAAACAAACATTAATCCTTGTCTTCTAAGGCAATAACCATCTACACTTTCATTATTAGAGCCAACAAGTCTCTACCCTCCCCCTCAACTCCAGAGGCCAAAAAATTTGTATGAGTATCCTTAAGTCCCCCAAACTCCTGTACTGTGGAAAAATTAGTTCACTTTTAGGGGAAAATTAAGTTCTTTTTCCGACAAAGTCAGAGACACACCTATGTCAACTGCCCAGAAACCCAGGACTTTCACAAACATGACTGGAGAGGTGGGGTCAGAGAAGTGCTGAGAAGCAACAGCGCTCCATGACTGGACTGCCTGGATGTGAGCCCAGCTTACCACTCACTAGCTGTGATCTTAAAATGAGAGAAAATACTAGTATATACCTCATGATTATTAAGAGGATCAGGTTAATTAATCTACTTAAAACAGTAAGTGTTGTATTTACTCCATAAATGAAGAGGTAGAGCCAATGTTTACTTGAAAACATGCTAGTCCACATTCATGAGAATTTTCAGTGTGACAGAAGAAAACATGAGGTTGAATCATATGAAACTTACATTTGACCATGTTCTAACCTACAAAATGGCAATTTCATATGGTTAAATCGAATAGGTATGAATAAAAACACAAGCAGTGCATTTAAATCCATCATAAGTGCCTCAAGAAGCTCAGGTCTTTTACAGAAAATCTTTCAAATTACGGAAAGGGAGGAAGGGAGGGAGTGATCAAATATCTGTGTGGGGCTGATCGTCCCACCCCCAGTTTGGTCTGCAGGACCTTGTCAAGGTTGAGCAACCTTGGCTATTTGGGGAGCTGACTGGCTGCCAAGCTGGCTCCCAGCCACCACCACCTGTTACTCTGACAACTGTGCTTCAGGGCTACTAGGACCATCTGCAAAATCCCAAGTACCTACCAGAAGTTCAAAGGCACAAAAGGTCCAAGCTGTAGCGACCAGAGAGCCCCACAGCACTCTTCTCCTTCTAATGGGGCCCAAGGAAACCGCTTCATGTTTGTGACACAGTCACAGTCCTGACCAGCGCACCTGGATTTCAGTCATTATTCCAGTTGTACCTGGAGTCACTCAAAAAAACAGTTCAAAAGTGGTTTCAGAGACCCAACACTGAGCATCTTTTATCTTAGAAAGGTTCTCCACAAGTCTAAAATCTTTAAAATTAGAGACTAAAGCATTTCACTTATAGTCAAGTTCAATTAACACAGGCCCTCTCTGTAATATCTTTGCAACATTCTGCCAATCTAGAATTATTTCAAAATAAAAAGAAATGTAAGTTCAATTATATACAATGACACAAGAAAAGACCCTTTATAAAGAACAACTTCAGTCAAAATTTTCAGATGCACTGTGTGATTTTATCTTCCTTTTCATCAGCAACATAAAGGTTCATTTCAAATACTGGCTCAGTAATAGTGGGACAGCAACAGAATCTTTCCCTGGCCTATAAACTAGCCTAGTTAGAGAAAAATAGAATAGCCAAAAGCACTTGTACTTGTTAGAACCCTTCTAAATAAAAGACCGGTATGCAAATACACACTTAAGTTTTCATGGTACTAGGCTTCACTGTTTTGAAACACATAAAATATGATTCCTGTTATTACTGGGTTGGCAAAAATGTCCATTACATTTTTTTCCATAAGATGGCTCTAGTAGTGCTTATAGCTGTCTTTAACTTGATTCAAAACAATTTTGTTATATTGTACTCTAACAGCTGTCATATCAGCGTGCATTAAAAAAAATAATCAAAATTGCTGAAATTTTGTGCAGCCATTTTAATATTGAAGATGGAAGAAGACTGGCAACATTTTAGTGTATTATGCTTTATTATTTCAAGAAAAGTAAAAACATAACTGAAATGCAAAAAAAAAAAAAAAAAAGAATTGAATTGTGCAGTGTATGGAGAAGGTGCTGTGACTGATAGAAGATGTCAAAGTGGTTTGCAAAAGTTCCTATGTACTACCGTTGTATAGGCATTTTGGCCAAACAATTCTTTGCTGTGGGGCCGTCTTATGCATTGGAAGATGTTTAGCAGCACACCTGGCTTCTACCCACTAGAAGCCAATAGGGAGAAATAGCCGACATACTCAAAATATCTAAATCAATAAAATTATTAGTGAAAATGAAAACTGTGTCTTTTATTTTATGGAAAAAACTGAATATATTTTTTTGGCCAACCCAATACATGAACTAAGTGAAGGCCTGGACCAAGATAATCTATCAACTTTTTATGAAGGCACAGAGATGATCTGATTAATTTGGGCTGAACAGCCATATTTCAACTGGATTTCACTGCTCTACTTCCCTCAACACCAGGACTATTTATCTCCTCTACTTCCCTCAACACCAGGACCAATTATAAAGCCCAAAACCACATTAGCTCTTAACAAAAGTAACAAGTAAACGCTTTCTCAACGCCAGACCATATACTCTCATATTTCACAGCTAAAATTAAGAGTTCAGGCAAAGGCAAACAAACACAGGAGACTGTCAAGCTGAGGAGACAACTTCTGGTCAAGATGGAGGCCTAGGCTGACGCGCTCCGTCTCCCTCCACAACTAAGAAGGACTATAACTACCGAAAAACCATAAATAACCAGAAGTTCCAGAAAATAAAGCTACATGGAAGTCCAACATGTGAAGTTATAAACAAGTGGTGCTCATCTGCATGGGTAGGAGGGGCGAAGCTGGGGCAGAGTGATTAAGCAGCGCTGGCGGCAGCAGCTGCGGTGACGACGGCGGGACGACAATAAGCACAGACACCCGTATTTAAGGGGAGGCGAGAAGTGCCTGGGGAGCATTCCTGGCTGTAGATCAGACCGGTCAGCTTGCGATTCCAACACCGGGGAAGGCAGACCCCCATTGCCTTGGACTATGAGGGCCAGAGGACGTGGGGACGGAGGAGGCGGCTCCCAGTCTCTCAGCGGAGAGCAAATAACAGGACTCCACCTTAGACCCCCACCCCAACAGGAAACGCCACAGTGTGGTGAGAAGGGTTGCCCAGTTGTGACCAGTGCATGGGACTCCGCCCCCTATAGCACAGGAGGTGTGACAGCCCCGCAAAGAAAGCAAAGGTAAACATAAAACTGGCGGGATGGTACAGATCATGATAGAGATCCCAATCACAGAGCTGACCAGACAGCAAATATCTAATCTAACGACTCAGCAGATAGGAAATCTTTCTGAGGCACAGTTCAGAGCTTTGGTTATAAGAATGCTTACAGACCTGACAGCAGATCTTAAAACAAAATGGGGAAGGAATGAAGGCTAGTCCTGCTGAAATGAACAAAAACACATATGAAACTAGTGGTGAGGGAAAGAAAACCAGGGATCAAATTAACAAATTGGAACATAAGGAAGGAACAAACAGTCAACCAGTACAGAAACAGGGAACAAGAAGTGAAGAAAATGAGGAGAGGCTCAGAAACCTATGGGACAGCTATAAGCAGGCCAACATCCAAATCAGAGGGTTGCCGGAAAGTGAAGAAGAACTAGAAATTGAAAAATTATGTGAAAAAATAATGAAGCAGAACTTCCCGAACTTGGGGAAGGAAACAGACTTACAGGTCCAGGAAGCACAGAGAGTTCCAAATAAACTGGACCCAGGGAGAACCACACCAAGACACATTATCATCGAAATGTTAAAAATTAAGGATAAAGAGAGAATCTTAAAAGCAGCAAGAGAGAAGAAGAGAATTACGTACAAAGGGGTCCCAATAAGACTGTCAGCTGAATTCTCAAAAGAAACTCTGCAGGCAAGAAGGGACTGGCAAGAAATATTCAAAGTAATGAAAAGCAAAAACCTAGAGCCACGATTACTCTATCCAGCGAAGCTGTCATTCAGAATAGAAGGGCAGAGACAGTGCTTCCAGGACAAAGTAAAACTGAAGGAGTTCATCAGATCCAAACCATTGGTATATGAAATGCTAAAGGGACTTGTTTAGGAGAGAGAGGATCAAAACTATGAATATTAAAATGAAAACTGTATCACAACAACCAACAACAGAAGCTAGGGAATCGAAACAAAGGCAAACTAAGTAGGCAACAAGAGTGGGAAAAGAATTATAGGTATGGGGAACATTATGGGGGGAGGTCAGCAGAGAGGAGGAAGGGGGAGAGGGAGGAAGATGGTACTGGAATTAGGAAGCATAGTAGGAGGGAGTGGAGTAGACAGGAAGATGTTGAGAAGAACTATATGCACAACCCTTGGGCATGGACTAAGGGGGGTGGTGACAACTGGAGGGAAGGGCATCACTGGGTGGAGGGGAACAAAGGGAAAAGAAATTGGGACAACTGTAACAGCATAATAAAGCATATTAAAAATTTTTTTAATTATTCTAAGAAAAAAGGAAAGAGTTCATGGCAAAATAAACTGAAAAACTAATGTTACCTCATGAAGTCCCTCTTCTTAATATTTTATGTCTATACAGGGATTGATGAGGGCACGTTTCCCCCTATCTCAGAACATGCTTCCTAGCGCTCCAGAACAGAATCCTGGGCATTTGCCCTCCCCTGGTATTCTTATTTAATGTTATAATTAACTTAATATTTAATAATTAAAATAAATTAACTAAACCGAATGCTCATCTAGCATTCTTTTCATAGACCCTGTTGGCTCATATGTGTTTATAACACTACTATTTGTAAATCAAGAACATATTTTGCTCTTAAGATATTCTTGCCCCATGGCACACTGTTCTGGTTGCCACCAACTCTCTTTTCTAGAGACAAGCAGATGCCAGATGATTCTGTGAGCAGTAGCTCTTTGCATGAATGTATATGCATGAGCACAACACACACCTCTAAGAGCGACCATGCAGTTGGGAACAGCAGATGGTAGCTTACTGTTCATTACATATGACAAGGGAAGAAGTATAAACATCTACCCCATCACAACTCAAAAATCACAAGAGCTTCACAGCTTGCAAAAATTAGGAGTCACTAGGTTGTAGTTAAAGTATTCCATGGTTTAGTGGTAAAAAGCATGAGCCATGAAGTCAAGCAAGAGTTACCCATTTATAAAATAAATAAGATGTTTAACTTCTCTAAATCTTGGTTTCTTCGTCTTTCAATAGGGATATTATCAAACAAAGCACAAGGGTTAGGCACACTGCAGATATATAATTTACAATGTCAGGATCATGAATATAATCCCATACAAGGCTTTAAAAAAAACTCAGGAAACCACATTGTTTCAATCTTCACTCTGAAACTCAGATGTGCCCCACAAGCCAATAAAAGGGGAAATAAGAGAAAAACAACTTATTCCATGTGTCTCTATTATGTTGCTCAATGCTATTCTTTTCAAAATAAAAACCAGTATGTAAATACGCACTTATGTTTTAACGGTGCTCAGCTTCACTGTTTTGGAACACACATAAGGAAATGCTGCAGAAATTTCACACAGAAACTCATAAACATTACATGTTAGCAGGCCCTTTAAGCTGTGCATACAGTAAAAATGACTAGATGCCAACAAGCCTGCACATCCTACAGGATGAGGCCCTACACAAAGGCATACTGGTCGCTTCAAGAAGTGAAAACAGGAAGGTCAATAAAGAAACTATAGAAAGCACAACAAGAATTCTGGTCCAAAGCTAGTTAGTATAAAAATACACTGTATGTGTGTTGTGGATACACAACTCACTAGACCCTGGAGGGCTTCCCTATCACAGTAATCGTAAAAGCTATCTATCATTTGTGGAAAATCTATTTCATACCAAGTTTTTCAGTCCCAATTTTTTTTAAATGAGAAAAGTAAGATTAAGAGAGGTTTGTTGTTTTGACTCAATAGAGCCAATAAGCAGCAAAACTTAAATTTAAAGCCAGGACTTCCTATTCCAAATGATGCTGTTACCCTATAAGCACAGGGCTCGGCATAACTATGTTCATAATTGAACTTGATTAATCAAAAAAATAAATGGTACTCAGTGCAAAGACAAAGAAAATATATTTTTGAACTTTTTAATCACAGTAAAGTCTTTTTTTTTTTTTTTTACTACACTGATTATAAGAATAAGCTCTCATCCATCTGGAAAACGTGGTTATTCCAAAATGATTCTTTCCTAAGGGTTTAAAAAAGTCAAGAATATACTATAATTGCATCCATGGCTGGAAAAAATTTTCACTTCTTAACTCTGGAAACATTTTAAAATATAGAATGCAGCATTACTGGCAATTTCTTCATTTGAGGCTCTTGCTAAAGCTTATCTGCTTATTACTCTGATAATCTCAGAAATGAAAGATAAAATAAAGATTGTATGTCTTGTATTTTAGAGACCAAAAATTTTAAGTCATTCAACAATTATTTCAAATTTCCCTTGGTGAGAATGCCAAAATAAAAGGGTGGGGGGGCTCCTCTCAATCCTCCACAACTCCCATCAGAGAAACTAAGACTGGAAAGGGGACCTCAGAGCTGTGACATTACATTCAAACTCCTACAAAGGAGCTTCATTTTACAGATGGAAAGAAACAGAGCTCAGAGGCATGAAATGACTTAACCATGGTCTCAAAGTTACTACCAGATCCCCAACACAAAGGCACATGACTCTGTAAGTTTGGTGGCAATACCTGGATCTAAAGACCAGATGAAGAGTCTGAGGTCAACGTGTCCCATCAGTGCCCCCTGGGATTTGCTAGTCAGAGAAGATGGTGGAGGAGTGGGATATGGACCAGAGGAAGCTCTACCAACTGAAGTCCAGTCAGCGTGGAGCAACAGTGCCAGCTGGGTGTCTTTTACTGCAAACAGGTTGCTGACAAATATGAGAATGATCCAGAATTAGATAAAATCCAAAAAGAGAGAAACTACTCCTGGATGAACATAATAACTATATTCAAAAATGAACTACCAGATTAAAAGAAAAATTAAGATGTTTTATAAGGAACATTTGAATGATGAAATTTGATATACTATAGATTGAGTGGATATTCTGATAGGAGATTAAAGAAGACAAGTAGAACCATATTTTCATGGAGAAAGAAGACATGCTAACACTTCTTGTAGGAATTTATCACCACTTTACACTGGATAAAAAGAACCATGTTCTTTTCATCCAGCTGTTGACTAGACAAGCAGTATGAACCATTCTCAGCTCAAGCAGAGTACATAAAAGTTTTGGCATAGGCAGCATGGTGGTTCTCTATAGAGATGGACACAGTACTACTTGTCAAGGTCTTAAATATAACTGAGCAGAAAATTAATCTTTACCTTTTTTAAATTGTAGATTCGAAGCTAGTTTAGCTTTTCTTTGCAAGACTATTTCATCAGAATAATATACGTAGAAGGAACTGTGAAAACGTAGAAAGCCACATTCATTTTCTTTAATTAAATCAATAATAATGGTTCGGTAGCCATGCGTTAGTACATACATCCACCTTTAACCCAAATGAAAGGCTAATCTCCAATTTAATACCAAAATGTAACTATGTGGGCATGATTCTTAGACTTTAAGCCAGGTATCAGTCAATGCCATGCACGCCTTAGAAGAAGAAACTAATAGATAACATCATTAGTAGATAAGTTTTTTTTTCACATCCCAATAAAGTATTTATTATTTCAAGAAATAAATCTTTAAAAAAGAGAGAGAGAAAAAAGAGAGTCTCTATTGCTTTCCCCTGAAGGTCAGGTCCTTGGTGACGACTGAGTTGCTGTGGCTGCAGGGGTGGCCGTAAGGTTGGCCCAGGCCCGAGAGGGCTCTTCCATGGGAGGCATCCTG
This sequence comes from Furipterus horrens, assembly GCF_987537825.1. Lineage (NCBI taxonomy): Eukaryota > Metazoa > Chordata > Mammalia > Chiroptera > Furipteridae > Furipterus > Furipterus horrens. The sequence goes on from NW_028327173.1 coordinate 46,732,996, forward strand.
CCTTCAGCCCAGAGCGGGGCTACCACTCCAGACCCTCAGGGCCCAGGGCCCTGGAAGCGTGGCGGGACAGGCTGAGGAGGGCAGCCTGGGGTTGCCCAGGGAGGGGGTAGGATTATAAAACAGGATGGCAGGGCTCTGGGCACAGGGTGGGGTCAGGGGAAAGGGGCGCCCTGGCACAGGGGCAGGCATGACGTGAAGTGTTATCTACTATGACAACTGTAACAAGCCTATTTTTATTTTAGTGGTTGGGTTATATTTGACTAATGAGAAATTACTCAAAAACCAGAAAAACTATGGCGAGGAGGATATACTGTAAAATAATGAAAGCAAAGTGCAGAACAATATAGAAGTATGGTACCTTTTGTACAAAAACAGAAAGAAAGATATATACTTATAACTGTATCTGGACACAAGAAATTAATAAAGGAGGGCAGGGAAAAGTGTTGACAAGGACAAGGATGGGAGCAAGCCTCTTATTTTGCTTTCTGAACTATATGAATAAGCAAAATAGCAACAGCAATAATAATGGAGTTAAAACTGCTTGCCAAGGAAACATTGGTAAGAAGGAAATTTGCCACCACAAAGTGAGGGGCATTAGAGCCGAGCAGCAATTACAGAGGGATCCTCTCCTACTTCCCTGGAAGGAGATAGGAGAAAGAAAACCCTTACAGACCACCTATCACAAGCTATGTTTTCTGCATATGTTCTCTCATTCAATATTCAAATTCAGCCCAGCTCTATTTCTCTAAATAAGTAAATGGCAAATTACTGGCAACATGCCCAAAGTCACAGGGCTGTGACTGGAGCTCAAGCTCTTATCTGCTGAAACTCTCAAAAGGAACTATTTAAGTCTCAGTAAAAATAAAAATCCTGTAAGTCAGCCGTTCACCCATAACCACACTTCCTTCCACAGTGTTTCCTCTAATATTTTCCGTTTTCTAGGTTTTGAGAATAAGTGTTTGTTAAATAAAGCAAACATTCTACTTCAACACTAACAAAGGATATTCTACATTTTGTACTTACTAAGCATCAAAAAAGTTAATTATGGGTAACGTTATCAGGTGATTTTTTTTCTTCACTGAGGATTAATGTTGGTAATGCATGCAGTCTCTGAATAGTGAACTTCACAGAATTGTATATCAGAGCAGGAAGAAAGAAATAGCAATTAACATTTTAGTGGGCACATATATACTAGTCACTGTCTAAGTGCTTTAAATAGAAGGACTCCATTCTCATAACAGGTAAGGAAACTGAGACAGAGAAGTTAAATAACTTGCCCACAGAAACTGTCTCCCCACGGAGCATTTCTAGTCTGCAGAAACTAAAAATGAACCAGAGGGCAGCTCATCTCTAGCAAATCAGTGAAGGATTTATAATCTTATGCATTTTATTGTATATGTCCTCTTATTTCAAAAGAAAGAGGCTTCAACGGACAGCCAAACAGATTGATGGGACAAAAGAGTTAAAAAGCCCCTGATTTCAGAGCTTCAGGCTACTGTCCAAGCAAGAGATGAAACTAAAGAAGGGAAGGAGTGGAGGTGGAGAGGCAAGGAGACATAAAAGCGGTGTTTCTTACACCATTTCATGTTCGTAAATATTAAGTGAAAAAGTGGTTAAATATATTTGGAAAAGTTGATTGAGTCATACAACATTTAAAGAAACACTGAATAGTTTCTTTATTGTAAGACTTCTTGAGAGTTTAGTATGTTAACACACATACTCGTAGGATGATGAAATTCTTTATTCACAGAAGTCCTTAAAGCATACACACTCAGGGCAACATTGGATTAAAAGGATGTTTAGGACATATGTATCAATTGAACTTGGTGACTAACAGTCCATGTAAGATGAGTCAAAATAAGTCCCAGATCTGGCTCAGATAACCAGTGAAGGTGATGAGAAAGGGAAGGTAGAATAAGGGGCAGTTTTTAAGGGGAAAAAATGGACTTAGTTTTGGACCTGTTTGAGCTAGTTATTTAAAAAAAAACAAAAACTGCCTGTTCACAAAATAATATAAACAAGAGTCTTGAGGAGATATATTTGCACTTTGATGTTCATGGCAGCAATGTTCACAATAGCCAAAAGGTGAAAGCAACCCAGTGTCCATCGACAAATGAAGGGTAAACAAAATGTGGCATATACGTATTCAATAGAATATGATTTAGTTTTCAAAAAGAAGGAAATTCTGATACATGCTACAGCATGGATGGACCTTGAGGATATTGTGCTAAGTGAAATAAGTTAGACACAAAAGGATAAATACCATATGATCCCACTTACATGAGGTACCTACAGTAGTCAAGTTCATAGACAGAAACTAGAAGGTGAGCAGCAAGAGAAAAGCGTCGGCCTGCGAGCTAAGTGTCGCTGGTTCGATCTTCCAGTCAGGGCACATCAGAGAAGGAAAACTCTGACTCCAAAAAACCTCCGCTGCCTTGCGGCATACCTCTTCAGGGGAAAGGCTAAGGGAGTAAACCCCGACAGAAAATCCGGAGCCAGAGTCCCTAAGGCGGTTCGACGTTGTAGTCAACACCGGCAACTCTTGCGGCGCACCTGAAGCCAAGCTGTATTGACTCCGTCTTTCCCTTGGACCCTTCAGCTACGAAGAGAGGGGGGGTCTGCTGCATGGGCAACAGCAGACCCTCCATATCACCCTGCCCAGGCTCTGTAGCTTCAGCTTCACTGGAGAGGACACTCCAGCGTCATCGCAAGATGTCGATTCAACACGGGAGGAGACAGATACCGTGTCACTCCCGAGTCGGACTGCACAGCCATTCTCGGCGGTGCAGATGGACTCTTAAGAAGCTACACCATCGTCTCTCGAGAGGGACGGCTGCCAACGACGATGACGAATTATTTATGGCATTAGGTGGATTTTATCAGGGTGATCACTTCTTACGTTATACAAATGTCTAATCACTGGGTTATACATCTGAAACTAATATTGTATGTCAATATAATTGAAAAATAAAAAATTATTTAAGAAAAAAGAAAGAATGGGGGAGAGAAACTTAAACTAGAAGCTCTGCCCAAAGGAGGATGGCTTCTGAGGACATAAACTACGAAGCCCACTACTTCACCCTCTGGAAGCCTTTTCTATAAGCTCATCAGACACAATCTCCTCTAGTATTGCTCTTTTTTGTGTGTCAAGGATGTTTTAAAATTTATAAATGGAGGTATAATTTTATAGACCTAATAACCTGTGTTCTCTAATACAATATTTAAAATTTTAATACAATTACTACTTTGAAAAAAAGGAAGTATAATGTGGTTGCCAGGAGCTGGGCAAAGGGGTGAATGGGGGATATGAGGGGTGGTTGAATGGATACAGTTGCTTTTTTGCAAGATGAAAAGCTGTTTGGAGACAGGCTGCACAGTAATATGAGTGTACGTAACACTACTGAACTGTTAACCTAAAAATCGTGAAGACAGTAAATTTTATGGTGTGTATTTACAACAATTTAAAAAAAAATTTTAACTGCCAGTTCAAGATGCTATGGTAGACATCTGCCTGGAAACCCCTTATCCCATGTGGTTCTGTCTAAACTACAGATCACTGTGTCCTGCCTGACCCCTACCCATGAATGACCAAGGGGTGACCCAAGCAAGAATTCTCCAGGGAGATTTGGTAAATAGAAGCCAGAAGAGCATCACCTTGGGGCTGCCAGTTGCTCTCCTTCAAGCCATTTGGAGAAAACCTCACTGTGGCCAGAAATGAGACTGGACTCCTAATGAAGAGACCATGTTTGACATCAGTGGAGCTCATGGAGTCTTCCCCACTCTTAAGAGGCTCTACTTGCATGGGCCAATAAATCCCAACACTCTTTTTCTTTCTTTCTTTCTTTATTATTATTTTTTTCTTTTGGCCTTACTTAAGTCACCAAAAGAGAACTAATATAGACATCGAACAGAAAAGCAATTCACTGAGCAAAAGGTCCCTGACCAAGAATCTTCTCTCCATAGGTCCTTTTGGAATTTTATCTATAGGATCACATACCTTTACTAAAACAGTAGTACACAATTACATAATTTAGTGAGTATAATTTCAAATTATCATATTTCTGATCAGTAAATACATCACTATGTTAGGCCAGAGATCCTATCACATTTCTGAAGAAAAATAAAATTTTTAAAAAGTCATTATCAAGTTCAGTTGGTATGAGAATTGTCCCAATATTCCAAAGTTGAGGAATTGATCCCCCATCAGGACACATGCATGGGGCAACCGATGAATGCATAAATAACTAGAACAACAAACTGATGTTTCCTTCTCTCTCTTTTCCTCTCTAAAATCAATAAATAAAAAAATTTTAAGTCCTTATCAATCTAAATCCACACTACATTATATAGGAGATATATACAATGCATAAAAGTTTTACACAGAAATAAGACAGATTTAGAAATCAAAACGTCTCTAAATTACCAGAAGTATAGCATAGAAGAGAGTGCCTAAATATTGCCCTGAAACCAAGGCTTTGAATGGAACATTCTAACACTGAAGTCAAAGAACAGGAGGACAATACACAGATAAGATCTTTTATCCCTGCCTTACTTGAAGGAAGAACTTCACCCTTCCCCAGTTCAACTCGGGGCTTAATTAACTATAGGTTCCCTTGATTTTCACTAATTATTTTTTTTATTTATTTTTGTTTTTATATTACAGTTGTCCCATTCCACACCCCCACCCAGCCCACCCCTTCTCCCACAGTCATTCCCCACCCCATTGTCCATGCCCATGAGTTATTTATATTCTCTAATTACTTACAAGGTTTAATTTTATTAAGTAAAAATCTAATTGATAAATGTTGTGACTGCCTAGGTATGACTCTTGCATGAACCAGGAGGCATTGAGAAAGGAGCAAATAAAGGGAAAAGTACAGTAATGAATGTGTGGAGCGTGGTGCTAGCGGACTCTTCTGACTGATGCTAAGAGGGTATTTAAAAAGCTGTCATGCTAGGAATTAATATCAAACCAGTTTCATATCTAGAAATCTGAAACACTCACACCATAAAGCTGCACAAAGAGGCCTGAAGCAAAATCTTAAATGTGAACCGCACTCCCCAGGGAGTAGATATGAGCTTGTTGTCACAAGTCTTTGCAAAGATAACCTAGCCTTGTTTATTTCACTGAAGTGAGGACCAACAAAATAACTTCAGGACACTAGGAATATTATCATGTGAAATCTTCATAACCACTAATCAGAAAAAGATTGTCTTCTGAAATGGCTTTTGGGATTCTCATTTATCGTGAAAGATCAGCAAACCTGTATTTTAATCATAAGGGGGGAAAAAAGAAGACCCTATTTTACTTGGAAGAATTTTCAAGGTTCACTGTTAGCACTCTGGTAAACACAAAAAGATAGAGCTTGTTTCTTCCACAGGATTATCTTCCATGAATTTAATGTGGCTTCCACCTCACACCTCCAGGGCAAATCTTGGGATCTGGCAGCCCAGAATGTTTATGGTGCTCTGGGGAAAAGCTGACTATTAGAAACACTGTGCAGGCACCCCACAGACCCCAGGGCCAAGGAATCTATAGAACTTACCGTTCTAAAAAACCAACTATGCAGATTTATCATGTCTCCATTAAAGCAGAGTGTGTGCTTTTAAAATCATGGTATAGATAAGTATCCAAAATCTTAAAATGTGAAAAACTTTCAGACAATACCATTTATAGTCGCCTTAGGAAAAAATCAGAAAAGTTCACAAAGATGGAGAGACAAAGATGTTTAGAACAGGATTATAGCAGGATAAACAAACAATATATATGGTCCACATTAGAGGGTTAGGTAAATAAACCTTCATTCAACTATACTATGAAAAAGTATGTACAATAAAAAATTATGTCACCTTAACCGAAAGTTATTACTTTATGGGGGCAAAACAATGAGAAGTCAGTCACTTGGTGAAAAAGCCAGATTACAAACAGCATTATGTTCTATGATCTCCTTGAACTTTGTTTTAATTTTACAGGTCCATATATATATAAAACAAAGTCTGAAATAATAAATACTAAACATCAACAGAAATGTTTATCTGTATGACAGGTCTTAGAATTTTTATTAATTTTTCTAAAATGCAAATACATTACTTAATTTTTTTTAAATGTTAAATAAAAGTTTAAAAGAAAATTTCAGGAGCTATAGCAAATTTCAAATGATTGCCTAGGAAGAGACAATATTAGGCTTATATATGACTTCTCTGAAAGGAAATGCAAGAATGACTGACAGTATTCCATACGAAACTGTAACTACTTGTTGAACAAGATTGGATAAGCAAATCACCAAAAAATTAATTCAAAAAAATAACTCTTTAGAGAAGTGCCTTATGTCTATAGAAACTAAATATAATACAGATCAGTGGACATCCCATAAAGTGTGTATCTTTCTTGTATGAAATTGAAAGGTTATAATCATTTTGAATTTGCAGCCTGTGGCTTTTTAATGACTTAAGAAAAAGGTCAAAAAAAGAGAGGAACAAAACCTTTTCTCTTCTTAGCAGCTCAACTCAGGGTTAGCAGACTGCTTTGAGGCACCCTCTTTCAGCCAAGAACACTTTGATTGAATTGTTCTTCATGCTTTGTTCACACAGTGACAATGTGCTGAGAGCAGGTTCAGCTGCAAGAACAAGAAAACACACGTAATTCTGACTCAGATACGTGGTCAGGACCTTGGCCTTGACCAGGCCTAAAGACTAAGCTTCTGGGAGGCGGTGTGGAACCAGGTAGCAACAGACAGGCCCCTGAGCAGCAGAGTGCAAAGGGGGAGGCACTGCATGCTGGGCTAGTCCCCACACCAGTCAAGAGCAGCACAGCCACAGCGCCTAGGGGAGAGCACAGGGTTTGGGGCTATAGCTAGACGTCCTTCACCTCTGAATCTCAGGTGCCTTAAGTCTCAAGTGAAAGTTACACAAGACAGTACCTTTTCATAAATACTGAGCTCTCAAAACTTTGTTTTTGTTGTTCTTAGTATAACTGTTACCTCTATTAAGGTCTACTTAAGCTAGGTGTGTTTTGTAAAGTGGCTTTTCTCCTGGTAAAAGAAACATCAAAAAGCAATGCTAGTCAAACAAACAGGCTCTCCACAAGACAAAGCCGTAGTTAGCCTCTTATAATTGGCTTTCATATGTGTTAAATATTTTACTCACCACCTGCCAGATAGCAGGCACAGGGCTGAACTAGGATGGAAAGTGTAAGTAAGAGGGACTTGGTCCCTAACCTCTGAACTTCCAGTGTGGCAAGGACCAGTGAGGGCAGCTCCATCTCTTCTCCCACGAGACACAGCCCTTCATCATGTCCAAGGCAATGGCTGAACCCTGCATAATCCTGATTTCTCTGACGTAATCTCGAAAATCTCCTACCCACAAATACATCTTACACTTCTCAGGACCATTTGATAAGTTCTACATGCTACCCTCCATATCACTTGTTTACTTTATCACAAATGCAGCATGATGCTGTATTAAAACACACATTCCCCCCCCACCAAAGTGGTGAGCCACAAAGGTCTTGGGCAAGTCACATAACTGCTCTGATTCTTAGTTCTCTCTGTGGCAAAACTGGGAAAGGAAGTGTCCCTGGGCAACTTTGATTTCTTCCAATTCTTAACATTATTATCAGATTTTATGATCATTGTGTGCTACAAATCCTCAAACAGCACTTACTAGACAATGTCTATAAACTTGAAACCAAATATTCTGAGGTTCATGGCAAACCTGTCTCCGTGATCTGTTGAAACCAAAAGAGCTATCAGTTCTAACCTGAGAAAAGTAAACAAGACTCCCACGCAAGAAGGAACTTGTTTGACTGCTTTCCTTGCCTCTCAATAATCAAAGCAATATTATCATAAGTGTCTGGCTCCCAAATACCTTTAAATGTCTCAATTCAGCCTACCATAAGCAGTATTCATCTGTTTAGTAACTGCATGGCAACAGTCCTCTTTCAATGTTGCCTGAACTTACTCCATTGATTATTTTTATTGAAATACATCAGGCAAACAGAAAAGTATAAAGAACCATTGATTTTTTAAAGGGTACTAAATACATATCTTTATAGGGTTCCTACTATGTGTCAAACACAATGGTTGTGGTTCGAGATACAAAGGTCAGCCACAAATGAGGACCAAAGGCTAACTAAGCAAATAAGTGTAATAATGTGCACACATTCCAGAATGTGCCTGACTCAGGTATGACAGATATGCCTTTAAAGTCTATCAATGCAGGTACCATACTAAAACAAATACACTGGTAGCCTAGTTTACGCAGTTTTGCCTTTTTAGAACTCCATTCCCAGTTGGTTGTTGAAATCTGAAGCACATTTTCTCCCAACACATACTGCTATAAATTTGGTTGTTTCCAAACCAGCACATGAAAGACCAATTTAACACAGACACTGCCTGAAACACTAAACATCTGCCCTGCTAAAAGAGCAGAAAACATTATTGCAGCCAAGAGAACCTCACGGGTGAGTGATCTTGTCACCTCAAAAGCTGGAGCCTGAGAGGAAGCAGAGTATAGGTTAATCAAGGGGTGCAGATGGAGTGGTGAAGGGGTGCCTGGAGGCTTTTGGGCAACTAATCTCAGGGATTTTGAGACCAAGAGCCAGGTAGGCCTGGTTTCAATCAAATCCAGGGTCCCCCTGCGTAAAAGCTGGATGCCTTTAAACATGTTATTCAAGCATTCTTAGTCTCATTTTACTGATCTGAATGTCTGACACAGAGCTAGCATTCAATAAACAATAAAGTATTTTGTTTTCTTCATTGCTTGACACTATAGCTTTCATCTTGCTTGGTATAAATGTACCCTTAACACACAGCTGGGTTTATCAGTCATTATTAGAAAATGTTCAGTTTCCACATTTAAAAAAAAATTTTTTTTAAGTGGCTGGACAAAAATGTACAAGGAAGGTAATTAGTGAGAATGCATTAGACATGAGAAAAAGATATCCTGAATTAAAATGAAGTAACTAGGAAGGGACTGAAAAGAGAGGGAAAGACAGTTGTACACCGAGTTCTCCTGATGAGAGAAGATATGAGGGGGGACTCCATGGAATTTCCAGATGACGTAAGGGCTGCCTACACAGGGAGGAAAAGGAAGGCAGGAGGGATAAGAAGTAATAAGACTGGTAAACCCTTAAAGGGTGTTGGTACACACACACACAAACACACACACACGCGCGCGCTTTCATTTAATCCGTACAGCCCTATAAGGCAGGTGCTACTGTTATCCTCATTTTACAAATGAGGAAACTGAGGCACAAAGAGGCTGAAAAACTTGCCCAGGCTCACTCAGCTAGTAAACTAAAGCAGGATAAACCACAGACTCTGGTTCCAGATTTGGGAGTCTGAACCACTACCTTGTACTGATACTTTTGTAGTGGGAACCCAGCCATTTGTATAAGGGTTTTTCCTTCTTCAGAAGTTCATAACTTGAGTAATATGCACCTAGAAAAGTTTCCACTTATAAGCATGCAAACATTACACAATAATTTACAGAATCTCTGCCATGTTTCAATACTTGGGGGGCTGGGAGTGGAGAACCAGTGTTTATTCAATGCTGCTGAGTCCCAGGCACTGTCTGAAGCTAGTCCATATGTTCTACCTTCACAAACCAACTTGTGAAAGGTGCTAAAATTGCACTTTATAGTTGAGAAAAATTGAAGATCAATTACAAGCCCCAAATCACAGAGCTAGTAAGTGGCAAAGGACAGCCTCAAACCCAGCTCTTCCTGGTTCCAAGTCCAAGTAGTTCGCCTTTCGTAACACATCTGGTATACTCATACCCGAACAGGTAAACATGGGGCATGTTATATAATAATTGGTAGTATAAAGAAACACTTAACCAAGTTTCATTTACTGTGTCAAAGATACTTCACAAGAAAACACTAAACTCTCTTTAGGAAAGCAAATGAACCCAATTGCCCATTTCACCGCCCACCCCACCACAACTGCCTCCCTCCTCAAATCCTTTCAGATCCTCTTTATTACTGAGCTTCTAACAATACCAAATACAATACAGGCTCTCCTAGCGTCTACAGCTGCTTCAGGAGCATTAGGTTGGAAAAGAGGATGGGAACAAACTACATAGGTTCTCATTTTAAATGCTAATGTCAGCAAAAGGAAAAAAAACAGACAAGAGAGTAGTATTTTTTTAAGAATAGAATGGTTTTCCAAATATACCTCAGTAAAGCTGGAAGGGATAAAAACAGCAAAAGGGGGTTTTAGTTTTTGCGTTAATGCCAGAGACCTTCAAATTTGAATTCCAGCTCTGCCATTTATTTACCTTTGTTTGCTTATCTAGAAAATGATTCCATTAAGATGCATTTCTCTGGCTATTAAATTAAGTATCAAATGAAAAGCATGTGTAACAGCTGACATATAGTACAAGCTTACTAATGCTGAGTTTCATCCTCTTTCTCCTGCTCCCTTCCATTTGGGAAGGTATGCTACACACCTCACACACCTGGGAGACGTCACCTACCACACGGACATGTTAACCAAAAGATCACAAGACATGTATAAAGCATTTTTCTCATTTCCCACCAGATCCACATCATGATTCTCATTCTGCCCCAGAGCCTTTTCCCTGTTTCTTACAAGATATTTATCTTTTACCCACCATCTTGTTGTCATCTTAAGTTGGGTAAACCAAGCGGGTAGTACATATTTATTCAAATTTCTGTCACCACCCCCAAAAATTGAAGCTACTTATGTAAATCGTCGTCGTCGTCGGCAGCCGTCCGTCTCGAGAGACGATGGTGTAGCTTCTTAAGAGTCTATCTGCACCTCCGAGAATGGCTGTGCAGTCCGACTCGGGAGTGACACGCTATCTGTCTCCTCCCGTGTTGAATCGACATCTTGCGATGACGCTGGAGTGTCCTCTCCAGTGAAGCTGAAGCTACAGAGCCTGGGCAGGGTGATATGGAGGGTCTGCTGTTGCCCATGCAGCAGACCCCCCCTCTCTTCGCAGCTGAAGGGTCCAAGGGAAAGACGGAGTCAATACAGCTTGGCTTCAAATATAAAAGGCATATACAACAGAACCACTCATTAAAAGGAGAACTTAATACATATGACAAGAGATCTGGTGGGAGACTGAGGCAGGGAGATTATTGTAAGAGAAAACAGATAGCACCCTAAAACAAGCAAATAAATTGGCCCCGAGCTTTCCAGCAAGGAAACATTATGAATTACAGAGCTCTCTTTTATTTTTCTTTTATATAAGAAGCAGCTAATGAAAGGAACAGCAAATTGATGTTTCTCTCTTTCCCTCCCTCCCTCCTTCCTTCTCTTCCTCCCTTTCTCTCTCTAAAATAAAAATAAAAGTTAAAAATGAAACCCCAAAATCCTTAAACCAGTGGTGAGAAAATTGCTATAACTTACAGCCTTGCTACAGTCTGAGCAAATTAACTGCACAAATAAGCTTGCAGATATAATTGTGCTTAACTGAGTAAACTGTTGTCAGTTCTAATACCCTTAAGCACTTTGAAACATTATTAAAAACAACACCTGCATTAACTACAAACTGTTCTTATCTATTTCTACTTTATACTTCCGAACTGGTCTGATACCTAATGTACCTAAAAATAATACACCTAAGGCTTTTTTTAAATGCCTACAGGTCAGCCTGCTCACCATCTGGACTGGAGTTCCCTACCTATTGCTCCCCGCAGATACAAATTAGGGAGTTTACTGTCTTTTTCCTTCTCAATGGGAAGACAAGGAAAAGACAGAGCTAACTCCTTTGTTATCAAAGCACAGTGGATGAGAATTTCATCAAAGGCTCTTTTTCAATCACATGGCAACTACTGTTCCTGAGAAAATATTAATAAATGCAACATAAACATCACGGGGAAGAAACTAAAGATATATTTAAAATATGATAAGTAGGAAGAGCCTACTTTCTTTTTTGGCACCCAAGGATGTGTTTATTGATTTTGGAGAGAAAGGGAGGGAGAGGGGGAAAGAGGGAGAGGGAAAGAGGGAGAGGGAGAGAGAGAAGAAAGATTGACTGGTTGCCTCCCAGGTGCCTGGACAGGGTATGTGCCCTGACTGGGGATCAAACCCCCAACTTTTTGGTGTAAAGACAACGCTCCAACTAGCCGAGTCACCCAGCTAGGACAATAGCCTACTTTTCGTACAATTTTATACTTTGGGTACATCATGCTTTAGGAAAGCACCGTACATATATGAAAACAGAAACTGATAAAGCAACATTTAGGGGAAAATGAATACATATACATACTTAAAGAGTTCCTTGCCCTGGCTGGTGTGACTCAGTGGATCGAGTGCCAACCTGTAAGCCGAAAGGTCACTGGTTCGATTCCCGGTCAGGGCACATGCCCGGTTTGGGTTGCAGACCAGGTCCCCAGTTAGAGGCATGAAAAAGGCAACTGATTGTTTCTCTCACACATCTATGTTTCTCCCTCTCTTTCTCCCTCCCTTCCCTTCTCTCTAAAAAATAAATTTTAAAATCTTTTTAAGACTTCTTTTTTTTTAAGTTCCTTTAAACACTTATAATTCTTTTAAGTAGCAAATGTGCCTCCCTGGCACATTTTCTGATTTATAAGATTTTTTATTTCTCCACAACTTTGAAGGCACCATTTTACAAACAGGTATGTCTCTGTCACCCTGCCAACAGCCTACCACTTGCTAACAATCAGTGACAGCAATTCAGTATCTTTAAATTGACTTTTCAAGGAAGTCTAATACATCCCTACCAAATGATATACTGTAGTTCAGGTGGCATTTAAAGTTAAAATAAAGGCATTTTTGTTTCTCATCTTTCCTTAAAAATAGAGTAGAACCTAATTTATCTATCACCTTTAATGCTGTCTACATAACTAATTCTTCCAAACCTGAGAAACTGCCTTAAGTGCCTAAATTTTTTTATTTATCTATTTCTAATTGAAACCCATCTAGTATAGAATGCATCAACTACTCGTTTTGCATTTAGTGGGTTGCAGTTCTCTACAATCTTAAAAAGCATTTTTTAATATGCTTTATTGATCATGCTGTTACAGTTGTCCAATCTCTTTCCCCTTTGTTCCCCTCCAGTCACCCCCTCCCCTCCAGTTGTCCCTACCCCCGGCCCATTGGTTGTGCATATAGTTCTTCTCAACATCTTCCTGTCTACTCCACTCCCTCCTACTATGCTTCTTAATTCCCGCTTCATCTCCCTCCCTTTCCCCCTTCCCCCTCTCTGCTGACCTCCCCCCATAATGTTCCCCATACCTATAATTCTTTTCCCACTCTTGTTGCCTACTTAGTTTGCCTTTGTTTTGATTCCCTAGCTTCTGTTGTTGGTTGTTGTGATACAGATTTCATTTTAATGTTCATAGTTTTGATCCTCTTTCTCCTAAACAAGTCTCTTTAACATTTGGTTTGAATCTGATGAACTCCTTCAGTTTTACTTTGTCCTGGAAGCACTTTCTCTGCCCTTCTATTCTGAATGACAGCTTCGCTGGATAACAGTAATCGTGGCTGTAGGTTTTTGATTTTCATTACTTTGAATATTTCTTGCCAGTCCCTTCTTGCCTGCAGTTTCTTTAGAGAAATCAGATGATAGTCTGTAATTCTCTTCTTCTCTCTTGCTGCTTTTAAGATGCTCTCTTTATCCTTAATTTTTGACATTTCGATGATAATGTGTCTTGGTGTGATTCTCCCTGGGTCCTGTTTATTTGGAACTCTCTGTGCTTCCTGGACCTGTAAGTCTATTTCCTTTCCCAAGTTCGGGAAGTTCTGCTTCATTATTTTTTCACATAATTTTTCAATTTCTAGTTCTTCTTCTTCACCTTCTGGCAACCCTATGATTTGGATGTTGGCCTGCTTATAGCTGTCCCATAGGTTTCTGAGCCTCTCCTCATTTTCCTTTCCTCTTTCTGCACTGGTTGACTGCTTGTTCCTTCCCTATGTTCCAATTTGTTGATTTGATCCCTGGTTTTCTTTCCCTCACCACTTGTTTCGTATGTGTTTTCATTCATTTCAGCAGAACTAGCCTTCATTCCTTCCCTGTCTTGTTTAAGATCTGCTGTCTGGTCTGTAAGCATTCTTAAAACCAAAGCTCTGAACTGTGCCTCAGAAAGATTTCTTATCTGCTAATCAGTTAGATCAGATATTTGCTGGCTGGTCAGCCATGTCACTGGGATCTCTACCATGATCTCTATCATCCTGACAGTTTTGTGTTTACCTTTGCTTCCTGGGCGGGGCTGTCATACCTTCTACACTATAGAGGGCAGAGCCCAGTGCACTCGTCACTACTGGGCAACCCTTCTCATCATGCTGTGGCGTTTTGTATGGGGGCGGGGGGTCCAAGATGGATTCTTGCGGTTTACTCTCCACTGAGACACTGTGAGCTTCTTCCTCCATCCCCACCCCACCCCAGCCTTCACAGTCCAAGGCAATGGGGGTCTGCCTTCCCTGGCGTTGGAATCGTGAGCTGACAGGTCTGGTGTGCAGTCGGGGGTGCTCCCCAGGTGTTTCTCGCCTCTTTAAATACGGGTGTCTGTGCTTACCACTGTCCTGCCACTATCACCCCTCCTACCCATCTGGATGAGCACCACTTGTTTATAACTTCATATGTTGGACTTCCATGTAGCTTTGTTTTCTGGAACTTCTGGTTATTTCTGGTTTTCGGTAGATGTATTCCCTCTTAGTTGTGGAGGGAGATGGAGCGTGTCAGTCTAGGCCTCCATCTTGGCCGGAAGTTCTTAAAAAGCATTCTTAATGTAAAGTGAGCTTTCTTTTTTAAAGATTTTATTTATTTATTTTTAGAGAGAGGGAAAGGGAGAGGGAAAGAAAGGGAGAGAAACATCAATCAGTTGCCTCCCACATGCCCCCTACAGAAGACCTGGCCAGCAACCCAGGCATGTGACGTTTTTTCTTTAAAAAAACAAAACGACGCAGCATATTTACCAAAACAAACAAAGAAAAGCTAACAAATTTTTAGCTCATACTATGTGCCTAGCACCATTCAAAAATCTCTAGGTATATATATAGTCCTTCAGTCCTCAAAACAATCACAGAGATAGGTACCATCTTCATCTTCATTTGATGAGTAAGAAAACAAGTGTACCTTGCCCACATTCTCACAGCTGGAATCAAACCAAGCAGTTTGGCTCCAGAGCCTCTGAAAATATAGATTATGAAAAACAGAATAAAAATACAATAAATCAATCTCTCATCTATCTAGAGGTATAAGTTGACCTGATTTAGTCTCCCCAGCTGGGCTCAAGTTATTATTGCCCTCTTTGCAAACTATTACTCCTCTCTTTAGTTTCTCAGAGGTGGCCTCCTCTCTCCTAGATCACTCTTAGAAATAACTCTTTCCCTGAAGAGTTAAAACTCCAACACCTTTTGTGGAGCCAAGAGTCCTCACTGGTTTTCATTCTAAAGAAAACCTATTCTTTGAGCCTGTCCTATTGCAATCCTGACAGTGGCTTCTTACTCCACCCACCACTTGCTCCAAACAATTCCGCTCTCTTCAGGGGTCCCAATGCTCTTAATCCCGCCCACACTGTTATGGCTGCAGACAGCAGACTTATTTCCATGTAAACTGCCTTGTCCATCTGCCAGGAACTTAGTAGTACCCAAGAGATGTGTGTACACATAAAGAATGGGTTAATCAGTTAAAAGTGGGGGGGGCTAATTCTTAGTCCTCAGACTTGAATGCCATGAAGGTTTCTAGAAAATGTTCTACAACCATAAAGTAAAATTTCCTCTTGAATGTGTATAATCTATAGCTGAGAAACCTCAAATGAACAGACCCAAGGGTCTTCCATTAGACTGTAAACTCTAGAAGGGCAAGGATTTTTGCCTTTGTTCTGTCTGTTCACTCCGAGACTCGTAGCAGAAGCTCAACACGTATTTACTGAATGAATAAATGAAGTAAATTCAGTTACTACAGATTAAAAATATCCCAAAAGAGACCAGCTCTGTCTTCTGGCTGGAATAGACTCGAAGAAATTTTCATTTTGCTTCTAAAGCAGTTCTTGCCTCAGGACTGGGCAATTTATTCAGAGAGCACCAAGGAAAAATATATGCCCACTGCCAGCTGTTAAGAATCACAGATCATAAAACCTTAGAAGTAAATATATCACGGAAATGAACTTAATATTTTATGCTTTCTTATTGCCTAAAAAAGCTGGTGTACTTTACAGGGAAGAATACGCATAGGAAGTAGTTTCCTGCCCTTGAAACCCAGTTATTTCAACATGGCAGCTGTATAAAACCCCATGTTACCAGAGGGTTTCAAGACAGGAAGCAAGAGTGGCACACCGAGCTGAACACAGGGGAGAGAGCAAGAAGCAGAGAGGAAACAACATGCCGAACGAGAACAGGGTCTGGAGGTTAGCCAGCAGAGTAAAAACAACGAGCCGATTCCTCTAGTGTCTCTTATAACTGAATTTACCTGTACATGCTAATCATTAAAAAAAAGAAAATGAAGGGCATGGACACAAATAGCACGCTCCTAGGTCACCAACTGCTCCCCCTTTTTCTGTCATTAACTTTCTTCTCATTTTATTGACACAAAGAAATTGGTAAGAACTTGACTGTGCTTAACTGGGAAAGGGAGTTGATTGTCCATGATGACTTTTTCCCTCTACTTTTCTATATTTACTGGTTTTTCTACAGTGAATTTTTCTCTCTTGTTATGAGAAAAAGTCTTTATGTTTAAAGAAAATATAGAGCTAAAAAGTTTATGTCCTAATAAGAAAACTACATTAAAAAGCCTTTACCGCCCCCCCAAAACAAATTCAATAATTCCAAACCATCTAATCTTCTCACTCAACATTATTGCCTTAATCTCTTTCTTCCTCAACCACCAATATCTCTAACAACTCATTTATAAAAAATGTCTTAAATCATGTCTTCATAATAGTTGCAATTTGTGTTGTTCTCACAGTGTCCCCACATTATTTACCTGATTTTCCCCAACAGCTCTGTAAGATGGGCACAGTGGATATTTTTAGTTCCATTTTACAGATGAGTAAAATAGGGGCCTGAAGTGAAACAATTTGCCCTGATAGAAGCCAGGGTCTTCTTGTTCCCCACCTGGCATTCTAAAACAGGACTTCTCAACCACAGCACTACCGACATTTTGAGCCAGATATTTCTTTCTTTTAGGGAACTGTGCCATGCATTATAGGATGTTTAGCAGCATCCTCTCCTCTACGCACTATATATAATTAACACTGCCTCCTCTCATCTCGACCCTAGCACCCAAGATAGAACAACAACAACAAAAAAGAAAAGTTTCCAGAAACTACAAATATCTCCTTGGACACAAAAATCAGACCCTGTTGAGAAACACTGGTCTAAGAGAACCTGAGATGTTCCTTCTGGCATCTCTATGACAAGGCTCTATACACGACTGAGTCACAATAAATCAAATAGCATCAGCTACTGCTTGCTCAGCAAGATTGGTTAATTAACCAATTTCCCATCCACTTAAAACAAGTTTTTTAAGTGTGGAAAGGAACAAGAAAACCTCCTTAGCCCTGGCTGGTGTGGCTCAGTAGATTGAGCACTGGCCTGCTAACCAAAGGGTTGCTGTTTCGGTTCCCAGTCAGGGCACCTGCCTAGGTTGTGGGCCAAGTCCCCAGTTGCGGTCATTCAAGAAGGAACCACATATTGATGTTTAAAAAAAAAAGAAAATCTCCTTATACAAATATTCACATCTTAGACAATGAATCTAAAAGCATATGATCTCATTGTAACATAAGGACTTACATAATAAAGAAATGTAAAATGAATGCATGTTTAAGGGAAAAAATGCTTATCAGTTAGAAAACAGATCTTGGTCTTTGCTAATAAATCTTATTAACACAATTATACTTTTCTGTTTCTTGTGAAAAGTGAGTATAAACGTACACATATTCTCAATACTTGCTTCAGCTGGGTTTCTATCCCAATGTGTGTTACTTAAAGCTTTTCAGAAGAAATTGAGTAATAACTTTGGAACATTACCAGAATTTATGGTATGAACCACTAGTGTGTGTCTTATTTTCTTTTATTGTTGTTCAATTACAATTGTCCCAATCCCCTCCCCCTCTCCATTGCTCTCCCCTGGCCCCACCCATCCCCCAGTCAATCACCACCCTGCTGTCCATGTCCATGAGTCCTTTATACTTGTTCCTTGATTAGACCCTCCCCCTTCTTTTCCCCTCCCCCCTTCCCTCTGGTCAATGTTAGTTCCTTATTTCCAGTCTCTGGTTCTATTTTGCTGCCTTGTTTGTTTTGTTCATTAGGTACCACTTACAAGTGAGATCACATGGTATTTGTCTTTCACCACCTGGCTTATTTCTCTTAGCATAATACCCTCCAGTTCCATCCAGGCTGTTGCAAAAGTTAGGAGTTCCTTCTTTCTTTCTGCTGCATAGTATTCCATTGTGTAAATGTACCACAGTTTTTTAATCTACTCATTCACTGATGGGCACTTAAGTCTGTTTCTAGCACTTGGCTATTGTAAATAATGCTGCTATGAACATTGGTGTGCATAGGCTCTTTTGAACTGGTGTTTCAGGATTCTTAGGGTATAATCCCAGCAGTGGAATCACTGCATCAAAAGGCAGTTCCACTTTTAGTTTTTCGAGGTAACTCCATACTATTTTCCACAGTGGCTGCACCAGTCCGCATTCCCACCAACAGTGCACTAGGGTTCCCTTTTCTCCACATCCTCACCAGCACTTGTTCGTTGATTTGTTAATGACCGGTGTGAGGTGGTATCTCATTGTGAACCACTAGGGTTTGTAAACCCAGAATCTAAACTGGCCAACCTCACAGTCTTATTTAGACATGCAGGTTAAGTTTCTTCATGCCATTTAAGCTAAGCCTCTATTTCTGCAAAGGCAATTCCACCCTCACAATTCATTATTTTCACCAGCTTTTGAGCACATGCCTGAACTGAAAAGATTTTGTAACCTAATTCCCCTTGGCACCTTAATTCTGTAAAAGTTAGATTCTAAATGATCAGAGAGATAATTACAAGTATAGCCTTAGCCAAGCTGATATTAATACTACCCAAATTAGGACTATAAATTGAAATTAGTTATATTTTGGGAAATGATTGATTTTATTCATATATGTATAATGTATTCACCCTCTATCATCACTTTCCAATAGTAATAAGTAATTAGTAGATTGTGACTGGGGAAATGAAATTGGCTTTATTTAATGTAGACTGTCACACTGCAATCCTAGTATTAAAAAGTACATTTTGCAATTATTTATTGAAACTAAGAGATAATGAAATTGCTTAGTTAATATGATATATAAAATTAAGAAGAGGTTATGAATAGTCTTATACACAAATACTCAGGTATGATTATTTACATCTTTAAATGTTATCTAGATCTATACATGAGACATTTTCTCCATATTACAAAGCATATTGCACCCAAAGTGTCTAGTCTCCATTAACCTTTACCACAAAGTACAAAAGAACACATTGATCCTTCAGTGAAAACAAGTGAGGTCTTGGAAAGCATCAGAGTCACCAGAGACAA
The DNA here is from genome assembly GCF_987537825.1 of Furipterus horrens. Classification (NCBI taxonomy): domain Eukaryota; kingdom Metazoa; phylum Chordata; class Mammalia; order Chiroptera; family Furipteridae; genus Furipterus; species Furipterus horrens. The sequence continues at coordinate 46,752,494 of NW_028327173.1, forward strand.
AAGCGAAAAACAACACAAAATGAGGTTTTGGAAACAAAGAATAAAGGTTTAATCAATACAAAATGCTCGTTTTTAAATGTTTTCCCCACTGTGTATATGCCCATAACTCGAATCCTTTTATTAAAAAATAGCCAACAATCAGACACCACGATCACATCTAATTGTTTCTGCACTCTACTCACCACTTAACTCACCAAGGTTGTTAATGCTTTCCTCCCCCAAAAGAAGTAATGACAATTTTATACAGCTATAAATGCCTGCCAATAAGAGAAAAACCCTATGACTCTATAAGAAAATGTTAATAGCATGTATGCAACCAGGGGCAGAAGACAACTCACAGACATGCATATAAGAGAAGTGGCAAAGAGGACAGGGTCCTCTTCCCCAGGGACACCCCAGAATGCACGGAGAATATATATACAATTAAAAAAATGTGCACAAACACCTGGCAATAATCACACCTTTTGTCTAGTCTTCCCAGAGAGGTTCCTTGGTAAACACACACCCAAGGAACCCACATCCCTGGAACCTTGGAGAGTGACTTGTGAGGGGTGTTGACTACTCTGGCGACCTTTCTGATGCTGGACGATCGCACGGATGGGGTCTGCGCGACAGAAGGTCGGAGACCAGCCCCAGTTTCAGTTAATCAGTCCTTTTACAGTAGGGTTCGTAATTCCCCAGGTGGCAGGCTCACTCGCTCGCGCTCTCTCCCTTTCTCTGTTCCTCTTCCCTGGCCTCTAGTTACGGGTGCGTCTTTCGCTCTTCTCGCTGGCTGCCTAGGGCCTGGGTCCCAACAGAACCTAAAAGGGGAGGGGGCGTTTCCTGAGTCCACAGACACCCCCCACTCGCGGCAAACACGGCCCCAGACCCCCAAAACTTTCCCTCGCTGACAAGGCAAAGAAGAAAACCGCTAAGACCCTCAGCCTCCGTCCTGAGGCCAGAAAACACCCCCCGCCCCCTCCCCCCGGCAATTGTGCCTGAGAGCTGGTTGTCACATTTTCGGTGCAACTACGAGGGACGTCAGACCTCAAGCCCGCGCCTGTATCTCAGGGTGGTATAAACAGGATGTCAGTGCGTTCTAGGCTTGTTTATGAAAACTTGGTGTGCCCTCTGGGGGAGGGGGCAGCGAGCCTTAACCTTTCCCCTCCCGGCCTTGGGCCCCCGCCCCGCGACCTCTCCTGCGCCGGCACACTCCGCTCAGCTGGAAATCCCCCGCGCGCACCCGCACGCCCCCACCCGGCCCGGGCCCTCCCGTCCACCGCCGCGCTCGCTGGGAGGCCCGGGATACTGGACGCACAAGGACCGACACCAGCGGTCGCGTCTCTCGGCAGCGCCAGGCTCCGCTCCGTGCCCCTCGCCCTGTTGGCGGCCGCTGACGGCTTCTTCTCCCCTCGGTGACACTCACCACTTCCGTGTGCTCCTGGGTCGGGGGGCTCCAGGTCGCTGTAGGGGTCCAGATCGGGCGGCCTGCTAGCTAAGCGGCCAGCCCCGCAGGGCCCCGGCGTGCGCGCGCCAGGGGCGGACGAGGGGGCGCAGGGTGGGCTGCTGGGGCGCAGGGCCGCGCTCTCTGCGGCTGCTGGGTGCTTCGCGGCCGCCGAGGCCTGCGCTCGGCAACGCACCCGCCTCCCACTCCGCGACCGGCCCCTCCCTCTCGTGACGTCTGGAGCGGCAGCCCCGGAAAGGCGGGGGCGGGGACCGCGGTTGAGCCAGCGACACCACCGAAGCGCCGGACTCAGAGCATCCAGCCTTCCCGCCCCGCCCTCATCCGGCTTCGCTCAGGCTCTGGCCCCTGGCTCGCTGCTTTTTACCCTGAGTCCTCTAGAAACACCAGTCTAGGGCGTGAGAGGTCAGCCAGTGCGGAAAGTACAATTGATAGGATTTGGCCATAGGTTAACTCCTCCCAAGTTTGAAGTGCCCTCCACATCTTTGTGCACTGTGATGCATTTATCACAGTTCATTGCCTGGTGTCCGGACCCCAAATAAGAGGTGAGGTGGGGGATTACTTGGCTAACGGGAACTAAAGACTAAGTCTTCTAACATTGACAGATTACTTTAGATCTAACCTATTACATATTTAAAGAACCCTTTCAAATAAAAAACTTGTTTGTAATAGTAATGAGAACTAGCTTTTGTTGATAATGTGTCCAGCACTTTTCATATTTTTACTAAGAACCCCTCAAAATAGGGATTATCCTCATTTTATCCATGAGAAAACAAGTTAAGCTTTAAGTATCTTAAAGTCACGCTATGGCCAACATTCATTCCCTGTAGGCATTGTACAGCCAAATCCTGACAATTTTACTTCCTAAATATCTCTCCAGTCCATTGGCTTCTCCAAGTGTTTCAGCGACATGATCAGAGCTGCCACCATCTCTCACCTGAAGGACAATAAACTCCTCTTAAACTGTCACTCTGCATTCACTCCAGTCTTCAATTGATCCTCAACAGTGAGCTTTTAAAAATTCAGATCTATTCCTCACTCCCAAGCTTAAAGCAGCCCAATACTCACCCCCCCCCGTCGTCCCCCCCCCCCCCGAAAATCCTTAGATAGAAATACTCCTTGGCCATGCATGGTCAGCTTCTGCAGCTAAGGTCACTGTTGACTGAGGCTACCCCACCTGCCCTGACTCCATTAACCCTGGACTTGGGGGGTTACTGCAACTTACATTGAGCAAAAAGCGCTGTGTGTCGTACTGGCAAGTGAAAAGAAGATTCAAATCTAGAGTCCTGGGTTTTAGGTCTGGCTCCCACCATTAACTTCCTGTGTTACCCTAAACAATTTGTGGTTTACAATAAAAGTTGTGGGGCAGACCAAAGGCTGTCCAACATGCCTTCTGGAAGGAGATCGGAGAGCTAACAGAGAAGACAGAAGAATCAAGCAGAAAGAGTCATGGCTCAGCTGCCTACAATATGAGCATTAGTGTGCATGTATTGCCTCACCTGCCACTCAGGGCTATTTGCATCATTTTCTTCAGCTGTTAAACTGGAACAATGCCTTCCTTACAGTGATAATGCTGAAGATGAACTAAGATAAGGCAGGCCTGAGATATGTGGTGGGCTTGGTAAATCACTGATTTTTTTTATTGAACTGGACCTGAATGAACAGGTGGGAATGAAACAAATGGAGACAAACATCAACCACATTTCAGGTAAGGTGAAGGTAAAGAAAATGCAAACTCAGGAAGGCAGCAGTTACTCCACTGTGCTCCAGAATGAATCTGATTGCTCTGCAGGGCCCATGAAAAAGGAATAAGAAGAGAGGGCCTTGGCTGAGTTTAGACCCATTACTCTGTACCAGGCATTGCCCTAGGTGCTGAGGATTCTGAGAAAAAAGACCCAGTTCCTGACCTCTTGATGCTACAGTAGGGGGGCGGGGGGGCTCATAAGCAACAATTAAGTGTGATTCGTGCTCTTCTAAAAGTGGTCACAGAGGAGAACCACCCAACCCAGCCTGAGGAAATCAAGAAAAGAAGACGCTACAAGCATCAGTCAAGTCACAGGAGCCAGAGAGTTAAGTGGCATATTCAGACAGTAACAAGTATATATGCTATGTGGCTGGGAAATAAGAAAAGATCAGCCTTATGCAAAAGCTTTTGCCTAAAAGAAGTAATGTGTTTTTGAGGTGTTTAAGCAGGTTTTTACTTTAGAAGAATCAATCTAGGGCAGGGTTTCTCAACCTCAGCACCACTGACATTTTGGGCTGGAAAATTCTTTGTTATGGGGGACTGTCCTGTGCGTTGTGGGATGTTTAGCAGCATAGCTTCTCTGTCCTCTTAACTACTCGATGCCAGAAGCAATCCCCCGCTTCACCCTCTCCAAGCCCCCACCCCATCCTGGCCCAGTTACAAAGACTAAAAATGTCTTCAGACATTGCCAAATTTCTCCTGGGGGACAAAGATTCATCCCATTGAGAAACACTAATCTAGGGAAGATGTGGAGAATGGATCGGAGGGTAGGAGATTAATCTCATAGCATTGTACAGCTGCAGGCTGCAAGTGATGAGAATAAAGCTAAAGCAGCAGACTAGGGAAGGATGCCAAGAAGATGTCACAAGCCTGAGGAGACAGACTAGACAGTGTGTGGTGACTGATTAAATGTGGGTGCTGTGGCAGAGGAAGGAAGGAGTCTCATGTGATTCCCAAATTGTGTGAATTAGTTGACAAGTTGACCAAGGATGCCACCAATTAAATTAGATGGGGAATTCAATTTTATATTTAAAAAGAAAAAAATTTAAAGTCACCCTATAAGGAATACTGTATACAGGAAAGAGGCAGCGAGAACAGTGTAAAAAGAGAAATATTTCCTTCTAATGTGTAATATGTGGCATGAAGCCTGCAAACCCACTACAAATATTCATCTGAATTGAAGTAAACCAAATGTAATGAAGCAAAAGCTTCTTATTAGGAAATTTTCTTTAAAAAAAAATTCAATCCAACCAACAGCTGTACACACATGGGTTTCACACATAAATCTTCATCAAAAGAACATTTGCTCACCCGTCTATTCCCTGCAAAAGCTAGCCTAGGTAACACTGGAAAAATAGATTCAAACAATAAGATTTGCCTTTAAAAGTTTCTACTGGACAAAACTGAACTAAAATATCACTGTAAAAATAATAAAATTCAATTAAAAATTGGAAACTAGAGAAAGTCACCTGTATACTTACAACTCTAAATACCCTACTGTATTATATATTTTCTTCCAGTTATTTTTTGACTAGACACTTTAATGTATGTATTATCATGGTATGTATGTTATTTTGTAAGTTGTTCCTTATACTTATTTTAATTTATAAGCATTTTCCCATGTTACTACAGAAGTCACACATTGTTAGATACTTGATTCATATTATCAAACTACCAGGTACCTCACAGTCATGGGCCCTCTCTTTCTTTTTTACATTTCATGTAGTAACTTTGTTGGCTACAGGTATGCCCCTCAGCATACCACAATCTATTAACCCTTTCCACAATTCCTGCAGACCAAGCGCCCTTGGCTGCCCCTCTGACTCTACAGGTCATTAAAGTAATGGCAGCTTCTTGGCTTCTGATAGTTGAGCATATACTTGCAATTGGTCTCTACTACTTGGGAGGAGTCCCATTATGTCCATGACTGTCAAGGAGATCAGCTCTGGGACCACTCTCCTACCTTCAGTCCCAGCCTTCAGAAGTGGTCTTTGCTTCTTGGTGATGCTAGTACCATTCTCTACAATGCATTCTTAATGGTCTTGGTGAGTGGTGTGTTCTTTGGGTCTCCCATAGAACATAATCCTCTGGTGGGTGTTCTGGCCTTACATAATATCCCCATTCTAGAATGCCCTTTTCCTCAACTTCATAAACCTTCCTCCACCTTCTGCCAGGACAATTCAGGCTTCTCCACTTCACTCAGGTTTGGCCATCACTTTTTCCAGGCTTCTAACAGCCATCCCACAGTGAGTTTGCCTCATCCTTTAAGGTCCTTGCTAGGGTATTAAATCCTGTGTCTTGAAAAAGGACCCTTAGGTTTGAATTCTAGAAGTAGTTACACTTCTCTTGTCACTGATTGTATCTCTCCCTTTGATTGTTAGGAAGCTCAATCAAATTTCAGTCATACATGTATTATATATAGGAAATTATACCATGTGCTTTATGTACTATCTTCACAACGGCTTCATCTTTTTCACTTCACACTGGCCCTTTCAGTTGCATTTATTCAATATATCAGCTGCCCAGCACTGTGCTAAGTACATGTATATTATGTCATTTAATCTTGGTTTCCCTATTGTGGGATCTTGGCAAGATACCAAATTTCTATAAGCTTTGATTTCTTCATTTGTGAGACTAATCATAATGTCCAGTTTAAAGGGCCATCATGAGGATTAATAATGATAACGTCATTAATTATTAGGAGATGCTCAACTGTTTTTCCCAAAAATATCAAAATGTCTGATATAATTATCTTTAATATGTCAATGTAGTAATTTCTAAAAATATAAAAATAAGTGTATTATAAAAATATTCAATATACAGAGCAGAATAAGTGTTACTTATCTTACTTATTATGGCTTTACTCTAATAGAAAGTTTTGTGGTTCCTGTAATTAACAGCACTGTAATAGAATCAATCAGCCCTGGCTGGTTTGGCTCAGTGGATTGAGCGTCGGCCTGCGAGCTAAGTGTCGCTGGTTCGATCTTCCAGTCAGGGCACATCAGAGAAGGAAAACTCTGACTCCAAAAAACCTCCGCTGCCTTGCGGCATACCTCTTCAGGGGAAAGGCTAAGGGAGTAAACCCCGACAGAAAATCCGGAGCCGGAGTCCCTAAGGCGGTTTGACGTTGTAGTCAACACCGGCAACTCCTGCGGCACACCTGAAACCAAGCTGTATTGACTCCGTCTTTCCCTTGGACCCTTCAGCTGCGAAGAGAGGGGGGGTCTGCTGCATGGGCAACAGCAGACCCTCCATGTCACCCTGCCCAGGCTCTGTAGCTTCAGCTTCACTGGAGAGGACACTCCAGCGTCATCGCAAGATGTCGATTCAACACGGGAGGAGACAGATACCGTGTCACTCCCGAGTCGGATTGCACAGCCATTCTCGGCGGTGCAGATAGACTCTTAAGAAGCTACACCATCGTCTCTCGAGACGGACGGCTGCCGACGACGAATAGAATCAATAAAGCTAAGTTATAATGAATTTACATACAGATAGACTCATTTATGGGATATATATATATAGAGAGTGTCCATAAGGTATCCAGCCGTGTGATATCAAAAACAGAGACATTTATTGAAGATAGAAGAAACATTGTACACCTCAGTCCCCTTCAAAGTAGGCACCTTAGGACCTCACACAGTTCTCCCAGTTGCCATCAGCTACCCCATCGTATTTTCCTGAAATTTATCGATGGTCTGAAATCTCCTCCCTTTCAAAGGTGATTTTAGTTTTGGGAAAAGCCAAAAGTCTCAGGGCACCAAATATGGGCTATAATGGGACTGAGTCATGAGGGTGACTTGATGTTTCACAAAAAAAACTCTGCAGGAGACGTGACACATGAGTGGGTGCACTGTCATAATGAAGCTGCCAATCAACAGTTGCCCATAGCTGTGGCCTTCTGAGTCATCTGAATAGTTTCTGCAGATGAATGTTCAGGCTTAATGCAAAATTTGATGTAGATTCATTGCTTACTGGCTCAGTCATTTTGAATGCGACAGCCACACAGTATACATGCTCACTCAATGGCATCTACCACCCCCACTGACTAGTACAGTGAAGTCATCATTGTTCACACTTGCTCATTCCAGTCCACTCTCCTTGGTTGCCAGGCTACATTGATGTTGCACAAATTGTTCTCATTATATTAACAATGGCTGCACTTTTTCCAGACAGACCTTGTATATACCATATGAGATGCTGACTCTCCCTTGGAAGGCAGTGAGCAGAAGGATGCTTTATTTTAAAATCTATTCAGTTTTACAGGAATATCAGTCTGCTTAGGACTGACTTTACTAGCTGTAATAAATTATTCTACCCCAGATACTTAGCATACTGCATTAATAATGAAAATATTTTGTGAAAATATGGTATTCTAACAAACAAACTTAGTGACCTGGAAAGACTCTTGGACCAGAAAGCAGGAAACCTGAATGCTAGGTGAGCTCTGCAATAAACTGAAGAAACATAAGGCAGTCTGTTTAACCTCCCTGAGCACACATTTCTCCTGGGTTCGATCACATGATTTTAAAATGTCTGTCAGCATCAAAATTCTGTGCATCTCTATTTAACCTGATATAAAAGTTATTAGCCAAGAAATTATATTTGCTTTTGAGGTGGAAAGCCAAAATTACCTGCCCAAAAGCAATAGAAAAATAAGTTATACCTTAACAAAAATTAGATTTCATTTCTTCCCAAATTCTAATTTCCTGTTATTCTGGTATGAGAATAATATGTATGAATCATATATTCTCAGAGGTCTATGGCACCCAACAATTCAACTCAATTCAACAATTATTTATTTAGTAAAGTTCTCAAGTTCTGAGAATATAATGCAGTACACAAATCATCAGTAACAATCAATTGAACCATTATGTGTATAGGGTACTATACTAGGCCCTTAGAAGAATGACCACTCTTCCTGCCCTCAGGGATATTAATATATAGTGGAAAATGCAGGACATCCATCTGAAAAATAAATGATCAAGTGTCAAATGCCTGATACAGGCAGGAAATGTCATCTGATTTCAGACAGGAGGAGATGTGAGCTGGCCCTTGAAAGATGCTGAAAAACAAAGAAGTAGGAAAGTGTTAAGCCTCTATTTAGATGGTATTTATATCCTTTCCAGAATTGTCAAGATTAGGTTTATTTTTATGTATGAAATACATGTGTTTTTTTCATTCAATTTTATACGTACAATGACAGCAGAAACCATGTATAATATATATATTTGATTCAGCACAACAGACACTTTCAAAGTGCCTATAGTCAGCCACTATACTGGGTAAGTTTTGAAGGGGAGGGAAAGATAAAGGAGGAAATAGAAAGGAATTGAAGATAGAAGTCAGCTGAGACTCCTTTGCCTCTCAAAGATCCAGGTAAACTTGGTTTGAAATCCCAACCCTTTACCTAGCTTATGGAAATATACAGCTCTTGCAAGAGCTAGGTAACTTCCAGAGAGACACTTCCACATCCTCACGACTTATCTGTTCCGCAGAGTGTTGAAATGAAACTGCCACTTCCTGGTTTTCTCATCAAAGACACTCACAAAGCTGCCTGAGTTTTGTAGCAATCACTGGAGATGTAGGTAATTGGAGGGAATAATCACAGCTCTGCTGCATAGCTAGCTGCTCTCTCCCTTTTTCCTCTCTACTCTCCTTTCTTCCTCACACTCTTCAGCCCATATTACCCCCAAGGATGCCAAATTCTCCCTTTAGTATGCACAGCAAGTTGCCCCTCCTCAAACATCCAACGTCCTTCAAGCACTTGCCAACCTATTCTATTTTGGGTACCTAATTTTCCAAACCTAGATGCTTCTACAAGAGGAACTATGGCACCAGTTATTAAGAGATAGCGGTATGTTCCCCACCTTGTTACAAAAAGATAAGCACACAGGTGATTCTAACAGAAACTCAAAGCTCTATGGAGGGACGGAAGGAAGAGCCAGTGCAGGAAATGGATCATGAGGGTTTCTAAGTGGCCCCAGCTAAGTGGTCTTTCTCTGTCTTCCACAGTCACACATTTATTGCCTAATCACTTCTTGGAAACTTGTCTTCTACTGCCTTCTGTTCCTGTTTCCCTTTCCACCGGTCTGTATGTTTTGTCTCACTGACCAGATTTTTCACAGCTCCAATACAACAGATTTTCTCATTCCTCCCAGAACTCTCATGGCTAATGGGCCTCACTGATTGGTCTGCTGAGTCCTAACCTGTGGGAGCTGTATCATTTGCCTAGCTTCATTATACCTTCCCTAAAATTTCCCCCCAAAATGCCACATGGCAGGAGTCTGTTTTAATTAAAATAAATCTATATACTCTAAGCACATATGGAGTATTTAACCAATGGCTTGAGATGGCTGGGGACGCCCACTCATGGCACACCAAGGAAAAGCTGAAAAGAACTAATGTGCACTGAAGTTCCCTTAGGGACCAGCCATCTGCTCCAATTCTCACAATTATCTCTGGAGGTGAGTTTAGGTGATTTGTCAAAGGTCATACTACCACAGAGCAGGAACTAGAATTTTAACCCAGAAACACCTAGCTTAAAAGCTCCCACTCTTAACACTACTTCTTTAAAATAATAGTGCTTTTCTAGAGACATTTACATTCTCATCATTAAAAAGAAGGGCAGTTATTCACTAGGATACAAACTAAACAAGAGCACCCCCATAGTTAGGGTTCTGGAGTAGTGGAAAGAACATTGACACCAAACTTGAACAAGTGGCTTCACCTTTCTGAGCTTCATGTTACTTAACCGCACACACACAATTTTAGAGTTGAAGTCAACACTAAGTTCCTGGCAGGCAGTGCTCTGTGGAATTCCTGCTCCCTTTTAGAGTATAAAATGGGACGTAATACTCAAGGCTGAGGTTCAGCTTAGAGGGCCAGGTATTTTTTAAATGGGTTAACGCTTTACATTATTTGGAAGGGGCATTATTAGCTGACTCCCACAGAGCAGCTTAATCATTAACTCAGCGTCACCCAGCAGCAATCACAGTCCTCGAAGGTAAACTGGCACTGCAGTCCTAGTCCTTCGAAGCCCTTCTCCATAGTAACTGCCACTGCCACCTAAACAAGGTGGGTTCAGAGTGTTGCTAGCAGCCCAGGTAGGAGGTATGAGCATTTTCAAGTGTGGAGAAGTTGGGGGGCTGGTTTGGGGGCTGGTTTGGGGGGACCAAACCCACTCTTCCCAGTCCCTCAACTGCACCAAATGCTGCTGATTTGTGTTTCTAAGAGGACAGGCTTGGCAGTGAGTCAGAGCTACATTTTAGCTCTGCATAGTTCTACTTGTGTGACTTTGAGTTTGAAAACTCAGGTTTTTTTTCATCTGTAAAATGGTGATGATAATATTTTGTCTTCTAAGGTTGTTGTGAAGATAAAGTTAAATAATGAATTCAAAGCACTTAGTACAGTATCTGGCACACCGTCAGCCCTAAAACCGTTGCTTATTATTTTATTATTAGCAGAGACCAAGGCCTTAAAGTTCTAAGATGCAGGGCAATAAAAAAGGAAAGGGAAGAATGGCTCCTTTGTTGTTGGAGGATCAAGTCCAATGCCACAGTCAGGCATACATAATCAGGCCCCAGCCTCTGCTTTCCCTGAGGCTAACTGCACACACTCTGAAAAACTTCTGTCGCTCCCCCAGGCAAAAAGAATCTCTTCTTTAGTTTCTCAGAATACTTTTCATATACTTTCATACCTTCTCTTATCATATTCTATTTTCATTATCTGTTTGCATATCTACCTCCACTCTACACCATCCCAGGCTAGGAGTTTATGGACAGTAGGTGCCATATGGTATCCTTGTATTTGCTGTCACAGGCACTCTGCAAGTCTCAGACAGATGGATAAGGAACATGGGAACACATTGTGACTTGATAATGGGATTAAAAATAGGTACCCAGGGGACAGGGTAAGACCATCTTGGTTTGCTTCATAAATTTTCCTAAGCCTGAGTCTAAGCAGAAGTGTAGATGACATGACATTTGTGGAATTATTGCCTGATGCGGGTGACTGGGCATGTTATGTATGTCTGCCAGGGAAAGCGTAACAGCTGGTGACTCCTGGCACGGTCAGTATTAGGCAGAACAGCTTAGCAACCAGGGCGCCAAGGCAGCCTGATGTCTCTCAGTTTCCCTGCAGCCTTCAAGGTTGATATGTTAAGCAATTAGGAGCAACAACCTTCTAGGTGTGGTCAACTGTTAGCAAGGCAGAAAGACTTGTGGGCTAGGACCAGTCTCCCTGTGATTATGTTCACTGTCAGCATTGATACAAGATCTAGATATAGAAAGGTGAGATGAAATATGACCCCTACAGAGAATAGACCACCTGAGAATAATATTTCAAAGTACCTAGATTATGAAAAATTATAGAACATAGAGGAGAATTATGTATCTTGACTTTTCAGGAACCATCCCATTTTCATTTTATTTTATTCTTTTTGTTAAAGGCAAGTGAAAATGATAATATTTATTTGTTGATTATGTATAATATACTTCATACTTTTTCTAAAAAGTGATGTTCTGGAGTTAGCTCCCACTGACTCATGAAAGCAAATTATGATTATTAATCAACTTCATGTTAGATGACTTCACATTGGCATCTTAAAATCAGCAGGAATATTTACACCTGAGAGCTGACTGTGAGATTTACCAGCACATCACTGGCTTTACAATGAATGATTCCAATTAATCTTCCCCAAGCTCCTATTTTTCAGATGGGAAACTGAAGTTTAGAGAGGTTCAATAACAAAATAACTTACTACAAACTCTTTGGTGACCAAGGCACAATTAAAATTCACACCATCTGCCTCCAAACCTTCAAACTTGATGCACTTAATCATGATGGAAGGACCACTTTCTAACTCATTCTGTATGACCATTATTACACTGATACCAAAGGCAGATAAAGATGTGAAAGAAAATTACAGCCAACATCCCTTACAAATGCAAAAATCCTCAATGAAATCCTAGCAAATCAAATCCAACAGCATATTAAAAGGATTATATACCATGAACCAGTGGGATTTATCTCAGGCATGCAAGAGTGGTTCAACAAAAGGAAAGCAATCATAGCCCTGGCTGCTGTGGCTCAGTGGATTGAGCGTTGGCCTACTAGCCAAGTGTCGCTGGTTCGATTCCCAGTCAGGGCACATGACTAGGTTGCATGTCAGGTCCCCAGTTGGGGGCGTGAGTGAGAGGCAACCACACAGTGATGTTTAAAAAAAAAAAAAAAAAAAAAGGAAAGCAATCAATGTAATAAACCACATTAATAGAACAAAGGTAAAAAGAAAAATCATCTCAGTTGTCACAGAAAAGGCATTTGACAACAGCCAACACCCTTTCATGATAAAAGCCCTTATAAAACTAGGAATAAAAGGGAATTTCTCCAACATGATAAAGGGCATTTATAAAAAAAACCCACAGCTAACATTATACTCAGTAGTAAAGCATTGGAAGCCTTTCCCCTAAGAGCAGGAGCAAGATAAGGATGTTTCCTGCTTTCACCACTGCTTTTCAACACCATATGAGAATTTCTAGCTAAAGCAAAAGGACAAGAAAAATAAAGAGCAAACATATTGGAAAGTAAGTAAAACCATCTCTATTTGCAGATGTCATGATCCTATATAGAGAAAACATGAAGCAATCCACATGAAAGCTACTAGAGCTAATAAACAAATTCAGCAAATTTGCAGTTATGTTTCTATACACCTGCAATGAACAATTCAAAAAAGGAATTTTAAAAGCAATTACACTAACAATATAATATGGCCAAAAAATATAGAACATCTAAACATAAGTTTAACTAAGGAGGTGAAATACTATACACTGAAAACTCTACAGCATTGTTGAAAAAAAATTAAGAAAGACAAGTAAATAGAAAAATATCCATGTTCATGGATTGAAAGCTTAATTTGTTAAGGTGGCAAAGTGATTTACAGATTCAATACACTCAGTCAAAATATAAACAGCATTTTTTGCAGAAATGGAAAAATCTATCCTCAAATTCATATGGGACTACCAGGGGGCCAGACTAGCCAAAACAGTGTTTAAAAAGAAGAGCAAAGTTGGATGACCCATACCTCCTGATTTCAAAATTACTACAAAGCAACAGTAATCAAAACAGTGTGACGCCAGCATTAGGACAGATATATACACCAATGGAATGCCTTGACAGTCCAGAAATAAACCCATACATCTATGGTGAACCAGTTTCCCACAAGGGTGCCAAGTTCATTCAATGGGGAAAGATTAATCTCTCAACAGGTGGAGTTCCACGTGCAAAAGAATGAAGTTGGACCCCTACCTGACATTCTATACAAAAATTAATGAAAAATTCAATCATAAAACTCTTAGAAGGAAATATAGGAGTAAATCTTGGTGACCTTGGATTTGGCAATGGATTCTTAGATATGACACACCAAAAGCATGAGCAACAACAACAACAAAAAAATAGATAAATTGGACCTCATCCACATTGAAAACTTTTGTTCATCAAAGGAATTATTAAGAAAGTGAAAAGAGCCCTGGCTGGTGTGGCTCATTGGATTGAGTGCTGGCCTGTGAACTGAAAGGTCACTGGTTTGATTCTCATTCAGGGCACATTCCTGGGCTGTGGGCCAGGTCCCCAGTTGGGGGCATGTGGCTCATTGGATTGAGTGCTGGCCTGTGAACTAAAAGGTCACTGGTTCGATTCTCATTCAGGGCACATTCCTGGGCTGTGGGCCAGGTCCCCAGTTGGGGGCATGTGAGAGACAACTGACTGATGTATCTCTCACACATCCATGTTTCTCTCCTTCTCTTTGTCCCTCCATTCCCCTCTCTCTAAAAGTAAATAAAAACTTTTTTAAAAGAAAAAAAAAGAAAGTGAAAAGAGGTGGCCTGCCTGTCTTGGTCATCACCATGGGGCTCAGCTCAGCACAATGGGCCACATGGGGCTCTCCCCAGTCTGGTTCCTTTACAGCCTGCTAAGCTATTCAGCACTGGGCCCCAACCATCACCTCTGAAAGCCTAGACATCAAGAACTCACTGTGGCTCATCAACGAGGAGATCATCAGCCATACCACTCAGTGGTTCTACTTCACCCTGCTGTGGCCCCATCACATTCTGGGACTTCCTGAAAGCTAGCATACCTACCTTTCAGCTCAAATCCACCAAAACCAGTCTCCAGCCATGACAAGGGCTTAGCAGACCTGGCCATCAAGGTTTACTTCAAAGACAGCCTTCCCAAGTTTCGCACTGGAAGGAAAAATGTCCCAGTACCTAGAAAATATGAACTAGGAGATATCACTGAATTCCAATACCCAAATGGGCTGCTAGTCTACCAGAGCAAAGTGAAGTTTGCCATTTGTCCAGATAAAAAATCCAAAGCCAGCATAAAGATGGGGAAGTCTGTCAGCATTATTGTGGGAGGAACAGGCATCACTCAGATGCTGCAATTGATTTGGGCTAAGGGGTAACAGCACACTACTCCACTCAACCCTCGCTGAAATGGAACAAAGTCTAGAAATTAGCATAAATGTATAGGCAGGCCAGAGCTGGAGGGGCCGGGAGCCACTTCAGTCACAGGCCTGGGATCTTTGCCTGCCACTCCTCACTGTCTGCCTCAGAGCCAGGGGTAGGTTTTGAGCACTTGACACTGCATGGGACCATTAACAGCAAAAAGTCCTGGGGGTTATGGGGGCGGGCTGCTGGTGGTGAAAGGTTGCCTCCCACCCCAGGTGCTGGCAGGCCTAAGCCAGCCTAGAGCTTGGCTCTAACTGTGGCTGAACCAGGAAGAGGGTGCTGGCTCATGGCCCATTGAGCTGGCACATGGCTGGCAGGTGGACCATCTTGAAACCCTGGCATTTTCCCATAACACACCCAAATATTCAAGCAGCCTTGAGAATTTCAAGCTGCCAACTTTGCAGAGTCTGATCTATTACAGGGAAGGGCACTGGGGAGGAGGGGACCTGGGAGTCCTGCTGGCAGAGCTCTACCCCCTCCTCCCACCTTGGCCCTCAGTGCTGAGGAGATTTTGAGCAGTACCTCTTGTCTGAGAGACATTCTCAGTGGCCTCCAGAGCTGCATTAGCCTCTTACATAGGGGCTTTTTCAGTTATCTATAACAAGAAAAAAATGAAGTAAAACTTGGTTAATATTAAAAGAAAGTGAAAGACAACCTGAAGAAAGGGAGAAAATATTTGCAAATCATATATTTGATAAGAGTTTAATATCCAAAATATATAAGAACTCCTAGAATGTAACAAAAGACAGGCAATCCAATTTAAAAATGAGCAAAAGGGCCTGTCCAGTGTGGCTCAGTTGGTTGGGCATCATCCCACAAAGCTAAAGGTTGCCAGTTTGATTCCCAGTCAGGACACTTGCCTGGGTTGCAGGTTCAGTCTCCAGTCGGGGTGTGTATAAGAGACAACCCACCAATGTTTCTCTCATATCGACATTTCTCTTCCACTCTTTCTTCCTCCCTTCCCCTCTAAAATAAATAAATAAATAGAAATAACATGAGTACAAAAATATGTATGTATTGTTAATATGTGTACAAAAAGTACTTTGAATAAATGTTCTAGAAAAACATAGGTAAACCATATTTGATAGCTTTAGACATGTATCCAGGGAGATGAGCTTTCTTCTGGATTACGTCTCTCAATGGTTCAGCAAAGAAAGCTGTGACAACTCGACGTCCTAAAACAGATTGTCCCCCATGTAGTAGGCCACAAGACGGAGTTTCTTTCAAAGATTTAGTACAGTCCTTATCATGTTGATGAACTACTCGGCTTTTTCCATAATTATCTTGAAGCTTAAGAGTATTATTGTGTGGGCCAGGACTTCTATAAAGCGGACGTGTGGAACATAACATGTTCCCACTCTCTGTTCTACCCCCCCCCATAGGTCTGCCCATATGTCAAACAAGTAGTGAACTCTAATTGTCTTTTCGCTTTGGGAAGCTGTACAGAATTTTGCATGCATTTTAAAGTCATGGTTTGGAATCAACTTAAGATAGAATCACATACAGTCATGGTTAAGAGCTGGGACATTGTTGTCCCCATATGTTCATTGGCTCTGCTCCGTCCGTGTGCCTTCCACCTCTCTGAGCATTGCTTTTCTCATCTGCAAAGGGGAGAGTATAACACCTACCTCAGATGACTGTGGTGAGGTTTAAAGGAGAGAAACTATAAGAGGTACCTAGCACAGCAGCTAACACATAGTGGGTGCTCAAGAGGGTTAGCTCCTAGTTACCCTTTTCATCGTAGAGCACCCATGAACACCCATCGGCCTCCTCCATGAAGTTTTCCCCAATGAAGGGCCCACAGTGGTTTTCCCTTTCTCTGCATTCCTCAAATACTTTATGAAAATATAATTCATGGTGTAGCCATTTTATGTGCACACCAAACTTTGATCAAATAAGCTCCAAGTCCTTTGGGACCAGTGGCAACGCTGTCCACTCTTGCCACCCTGAGAGCCTCATGAAGTTACCCATGGAATGGGTCCCAGGAAACACTTATTAAATTGAATGGCTGAGAACATCTGGGGGCAAAAAACACCAGACTTGTTTCCATCAGATTTAGGTCCTAGTCCTGGTTTTCCTGTGTGAGCTTTGTGACACTGAACAAAAAACTTCAAGGCAACTCTGATAACCTGTCTCTGCACTGGTACAATAGGAATGCCCAACTGCAATGGATTGAACCTTTGTGTTCTCCACCCCCCAGAAATATCATATGTTAAAAATCATACCCCCAATGTTGTGGTATTAGGAGGTGGTGCCTGTGGGTGGTATTTAGGTCTTAAGGGTGGAGCCTTCAGGAATAGAATTAGTGCCTTTATTAGAGACCACAGAAAGCTCTCTCATTCTCTTTCTGCCATGTAAAGATACAATAAGAGGGTAGTCTGCAACCCAGAAGAGTGTTATTGCTAGAACCCAGCCATGCTAGCACCCTGAGCTCAGACTTTCAGCCTCCAGAACTGTGAGAAATAAATTTCTATTATCTATAAACCACCCAGTCTGTGGTACTTTGTTATAGTCACCTGAAGTAAGGCACCACCCAACTATCAGGGCAGAATTGCAGCAGTGAGATTCAAATGTGACATTGTACATGTGAACGTGCTTGGTATTCCGAAAGTGTTACAGACATAAGCCTACCTGGATTCCTGCACTGTGTCTTAAGTCTACATAAGCAACCCGATTCTCCTAGTGTTATCTTTACTCTACGATGTTAATAAATGCCCATTTGTTCTGAACTAAAAAGGTACCAAAGAGGATAGAAAACTGTTGGGTTTTAATCATTTACAATCAGGCTGTTGTCCAACCAAAGAACCAGTTACAGCTAAAGTTAAAGCCCAATTGCAACGTTATTGCAAGGATTAGGAGATTGATAGATTTTTAATGGTAAACTCTTAAGTACACAAAGGCTTATGCTCAAAACTTTCATAAGCAATAGGGAGAATTACGCCCGCGAGGCCCACCGAGAGATGAGAGTTGAATGCGATCCGTAATCTATCTTACTTAATGTTATCAGTTTCCCTATAGCCCCTTCAAACAATCAATGCTAGTGAAATGCCATCATGAACTAACAGCATTGATTTAGGAAAATATTGGTGGTCTATTTCAATGAAGCTTTCCAACATGAGAAGCCTACAGAGATTTTAAAATCCTGATGTGCCTGTGCATGTGTGTGTTTGTTTGTCTGTTTGTTAAAGGAGAAAGCCAACCCTTTAATGATAAGAAGGCAGCAGGGAGGATAATACACAGGAATACATATATCAGCCAGAATATTTCCCCTAATGCTTCGATGTTTTCCCTTCTTATTATTATATAAATATTGATTACATTTTTGAGCCTTTTATAAATTAGAAAATCTTTCCCATTGCCTTTGATTTACAAGAAATGAACAAACCAAAAAAAAAAAAAAATGACATTGAGCTTTTTAAAATTTTCCTTCAAAGTAATCACTGAAGACACCCTTTAAACAGTCATGAAACACACAATGCTTGATTAGAATTTTCCCATTTACTAAACACGAACACCATTTCTCTCTTATTCTTACCCTACACACACTCAGTTATCAATTCCTGTCACATCTTCCTTTAAATATCTGAGATCTGCCCCACTCCTTCTAGTGCCATCATGCCCATTTTAGCTACAGCTCTTTTAAACCAGACACAGACTGAGGTAGTGACTTCCTAGGCACTTCTCTCTCTTTCAAGCTCTTGATATTTCAGTCTATCTCAGATATTCTATACTGCATAGAATGTAAAATCTTTGAGATCAGGGGCAATATCCAATAGTATTTCTTTATATTCTAGATATAGTAACCATTTTTCCTGAACAATAAATCTAAACATTACCTGGCAGATAAATTTATATAGAAAAAGAAACAGAAACCTGAAAATAGACTTTCCTCTCCAAGTCTGTGGTTATTGTATCTAAAAGATGCATTCTAATAGAAGCCATTCTGCACCACATAGATACAATACACACAGGTTTATTGATGGGTTGTGCCAATGTAAGAGATGTCCAAACCTGTAGAGAATTTTTATGAGTTTATTTCAGCAAAACTGACGACAACTGCCAGGAAGCAAAATCTCAACAGACTGAGAAAATGCTCTGGTAAACGGCAGTTGAACTTATTGTATACATTACAATCAAAGGAGGAGATGTAAGGGGGGAGGGTCCCATGAAATCCATTGACGGTAGCTTAGGGAGGTGGGAGAAAGCAAAGTGGGGAAGTTTTCAGATTGATAGAGTAAAATGGAGAGACACATACTTCTTTCACACTGGTGGGTATAAGCTAGTTAACAATGAACATTTACAGCACATAGAGATGGTATTTGGGAAACAGGATAACAATTAGGGGTTCAGTGCTCTGATGCTCTGGTGCAGTAGGTGTCCCCTGAGGGGTCCAGAAAAAGGGGATTACTCTGACATTCCAAGGGTAAGTTATCTTAGATACAAAAAGACAATAGACAGGCTTACTTAAGGTAAAGATTGACCTTTGTCAAAGAAAATACAGGCCTAAAATGCGACTACCTACCATGACTCACTTTTAGTTAGAAATTTCTAGGTTCAGACCATGCTTTGTGGTTACTCTTGTGCTATGAGTTTGTAAGGCCTGCTATGCAGGCCTCCCGCTGAGCTTGTCAGATTAGTACAGGGCCCTTTTTCATCCACACAACCAATATAAAAGGAGTCTTTCCAGTTTACTTTTTATCCAATCTCAGAGAGGTTCCGACTTTGATTAAAAAATAAATTTGAATTGAGAGCCAACATTTTAAAATTGCTGATTTCACATAAAAATCAAGCCAGGGGAGAAACTGGCTTATCTTTAAATCCTTTGTTTCAAGAAATAAAAGCCTGAAACTACAAGCAAGAAACAAGAGGCTGTACAGAATCACCCAAACAAATCTGCAATAGAACTTATAAGAATGAAAAAAATGATAGAAATTTAAAACTCAAATTCAAAAGGAGATTAGACATAGCTAAAGAAAAAAATGAGTGAACTGGAAGTCAGATACTGAAAAAAAAGAGAAGAAAAAAAAAAACTATCCAAATGCAGATATAAAATATGAAAGGGAGATAGCAAGTGTTAGAAAATAGAATTAGAAGGTCTAATATACATGAAATCAGAATTCTCCAAAGAGATATCAAAAATGAGAGGAAACATTCAACAAGATAATAGCTGAGAAATTTCCAGAATCACTGAAAGTCATTACCTACCTGGTCTCAGAAGACATTTGAATTGTTGACCCCTATTCCATAAGTAAAAGTTTTTTTAAACCACCTTCAAGAAATATGTCTTTCATTGAATACTAATTTACAATTTACAAAGGGCTTTCACATACTAAAATCTATGCTATATGTTTTTAGATTTATTGGAAGCCTCTGATTTGTTTTCCTGATAAGAAACTGGAGTAATCTCTATGCATGCACCAGTATTAAGGTCCTACTCTTTAAAGTAGAAAAGAAAAACTTTCTCCTGACCACTCGTACTCATGATAAGTACAGAATGGCTTAAGTGTGATGGACATGGTAGTTACTACCATTAAATTTGGTTGACTATCTGCAATTTTCATTTCAACATTCTTTTGGGATGTTTCCTTTGCAAACTTTGCTATCTTTTGAAACTCCTCTTGACTGTCTCCTTGCCCGCCCCCCCCAACACACACTTTTTCAATGCTCCCCACTCATTAACTCTCCCCTAAAATCTCAAGATAAGTTTACTGGTCCTTTACAACCCTCCTCAAACTGGGCATCTGACTATCCAAAGCTTTCTGACAACATCTATGGTACCTTGAGCTACAAAGGATTCACCTCTGTCTCCAGGCTTGTCTAGCATGTGATGGATGCTAAAATTCTTGGTGACTGGATAGTATAGAAAATAGGTGGGGGGAATCAAGCCTAAAATGTCACTGTAGGGTAATCTTACACCTGACCCCAGAAGTACCACTTCTAGGACATTTACCTATGTAAATAATTGAGAATGTGCTCAACGATTTAGTTGCAAGGCTCACTCTTCATTGCTGTTTCAAATAGCAAATCCTGGACACAATTTTAAGTCCTTCAACTGGCCTTTGGCTAAATAAATGCACAAAAGAATACTAAACAGCCATTTTGAAACATGGATAGCCCTGACTGGTGTTGCTCAGTAATCTGGGCTGTCATCTAGCAAACTGAAAGGTCGCAGTTGAGGCAACCGAAGGATGTTTTCTTTCTTGTACATCAATGTTTCTCTCCCTCTCTCTCTCTCTTTCCCTTCCCCTCTCTCTAAAAACAAATAAATAAAATCTTTTTTTTTTAAAGACATGGATAGAAAATATTTAGTGGCATATTATAATATAATTAAAGGAAAAATGTTGTTCAACAAAAACAGCAGTGTGTTCACTGATGACATATAATACTATACATCAAATTATCAGCAGTGGTTTTCTGGGTATGGGATTTCAATTTTTTTCTTTTTCCTGCTTCTGAAAAACATCTAACTTTTCTACAATGAGTACTAATTATTTTTTGTGATAAAGGAGGTTTTTGTTTTTAAAGGAGAGAGTCTTGTCCTTTCATGGTCCCACTTCCCTTTGCAGCTCCAAGTCCACTAAGAGGCCATTCATATTCCCTACATTCCAGGGTGTCCAGGGGAAAGGGCTACCCAGGTGGTTCAGCCTCACTTCATAAAATGGAGCCTTGGAAGGGAAAAATAGCTGCTTGAGTGAGCAGTGATTTTAAAACCCAAGCAATTCTCAAGATTTCACGATGTTGGTAAACTTCCATTCTCCTGTTTCACTTTTCAAGGTCAAGTCCCCTGAAATGATTTGCCTTGGAAGGACCCTGTCCTATCTAGGAGAGAAACCTAAAGCCAGCATATTTTCTCTTCCTTTACATTTACTTGGACATTTCATAGCTGGAAACACACACATATTTTTACTGGGTTGCAGTTATTCCCCAAGTTACCAAAGGGACTCAACCCCAACTAGCAAAGAGACCCAGGCCTGAAGGACTGGCTTCAGGCAAGATGCTGGGTTCCCCTCTCCAGGAGGCAGGCAGGCATTAAGTCTGGTGACTCAACTTCCTCATCTCTCCTTCCTGGAGGTCCCCGCCCACATCACCACCATCAGGTCACTGAGAAAGTCGCATTCTAGCCTCAGAGCCGTTGTTGCACAGGACCAAGAGACAGGGCCCCTGGCTGGATGTCTGTTCCTAATTAGATGGCTATGGGGGTGATTTTCCTGTTGAGTAGATTAATTCTCATCTGTCAGAAAGGGCATTGACGGAGAATGATTGTGTCCCTCTCCAGTGTTGAGCCTAGGGAGTGCCCAGATGTCCCTGGTGTTAGGTGCTGCAGGAGTGAGAGGGGTAAAGACAGGAGAACACGCCGGGAGTCTAAAAGATTTATCTGGCCAGCTGCACAAGCAGGCTGAGACCCGGAGGTGTCAGCAGCAAACAAAGAAAGGCAGGGGTTTTTGAAGGGAGAAGGGAGGAGGGGGAAGGGAGTTGAAGGGACTCTGTTGATGGCTTTGGGGGAGTTGGCCCTGGGAACAGAGATGCTTACTATAACAGAAAAGTTATTGAGTTCTTGCCGGCAGGCTACAATATCTTCGAAGGACACAGGCTTTCCCAGCAGGCTAAGATACCTTAGAAGGGCACAAGCAGCCCCTGGCATCAGCAGTTACTGTGGGGGCTTGCTAAACCCAGACCGGGATTCCCAGAACTCAGTTCTTGTGCCCAAGATCTGGGAGTGCTGCAAAAAGAAGAGAGAATTCACACGTATTGAGGATACCCGAGATGTTAGCACTCATGGGAAATACTGTCTTATGTAACTCTCCAACAACCACTTATGATAGGTGTCCTTGATCCCAATACACAGTTGGAAAATAGAGGCACAAGGTCTGGGAAATGCTTTCCAACGTTTTCTTTTCATGATACACTTGGAAAATGTATTTTTACAGCACCCTTGGGCAAATGAGTGAGCACCGACCAAGAGCAAATGGCCCCACTACCCCAGGGAAGAGGGGTCCAGCTTTCAGTACACCTGTCCCGCCTGTTCCCTGTTCCCTGCTCACTGGAATGAAAGCTTCGATGTGGCTAATCCAAGAGAAAGACGATATGGCTGTGTCAGGACAAACCTGAATTTGACTCGTATTTTGCCTTCTGTTGATTTTCAAGCTAGTAACTTTTTTTTGAAGATAAAAACAGTTTGCACGTCACGAGGATAGTGACGCGAGTAATGAATATAACCAAACGTTTATCACCTAGCCTGCACCCAGGCACCTTTCAGTAAGTTGAACTCTTGCAGCGCGTACTAAGTCAGCCATCGGGGCTCAGAGGAGCGCTCGGCTGAGCTCCGCGTGCGGCTCTGCAGGCGCAGGAGCCCAGCACAGCCCCCGGCCTGGGCGCAGGCGGAAGGAAGACGCCCGGGCCGATGGGAGTGGGGGTGGGGGGCGGTTCCGGGTTTCTGCGCAGACTTCTGAATACCCCGCCAACTGCGTCACCGCCCGAAAGTGCAAGCTGGGGGCGGGGTATGGTACGGCTGGAAGCCCAGCGCGCTTACGGAAAGTGCGAGCCCGGAGTTCCCAGCCTCGATCGATGTGACGAGCCTGCGTTCCCCAGTGTCGCCTTGGGCCGTGGTTCCCGTTCGCTCTCCGGCCCCTCGCGCTCTCCGGGAAAGCGCGCGGGGGGCTGCCCAAGGGAAGGGACAGCCCCCGCGCGCTTCTCCGCCCCGGGACCCTGCCGCAAAGCGAGACCTCTTGGCCAGGGTTTGGGGCCACCGCACTCCCGCGGGGCTGGCCGAGCTATCGAGCCTCGCAGATCCGTGAGGGAGAGCGAGGTTCGGGGAAGGGGAGGGTGGGGGAGGGGAGAATTAAAAAACAAAACAAAACAAAAAAAAGTCAGTGTGTAAGCTTCTCCCACTTCTTCCCAACCCCGGACGCCTGCCCCACTCTCCGCATTGCAAAATTCCTGCCCTGGTGTTGCCTCGTGACTTGGCCCGAGACCAGAAATGTTTCCCAGGTTTCCCCACCCGAGAAAGGAGCGATTCGGTGTCCTGCCTTGAGCCCAGGCGCCCTTTAAATCATACGTTTTAGGGTGACTGGGTTGCCCTTTCCAAGAGAGAAAAGCTCACTAGCTCGATAGCCAACCCTCTCCAGGTTAGCACGGGGCGAATGCAACTGACATTTCTTTCCCCCCTTTATATAAGTACCTTCAGACAGAAAAGGTGTTTCGATTTATTTGGGGATAATTCTGGAGCTGGTTTTAAAGGACTGGGAGTGATGGCTAAAGGATTCCGTGACACAATTTTTCTTTTCCCAAGGAAAGAACTTTAAAATTTTTTTATTTTTTCAATTACAGTTAACATTCAATATTATGTTAGTTTCATGGGTACAGTATAGTGGTTAGTCATTTATATAACTTGCAGTGACCACCCCCCCCATAAGTCTAGTTAGTTCCCACAAGGCACCATATGTAGTTATTACAATATTATTGACTATATTCCTTATGATATACTTTATATCGCCTTCATGATTCTGTAACTACCAATTTGTACTTCTTACTCCTTTAGCTTTTTCATCCAATCCCCACCCCCTTTGCCTCTGGCAACGGTCAGCTTGTTTCCTGTATCTATAAGTTTGTTTCTATTTTGTTTGTTTATATTGTTTTCAAATTCCATATATAAGTGAAATCACATGGCATTTGTCTTTCTGTGACTTATTTCACTTAGCACGATACTCTCTAGGTTCATCCATGTTGTTGCTAATGGTAAATTTTTTTCTTTTTATGGCTGAGTAATATTCCATCCTGAGCTCTGCAAGAATCACAGTGTTATTTGCACTGATGGGGCAGAGTAGATATGGAATTAATAGGAGATGAATGACTATTTGGAAGAGGTATTTAAATGGCTGTGTGTAGAACAATCCTTTTATTTTGCAAATAGTAAATTTAGAGGGTAAGTGACTCACCTAGCTAATTTAATGTGGAAGGCAGGCATAGAATCTGTCTCTGGTTTTAATTCTAAATATTTGTGATTATGAATGCGTGTCTTTTCCCCTCTTTATGAAAATAAAATGCCTTCTGCAGTAATCTCTGCAAATCCTTGCTCCACACCCTCTCCCCACCCACCTTAAACAAATAAAAGAAAGGGAAACAACAATAAGCCCCAAGCCCAATACATGCATGTAATAGGCTAATTTTGGCATTGCCAAAGCAAGATATTTGCAAGACATTTTTGTCCTATTTCCATCAGTTAATAGCACTCCTTAATTACACAAAATGTGCCCCCAAAAAAGAAAGAAAGGAAAAAGAAAAACAAACATAAAAAAACTCCTCCTCTAAAATACTGTGAAAGATACTTGGTTCCCAGTAACTGACCTTTTGTAAGTACTGTGTGTGGTGCTTTGCATGGGACCTGCTGGACTAAGTGACTGCAGGGCTGCTGTGAGAACACAAGGAACTTCAATGACAGTTGTGCAGCTGGCTGGAAAGCTTGTTGTCTTTGAAATTTCAAAGCTGACCAAGTATACCAAAATGTTTAATTTAGGGTCCAATAGCCAAACCAATAGATGTGAAGATTAAAGGAATCAAGACCTTAGGGCAATCACGAGTAAAACTTCATTCTTTTGTGGGTTATCAGCAATGGTTTCCACAATGATGATTATGATAGTTATAATAATACAATCCGAGTACAACGTTGTTATCAAAAAAAGTGGGAGGGGATTTCCAATGATGGACAGAACAGCAGATCAGATTATGAAGTGTCTCACTTTTTGGTCAGCCAGATGCCCTCTGAAATGGGACAATCCTCTCCTCTAACTCTGCTGTCTTCTCAGTCCCTTCTGTACCTCTGCTATTTGAGGGAGGGAAGTAACACAAATTGCTCAACCTTACAAGTAAGGAAGGAAATTTAAAGTAAAGCCGCATCGAAGGATTTTCACACACCATCAGCTAGACTGATAAAAATAAATCTGACCATTCCAAATGCAGAAAATGTTGTGGAACAATGGAAACTCTTAGGCACTGTGAACAGGGGCATAAATTTGTATAAGCACTTTGAAAAAACAGTTTGGCGTTATCTGGTAAGACTGAACATGTACATATCCTATGATTCTTCAATTCTACTCCCAGTTGTATTCCCTACACTTAGAAACGGGCACTGGGAAACATGTACATGAATGTTTATAGCATCGTTAGGAATTTTAAAAAAACTGGAAGCAATCCAAATGTCCGTCAAGTGGAGAATATATAACTAATGAGTGTGTTTTTATAAAAGGGACCACTAAACAACAGTGAAAGTAATGAACTAACAGCTACATACATCACTACATAACACAAACACAATGTTAAATAAAGCAATCCCCAGAAGAAAACATACAATATGATTCTGTTTATACTAAGTTCAAAACAGACAAAACTAAACACTCTTTTGTCTAGGGATGCACACAGGTCATAAGACTAAAGAAAACCAAGGCGATGGTTATCCTAAAATTCAGGATGTTGATTGCCGCCATGGTGTAGGGAGGGCTAAAAAATTGAGAAGACCCACACAGGGACTTTTCGTCTGCAAGGACAATGTTCTTATCTTGGGGAATGTTAGACAGAAAACTCACTTTATTTTTCTTCTTCAGAATGTACATTTATGTCTTTACATTCTTATGTGAGTATGGCTAATTAAAAACATACAAGGTATCACAAAAAAACAATGTATGCACATTTTAATAGTAACTTGCTGAATTTTTTTTTTTTAGATTAAACCATTGAGAAATAATGGCTGAAACCAGATTAAGTTCTGAACAAAAAAAAAGTTTATTTTGAAGTGCTACTAGAAGTACAAAAACGCGGTAGAAATGCAAATGTAGTAGAAATGCAAAGACAATTTGAAATTGATCTGCCTACTAGACTTACTATCAAATTAGAGATAAGTTGAAACAGATGGAACTGTTCAGAATGTCCATAAACAATGTTCCGGAAAACCAAGAACATTGATGAATGTTGCCATGGAAGAAAGGGTGTTGGAAACGTATCATCAAAATTCAAGAACATCTGTTCAGCAGGCTTCTTGTGAATTGGGATTACCAAAGGACAGTGTCCATTGCACTCTGAAGAGCTTCCAGTGGAAACGTTACATACCAAGATTAGCACATGCTCTTAATGAAGATGATCCAGATAGGAGAATGGAGTTTGTGAGTGGTAGTTGGCGAAATGTGAAGATCAGCAATTTCCAAGATGATTAGTTTGGAGCGATGAGGCCATGTTCAAATTAAATAGTACAATTAACAGCCACAATTGTACTTACTGGGCATCTGAAAGTCTGCACAGTGTGGCAAAACATCATGTGAACTTACCAGGACTGACGGTGTGGTGCAGCTTATCTGTGCGTGGATTAATTCACCCTTTCTTTCTTGCAGATACTGTAACTGGTGCCACTTACTTGAATGTACTGCAGGAATCAGCCATGCCACATATTCACGAACATTTTTATGATGAGGACTTTTATTTCCAACAAGATGAAGTGCCTCCAAATTACCATCGTGATGTAAGGGCCTATCTTAATGAGAACCTGCCAAACAGATGGATTGGGCAAAGAGGTCCTGTAGATTACCCTGCATCCACCAGACCTCACCACTACACTTTTTCCTTTGGAGATTTCTCAAGAATAACATTTATGATAAAAAACCTGAAACTACTGATAAATTATGAGTAGCCACTGAAAGAGAATGTGCCCAAATACCAAAGGAAATGGTTCTTAATGTTTGTGATTCCATTGCTTCATGTTGCCAGCAATGTCTAGACCAGAATGGTCATCAGTTTGAAAACAGGCACTAAGTATAAAAAAATACATTTATGTAGTTTATTGTGAACGTTGACAGGGAACTGCATGCTAATAAATACAGACTTTATAATCATTAAAATTGTGGGTACATTTTTATGCAACACCCTGTATATTCAATTAAAAATAAAACAAATAAAAATGACACTGGAAGTTTTGTAGGTGGAAACAAGGAGCTCAGTTCTAAACCAAAACAAGCAAAGTAAAATCATCATAAGTTTATTAGTGAATATAATTTACAGACTCTCTTGATTGGACACTAGCCACACCCATTGTAGGACATCCACAATTAAATCTGTTTCACTGGCCTTGATGTCCGTACTAACATAGAAGTTAGCTAACATGGGCTTTCTAGCCAGTGGTTTTCTCTCTTCATAAAAGTATGAGAAGCAGCAGAGAAAAATGTTTCTTACCATGAAGAGTTGAGGTAGGTAAAATTAAATCTTATTTGGTAACCAAATTGAGCTATCATTAAGGATCTGTGAGTAGTTCACTAGCTCATAAACCTAGTATTCCTGTCTGCACAAACTGAAATATTTTATAGTATAGCATCAGAATTTGAAAATATCTTTAGCTTTAGGTAGTTTGCATCATAGTTTTTCTTCTTTAAATTATATTTTGTTAATTATGCTATTATAGTTGTCTCAATTTTTCCCCCTTTGTCACCTTCCACCCAGCACCCCCCACACCCTCAGGCAAACCCCACATCATTGTTCATGTCCATGGTTCGTACGTATAGGTTCTTAGGCTACTCCATTTCCAATACTGCACTTTACATCCCCATGGCTATTCTGTAACTACCTATTTGTACTTCTTAATCTCCTCATCTCTTCATCCATTCCCCTATACCCCACTACCATCCGGCAATGATCAAAATGCTCTCTGTATCCATGATTCAGTCTCTGTTCTTCTTGTTTGCTTAGTTTGTTTTTTAGATTCAGTTGTTGATAGGTATGTGTTTATTGCTATTTTATTGTTCATAGTTTTTATCTTCTTTTTCTTAAGTCCCTTTAACATTTCTTATAATAATAGTTCGGTGATGATGAACTCCTTTAGTTCTTTCTTGTCTGGGAAGCTCTTTATTTGCCTTTTGATTCTAAATGATATCTTTGCTGGGTAGAGCAATCTTGGCTGTATGTCCCTGGTTTTCATTACTTTGAATATTTCTTGCCAATACTTTCTAGCCTACAAACTTTCTTTTGAGAGATCAGCTGACTGTCTTATGAGAATTCCCCTGTAAGTAAATAACTGCTTTTCTTTTCCTGCTTTTAAGGTTCCCTCTTTATCTTTAACCTTTAGCATTTTAATTATGAGTGTCTTGGAGTGGGCCTCTTTGCATCCATCTTGTTAGGGACTCTCTTTGTGCTTCCTAGACTTTCATGTTTATTTCCTATATCAAATTAGGGAAGTTTCTCTCCATTATTTTTTTTTCAAATAATTTCTTGCTCTTCCTCTTCTCCTTCTGGCATCCTGTGATGTGACTGTTGGAACACTTGAAGTTGTCCCAAAGGCTGCTTACAATAGCTTCACTTTTTTTTTTTATTCTTTTTTATTCATGTTGTTCTCATTGGTTGTATTTTGCTTCCTTATGTTCCAAATCATTGAATTGATTCTCAGCTTCATCCACTCTACTGTTGTTGCCCTGTAAATTGTTCTTTATTTTAATTAGTGTATCCTTCATTTCTGACTGAATCTTTTTTATGCTGTTGAGGTCCTCACTAAGTTCCTTGAGCATCCTTATAACCAGTGTTTTGAACTCTGCATCTGATAGATTGCTTATCTCCATATGTTCAGTTCTTTTTCTGGAGTTTTGATTTGTTCTTTCAACTGAGCCATGTTTCTTTGTCTTCTCATTTTGGCAGCATCCCTTTGTTTGTTTCTATGTATTAGGTAGAGCTGCTACGACTCCCTTTCTTGGTAGTGTGGCCTAATGTAGTAGTGTGTCCTGTAGGGTTTAGTGGCACAGCCTCCTTTTTATGTGGGCTGAGTATGCCCTTTTCTTGTAGCTGAGCCTGGGTTGCTGTTGGCCAGTCAATGGGAGGGATTTACCCAGGTCAGTCAGCTGCAAGGACTGGCTGTGACAACTGACCACCAACCTCCATCTTCTGTGGAGGATAAGCTGTGTGGAGACAGGGTGGTGGTGCTCTGATGTGGTCTGTAGCTGTCCACTGGTTGCACAGGCTCTGGGGTTTCCCCGGTGGTACAGGCCAAGGTCAGCCCCTGCCTGTTTTTTACCTGGGGCCACCCTGCTTGAGCTATAAAGCAGTCTGAGATGGCTAATACTTGTGCTGGGCTTGAGAATTCCCAGGCAAAGCCAAGCTGTGAATCTAGGCTGGCTGCTACTAGTGCTGGGCCTGGGGCCACTTAGCCAGAAGTACAGGGGCTGGGGGCTCACTGAGGCCAGCTGTTTCTTGTTTGAAAGGATTTAGGAAGTTGTGAAGCATGAGCCAAGACCAGGCAATCATATGGAAAAGCAGCTTGGGTGGGCTCATAAGTTACATGGGACAGAGTCTCTGAAGATCTCCAGGGCAGGCAAACAGGGTTAGTGAGATTGATTGAGTCTCTGATATGGCACCAGCCTGCCAGCTCTGTGGCTCTATGGAGGGAGAGTTCAGAAAAGGAACAATGGCCTCTGCTTGCCTTTCTGTTTGGGCAAAAGCTGTCCCCCAGGTCTCACCTTGATGCCAGACACTTCAGTTTCTTCCTGTATGCCCCCGGTGCTTTCCAAGCTGCTATCCCACTGCTGGTGCTCAGAGGAAGTGAGTTTGAGTGAGTCTGTGTGTGGGTTCTTTAAGAGAAACTTCTTGGGGCTCCAGCAGTTTCTTCTACTGACACAGTCCCTGCTGGGTTTTGCAGCCAGAAACTATGGGAACTTATCTTCTCGGCAGTGGTAATCTGGGCTGGGGGGCCTAGTGTCAGGCTGGGACTCCTCAGTCCTGAGATGTCCCTCCTGAATATTTATCCAATACACATGGATGTGGGACCAGCCCATTCTGCATCTCTGCCCCTCATACCCATCTGGATGGATGTGGTTTCTTTAATTCCATAGTTGTCAGACTTCCATTCAAGTTGATTACGGTTCTGAGTGATGGTGGGTCTATATATTTGAGTTGTAATTTTGATGTGGTTGTGTGAGGAGATGAGCCATTTTTATCTACATTGCCACCTTGACCAGGAGGTCCATGTTTTTCTTTCATCAAAACAGTTTCCATTATTAAAAGGGGAATCATATCTGATATCATAATTTCCTTTTCAAAGAGGAGGCTTATTTTATTTTTGTTTCAGTAGCAGGTGCTTCTTATGTTAGTTGAACCTGTAGACTCATTGAATTATTTCATTTGCATAAAATATTTGATCTTCATAATATTTACTTTGAATCATCCGGAAATAATTAAATAGTAATGCATATAATGTAATAAGCTGGGTAATTTGTGTTATCTGCCTTAGATCCATTCAAGATGGTTAAAAGTTTAAAAAATATTGATCTTTATCTTCCTTATCTAGAATTCCTCTTGCACAGTTATGTTGGATAATCATGATTTTGTAACAGCATGGCCAAAATGAGTGGTATAAATTGCAAGTGAGTGGCCCTAAAGACCAATACAAGCAGGTTCAGGCCAGGCACTGGTGTGGTCAAGGAAGCTCTCACAGATAAAGAGTAATTTGGGATCAACTATGACAGAACATACAGTGGGACTCACAGTTATAAATGTAAATAGGAAAAAGCAATGTTAGCAAGCCCAGTATCTGACAGAATTCAACACAGGGTGTCCCAGGATGAAAGAAGATCCGGGTGCTCTCTTAGGAAAACATGACGAGTCTGTCTCTCAGCTCCTCTCTGTAAGTCTGTCTCTGTCAGCCAGCCTTGGCTGCATTTCTGGCCCCCATGAATCAGATAACTATCCCATTGCTCCCATGGTAACCAACTCTGGCTACCTGAAGAGAGACTGACCCTTGCTTTTTCTCTCAATTCCTAGTATGCATGTGAGAGACTGTGATTGGCACAACTTGGGTCAAGTGCCAACTCCTGGTCAAAACAAGGGAATCAAGGTAGAAAATCAGGAAGCCAACCCTATGAAATGGACAGACCAGTAGTGGCCTCCTACTACAGAAGGGTAGGAAAGAAAAGTCAAAGAGAGCAGGAAAGCCTTTCCTAGTCAAAGACCTGAAAGCAGAAATGTATATGGTTGTTTTAGTAACATTAAGTAGGAGAGTTTGTCTAGATATGAAGTTTGCGCAAAAGCACTAAGAGTTAAAATTGGAGAATAGTTCAAGGTCACATTGGAGAAATTCCTGGCTGTCAAGCTAAGAGTTTTAAAAATTCTGTAGACAGAGACACTATGGATATACACATGGAAGAACATCCTGTGACAACAGAGGCAGAGACAGGAGTGATGCAGCTACAAGCCAAGGACACCAAGAATTAGCAGTACCTGTAACCTCCAAAAGCGAGGAGAAAGGCCTGGAACCGGCTCTACTCCAGAGCCTCCAGGAGGAAGCAACACGACGAACATCTTGATTAGGACTTCTGGCTTCCTGAAGTTTAAGAGACTAAATTTCTGTTGTTTTAAGTCAAGAAAGGAAGGAAGGAAGGAAGGGAGAAAGGGAGGGAGGGAGGGAGGGAGGGAGAAAGGGAGGGAAGGAGGGAGGAAGGGAGGAAGGAAGGGAGGAAGGAAGCTGTATAGGTCCAATGAGTGTAGCAGGATTTAATAAAAAACATCTATATTCGTGATGTTTTTGGAGGTCAGAATGTCTGTTTAAATGCAATGTTTACTACACAGTAGTTTATAATAATAAAAAGTTGGAAACAACCTGGTTGCCCGTCAAAAGAATAATGGTTAAAGAATTGATGGTATATCTAGCCTACAAAATTTAATGTTGTATTAAAAGGAATATGTGAAACCATAGTCACTAACATGAAAAAGTTTGTTAAATTATTAACAGATAAAGACAGGTAAAGTAGAATATGTATCATATAACTCCATTTATATTAAGGCATTTAAAAAATACATAGCTTTTATTAGATAGAAAAATTTCTGAAAGAACACTTATGAAATGGTTAAAGTGGTTTCCTCTGGGGAAGGAAATGAGATTGATGAGTGGGCAGGGTGGAGGTGAAAAGCAACATTCACGTTTTACTAGATAGAGATGCCATGTGCTTAAAAAGAAAAAAAGCACAAATATATTATTAAAAGTTAAATTTGAAAGAAGTTAATTTTATTTTCAATAAGACAGGCATAAGAATATGTACCTAGTATATAAATTAGAATAATAAAATACTTCTCATTTCTGAAGCAGCTTGCAGCTTACAACTGATATAATTAACCCTTGCTATGCTCCAGGTACCTTTGAAGCCTTTTCCACATGCAAACTCATCTAATACCACGATCCTGGGAGTTAGGTACTGTTATTCTTTCGTCTTACTGGTGAGTGATGAGGAAACTGAGGGACAGAGTAGATGAGTTACTGGCCCATGATCACGTAGCTAGTAAGTGACACAGCTGGGATTTAAATGCAGACATTCTGCTTCTTAACTACATACAAACATATTTTCACAAGTACTGACTTGTGTGCTCCAAGCACCTATTGTCCCTCATGTCACATGGGAGAAAACCAGGACCCATGTCTCAGTGTACTGTAATTGCCTATTCTCATGTTCATACACTCACTAAACTTTGAGGTCCATTATGCTAGACATCTTTGTTTTGTTGTTGATTTTTGCACTCTGGAGCAAAAAGTGATTTTAAATGCCGTGGTGGTTCACTATGTCCACAAGTTATCAAACACTAAGAGGCAGAGCCTAATTTCCTTTCCCTTGGGGATGGACTGGACTTAGTGATTCACTTCTAAGGGAGAGAATAATGCAAAAGTGGCACTGCAACTTCAGAGACTGGGACAGAACAAGCATAATGGTTTCCTCCTCTTCCTCCTCCTTCTCTCTCTCTCTCTCTCCAGATTACTTGCTCTGAGGGAAGCCAGTTGCCATGTGATGAGGAGTGGCCCATATGGTAAGAAAATGAGGCCTTCAGCCAACATCCAGCAAGAAACTGAGGCATCTTGCTTATAGTCACATCCATGCACTTGGAAGTTGATCCTCCACCCTCACTCCAGCCCTCAGATGATCGTAGCCCCTTCTCATCTGGTCTGTAACCTCCTGAGAGACCCTGAGCCAGAATCACAAAGCTTAGCTACTTCTGAAATTCATGACCTACGAAAACTGTGAAATAATAAATGTTAATTGCTTCAAGCCACTAAATATTGGTGTAATTTTTTACACAGCAATAGGTAATTAATACAAATGTTTTTTTTTTATTTAGAACTATACATGTATTTATCTGTAACTTGGATACTTATGAAACATATTAATATGTTTGTTTATTTTGCATTTTCATGCATAAGATCTTTTTCTTAATTGGCCTGAAGCATCCATTTACTGGAGGGTGGTGTGTGGAGGGTGGGATTAGGATTGTTAAAGGAGGAATTAATTTTTTAAAAGATTAAAAATCAGCTTCTGGCATCCAAAATAGGATTTTTGATCGAAACAGTTATTTAGAAAGCCAGAAAAAATGATGAGAGAGAAGAGATTTTCCACATTCCTTTCACTAGAATTGACATATCAAGGGTTAAACCTGGTAGATAGATTATGGAGTTTCTTTTTCAGTATTATAGTGAGATAATTTTGTCTACCTAAGATGACCAGACCACTGAGCTTGCTGTCCCAGGATAGAACAAGGATATGCTGTTGAATAAGTGGGATGTTTGAACCTTCTTCCTATTCCAGTGGATTGTGGGGAGAAGTTAGAGCTGGAGTTGGAGTTGGAGTTAGAGTTAGGAAAGCCGGTCAATGAGAATTTTCTTAGTAGCATTGTTTTAAGTAGGCTGAAACTGGAAGCAATTCAATCTTTCATCAGCATTAGAAGAGATAATTAAAGGGTTGAATATTGTTACAATGGAACAGTATACAGCAGCAAGAGTAAACAAAAGTACATTACAAGGTATGGATGCTACACACAACAACATAGATGAACCTAACATAATACTGGGCAAAAGAAGCAAGGCACAAAAGAATGTCTATAGCATGCTTCCAGCAATAACAGGATAAATGAAACCATAGATTTAAGGGATGCTTACATAGCTGATAAAATACACATTAGTTGGTAAAATGCAGAAAAGCAATGAAATGATTCCCACTAAAAGACAGAATAAAAGTGACTTTAGCTGGGATGTGGCGGAGGAGATGTTGTACTTCTGGGGAGCCAACAATGGTCTATTTCTAGATCACAGTACTGGTTATATTGGTGTTGATTTTATAATTATTCCTTAAACTGTACATATATGTTTTATGCATTTGTCTATATGTATTGCATATGCTTCATGAACTTCTACAAAATCATTATATTCTTTAAAGAAATTTCACATACATTTTGAACTAATGTGTTTTGATCTTACAATTAACCTTTGTGGTTTCTATGATAAAACCTGCCTATATTAATCAGTACCACATCAAAAAAGAAATAACTAATTTGTGCAAATTTTGTTATCTGCTGAGAGTTTAATAAAGGGGTTATTTACAAAAGTGTAGGCAGGGTGTAAGGAACGCAAATGTGATAATAAATACCTTAGTATTAGTAACCTAGGAGTACCATTACCATGTATATACTTGAAGGGGGAAGAAAAGAAAGCCATTATTAGAAACAGGAGAGAGAGCTCTGTGAAGAGAGCTGCTCGACAGCAGGTATGACCTCTAGTGGAAGGATGCCTCCAGCTTGGAGTACAGTGTCTACAGAAAGGGCATAAACACTCTCGCCTTACTCTTCTCCCTTCCTTACTCTGGTCTGTGCTCCCTGATGAACCAGAAGGCACTGCATTTAGGTCAACCTCCAAGGCAATGGAGAAAGGAGAAGGGTCAAGAATAGGTCTGGAGTGATGAGAAGTTGGTCTGTGTCCACCTGAACCTAAAATATTAGCCACCTTCATTGTTTTTCTTTTAAAGTAGGGGGTTTGGTGGAGAGAGAAAATTAAGTAACATGAAACATAGCTGGTAAAATCTCTGCTTCTCTAGGTGGTCACAAGTCCTAAGCTGGTACTCACGACTGCCTTCCATATCCCATTTCTGTTTCTGTTATCTTCTACCAGAACTTTGGCTGAATTTTGTTTGTTTACTGGTCTCCTTGTGTTTGACTGCAGAACAAAGATACTCCTGCCTGTTTCTGGGAGAGACTGAGCTGTGTGGCTCTAGGACAGGGACCATGTTTTCCTTGCTTGCCTGAGCAGTGCAGAGCCCTCCCTTCACATGGCCAAATCTTGGCCTGTTTTGGCCTGATAAACTGCTGGTCTCACCCTGATGACTCCCTGAGACTGCCCCACAACAAAGGTGTGTGAGCACCCAGCATGTGGCAGCTAGAGTTGATATACCCTGGGATTTTTGCTGAGTGGCCTCAAACCCAGCTCTGGCACAGAGTATGAACCTGTATTAATCTGGTGAACATCACTTGCCCATATCTGGTGACTCACTGAGAACCTATCTTATGCAACTCAAGTACCGCTAGAGGCTCTTTCAGTGACTGGGCCTGACAGGCATCTGGCAGGCAGACACAGGCAGAGGCAGATCTTGGGTGCCTTGGAACTTTTGCTGACCTGTTCCAGGCCAGGTTCTGGTAATAGCCAGACTTGGTGCGCAGCTTGGTCCTTCCTGCACACACCCATACCCAGCAGAGGCAGCGAAAAACTGTGGATCACTTTTTAGTCCCAAACAGGTAGCCCAAGGCCAATCAACAAGGCCATTGACAACAAGGAAATACAAAGGATTGTAAAAAAATATTATGAACAACTATATGCCAAAAAATTGGACCATCTGGACTAAATGAGTGTATCCCTAGAAACATACAATCTTCCAAAACTAAATCAGGAAGAATCAGAGAATCTGAATAGACAAATTATAACTACAAAATTGAAGCAGTAATCAAAAAACTCCCAACAAACAAAAGCCCTGGACCAGATGGCTTCACAGGTGAATTTTACCTGCGTTAGTTGAAAGACAAACTAACACATCTCCTTCTCAAACTATTTGAAAAAATGCAAGAGGAAAGAAGTCTCCCAAGCTCATTTTATGAGGCCAGCATTATCTCTATTCCAAAACCAGATAAAGACATTACAAAAAAGAACATTGTAGGCCAATATCCCTGATGAACATGGATGCTAAAATCCTCAATGAAATATTAGCAAAATGAATACAGCAATACATTAAAAAGATCATACACCATGATCAAGTGGGATTTATCCCAGGGATGAAAGGTTGGTACAATATCTTCAAATCACATAATATGATACATCACATAAAATAAAGAATAAAAAACACATGATTATATCAATAGATGCAGAAAAAGTATTTGATAAAATCCAGCACTCATTTATGATACAAACTCTCAGCAAAGTGAGAATAGAGGGAACATACCTTAACATAATAAAGGCCATGTATGGCAAACCCACAGCTGATATCAAAGTCAACAGGCAAAAACTACAAGCATTCCCCTTAAGATTGGGAATAAGACAGAGATGTCTACTTTCACCTCTCTTATTTGACATAGTACTGGAAGTCCTAGCCACAGCAATCAGACAAGAAGAAGAAATAAAAGACATCCAAATTGCAAAAAAAAAAAAAAAGCAAAAATATCAATATGTGCAAATGACAAGATACTGTATATAGAGAACCATAAAGATTTCACCAATAACTACTAGAACTGATAAATAAATTCAGTAAAGTAGCAGGATAAAAATATAAATATCTAGAAATCAGTTGTATTTTATACACCAATAATGAACTTTCAGAGGGGGAAATTAAGAAACAAAATTCCATTCTCAATTGCTTCAAAAAGAAAAAAAATACCTAGAAAAAAATTTTTTTTAAATTCTTGCCCAAGGATATTTTTATTGATGTTAGAAGGAAAGGAAGGGAGAAAGAGAGAGAGAGAAAGAGAAACATCCATGTGAGAAACATCAATTGGTCATCTTCCGTATGTGCACTGCCCTGGAATACTGGGGATGAACGCAAAACCTAGGTAGGTTCCCTGATTCGGATTCAAACCCACAACCTTTTGGTGTACAGGATGATGTTCCAACCAACAAAGCCACCCACCTAGGGCCTTAGGAATACATTTAACCAAAAATATAAGAGATATGTACTTGAAAAATTATAAGACACCAAAGAAAGGAATTGAAGAAGATACAAATAAATGGAAGCATATACCACATTCATGGATAGGAAGAATTAACATCATTAAAATGTCCATACTACTCAAAGCAATCTATAGATTCAATGAAATTCCTATCAAGATACCAATGGCATATTTCACAGAATGAGGACAAATATTTTTAAAATTTATATGGAGCCCCAGCCAGTGTGGCTCAGTTGGTTGGGTGTCCTTCTGCAAACTGAAAGTTTGCATTTGATTTCCAGTCAGAATACATGCCTGGGCTGCAGGTTTGGTTCCCATTTGGGGTGCATAGGGAATTCAGCCAATCAATGTTTCTCTCTCATATCGATGTTTCTCTCCCTCTCCTCCCTCCCTTCCCTTTGCTCTAAAATCAAAACTAAGTAAATAAATAAAATTTTAAAAATAATAAATATTTATATGGAACCACAAAAGATCCCAAATAGGCACAGTGATCTTGAAAAAGAAGAATAAAGTTGGAGGGATCAGTCTACCTGATATCAAACTATACTACAAGGTCATAGTAATCAAAACATGGTACTGGCATAAAAACAGACACATAGATCAATCAAACAGAATAGAGAGCCCTGAAATAAACCTAAGCCTTTGTGGTCAATTAATATTTTCAAAGAAGGCAAACATATAATGGAGTAAAGATAGTTTATTCAATAAATGGTGTTGGGAAAATTGGAGAAATATGTGCCAAAAAAAAAAAAAGAAAAAGAAACAAGACTACCTTCTTATACCATATACAAGAATAAACTCAAAATGGATTAAAGACTTAAATATTAGGCTCAAAACCATAAAAATCTTAGAAGAAAACACAGGCATTAAAATCTCAATCATTTCTTGTAGCAATATTTTTTCTGATCTATCATCCCAGGCAAGGGAAACAAAAGAAAAAAATGAACAAATGGGACTACATCAAACAAAAAAGTTTTGCACAGCAAAGGAAATCATTAGCAAAATAAAAAGACAATCCACTGGATGAGAGAACATATTTACCAATGATACATCTGATAAGGGTTTAATATCCAAAATTTATAAGGAGCTTATGAGACTCAACACCAAAAAAAAACATACAACCCAATTAAAAAATGGACAAAGGGCCTGAATAAGAGGACATACAGATGGCCAATAGACACATGAAAAAATGCTCAATATCACTAATCATCAGAGAAATGCAAATTAAAACCACAATGAAATATCATCTCATACCTGTCAGAATAGCTATCATCAATAAGTCAACAAACAACAAGTGCTGGTGAGGATGTGGGGAAAGGGAACCCTAGTGCACTGTTGGTGGGAATGCAGACTGGTGCAGCCACTGTGGAAGCAGTATGGCGATACCTCAAAAAATTAAAAATGGAACTGCCTTAGGACCCAGTGATTCCATGTCTGTGAATTTATCCAAAGAAACACAAAACACTAATCCAAAAGAACATAAGCACTGCACCCCTATGTTCATTGCAGCGCTATTTACAATAACCAAGATTTGGAAGCATCCCAAGTGCCCTTCAGTAGATGAGTCAATAAAAAAGCTGTGGTACATTTACACAATGCAATATTACTTAGCCGTAAAAAAAAAAAAAAAAAAAAAAAAAAAAAAAAAGAAGGAAAATCTTACTCTTTGCAACATCATGGATGGACCTGCAGATTATTACATTAAGTGAAATAAGCCAGTCAGTGAAAGACAGTCACCATATGATTTCACTCATACGTGGAATCTAATGAACAAAATAAACTAACAAACAGAACAGAAACAGACTCAGAGAGAGAACAGACAGGCAGCTGTCAGAGAGGAAGGGGGTTGGGAAGCTGGGTGAAATAGGTGAAGAGATTAAGCAAAACAAACAAACCAAAAAGGCCTCATAGACACAGACAACAGTATGGTGATGACCAGAGGGGAAGAGGGGTGAGGGGCGGTAGAAGAGGGTTAGGGGGGATCAGTGGTGATGGAAGGAGACTTGACCTGGGGTGGTGAGCACACAATACAATATACAGATGATGTATTACAGAACTGTACACCTGAACCCTATATAACTTTATTAACCAATGTCACCCCAATAAATTCAATTAAATTTTTAAAAAAGAATTATTTAGACTTAGTATATAACTCCTTTATATCCTGGGTTTGAATTTACCTCTGCAATAATAATGAATACAGTTACTAAGCCAAAAAAAAAAGTGAGATCTAGATAATACACTCATCTCTTGAGACAGAAAACAGTGGCTGACTGGAAATTGGAGGGTAGCAATGAAGGATTTCCAAGGAGTAAGAGGGGATTTTTCTTTGGGGGTTGGTGATGAGTATGTTTACTATTTTCATCATGCTTGATGAGTTTTTCAGGTGTGTTTACATGTCAAAACATCAAATTGTACACTTTAAATATGTAGACTTTGCTTTCAATTATACATCAATAAAATTATTTTTAAATATCTGGGGAAGAAAAGATATTTCTGCCTGCTTTTGTGTATCAGGCTTGGAGAAACCTGAACTTTACATGTGGGATAAGAGCCATTGATAGTCACGTCTTTTATAGGCAAATGCACTTTTCCAGTGACCAGACCTGGCTACTGGGTCAAGGAGTGCTAAGAGGTTGCCCACTGAATCCCTGGGCTCTAGACATAGCCCCCTCCTCACCATCCACAACATGTAGCAGCAAGCCAATTACTCCTTATAAAGATATATCACACCTTCTCTAGCCTGAGGAACCCCTAATGACCAGGGAGACGTAGGCTTCCATTTCATTGGAACCATGTCTATTATGCTTCCTATTTTTCATTGGAAAACACTGAAGCCAAGAGAATTTGAGATATTTGCCTAAGACTGCATACTTAGCACAGGAGCGGAGACTAAAAGTCAGCCTTCTGACTTTAAGACTGATCTGTTTCACTGGAGGAATACACCCGTGTCTTATCACTGTAACAGGTGGACATGGGAAACAGCAGTAACATAAAGTTAGATTGTGATGAATGTGCCACAGGCAAGGCTAGAAACATAGTAGCAGATGTCCTCTAAATATTAAGGCACCATAGGGAATAATAAAACATTTGTTATCCTGCCGTCTCCTTGTCCCAACCTACAGGATTGAAGATGTTTTTACCGTGTTTTTTTTTTTTCCCCAAAGCAGGGCTTTTTCCACAACAACTCAGGGTGATGACTAGTCAAGTGCATTTTAATGCGTTTGCTTATAAATTTCCTTGACACTGGAAAATAATAACATTTTTCTTTTGTAATGTCTGTTCCCCCAAAGGAGCTCACATTGTTCTTTTTTATTTTTAAGTCACAGAGAAGTCCATACTAGGGAAGCAACAGGACTCTTTCTAATCCATAAAACACCATAAGATGTATATTTTGGTATACCCACGGAAGTTTCAGAAACCATGCTGGAAAAGTTTGTAAGTGACTCTGCATTTTAGGATTTCCATAGCTTTTCTGGGGCTCCTTACCTGGTAAGTTATAAGTGATGAGACATAATAAGGCTGGGGATGGGGGCGAGGTAAAAAAAGAACTGAATAAATGAAAATGAGGCACTCAAAGTGGAATTTTAATTAGTAAGGGTTGGTGGCTCTTCAACTTTGTAAGAAAGAAGTGGAGGTGGAAATTAATGGCTTATAAGATGATGAACAGTGTTTCAAACAACTGGGTCATCTAGTCAATAGTGGGTTGAGATGCCTTGCTGAGAAGGAGAAGGGGAACCAATCTTGTAAATTAGTCCTGTGCTAAAATAGTTTTGCAGGAAATTTAATATAACATTTTATTTAAGGATTTCAATGCTTTATATCAAAGGAGAAACTAAATGGAGGTGGGTGAAGAATGCAGCCCATTCTTACGTTGATGGGGAAGATGTTTTTGGATAGGAGAGCTCTTAAGTTTAATGAATGCTCTGCCTCATCAGAAGTGAAAAAGCAGTCAACATTGGAAAATAGTATTCACTATTTTTTTTTAAGTGAAGTGCACTGATTTTAAGTTTCAGTTCAGTAAGTTTTGACAGTTGTACATACTCCTCACCCTTTCATCCCTTCCCAATGAAACACCCTTCCTCCTCACTGAAACAATCACCTTCTGATTTCTATAAATTAGTTTTGCCAGTTGTTGGGCTTCATATAGGTGGAGTTATACCATATATATTATTTTGGGCCTGGTTTCTTTTACACAACATGTTTCTAGATCCATTCATGTTTTTTCATGTATTAGCACCCCATTCATTTTATTGATGAGTAGTATTTCTTTGTGTGAATATATATCACAATTTGTTTATCCATTTCCTGTTGATAAACATTTAGTTGTTTTCCATTTTTAGCTATTATGAATACAACTGCTATGAGCATTCAGATGCATGGCTTATTGTGGACTTATCTTTTCATCTCTCTTGGGTATATGCCTAGGAGCAGAATTGCTGGTCACAAGGTAATTCAAAGTTTAACCATTTGACAAACTGACAGACTGCTTTCCAAAGCAGTTATATCATTTTAGATTCCCACTGGCAATGTATTCAGGTTCCAATTTTTCCATATCCTTGTCAATATTTGTTTTTGTCTATATTTTTTATTAAAGCCATCCTAGTGGGTAGGAAGTTGTACATCATTATGGTTTTGTCTTGCATTTCCCTAATGACTAATGATGTTAATTTTTTCAAGAGCTTATTGGCAATTTGTACATCTTTGGAGAAATGTCTGTTGTCTTAGTCCATGTGGGCTGCTATAACAGCATACCGTAGACTGGGTGGCTTATAAACAACAGAAATTTATTTCTCACAGTTATGAAAATTAGGAACTTCAAAACCAAAATGCTGGCAGCTTAGGTGTCCAGTCAGAGCATGCTTCCTGCTTCATAATTGGCAGTCTTATTGCTGTGTCCTCACATGGCAGAAGGTGCAAGGGAGCTC
Organism: Furipterus horrens; assembly: GCF_987537825.1. Lineage (NCBI taxonomy): Eukaryota > Metazoa > Chordata > Mammalia > Chiroptera > Furipteridae > Furipterus > Furipterus horrens. Next base: position 46,795,085 of record NW_028327173.1, read on the forward strand.
TCTGGGGCCTTTCCATAAAGGCCCTAATCCCATGCATTAGGGCTCAGCTCCCATGGCTCAACCACCTCTCAAAGTCCACACCTTCTAATACCATCACATTGGGCAAATTCAAATATGAATTTTAGGAAGGCACAAATGTTCAGTCTATAGCACCTGTTCAAATTTTTGCCCCTTTTAAGTTGGATTATTTATGTTTTTATTGTTGAGTCCTAATTGATTTTTTTTTATATTTTATTATGTGCTCAGCACTCACCCCACTTCCAGTCACCTCATCCACCTCCTGTATTTGATTGGTGCTCTTCCAGCTGCTGCAGTGGGGTTTGCATACATTCTAAGCCTGTGCTGGCCCTTTAAGCAGCGAAAACCCGGCAGTTTCTTTTGCCACCCCTACCACCGCTGGTTTTTACAGCCAGAGGTAATGGGTGTTTATCTTCCCAGTGCGGGAACCCTGGGCTGTGCAAGCTGGCCTGGGGCTGGGATCTCTCACTCCCAGGGTATCCCTCCTGATTTTTACCCACCGTATGTGAGTGTGGGACCGTCCTTTCTGCCGCTGTCTCCTCTCTGCACCACACCACCTTTCCGCCCTGACTCCTCCACTCGGCCCCTCCTACCTATCTGGACGAATGTGGCTTCTTTAAATCCTTGGTTGTCAAACTTCCATACAGCTTGATTTTCTGATGGTTCTGGGTGTTATTTGTTTTTGAGATTTGGCTGTAATTCTTTTAATGGTTGTGTGAGGAGGCAAAGCCTGTCTACCAACGTCTCCGTCTTGACAGGAAGTTCTCCCCCAACTGACTTTTAACACTGGTTGAATTGAATTAAGGAAGTCTGTTGTATAAGGCAAACCTCTTTCAGTTGAAAGTAACAGAAAATACAATCTATACTACCTTAAGGACAAATGGAATTACCACGGAACTGAAAGTTCTAGGGGGTAGTTTTGGCTTTAAGAATGATCTGATCCAGTGCAAAAAAAAAAAAAAAAAGAAGAAGAAAGACACCTGGATTGAATTTCTCCCTAGTCATCTCCTGGGTCTGCTTTTTCCTTGTGCAAGCATCATTCTTGGACAGACTCTACAATCAATCATAGGAGGAGGAGTCATAGGTCCTATTCCTAAAGCCAGAGTTAGAGCCCACTCAAAACTCAAGGACTGCAAGTGGTGGTGGGGGAATTCTCTAGAGAGAAATCGGATATGCTTACCAAAAGAAGAGGAAAACAGATGGTGAGAAACCAATAACTAGCAAACGTCCACTACAGTGCTACCCAACCATAGTATGATTAAAAGTTGATATGATTTTATCTACGCAACTAAGCCAGGAGATAGGCCACAGAGTAAAGTATTGTTACTGATACAGGTAAATTCAACAGAACAGTTAGGTAGCAGTAAAATCATGAAATATCACTAACTATGAAGTCAGAAGACCTGGTTTGAATCCTCGGTATATTTGTTATTTGCTAGTATTATGACCTTGGATAAATCACTTAACCTTCCAAACTACAGTTTTCGAAGCCATAAAAAAGGGATAATCTTGAAGTGTAATTCTGGCATCATAGGATGGCTCTAGAAATGTAAATACAAGAAAATGCCTGGTACATAAAGGGTATTTTCTCTAAAATTCTGGGTCATAACCTTTTCTACCTTCCCTCCAAGTGACCCCACCCCAGGGTCACTTCCTTCCCAGCCAGTATTTGCTCTTCTGACCCAGAAAATCTTTGGATCATTGCATTATTGAGCCCCCGAACTGTAACCTCAGCTACGTGATTAGAGCACGGTTCTCTCAACTTTCAGAATGGTTTCAGGTTGGAATGTCAGTGGAGCATGGTGGGCCGGACACAGGCAGTGGCCTTTGAACACAGCCTGGGATAGAAGACAGAGATAACCATCTCAGTTAGAGGCCCAGAAAATGTCACTGATTCCTATGGCTTGACTTCCAAGAGTGAAAATGAGTGCCAACAACCCCCTCCCTGACTCCACTGCCAATGCACACTGCCCCTTCAGATTCTAGTTTGGTAACTAAGCTGTGGGTTCCTTAATTCTCAAAACTTAGTGAAGGGTCTGGAACTGCTACCTTGCAAGCCCCCGAAGGTCTAGTTAAGAAATGCTCAGGGGCAGCAGTCTGGCTGAAATGAGTATATACAGGAACTGTCTTTGAAACTGCATTTTTAATAAGTTGGATTCACTCGGATTATATACTATTTGAGATGCCTTACAGTAGGGCAGATGGTGATTATCTAGAAAGTTTGATCATCCCTTGATACCACTGTGGACTGCCATCTTTCCATCTCTATGACTGTGTACCTGACTTATGTAGGTAGTAGAGGCAGAGCAAAATTTCCTCATAGGCATTTTTGCTTTGCCCCCTGGGTTCTCTAGGGATGGGGTTAGAAGTGCAACTTACTGGGGACTAATATCTGTGAGAGGTAAAAGGAAGAGGGTGTAGGAGTGAGCAGAAAATCCTCTAGTCCATGATGCAGGTCTAAACTTGTGTAAAGAGGAGAAGGAAGGATGATTATGTAAGCTGAGGCTCAGACTGTGATGTAGCTCTGGAAATGTCACAGGCAGCCTAACAGGCAGCTCCTCAAAGGAGTCCCACATTCTGTAACAGTGGCCGTGCTCTGGTATCTTTACCGCGTTCAGTCATTGGCTGGGGACTGTCTTGAAAGTGCTGCACCTTAGATGCTGGGGTGGATTGAGAAGGCGCTACAGCTGGAGGGTGCCAGCTCTCTGCACTTGCTGAAGCAGGTTCTTTCTTGAAGAGAGGTCTGAGTGACAGCCTCTACAGCTGCCACAATCTCCAGTATCCATCTAAGCATTCTGCCCTTGACTATAATTATATTCACAAAAGGGGTGTAGAATGTTGTGCTCCACATAGCTGCCTTGGCTTCTTTTATGACTTTTGGGTAAACTGTCAGTAAGTTACTCTATATCTTGGGTTTCTTCTATTTCTTCTGCCTGGACTGCTTTTCCTTTCAGATGCTAAAATGACTAGCTCCCTCTTCTCCTTCGGGTCTCTGATCGCATGTCACCTTATCAGTGAGTTCTTCTCTGACTATCTAATTAAAATAGCAACTGCCTCACAATCCTTATTCCCCTTTCTGATTTTATTTTGTTTCTGTATTTGTCAACTGTCTTTTTTGATTGGAATATAATTGATGTCAGGTCAGAAAATTTTGTATGATGCTCCATCCCCAGTGCATCCCTAAAATAGTGACTGGCATATAGCAAATGCCTTAATATATATGTGTTAAATGAAAGGAAAGAAGGAATAAAATAGATATAACCACACAAACCATCTAATAATAGGTAGATACCACTAAACCTTTCTCTTTCTCATGCATCATGTCTAAGATCATCATCTAACCCAGTGATCCCCAACCTTTTTGGCATCAGGGACTGGTTTCGTGGAAGGCAATTTTTCCACGGACGCGGACAGGGCTTCGGAAGACAGGAGGCGGAGCTCAGGTGGTTATGCAAGTTGCATCCATGGACCAGGAGGAGGGAAGTTGGGGACCCCTGATCTAACCTCTTGATGAAGGTCAAGCATCTAACCTTAAACAAGTCAAGAAGCTTGCATACCTGTATCACTAAAAACTGAAATGTTATGTTAAATTCAGAAAACATATTTGTTAACTGCCTATTTGGTATCAGACATCATGTTACATGCTCATGCTTTCACATACATGATTGCATTTACTCCTTCCAACAACACTTTTAAATTAGGTCTTATCATCCCCGTTTTATGAGTAAGAAGACTGAAGTCCAAAGAAGGTACCCAACATCACAAACACAACTGAAGTGTGGAATTTAAATTCAGGTTTGTCTGACAGCAGCAGCAACAACAATAGACTTTAATGCTAAAGAACAGGAGAGTGGCCAAATTCCCTCACCATTTGGTAGTAAAAATAAGAACAAAATTAAAGAGTCATATTTAAGAGGACAGAATAAGAGATTATTTTTCCTATGCATGGGCTTCAATGCTTACTATCACAGTTACCCAGTCCAAGAGGAATATTATCTTCTTAAATTGGGGTAGTTTGCTTTTCTGTTTATAAAGTCTGTTATGGACTGAGTATTTGTGTTATCCAAAATTTGTATGTTGAGGCTTAACCCACAATGTAGTGGTTATTAGAACGTAGGGCCTTTGGAAGGTACTTAGGTTTAGATGAGGTCATGAGGGTGGAACCCTTAGTGATGGGATTGGTGACCTTCTAAAATGAGAAAGGGACATCAGTGTCGTCTCTCTCTCTCTACCATATGAAGATACAATGAGAAGAAGGCCATCTACAAGGCAGGAAGAGAGCTCTCCCAGAAACTGAATTGGCCCACACCTTGACCTTGGACTTTCCAGCCTCCAGAAATGTGAGAAATGAATTTTCTGTAGCCACAATGCATCAGAAACTTTCTCTTAGAAGATAAATCTATTCTTACAGTACAATGCCAACTAATAAAAACAGAAGAAATGATGGAATTTGAAAATCATCATTGGCTACTAAAACTAATAGTAGAATATTGGATGAAAATAGAATATTTACATAGTCCCCAGAAAACCTTCCTACAAATTATTTACTAATTATAAAAGAAAAATATATTTACAGGACAGAAATCTGGCACATGCCATGTCCGAGTCAAGGTCTCTGTATCGAGACAAAACAGTATCATGAGCTCCCTCACATGATGCACCACTTTTGTGGGATTCCTGCCCAAAATGTGTAACCTGAATGTAATTAGCAGGCAAGTCAGTCCAACCCAAGTTGAAGGGCATTCAACCAAATAACTCTCCTGTACTCTTAAAAAATGTCACATCAGAGAAAGTCAAAGGAAGGCTGAGGAACTATTCCAGATTAAAGAAGGTTATAGAGACATAAAAACTAAGTCCACGCATGATCATGAGGCTGGATTCTTGCCTGGGAAAATAAAACAGATGACATTATTGGGGTAATTGCACGTGAACCATGTGTTCGATAATGGTATTGTATCAGTGTTAAATTCCTTGCTTTGATCATTTTGCTGTGCTTATATGAGAATATCCTTTCCTCAGTAAGCATTTTGAAGTATTTAGGGGGGTCTCCTAACATAAGATGTCTCTAATTCACTCTCAAAAGTTTCAGAAAAAAAAACATTCACACAGACCAAGGGAGAGAAAAAGAGAGAGGGAGAGAGGAAATGATACAGCAAATGGACTAAATGCTAAATAATTATTAGTGCTGGGTTAAGGGGATACAGGAGAACCTTGTATTATTCTTATAAATGTCTTAAATTTTAAATTGTATCAAAATTAAAAATGATAAAAATATGCTTTAATCTCAAACAAAGATCCTTTCCAAATGGTGTTACTCTGGGGATTGGAGAAACACTTAAAGTGATTATCATAGGTTTTTGTTTCAGACATTTTAATTATTTTTAAAGTACGTTTTATTGATTATGCTACTATTACAGTTGTCCCAATATTTCTCCCTTTGCCCCCTTCTGCCTGGTATCCCACTTCCCTCCAGCAACAACACCCCCCACTTAGTTCATGTCCATGGGTCATGCATATAAGTTCTTTGGCTTCACCCTTTCCTATACTGTTCTTAACATCCCCTGTCTATTTTATTCCTACCAATTATGCTTCTTCATCCCTGTACCTTTTCTCCATTCTCCCCCTTCCTCCTCCCAGCTGATAACCCTCTAAATGGTCTCCATATCTATGATTCTGTTCCTGTTCTGATTGTTTCCTGTTTGTTTTTGGTTTTTTTTTTTGTTGTTGTTGTTGTTTAGATTTGGTTGTTGATAGTTGCAAATTTGTTGTCATTTTAATGTTTATAGTTTTGGCACTCCCCCCATTTCCAATCACTTCACCCCCTTCCTGTATGCAACTTGGTGCCCTTCTGGCTTTTGCCCTAGTGGTGGTTCCCAGAGTGGGTGGGTTTGTGTATGTTCTAAGACCATGTGGGCCCTTTAAGCAGACTCTCCTGAGAGACTGTCAGTTTCCTCTGCCCCCCCCCCCCATCCCCACTGGTTTTTACAGCCAGAAGTCACAAGACTTTATTTTCCCAGTGCTGGAACCATGGGCTGCATGGTCTGGCCTGGGGCTGGGATCGCTCACTCCGGAGATGTCCTTCCTGATATTTATCCATCACATGTGAACTTGGGACCACCTGTTTCACTGGCCTCCACCGCCACCACACCAAATCCTCTTTGCCCCAGCTCCCCATCTCCTCCCCTCCAACCTGTCTGGATGAATATGACTTCTTTAAATCCTTGGTTGTCAGATTTCTATACAGTTCGAATTTCTGGGAGTTCTGGGTATTTTTTGTTTTGCATTTAGTTGTGATCCTTCTTATGGTTGCTCAAGGAGGTGAAGTGTGCCTACCTATGCCTCCATCTTGATGGGAAGTTCCATTTTAATTATTTTGCCAATCAAAATAAACTCAGCAGAGTTCCAGAAATGTATAGTAATTTTATTGTAAATGTAATTTACTTTTTTTCTCTAAGGGCTCCTCAGATATGCCTGAATACTGGCCATTTTGTCAGAAGTGGTTGTTTACAATGGGTTCTTTTGCAAAACAGAACATTTTATTATTCCAGTTTCATAAACGGAAACAAAATGTATGCAAAAAATAAAGACTCAAAGAAACAATGTATCTACTCAAAATAATTTCAAATGAGTTGGCCTCATTTTCTTCATTATGATGTTAGCTTGATAAGCATTCCATACTTGATGTCTGAGTGACAGCAGGATTGATTAGGGAGAAAACAATGGGTACTTATTATCCTTTTTTTTTTTTTTTTTTTAAGGAAAGGAGTCTTTATTCAAAAGTTACACAATTTTGGAATAACAGCTTTCCACATGCATTAGTCACTTAAGCCTATCAATCAAGGCTAAACTCTTTAACACCTGAGTTCTCTTATCATTTCCCCCTGTTAAGTTTTAAATATCTTATTTCTGTAGGGTTAGTTTATAAACTAAAACAACATAAGGTACAAAAGCTACACAATTCTAGAATAATGGCAGGCTTGTCATCTAGAACACCCAAGGAACGACAACCCTGTCTGCACCTGGAGCTCCTTCCCATCCAAAATACCATCCATTGTTCATTAGGAAATGCAGGCAGCTGCTGCACAACCACCCAGGAATCCTCAAGGAAGAGAGGCCAAGAGAGCCCAAGAGCCAGGTACTTATTATCTTATAGAGTATTTATGAATTGGAAATCACATGTGGCTACCGTCTCCTCAGTGTATTCATTTACCACTTTTCTAGATTTCCTTTTTCCATTCTCCATTTCTCTACATTAGACTGCTTGCCCTTGTTTATTGAGCACTTTCTACTTGCTATGAAAATATAAGAGAAGACTGGGACATGAATCTCTTTAGCAGAGACTACTAGTTCCTTATTCAACACTCATTTCCATTTTTTAAAAATGTTTTAAGTAGAATTTATTTATTTATTTAGGTACAAAAGTGAATATTTATTTAGAATGATAAAAGAACTCACAAGTCACATTTTTAAAAAGGTGGTAAATATCACAAACAGCCCTGGCTGGTTTGGCTCAGTGGATTGAGCGTCGGCCTGCGAGCTAAGTGTCGCTGGTTCGATCTTCCAGTCAGGGCACATCAGAGAAGGAAAACTCTGACTCCAAAAAACCTCCGCTGCCTTGCGGCATACCTCTTCAGGGGAAAGGCTAAGGGAGTAAACCCCGACAGAAAATCCGGAGCCGGAGTCCCTAAGGCAGTTCGACGTTGTAGTCAACACCGGCAACTCCTGCGGCGCACCTGAAGCCAAGCTGTATCGACTCCGTCTTTCCCTTGGACCCTTCAGCTGCGAAGAGGGGGGGGGGGGGGGTCTGCTGCATGGGCAACAGCAGACCCTCCATATCACCCTGCCCAGGCTCTGTAGCTTCAGCTTCACTGGAGAGGACACTCCAGCGTCATCGCAAGATGTCGATTCAACACGGGAGGAGACAGATATCGTGTCACTCCCGAGTCGGACTGCACAGCCATTCTCGGCGGTGCAGATAGACTCTTAAGAAGCTACACCATCGTCTCTCGAGACGGACGGCTGCTGACGACGGAAATATCACAAAATAAAAAAAAATTATTGTTTTTTACTATCTGTAGTTTTGAAACTTTGATCATTTCTACATATGATCAACATCCATTTATTTCTTGGATGAGAATCAATTTTTCAACTGTATAATATTTCCCAGCCTTCCTTGCAGATATGGTAGCCAAAGAGATATAAATAGAATTTGTAAGATAAGCTTCTGGAAAAAGTCTTTAAAATTCTACTGGGTGGTCTTCCTTTCCCCTTCATCCTTTCCTCCTTCTTGCCTGGAACACAAATATAACGGCTTTCAGAGGCCATCCGGTAAACATAACCACACCCTAGGGATGGCTAAAAGAGAGAAGAGCTAAAAGAGGCTAGGACTATGACGCTAGGGTCAAAATGATCAGTCCTGGGCCCCTTTTAAGTGAGAGAGAAATCAACTTCTGTCTGACTGAATTCATCATAACTCTGGATCTCTGTACCTAGCAGCTGAATGCAGTTCTTGAACTATACAGTACTTGATTTAAAAAAAAATTTTTTTTCTTATTGATTGATTGATTTTCTAGAGATAGAGGAAGTGAGAGAGGAATATCAATTTGTTGTTCCTCTTATTTATGCATTTATTGGTTGGTTCTTGTTTGTGCCCTGATTGGTTATTTTTTATTTAAAAAGACACATTTATTCAGCATCATGATCAGACTATTACATTTAGCAATCAACAGCATGGGTGCAAAAAAAAGAAAAAAGGAAAAAAAAGTACATTAAAAACCCTTTGTTGGAATGCTTTACACTTTCCACAGAACAGAAACTACAATAACCTGTTATACAATTAGTCACAAATACAGTCCTCGAGTTTTTTGCCCATTCACATGAGTATTGTCTAAAACATGTCTTCTTCGTAGCAGCTAGGACCTGCCACCACTGTGCTTGGCTGAGTTCACAAATCTGTTGTAACCTGTAGCTTCCCTGTCACTTCTCTGGCTCTCCTCTCCTGCTAAGTTTTGTTTCCTGGAAGTAATTAAAACCTTCTGCCACTGCCATAGCTACTGCTGCTGCTGGAACCGCCATAGCCACCTTGGTTTCGTGGTCTGGCAAAGTATTGGCCTCCACCACCACAAGGGCCAGAGCTTCTGCCTCCAAAGTTTCCTCCTTTCATGGGTCCAAAATTTGAAGACTGATTGTTGTAATTGCCAAAATCATTGTAGCTTCCGCCACCTCCAAAATTACTTCCACTACCATCACCAAAGCCGCCCCTGCCTCCTCCGTTGTTATAGCTGTCATAGCTGCCACTCCCGCCATAGCCACTGCCCTGGTTTCCATAACCCTGTCCACCACTTCCATAGCCTCTGCTTCCTCCAGAGTAACCACAGCCGCCTCCTCCATAACCACCATCATTACCAAATCCATTATAGCCATCCCCACTGCCACCATATCCACCACCACCACGGCTACCACCAAAGCCACCTCGACCACCGAAGTTTCCTCCACGACCAAAGTTGTCATTCCCACCAAAACCACCTCCGAAGTTTCCAGAACCACTTTGACCTCTTTGGCTGGATGAAGCACTAGCCATCTCTTGCTTAGATAGGGCTTTCCTCACTTCACAGTTGTGGCCATTTACAGTATGGTATTTCTGAATGACAATCTTGTCTATAGAGTCATGGTCATCAAAGGTTACAAAAGCAAAGCCTCTCTTTTTGCCACTGCTGTGGTCAGTCATGATTTCAATCACTTCAATTTTCCCATATTGTTCAAAATAATCTCTTAGGCGATGTTTCTTAGTGTCTTCTTTAATACCACCGACAAAAATCTTTTTCACAGTTAAGTGTGCACCAGGTCTTTGAGAATCTTCTCTTGAGACAGCCCTCTTTGGTTCCACAACTCTTCCATCCACCTTGTGTGGCCTAGCATTCATGGCTGCATCCACCTCCTCCACAGTGGCATATGTGACAAACCCAAAGCCTCTGGAGCACTTGGTATTTGGATCTCTCATCACCACACAGTCTGTGAGCGTTCCCCATTGCTCAAAATGGCTCCTCAGACTCTCATCTGTTGTTTCAAAGCTCAAATCTCCAATAAAGAGCTTTCATAGCTGTTTTGGCTCTTTGGGAGACTCTGACTTAGACATGACGACTTCAGGGCAGGAGACTTCAACGATGCTTACTCAGCGGCGTCCACCGGCAGAAAGCCTGATTGGTTATTGAAGCCAAAACCTTGTCGAATGGGGACGACGCTCTAACCAACTGAGCTCTCCAGCCAGGGCTGTCATCCCTGATTTTAAGGCGTAATCAAGGAGAGAAGACTAGTGCACAAAACACACTTAGAGAACACTTCTAGGTAGCGTATAGTTAAGAGACAGTCCACAGAAGCAATAGAATAATGTACCACTGAAGTTCAATCCTCAATTTAGCAATCTAGGGTATATGACTGTGGGCAAATTATCTAAACCTTCTGAAAATGTTCAGAGTGGATAAAGGAGAAAGGTATTCCATATGGATAAAGGGAAAGGCAAGTACAGCATGGATAAAGATATGGGGATTGGCTGGATATAACCTATTTGAGAGTTACAAGCAAATCAACGTAACTGACATTGCAGAGTTGAGGAAAAGATCTGTGACTTGATACGAAAGGGAGAACCCATACATTTTATACACAGGAATGATCAGAACAGACATAATAAAAGCTCATCGCGTTGAGGTGTTCAGCTATCCTGAGTTATTTTCTTATAGAACAAGTGACAAGGAAATAAGTTGGAATGCCGATGGAGAGTGAGTGCCTAATCCGAAAAGTCGCCATTAATTTAATGGAAAGATTGCCTAATAGCACACATTAATCTAATTGTTAGAAAGGTGCTGTGAGGTAGCTTGAGTCCATACACGCTTTCTTCCTGTGGTTTTTGTATCAAATGAAGACTTTGGCATTTGGCAGAGGTGTTTTTCAGTAAAAAAAATTTAATCAAGCCAATCAGACAAAATATGTTTCTCTGTACAAACCTTAAAACACCAGCAGAAACTCACCCATTTCGATTCTAATGGCATCTTTTTCTCTACCTCATTTTAAAAATCTACTCAATAATGCCATTTGTTTCCCGTAAATATTTCAGAACTTTCACAAGGTAAGGGTTGATGTCCATTAACCAAGTCCTCCACTCCTTGGTTTTCACAGAATTGCCACATTTTATAATCAAGTCAAATTATTATTGCTTTTCCTATATGTTAGGATGGAAATTGGTAACCTAAATAGCTGTCAGATTTCTTGTAGGCTGTACTTCCCAGATAGAACCCACCCACAAGTTCCAATTTGAGAATTCTTCTCTTCTTTCTCATAATCTGAAATAGAGTATGTAATAGGAAATATAAACAAATGGGCATAAAGCCTGGCTGAGTAATCAGATCTCTGAGTTATCATGGAAAAGGCACACACACACACACACACACACAGAGTGAAAGACTTAACTTTTAGTCCTGAACCTCCACCTGAGAGAAGAGATGTTGGGCAAGATAGATTTCCTGAACTTCAGTTTCCACTCCTGTGAAATAAGGATTATAGCCCCTTCCAACTTCAAGAAAACCTTCCTTGGGAGGAGGGCATAAAATAATGTGTGAAAGTGCTCTGTGAGACTTAAAGAGTTGTAAAAGTGTGGTATTTTCTTTCAGTAGCACTTGGAGTGCTTACCCACTCTGTTCCTTTCTTTGGGAAGAGTCCCCATCACTCTCTTCCAAAGAGTGGAGCCAGGCAGCATATTTGGAATAATTATAATGATGATAATGTAAAAACAAGAGCAACAGTTTGGGATGATGAAAAAGTTCCGGGGGTGATAGTGGTGAAGGCTGCACAATAATGTGAATGGACTTAATGCCACTGAATTCTACACTTAAAATAGTTAAAATGGTAAATTTTGTTATGTATATTTTCCATAAAACAAATTTTTTTTTTTAAAACTAAGAGCTAACACATATGAGCTATACAGAGTCTCATGTGCTCTTCTTATATTCCTTTGCAAGGGTCATTTTATTTCATCTTCCCAATCACCTCATGCAGCAGGTACCAGTGTTAGCCTCATTTTACAGATTAGCAAGTAGAGACAGGGAGAAGCTTGATTTGAATCTAGGCAGACTCCAGAGCCCTAACCCCACTATCAATCCCCTACCCCCTTTAGCTGGAGAGCACAAGTCACAAAGTCAGGGGTGCTTGGCTAATCAGACTCTTGCTCAGGAATCTAATATAAGAGATACAGACATTCTAATCAGCTAGTCGTTGGCTCTGGACTCTTTTTGATACAGACACGTGGTCTCTGGCTCCAAGGCAAGCCAAAGCTCCAAATGAACCAGAGTCGAAGGAACCAAGAGTAGGCAGAGATAGACTTGACCTTCTAAAGAAAACAAGAGACAAGGAAGAGGAGATGGGGTGTGCTGGACAACTCTCTAGTTCCTATACATGTGTTGCACTTCATATTTTTGTGATTGTTCTTATCAACAAAGCCTCTTTTATTTAAGCTGCTCCAATCAGCTGTGTAATTTGCAACTAAAAAAACTAACTCTTCTAATAAAGTATTTCAAGAGCAAAGAGAACCTGTATATTCAAAAATATCTAAAAAATATCTAGAGCATTGCTCTTTATAATAACCAAACATTGGAAAGAACTGAGGCACCCAATAACTAGGGAATAACAAATTATACTATGTCCATTTAATGGAATAGTATGTAATAAAATGTATAAACAGAAAAACTGTATCATCGGCAGCCGTCCGACTCGAGAGACGATAGTGTAGCTTCTTAAGAGTCTATCTGCACCGCCGAGAATGGTTGTGCAGTCCGACTTGGGAGTGACACGATATCTGTCTCCTCCCATGTTAAATCGACATCTTGCGATGACGCTGGAGTGTCCTCTCCAGTGAAGCTGAAGCTACAGAGCCTGGACAGGGTGATATGGAGGGTCTGCTGTTGCCCATGCAGCAGACCCCCCCTCTCTTCGCAGCTGAAGGATCCAAGGGAAAGACGGAGTCAATACAGCTTGGCTTCAGGTGCGCCGCAGGAGTTGCCGGTGTTGACTACAACGTCAAACCGCCTTAGGGACTCCGGCTCCGGATTTTCTGTCGGGGTTTACTCCCTTAGCCTTTCCCCTAAAGAGGTATGCCGCAAGGCAGCGGAGGTTTTTTGGAATCAGAGTTTTCCTTCTCTGATGAAAAACTGTATATAAGTGGAATAATACAATAAGAAAAATATATCAAAATCTGTGGTGGCAGTAAAGAGGTGTGTGTGTGTGTGTGTGTGTGTATTCCATATTGTTCAAAAATTACATTACTTTTTAAATAAAAGTTTGGGGACTCTTTAAATCCCCCTTTTAAGAATATCTGATAGAACTACCAGCTCTCAGAACTGGAAATAAATTTTAGAAGTCATGTAATTAATTTCTTATTTCTTGAGATTCTGAACACTTTTAGTGATGAGCAGCTCTCTGACCTCCAGTATAAAGTAACTGCAAAGTGGTTGCCCACCCTCTGTTTGGACACCTCTGACGACAGAAGTGCAGAAGTTTCTCCTGTCTTTACTTGGCTTATTACAATGTTTCCCCTTACGTTATGCCTGTAGTTGCTTCCTCTTAGTTCTAGTTCTCTCTGTTGGGGTCAAGTCTACCCCTTTTCATTCCCCCTGATATTTGGGGTCAAGTCTGTCCCTCTTCTTCCCCCCTGATATTTCTGTTTATCACAGCAGTAGACAATTGCTCTGAGAGTGAAATCACTCTTGTCACAGCCTCTGCTACTTTTCCACTGGCAAATATTTGGAAATTCATTCTTGGAGCACCAGCTGATCTTCTTATCAGACCTACCTTTACCTGTAATGAAAGTGCCTCTTTTTGACCCCCCATACTTCTCTATTCTTTTAGAAAAAAAAAGCATCCCCAAACAGTGGTAATTAAAGGGTGTTCAGAAGTTAAAAAGTAGGGAAAGAGTCATACAAGCACAATAAAGAAATGCCTGTTACTCTCATATGACTTCTCCGAGACCAGGTGACTGAGTATTCTCCTAGCCTTCAAGGACATGTCTTAAAGAAAAGCCTTTGCTCACAAAAGTCAAATAAGACAGTGAGTGCTACTTGGAGGCTGCCGCAGGACTGCTAATCATTACATACTATGTCCTAGGTGCTCTGATGAGTGACTGGTCATTTCTAAAGCATGCCTGCATCAGCCTTTAAGAAGTTACTTGTGGGTGTCTGGGATCAGAACACATTTGCTACCAGGTGATGAGGACTATCAGGTGATGAGGACTGAAAGTATGTTTTTCCAACCACTGCTGACAGGCACATCCATGCAGATGAAACCACCCATCAAGGCCACCTTTTCTTTAGATGTCCTAGTTTCAGAATCACAGACTTTACCATATTAAATGTTGATGTCTGGCAGCAGCCAACTTTCTGTTTCCCTTCCTCAATGAGGTGCCTATAAGAACCCACAACAACAAGCCTGACGCACAGGCTCTGATCATCTCAGAAAGTGATTTCAGTCATTGCCCTCAGCTCCAAATCCTGCACGTGGAACATATGTTATACTCTAGCTCTGGATCATACTGGATTCTGTTCCAGTGTGATTTACCAAGGCCTACTTTCAAAGCAGCCTCAACGAAACCAGCGTAGTCCAGAGGATGAAAACTCTAAGTGCAGCCGTGCCTAAAAGGAAAGAGAGTGCTGCAGGCGGGAAGACAGGAGTGGAAGCAGGAAATGATACAAAATCTGCAAAAACACTTTCAGAAAGTGATGGGCTTGGACGAAGAGGGCAGAGAAATGAACAAAACATTGCAATAATTTAAGGGCAGCACTAGAAGCGAGCATGTACAACTATTTCAGGACTCTCCAGCAAAAAGCTGTTCCTGGATGCCTAGACATTGATGATAATGATAACTCACAGGCAACAGCTCTGGCTTGTACACATGGTCATGAAGCCTTTCACACAGCCCAGGAAGCTCGCGAAGAGCACAACGGAGTGCCCAGGAGACATCTGGACAGCACACAGCAAGCAAAAGGCTGAACACTCTCCACAGAACCCCATTAAAACAAAACTTATCTGTTACAAAGTCACATTTTCCATTTTTCTACCTTACGGAAGTCAGTGATGCTGGAGGGTGTCTAGTAAAATTCGCCTTCCAGGGTGAGTGTGGGGAACTAAAAAGTTCCTCAGCTGAAGTCTTACTAACCGACATCCTAAAGTTCTGCTTGACATGGCCTCACCATCCCATAATAGTTGTTTACTCCTTACTAGGGCAACGTCCCTCTTTCTATTCCTGGGATTGCTGTCCTGCAGTTTAACTCATATCTACCAGATAACGCCCAAGCTGCAGCTGCGTTCCCCCCGAATGAAAAATTCCTCTTCTCCTGAGCTATAAGAATGCTGTTTTGACTAAGAATAAGTGAGACTTGATCAGAGCACTGTCTTGTCTCCTCTCTTTGTGTCTCTTGTCCCTTCTTCATCCTCACTCCCCCTCTAGGGTCCTCGTTGCTCGACCTGCAGGACGGGTCAGGTGAGGACAAATGCAGCTCAGGGTTGCCCCTCCAGGGAGCCGATGGAAGGACTGGCTGGAGCCCTCCCACCCACCTGGACCATACACGTACACATCAGGTTTGGATCGTAGTTGCTAGGTTGCCGCCAATTTTACTCCCTATTGAAATAATGTGCTCCTGCTACCTCCTGAAATACAGGCCCAACCACGAAATGTTCCCCCAATGCGACCGGGATGACATCCTCCCAGTGACAGGATACCAAGCCCTCACACAACCAAGTAATCTACTTACCACCATTTTTATTTTCTAATTCCCTCCTACACAGGTTTAATTCTTTCTTTGAAGAGATAGAAGTCAGCTGTCAGATTCTAGGGACGTACTACGTGGCCGTAAAACCTCCAGAACTGCTCCATAGAGGCCAAGGTGCCAATCTGTGTGATGCTCTGTTCACAGCTGTGAGCTGGTGGGCCCACCAGGGGCTTCCCTGGAGAACCAACAGGTGTGGCTGTACTGCAGGGGACGCTCTGCTGGTCCAGGGACAACAGTCCTTCTCTTGCTGCTGCTCTGACACATCTCATTTCATTTTTTCCTTCTTACCATCTTTCTGTGTGTTGTTTTCATTCTGATCATGGTCCCCACTGTCATCGTCTTTCAAGAACTTGAACTTGTTCATCTTCTTGCTGCTGCTGTCACCACGGCCTCACTGAGTGAATCTATCACTTCTTATGTGATGATGTATCGGGCTGGCTTCATGGGTGTGTGAAACCGGGCACAGGGTCCTGTGCTTGGAAGGACTCCTGTTGTTATCTTGAAATTCTTAATAATTTTTTGAATGAGAAAACCCATTCTTTCATTTTTTGCACTGGATCTTACAAATTATGCAGCCAGTCCTGAAAATATTTCAAATGGCTTCATGTCAAACTTCCCTGTTCCTTTAGATATTGTTTTTATCTGACCTGATTTGGGGTCTTTCAACCATCCTGGTTGTTCTTTGACTTTTTCCCAGAATTCACCACAGACTCCACATATGGTCTAGCCACTATGAAGTATATGGATACCTCCAACACTGTTCTTATAAAGTTTCCTAAGATTATGTGAATATTTTTAGTAATAGAAACCAATTATTGTTTACTATGTGACAGGCATTATGTTAAGTATGTTACATGTGTTATTTAATTCTCACAATAAACTCTCCAAATTAAGAAACAGATTTATCCCAGTTTGCAGATAAGAAAACCATGGCTTGGAGAGGTTACATAACTTGTATAAGATCATACAGTTTATAGATGGCAGAGAATTCAACCCCAGACCTCACTGGCTCTTTTACACCATGATCTACTGCTCTAGTGTGGTTTCTCCCAAGTCATTAAAGACACTTACTGTTTGAAAAGCTAGAGACAGCCTCCCAAACCTTGAGCTGTTAGCCAATGCTGATCTTACCACCAACTGATTTTGATCTACAGTGATTCAGCTGAGTTTTCTTTGGATGCTGACTCAGGTACTCTGCCATATGACCCTTTCTTTCTCCAGGTTCATGCTTTCTGTTGGGTTCTTTCCTGAGGTTCCCTCCGCATCCCCTACCCCAGCTTAGCATCTCTATTAGTTTCCAATTCCTGCTACAACAAATTCCCACAAATTTAGAGGTTTAAAAAAAAATACAAATTTAAAATGATGCTGAAAGGAGACTTGACTTTGGGGGGATGAACACACAATGCAATATACATGATGTATTATAGAATCGTACACCTGAAACCTAACCCTGGCTGGTTTGGCTCAGTGGATTGAGCGTCGGCCTGCGAGCTAAGTGTCGCTGGTTCGATCTTCCAGTCAGGGCACATCAGAGAAGGAAAACTCTGACTCCAAAAAACCTCCGCTGCCTTGCGGCATACCTCTTCAGGGGAAAGGCTAAGGGAGTAAACCCGAACAGAAAATCCGGAGCCGGAGTCCCTAAGGCGGTTTGACGTTGTAGTCAACACCGGCAACTCCTGCGGCGCACCTGAAGCCAAGCTGTATTGACTCCGTCTTTCCCTTGGACCCTTCAGCTGCGAAGAGAGGGGGGGTCTGCTGCATGAGCAACAGCAGACCCTCCATATCACCCTGCCCAGGCTCTGTAGCTTCAGCTTCACTGGAGAGGACACTCCAGCGTCATCGCAAGATGTCGATTCAACACGGGAGGAGACAGATACCGTGTCACTCCCGAGTCGGACTGCACAGCCATTCTCGGCGGTGCAGATAGACTCTTAAGAAGCTACACCATCGTCTCTCGAGATGGACGGCTGCCGCCGCCGCCGCCGCCGACACCTGAAACCTATATAACTTTAACCGAGTCACCCCAATAAAATCCATAAAATTGTTTTAAAAATACAAACTTATTATCTAACAATTCTGGAGGTCGAGAGTCTGAAATGGTTCTTATAGGGCTAAAATGAAGCTGTCTGCAGAGATGTGTTCCTTCTGGAGGCTCTAGAAGGAATACACTTTTGCCTTTTCCATCTTCTAGAAGCTGCCACATTCCTTGACTTGTAGCCATGTCACTCTGGCCACTACGTCTGTCATCCTGTCTCCTCTGACTCTGATCCTTCTGCCTCCCTCTTTAAAGAACCCTGTAGTTACACTGATGACCTGGATAATCCACAATAATCTCCCCATTTTAAGGTCAGATCAGTAACCTTAATTGATCTTGCCATGTAACACAATATATTCACAGGTTCCAGGGACTAGGACATGGCTATCCTTGGGGGCCTAGTAATCTGTGCAGCATAGCCTCCCTACCCACCCCTCTCTCACACAAACACACCGTTCCTCCTGTGACCTACATTCCAGGGCCTTCTCTATCTGCTCACCTTCCTGTGGATACTTTCTGGTTCTTTTGTGCTCAGCTGATAAACATTTACAGAGCACCTATTATGTGCCATGCATTTTGCTAGGGACAGGGGATACCAAGAAAGACAGTCCCTGCACTAAAGGAGTTCACATTTTGGTTGAGCTGACAGAAAAATCATGGAAGACAGGAAGATATGGCAATTACTGGGATAAATGGGAACACAATCGATGAAGAGACACTCAAGACCTGGATTTGGGGTGGAGAGGGATATGCAAAGGTATATCCTATCACAGATCCACAAAATCAAGACAGTAGGGTTCACCGTGGAAAATGAGGACCTGAGATCTGGTCTTAGGAGTTCCTAAAGTGTCGATGCCCCATGTTGCCAGGCAGAGCTGACTGCTCAGACACTGAGAAGCACAGAACACAGACTTCCCTCTGTGCTCCTGAAGGCTGGCTTCAGCAGGAGGTCAGTGGCAGCCAGCAGGTACTCATTACCAAGATGAGGGGGATCCCTGCCAATGGAAGAAGCTATTTACAGTGTTGGGGGTGGGGGGAGGGCTCATTCCAGGGGGTTGATCCTCTTATTTCTCTAGTCGGAGACTGACCTAAAAGAAGGTCGTATTTTGAAAGTTGAAGAGGGAAGAAACTGTTAAGTTAAATAAGATGTACTTTAGTGCCTTACTGCATCTCAAATGTGGAGTCTGAGGAAAGGGCCAGAACTTTTTTTTAGGTTTTCAATGATTTATGTTTGTTTTAGACGCTATATCACAGCCCAGGAGCCTGCATGTGCCTGGTGATTGGCCTTCGTTCCTACCTGTTGGCCATTTTGTAACTCTCCTCACAAGAAACTCAGAAGCTATCATCTGAGCTGTATGTTCCTGCCCACAGACATTTCCAGGGGCCTCGTTTCCAGCTCTGTACTGAACCCTACCGTCTTCTTTCAGAAACACAAGCAAATACATATTAGTGTTCTGTTTAACCTTCCTAGTTATGACAAATCAGGCTCTTTTACTTAAAACACACACACCAAAGAAACTTCCTTTCCAGTGGTGATACAGGGAGAACTGATCAAGATCACTGGGGAGAAGTAGGAGGGGCCATAGGAGTTGCCGAGGCAATAGAAAGCAGTCTAGTATGGGATTGGCTGAGAAGCTGAATGCCTCTAGAGCCAGTGGAAATAAAAAGGGGACTGGCTCTTCGGCTCCTGAGAATTTTTCTGGCTCCTGAGCTGGCGCACCTTCTCTCTCAGGCTCTGGCTCTGGCTTGGGCTCTCAGGCTGTTCTTCCTCGAGGATGCCTAGATGATTGTGCTGCAGCTGCCTGCATTTCCCAATGGATGGTATTTTGTATAGGAAGGAACTATGGGCACAGCCTAGGATCGGACTGGCCTGGCAGAGGGTAGCAGGTTTATTCTTTGGGTGTTCTAGATGGAAAAGGCTCTGAGGCAGAAGTCTGCCATTCTTCCAGAATTGTGTAGCTCTTGTGTATAATATTGTTTTAGTTTGTAAACTAACCCTATAGAAACTAATGGGAAATACTAGGAGAACCCAGGTATTAGAGGTTAGCCTTAATTGATAGGCTTAAGTAATTAAAGCTGCAGTGACTGCTTTTGAATAAAGACTCCTTTCTTTTATCACCAAACCTTTGCCTCTGGAATTTTGCCTAGAGGGTGGGGGCCGGCAGTGGGATCCCAACTTACTACCTGGTAACAGGGGCACCTAACCAAAATTCTACTTAAATAAGACTGAATTCATTTTAAACCAATTCACTTTATGAAATTACTAGAGCCTATAGGACTTTATAATTGGCCAAAGGTATTCTTGGACATTGAATTTTGTTCTTCATAACAACCCTGTGAAATACCTGTTCATGGGAGGGCCCCATTAAGCCCTAAACACCTTTCAAATCCAAAGTCCCCTTCTGAGAATGTTGACTAAATGGAGACTTTTCATTTTGTACCATGCAGAGTAACATAAATTCTACCCTTCATCAGGGATCAGTTGTACTCTCTGCTTTTGGTCTCATCTGCTATGGAGTCCTCATCCTGATACCTCCAGTGACATTGACATCACCTCCCAAGGCAACCTCCATCTTTGGTTGGTTCTGACTGATGGCCAGAGAGGTTTAGATTCTCCTAGTGAGTCTATAAGAGGGCCACAAGAGAAGACAATGCCTTTAAGGGTTTTGGTGTGGGCCCATTACAGGTTCTCTATATTTGAAATAGCCAGATCCTTTCTCCTGGACAATATGAATGACAGGGGGTCACCGAATCTAATGTTGTTCCCCAAAAAATAATACACAAGGCCTGCTGTTTATCCTGATCCTCGAAGTTCTGGGACTTGAAGTTATTCTGTGGATAAAGAAGACATTGTCTTGCATCTTGAAAATAATACTCCATTAATGAAGGGAATATGGATGCTTTCCTCACTGAAACTTTTAAGATGTCAATCTAACATAAAGATCTAATTATTATGCATATTCTAAAGGTGAAGACATGGAATCTCAGAAAGATAAAGCAATCCACAAACCCTCCTGGCTAGGAAGTGGCCCTGGCTATGGATTTTGGTTAATTAAAGTCAAAACAAAAACCAAAGTGAAATTTTTTTAAATTTAATTAAAACTAAATAATTAAAATTTAATATATGGACTTTAGATAACAGGCAAAAGCAAAACCATATAGGAAGATTTGAATGAATCTTCAGGGAATTACACTGAGCAGAAAAAGCCATTTCCAAAGGTTATATACTATGTGATTCTATCTATATAACAATTTTGAAATTACATTTTAGAAAGGGAGACTAGATTAGTGGTTGACAGGGGTTAGAAATAGGGACAGGGTTGGGGGTGTGGTCAGCAGTCTTTGACTCTGAGCTGGGTGGTATTGAGCTCACTGCTTCTGCCGTTGGGCAGGGCAGAGCAAGCTTTAGATCAGCTGTTCTTTGAGCCAACCTACAGGAAAGCCTTGGCCTCCAGGGCACTTTCTCAGCTTACTGTCCACCTTAGAGAAATTAAGTGAAGTTGTAAGTTTTTCACATGGTTAGCATGACCTTAGGATTAACATGCACAGGTACTTGCCTGGGTATAGAGAACATTTACAGCAGATTGGTGCTGTAGAAAGTCATTGGACTCTTGAGGGACAGCGAAGATTGATGACAACCTACAAACCATTGCATCTGTTTTGTGTAACATCAGAACAACCAGATGGCTTGGAAAGTGGAGCCTGAAAAAAAGGAGCAGCTCCAGCTTGGTCTAGCTCAGCTCCTTCTGAGCTGATGACAGCTCCTAGACAACAGGTCAATGGCAAGGGCAGAGATATACAAGGAGTTTAGTGTATAGTGCAGGAGAGTAGTGAAGAGAAGGGACAAACAGTACAACTGCAGGATGTACAGCTTGAGTAGGCTGTGTCTGGCTTCTGTCCCTTAGAGATGGCTAGGCTCTGAGAAAGTCTCTTAGTCTCTCTGAGTTTCTGATTCCCCATTTGTAAAACAGGGCAGTGTGCCCCTGCCCAGCCTATGTTACCAGGTTATTGAGAGGAACAAATGGAATTATGTAAGTAAAAAGTATTTTTGTAAACTCTTTTGTTCTATACAAACACAATGATTAGTAATGTGATTTGGCAAGGTTCCTACTAGTGGTCCCTAAATAAATACTTTCTGTAGCTATGATTTGGCCAGTTAGTGCATTCAGGCTGAACGTTGGTGGGTCGCATCGCTACGTGACCAGGTGCTGTACTCACCATGAATTCATGGATGGAGTCAAAGAAATGGAGAGGAAGAGGGCACAATGGGCCACATCTGAGCTGAGATCTGACTTATGCAACCTCCTCACTTGGTTAATCCTTGGCCTATGGATGTAGGCAACCGTTATTAATGAATGAATGATCATCTGATTTGGTAAGGGTTTTTTCCTCTTTTTCCACTTAGGTAATTTGGTAATTGACTAAGTTTGGACATGCTGAACAGGAGAGGAAAGAGGACAGTCATCATGGGTGACAGTTTAGCCAGTTAACATTATGGCCCCTCTGTGAGAAAGGTGGCAGAGTGTGGCAGAAAGCCTCTGGACTTAGCTAGCTGTGTGGGCAACCTATCTTTATCCTCTCTGAGTCATGGTTTCCTCACCTGTAAAATGGTAATGACAACAGTGCTCTCGTAGAACTGTCCTGAGTACTAAATGAGATAAACAGATATGAAAGAGGTGGCACAGGTAGGAACATGATAATTTGTATCCCATTTTATTTTGTCAAAGAATAGGAAGAAGATATCACAACTCCTTAAATATCTCTTTGTGCTTATTTTTCAGAGTAAATGGAAATAAGAGCCTTGGATTGCTAAGCTTATCCTCTTTGTAACTCCTAGAAATGCATCTTGTCAAGCTTGGGATTTAGAGTCAAACATAGATTCATATCTATGCTCCACCAATTACAAACGCTGTGATCTTAATCACATTACTCCCTCCTAATCTCAGTCTCAAATGTAAAATAGATTTTAATACTATCTACAAATGCAGTTGTTTAGAAAGTTAAATAGGACAGTGCCTTTACACACAGTCTGAATGCAGTAAATGGTTTTTCTCATCATAAGCATCTTGGGTGTGACAGGTGTGTTCAGAGAAATGGAGGACAGTGTCCACAGACATCACTATTATTTTTCATAATCGTCAGTAATTGGTGGTTCCATTTGTGCAGCACTTTTTTCCCCACTAGAGTTCCAAGATAGTTCACACTAAAGGTTCCAGGGGGTGGATGAACCAACAGAGTAATGTGATTGCCAAAAAACAATGGATATAATTCCAATACCACACCTGCAGCACTGGCTGACACTTCAATTGGACATGAACAAGTCGGACAGCATGCCAAAGGGAGCAGCTGGATGGGGAAATAGCTGCAAAGATACCACACAAAGAATGTTGGAAGGACTAGGATAAGAGAAACCTAAGAATAAGTACAAATAAACCAATATTTTAAGGGTTGACATATGAAAGGACAATTTCCTTTATTATGTCATTTCCTGGAGGGCAGAAGTCAGACCAATGGGTAGAAGTTACCTGCAGATAAATTTCAGCTCAAAACAATGCCTTTTTGGACAATGCAGTCATCCAACGATAATACAGCTGTCCATCAATGAAACAGGCTCTCCAGGGAAGGAGGACCTGAGTTCCAAAATGTGGCTCTTGGGGATGCCGGAGCGGGGAGAAGCTGGGCTAGACACCTCCCAAGTTCTTCACAACTCTGCAATTCTATCTCAGGAGAGGCCCACAACTGCTCCAGCAGTAGCAGTCTTGTGTTAGCAAGTCATTTATGTGAACCTTCTTCTTCACTGTGTTAACTTGGGAGCACCACAATAGAAGAGAAAAATATCTTTTTAAACTTAGTATTAGCTATAGTTACTGTAAACAAGAGATCCAACATACATATTCAATAATCACATACAGCTTATCCACTCTAAGGTGAGTACCAAATCACCTCTTTTTTGTGTTAAATTTTTCACCCCAACAATATAGTGGAAAAAGGAAGCTATTATTATCACTAGCATGTAAAAACTAATTTTTTTCATTTTTTTATTGTTGTTCTATTACAGTTGTCCCATTTTCCCCCCATTGCTTTCCCCTGCCCCACCCACTTCTCCTCTCCCCTACAATCCCCACCATGTTGTCCATGTCCTTGGGTCATTTATACTAGTTCTTTGACTAGAACCTTCCTCTTTTTTCCCCCCTTCTCCAGGAAGACTTAAATGTAAGCTATGACACCATAAAAATCCTAGAGGAAAAAATAGTCAGGAAAATTTCAGATATCCCACACAGCAATATTTTCACCGATATATCTCCTAAGGCAAGGGAAATAAAGGAAAGAACAAACAAATGGGACTACATCAAACTAAAAAGCTTCTGCTCAGCAAAAGAAAACATCAGCAAGATGAAAAGGGAGCCAACCATATGGGAAACATATTTGCCAAAGATACCTTGGACAAGGGTTTGAGCTCCAAAATATATAAAGAACTTATAAAAACTAATTTTTAAGTTAAAAAATAAAGCTTCCATTTCATGCACATTTATTTAATACCACAAACCTCAGTTTCCTTATCTATAAAATGGGGGATGATAGTGATATTTACGTAAAAGGACTATTCATTCATTCATTCGACAAATATTTGAACACCTGTTATGTACCAGACCTGGCTCTACTTGCTGGGGGCTTATATCATTGAGCTAAAAAAAACCCAAAAAACCCACAGCCCTCATGGAGCTTACATTTCTATGGGAAGAAGGCAGCAAGAAACACAGTAACAAAGTACAGTGTTCGTGTGAACATAGTAGGTAAAAGTCCTGTGAGAAAACAAAGCAGGAAAGGGATAGGGATGGGCAGGTGGTTTCTGTGAGAGGATTAAGTATGACAATGCAGGTAAAGTTACAGCAGGTTCAGTAGAAAGCCTTCAGTGTTAGCTGTTATTACCATGAGGACTTCTGGCTTGCAGGACCTACACTTAAATGCGTCATCCCACTCCTGAATTCTTCAGTAGGTATGTATATTCAAAGTCAAAGCCAAATAGAAGAAGATCCCTATATTGTTTTCAGATGGAAGAAAGGAGTAGGTGAAAATGTCATGACTTTGGGGTTCTGGCATTGAGTCTTCTGTGAAAGGATGCTGAAAAGAATCTGTAGAAAATTTAGAAACACAGAATCTGGGGCTTGAACTGTGTTCCACCAGGTAAGTGACCTAACTTTCCTAAGCATTAGATTTTTTCTCCATTTGACCAGGGTGGTTTCAACACTTTGTAATAACATATGTAGAACACTGGGCATACTGCAGTACAGGTAGCTTACATTACTACTGTCCAAAAAACAAACAAACACTCATCAGAATCTTCAGAGGTTTTCAGTGTTTTCAGAATGAAAAAACAAGGCAGTATTCCTCAGGAGGGAACATTCCTCAGACACATGTTGCTAGGAGTTGGACTAGGTCACTTGTTAAGAGAACAAACCAGGAAAACATAAGGAAGT
The DNA here is from genome assembly GCF_987537825.1 of Furipterus horrens. Taxonomy (NCBI): domain Eukaryota; kingdom Metazoa; phylum Chordata; class Mammalia; order Chiroptera; family Furipteridae; genus Furipterus; species Furipterus horrens. The sequence continues at coordinate 46,820,425 of NW_028327173.1, forward strand.
GTTCAACTGATTAAATACTCAGTCCAGTGCTTAGCCTTGCTAGCTCCTTGGCTGCAGTCTTTGGAATTTCAGAAGATGCAAAGACACACTAATTCACTCACAACAGTTCTTCGTACAAATATGAGGGTGTAGCCGACAAACAGTCGTAAAGGATTTATGAAGTGAGTTTCTCTGCACAGAGCTTGCAAGTCAAGGAGATACACAGGCCCCCTTGAATCAGCCCTGTGTTCGTTCCCAGAGACCTCTGCGGCATGGTCCCTCTGCTTCTTACCACTGTGGTTGAGAGTCTTGGGGAACGAGAATTTAATTTGTTCTGTGTTGAACTTTTTCTCACAGGGAGAGCTTTGCAAGGAAGGGGCTCTTTCTGCTTTCCCAGGAGGGGGAAAGCAGAACTCACATCCCCATCCCTCTTCTGGAAATTTTGAAGTAAATGAAAGCTTTGGGGGTAATTATTGGTGTTAGTGCGGTTTCCATTAGCCCTCTCGACACAAGGGGAGCTATTTCTAGAATTGGAAGTTCCCCCTCCCAAGTGCTCTAGATACCACAGTAACCCCTACTCCGCTGTTAGGGGGCTTGCATCCAGCAATCTGCCCCTTCCAAGGGCAGCTGTGATCACCTGGCACTTCAAATGGAGGAAAGAGGCATCAATCAACAAGGAGGTCAACTTTGCTGGGTCTAAGTCAGTGCTTCACGAACTATCTGTGGTGAAGGACCAGTTTGTTCTCACTGCCAATCCATCATAGTCTAATGCTTTTATAAAACATGATACAAATTAACCGCTAGAAAAAAAAATTTAAAGACATAAAATGCAAGCCAATGTTTTTATTACTAGACTCAACAAACATAAAATCATTCTGACAAACTGCTATAAAAACTTTAAATGTTTACTCACAACTTCTGTATTTAATCTAGCCCATGGACTACAGCACTGATCTCAGTTGCAGTTTAGACACCAACATTTACTTGAAACAAAGCACAAAGCCAATTTATCCCCTTTCTTTATGAAATTAGATGATATATTTAGTGCAGTGTCTGGCACAATGTAATCACTAACTGAATATTGGCCATTACTATTGCTATTGTCTCCAGGCTGGTGAAAAGAGAGGTAAACATTAGCCAGGCAACTGAGATGTAGATCCAAGTCCTACTCTGTTCCTACTGGCCTTGGAAAGTGTCTTTACCATTCTGGGCTTCAGTTCCAAAGTTTACAATACAAAATGAAATGATCTGGAATCTAGACTAACATCTAGATCAGTGACTTACGAGTTTAACTGAAACCAGAGTAAAAATTACGTGTTGCAGTATACACACTCACATACAATCAAGCAAGCAACTGCGAAGTTTGTGACGTAATTATCCTCACTACATGCCATACAATCTGATATTTTCTATCCTATTTTATTTTTTAAATGCTAGCCAAGATACATTTAATTGATTTCAATTAAGTCCATTTTTCAGTTTGAAAAATGCCAGAGCAAAATGACCTCTAGGATTTCCATCCTTGCTGGTATATTGATAGGATTAACAACTAGTAAGTGGGTTTCTGCTGGTTCTTTACAACTTGATATCTAGATAGGACTGGCTTTTTTTAAAAAGATTTTTAAATTTATTTTTAGAAAGAGGGGAAGGGAGGGAGAAAGAAGGGGAGAGGAACATCAATGTGTGGCTGCCCCTCATGCACCCCCAATTGGGGACCCGGCCCACAACCCAGGCATGTGCCCTGACTGGGAATCGAACCATTGACCCTTTGGTTCACAGGCTGGTGCTCAATCCACTGAGCCACACCAACCAGAGCAGGACTAGCATTATTAAAGGCAAGTGCATCTAAAGATTTTTATTTTTGTGTTTAAGCCAGCTGGCTCTACATTGGTATATATTCTCAGTGAATCTATTGGGCACAAAGAAGAAAGGTCAAAGATGTGGGTGTCTTGTCCTCACACCACTGGATGATAACCTAGAGGTATCATTGGAGAAATTCCTACTTAACCCCATGCAAGTTTCCTTCAGCCCAAAGTGCCACAAATCCAGTTACAAGAAACTCATGGACACAGACAGCAATGTGGTGGTTGCCAGAGGGAAGGGGGTGGGAGTAGAGGGGGCCTAATATATGGTGACAGAAGATGTCTGACTTTAGGTGGTGGGTACATATTGTAACATACAGACCTAGTATCATAGAAATGTACACTTGAAATCTATATGATCTTATTAACTAATGTCACCGCATTTAATTTAAAATTAAAATAAAGAAAATTTCCTTATTGGATTCTGCTGTCTCCCTCAATTGCCTTCTGCTTTCTGGAGAAAGGTGGGGGGACAGTAGTGGGAGTCAAAAGGCCACTGGAAGTGTTAGGACTGAGTTGGTATTTCCATTCCTTCACACGTTGTAAGTAGCGGGTGAAGGGGCTTTCCGGGAAAGTACTCACATGCAACCTCCTTTCTGAAGGGACATTATATAGTTCTTTTCCCCACTTAAAGAATTATTTTAATTGTTTTGAATTCAACTCAGTGAGGAATAAAAACAGAATTATTTTACATCCAATAACTTCTATTTTTGTTTTCCTTCCAAGTAGTAAGAACATCTCAATTGCCCTATTACCAGCTAAATGTTTCATTTTGATTAAGACTTTAATCTCATATTCAATACAAAGCTCTGCACCTGTGTCCAGCAGAGGTGAGGCTTGAGGCTGGCAGGGGGATGGGGTGCTTAGGGTGGGGGGAGGGGGGTGAGGTGGTCTCTCCCCACCCCAACCCCTCCCCTTCACCCTGAGCTGCTTCTCCAGGTTATTTCCTTTCATGACTATCACAGTGAATTTGAGAGCTGGTTCTGCTGAAATGAAATCTTTGAAAAATGCTCTGCAAGAAATGCTGGCTTACCTCTTTGTGAAGTTCAAAATAGAGTCCCTATGTGAATTACCCCACCCTGGTGACGTTGAGTTTTCTGACTGGCCAAAGGCCCGTACTTCTGATACCATTCATATCCTGGTTCACTCCTGGGGCACGTTGGTCAACTCCTTGTTGAGAGGCACTGACGAGTCCACTCACATGTTGCGGGGAGGCAAGGGGTGCTCTCCTGTGGGACACCAGCTAGAAAGCTTAAGTCCCAAGACACCTTCTATGAATTCACTTCAGACCATAGTGTCCAAGAAACCTATCATCCTCATCCCATCAAACGTGGCACCTTTCCTTCCACTCCTTTTCTTAGGTTTGCAGGGCCTGGACATAGCAGGGAGCTCTTTCTGAGACAGTAGTTCACCAGCTTTCAGACAAAAGATTCTCTCTCATTGGAAAGTTCCCCTGCTCTGAGGGAGGTTCCACCATCTCTCCCCTTCCTACCCCTTTTACATGGGTGCGAGGGATGAGAGCAATTGGAGAACAGGTTCTGCTGAAATGACCTCTTCAGCAAAAACGCTGCTGGAAAGTGATGGCCTTGGAGCTGCAGTTCTTGGACTACAAAAACCTGGGGCTTTTAAATACCTTGTTTTAGCTCTGGGCTCTTCTCACCTATTGAAGGAAATGCACCTGATGTGGATATCAGCTTTGTTTCTGGGTTAACTGGATGCCGGAGATGGGACTTGGTAGGTAGGTAGGAACCAGGTTGCCTGCGACCTCATGGGGCATGTTAAGGGCAGTTGTCTTGATCGCAAGATAAAGAAAGCCATTGAGGGTTTTGAAACAAACTGATGTCATGACAAAATTTTTACTTTAAAAAGGTCATTCTAGTGGAACAGCTGAGAAGGCATGAGGCAGCCCAAGTGCATGGGGAAGTCAGTATGGACGCTGATTTGCAAGTTTCAAAGCACTTTTACACACGTTGGGTCTAATTCTTTCTCAAAGCCTCACCTGCTAATCAGCATTCAAGAACAAAGTTGAATTAACATATATTAACTTAATTTCTTATACTTTTTCGTTTTGGACTTATAGCCTTGCTCTCCCACTTACTGTGTGGCCAGCGGACCTCTCTGCAAGCCTGTGAGGCAGGTTCTTCAGTTGTGAAGTATAGACACTCTTTGAGGATTTGAATTAGAATGAAATGAGTGCGTGGTACTAGAGCACTCAACAAATATTGACTCACCTCAAGCAAATAGTCCTGTCAATTAAAGAGAAAGGCCTCTTCTAGCTATTTGATACCATTACTTACACAAAATTGTACACATATAAATAATACAAAGGATTGTGCAAAATGCACTTACTAAAGAATGGCAAATTTTTATTGGATTAGAATAATTTGAGGTCTGATGGGTGAGCCTGGATTTATCAAAATAGAAATCAATGAGTGATAATGAGAAAGACTCATGTCTAGACATAATATTACACATTACATTGGTAGACTTTAAGTTCATAATGCTTTTATATAGAGTCTACATTCCTAATAATGTAACTTCCCAGAAATCCAGTCTTTATCAATATAACTTGGAGAGTTTCTGCCTTCCCAGAGGATCTATGCCTGTATATTAAGAATATTGTATTCTAGAAAAGGGTCAGCAAATTTAACACTACTTCTCGATCTGAGGCCCATGGCAGACACCCGAGAGTTGATAACAGGCATGGACTAGTGGATATAACATCCCTGTCTGTGAAATCCAGGTGTGACCTCAGAAGCCTTCTCAGCAAAGTGCTCTAGGCATTACTTCAACTGACCCTAAAATAATCCTGGTCCAAAGATATTCATATTCAAAGTGGAAAAAAAAAACCACCCAAAGCAAGCAATGGGAATCTAAGTAATATTTCTGGAATTGCATTTACAAAAATAGTGGTATAAAGTGAAAACGAATTTCTCACTAAATTGGAAGTGTTCTCTGCATCTTACTACTTCGTAACATCACTACTCATTTCTTCATAACTGCATAGAAAATAAGAGTAACAGTCCAAATGCATAAATTAGCAAGATATAATCAGCTTACGTGGTTTTCAATTATGTGAATTGCTATAACACGTATTATACTAGAGAAATGTATAACCCCAAACCCTTTCAAACAATGTATGAAGAACTCCAGCTGAGAATGTTTCAGGCACACGTTCTCAACTTGGTATTCTCTTCCATTGGGAACCCGCATGATCATCATCTTTTGAATCCGGAAGAAAGAAAAATATGAAGTGGCTTTTCGGTGACTCCCTTACTCTTGCTCATACTTAATGAAGAATTCTTGTGATAAGACATTAACTGGTAATGGTGAGAATGAACTACCTCAGATGAGGATTGTATAAACACGAATGCAATTTTAAGAAAGCAGTTTCTAAGGGAAGAAGTCCCGTGTAAAGCATAGAAATGACCCGGAAGAAATAAATCAGTTTAAGAATGGTATGGATAGCCCTAGCTGGTGTGGCCGAGTGGATTGAGTGCATGCCTGCAAACTGAAGGGTCGCTGTTTCAATTCCCTGTCAGGGCACATGGCTGGGCTACAGCCTGGGTTTCCGGTTGGGGGTGCACCAGAGGCAACCACACGTTAATGTTTCTCCCCCTTTCTCCCGCCCTTCCCCTCTAAAAACAAAATCTTGAAAATATGATAGACAAATTTGTGGCATTTTAAATAATTGCCTGGTTAGTCAGAGACGCTAAAAAATGTACTACTCATAGCAAAACACTTGAAATTGGTGTGGAAGGGAGAGAAGCTCACTCCAGTTGCAACTTTGTGTGGTGTGGTCAAGGTAGAATACTGCACGAAATCTGGTGAGGGCAGTTCCTACAACTGAATCTGATTTCCAAAGCATGTTCCCAAGTAGGAGCTTTGGAATGAAGTAGACAGTGATGCAAATGAATGCTTTTTACCCATGGCTGATAAAACATGTGAGCCCTTAGAGATTATTGCCAGCCAGTTCTAGTCCATATGCTTTTATCTTCAATTTTAAACATATAATAGAAGAATCTTCATGGCTGAGAGCAAGCTATGGAATGTTCCTTTTAATGAGACTAATAATACAAATCACAAGTATAATTAGAATTTTTTTTTAAAACTTCAACTTAAAAATGCTAATGCTATTCTTGTTTCAGTGTATTTCTACATTTCAAGGATATACGCCACATTTGAATGCTGCTTTAGTCATCAAAATGGTCATGTATATACACATACGTGTACGTACATATTTATATATTCATTATTACAACTCCAAAGAGGTGGAGCATGGAGAGGTCCAGGGAGTTAGCCAATTTCACCAGAAAAGGCATAAAGCCATGAAGAGATGCACTGTCATTTTAACTTCTGGTGAGGCCTTTTTTCTAATTCAGCGCTTTCACTGTTTTCTTTATAGTTCACAAAATTTTAAAGCTATGCTAAGTCAGAAACCTTGGAAATACCTCTAACAGTCCACAAATCAGAGAACTTTAAATACTAAGGGCGTGGGAATTGTATTTTAATTGCTTACACGAAATAGCAACTATCTTCACCCTGAAGACTAAGGAAGAGAGCCTGTTGTTGGCTGTAATAGTCCCATTGCCCTGAAAAGCTTTTGGTGGTAAAACAGGCATAAACATTTACCATTTTAACCAATTTTAACTGCACAGTTCTGTGGCATTAAGTACATACACAGTGTCGTGAACCCACCACCATTCATCTCTATTTTCTCATCTTTCCCAATCGTACCTATTAAACACTAACTTCCAAATCCCCACTTCCCCCAGCTCTGGCAACCACCATTCCATTTTCCAGATCTATGAATGTGACTACTCTAGGTAGCTCATACAAGTGGAATCACACAGTATTTGTCCTTTTGTGTCTGGCTGACTTTGCTTAACATATCATCAAGGTTCATTCATGTCTGCAACACACGTCAGAGTTTTCTTCCTTTTTAAAGCTGAATCTTCCATTGTATGTACATACATTTTATTTATCCATTCATCCATCAAGGCACATTTAGGTAGCTTCTATTATTTTTGCTGTTGTGAATAATGCTGCTATAAACAGTGGTTTATAAATATGTTTGAGATTTTTCACTTGGGTATATAACCAGAAGTGCAATTGCTGGATCATAATGGTATTTCTATGTTTTATTCCATTCTTCCCATTCTCACAAATCTAAACCAAAGAATGCAACAAATATACATACCAACCAACACACTTTGTGTGTATGTTTTAATCAAAGCAGTGGAAAAAACCCCATCAGATTTCTTTTGCATCTGACCTCTTGGACACGTTACATCTCTGAACTGCCTAGAAGATGCTAAGGACCTCTAGGCTTCAGCGAGCCTCCTGGCACTCCTACAGCAGACTGAGCCTCAAGCTTCCCTACTGACAGGAAGCAGGATCCAGTGTGACTCCATCTGTAGAAATGCAGGGGGGATCCAAACTGCACCCAACACTCACCTCTGTTATCCCAGACTTGGATGCGGATCCTGGGATCAATGTCGGGTAAGTATAAAACCTGAATTTTTATGGAACTAGTAACAGGAAAACAGGAAGATAGGGAAGGTGGTGAAATCCTCTCCAAGGCCAATGATTGCACAACACCTCAATCCCTGAAGCACTTTTTTCCACCTGCTATACTACTAAAAATCAGGAGTGTTTCAAATTACTTGAGAATTCACCAATCCCAGAACTTTCCTTTCTTAGAAGTTCTTCCAGGGTTTCTGTCAGAAATTCCTTTTCTCTTAAAGAAGCAGGGCTGATGGTATAATACACAACGGGGCAGAGCCATTTCTCCCTATAATTAATCAAAAACATAGCCTAGCCTGCAGTTTCCCAGAAATTCTAAATATATGAAGACACGTGAAGGTACCAGGCCATCATGTGGTCAATGCTATGTGGAAAATAACAATTCAGGACCAAGCAGGTGTGGCTCAAGAGGTTGCTTCTTCAGGAGCAGAAAAAGAAGAGAACTGTGTGAACCAGCAAAGTAAGTGCCCAGGAATGTCTGAGGACTGTATGATGAAGGGTGAAACTGAACCTCTCTGTGGCAAAGCAAAGCTTCCTGTTCCCTTTTTTCCTTACTCTGTTTCAGTGAAGGACTTTATAATACAAATGGCCCAAGTCTAAGACAATGTGCTGATTAGCACGTTTGGACTCTAGTACATTAAGACATCACACATATGGTTTCTCTTCATGCTGGCTCTTCTTGCCCCATGCTAAGGCCTGACCTCCACAGGCCTTGTACTCTCTGTGCCCAAGCATATGGTTCTCTGCTTTGGATTCCTCACCCATCAGCCATCCACAGCGGTGAGGTTCCCAGATATAGACATGAGCCTGGAAAAAGGTAAGATGTCCTTGTTTAGGCTTGAGCCTAAACTACATGAAATTACCTGAGCCTTGCAGTCGACTGTGATCTAAAATATGATGAAGTTGTGCACTTTGATTCTCATCTGCAGCTGTCAATGTCTTAAAGAGTCTTGAGGGAGGAAGGATGGGGAAACTCTGGCTTCTCTAATAACCCAACCCCAACAATACTCTCTAGAATAGAATGCAGGCTGAAGATGGGTGCTCTAAATTTCCTAGTCTTCTATGCAAACCTTCTGTTGCCTTGGTATTTATAGCTTCATTTCCCTAAAATTGATTTGTTTTAGATGTCACTGTAGGGTCGTCCTTAACTAGTTGATAAAAACAATTTACATTTTACTTTCATGTAATGTGACATGAACAGCAATAACATGGGCATTCAACATACACTTTTTTGAATCACAGATTTTAAATATGTTCTTGAAAAAACGTGCTATGTCCATACCCATTCCTTAAACACAAAAACATAATTTTATTCATGCAATTACAGCAGCGATTTTCAACCAGTGTGCCATGAGAATTTTTAAAACATGCAATACTTGATTATTTAGTCAGGGACACTGACCTCTTTTCCCTTAGACTGTCAAATTAAAAAAATGACAACCACCATACAACAATAGCTGTCTGGTGTCAACGAATCAACATGATACCTATTTTTTGTGTGTCAGATCAGCAAAAATATGTATTTTGGTGTGTCGCAGAACTTTAGTAGTTTATGTGTACCATGAGATGAAAAAGGCTGAAAACTGCTGAATTGTATCAATACCGTTCAACATGTAGGGCTTTTTTTCTCCCTATGTTGAATTTCACTTTGAACAGGCAATATCAATAAGTACCAAGCTACTCTAACTAGGTTACCAGTTACATTTATAAAAATGGCACAAATTTCTATGAATTCCACTCCCAAAATATTACTTCACACTCAGTACTTATATTAGTCTTCTAAAAGTTCCAAAGATCTTACTATATGCCCACTCAGTACAAGTCTTCATGCTTCTGTGCGAACAACTACCCAACTCCCTTTATCCCCATATTAAAAATAAGGCAAAGACAGAAGGAATAACATTCCCTACGTGCTAGGGAAGGTACAATACAGAACAGTGTAAAGACGGTTTCTGGATCCCTGCACCTGCTTCACACGCCTCTTTCCTCTTCTGTCTTCCTTTCCGGGCCCGATGCTCCTCTGATGGAAGGCAAGATGGCTGCCATCCTTCAGTTATCACAGTACTGTACCTTTAGAATGGACAGCATCAGCACTGTGATAACTGAGCCAGGGCAGCCTGTCAGTCACTGTGCTGGCTGGCGGCATCCTCTCCAGGTGAACGAATGACTCCCTCTGAAGGCTCCCCATGAAGTGAAAGATTAAAAGATCCCCTTCTGGTTTGAGATGAGAGGAAGCAGAAGTAAAAAGTAGGGTCATAGCCCAGTAAATGGTGATGCTAAAATACTAAGAGGTCCAGCTGAATTATAACGGAATGAAAGATGAGCACATGATTTATACATATTAATGAGAATGAGCAAACATGATTATGCAGTAAGCTTTCCAGCTTGTTTCACAATGTATTTCTGCCATGCACAGATTCACTGACACTGTCCCCCTGACCTCAATCATTCATGAAATAAATATTTATTGAGGGACTACAATGTTCCAAGACCTCTTCTGGATGCTTAAGGAAATTAAAGATAAGTAAGACACGGCCCTGGCCGGGTGGTTGAGTTGGTTGGAGTGTCATCCCCTGCACCAAAAGGTTGCAGGTCCAATTCTCAGTCAGGGCACAAACGTAGGTTGTGGGTTTGATCCCCAGTTGGGATGCCTATGGGAGGCAACTGACTGACATTTCTCTCTCACATTGATGCCCCCCCCCTTTCCTCTCTAAAATCAATAGAAAACATATCCTCAGGTGAGAATTAAAAAAAAAAAAAAAAAAAAAAAAAAAAAAGAAGTCAGACATGGCTCCTGTTCTCAGAGTGTTCCCAATCAAACACAGCAATAATACTTCATTTCTACCTGACATTCAATAATTTTCTATGTGCTTTTTCAGTAGGTTTTCCATGAGAACACTATTGGGTTGTCAATGAATTATTTGTTAATTCATCAAAAAAGGATTCCAGAAATAGGTTACTAACATTAGCGCATTTCACAGATAGAAAATTAAAACCTATAGAGGTTAGGTGATTCACTTGAGATCATACCCTAAGTTATGGTGAACCTGGGCTCAAATCCATGTCTTATGACTGAGCCCAGGGCTTTTTTTCTCTACCCCAACCTGGCCATTCAACCCTATCAACTGGATATTCAGACTGCACCATTTACACAAACAAAAGGATTTCAGAAAACATTTACTTTTTTGCTTAAGATTTTTAGTTTTCTAAGTGTTTCAGATCATAAAACAGAAACTAGTATGGGTTTTATGCTTTAAGAAATATACATTGGTGAAGAAAAAAAGACACTGCTCTTGTTCTGAGTGCTAAGAATGGACTCGAATTGATGACACCGATGATTATGTACTTTGCACACCTGCAAGTGTGCTTCACTATAGTCAATGTCAATCCTATAATTATGGTGGAGCAAGAATCATAGACAACCTGTGGAATGCCTTCTTTAAAAAATCAACATATACACATCACATGCTTTGAAATTATCTGTACCTTTGAGATGTACCCTGAAGTCATTTCAGGGATGATTCTTAGTTTTAATAAAACAGTACAAAAAGATTCTGAAATAGGAATTCAGGCTTTAGAATACTAATGGATTAAATACATGATTCACTTTTTTTTCCATGTCAGTCATAAATTCTCAAGTTATTTCAATAGCAGTAAAACTTGACAGATATTTGAAAAATAATTATGTTTTCAATTAGGCAATTGCTCAGTTTCAAAGACTCATTATATGCAAATTAGATATTAGCATTGTACTTCAAATAAGTCAGGAGATGAATCAATTCTTTTGATTAGAAGTAAAAAACTAGAGTACAATGATTCTAGCACAATTAATTTTTATGCACGATGAAACTGATCTTATCTTCAGAAAAGTAATATCCAATGAAATAATCCACCTACATACAAATTAAAACAACATTTTCTGAAGTGCAAAAATATCTAAAAGTTAAAGAGGTCATTGCCTAGGTCTTAGCCAACTGATGTAATACAAAGTTGAAACACGAGAGGGCAATGAAGATTTTTTTAAGAAAAAGTTGGATCCCATAACCTAAGATTCCTGGAAATAGCGCCACATTTTTACCCAAATTATAAACATCTGTTAAATGAACAAAGATATTGTGATTATTTGAGAATAAAATGCAAGATAGCTGATCTATCAAAAAGATAAAAAGATAAGCACCTAACATCTCCTGGCCACAAATTCCATCTGCTTTAGAAAAGATGAATACTCACTCTGAAATACTGGAGGGAGGATGAGTATGGGAACAAATAAATGACACTGATGTACTTCTTAGTTATTAGACTGTTCTTCACTAAGACTGAATACTAGTGCAACTGTCTAAATACGAAGTATACAAAGATGAACTTAATATTCGTAATATACTTCAACACTGAAATTCACTCTATTAGTCAAGACCAAAAACCAGACAACTAAACATCTCTGATACAATAAGTAAAGGCTATTTCTTTTATTTTTGTACTTTTCTCTCATTTCAATATTTTTCTATCTAAATAGCGGGTTAAAAAAACCAAGAGACCAAGTAATAAAAAGCAAATTGTCAGCAAATAGTGATTGAAATTAATATTCTCTCAGAATAATTCTAAAGCAGTTTCAAGGAAGAAAAATATGGGTTTTCAGAATTGTATTTTATAAGTACTAATAAATAAATGCTGCAAAAATGTTAAATTTTGTTTCTTCTTGGAAATTATTCTTTATAATGTACATTTAAAAAAATCTAAATCTACCAGAAACATTTCTTTTTCCATATTCTCATAAAAATTGAATTATTTTAATTTTAGAATAAGTAAATGCAGGTGCTCATGCTACAGCATTGAAGTATAGTGCACAGTAAAAGAGGGAAAAAGAAAGTGATATAAAATGCTTTCTTCTGGAGAGTAAATTTAGTTTAAATTCAGTTCTTCAATGATAAAATTGACACAACTGAGAACGATTTCTTCATGATGCACGCACCAAATGTTATTATCTAGGAAACCGAGTACTTCTGGCAACTGGTTTTCCAAAGAACTTGCCTTTAAATCCTTTGTAGTAAAAACATGCACAAAAAAACCATGTCATGTCCCCTTTATCTATGGACAAAATGAAAATACAATGATTTTGAACCTTTAAGTATCTGATTGTATAGTAATTGGAAATATTAATAAGCTGCTGGCAATACAAAATATTTGAAAATACTTTTAAACTAAAATAGGTTAATTTAAATCCACCAGTCTTTTACTGAATTGTAATTTTTTTCCAATGTGAAAACCATAATTCAACTCAGTGACATATATAATATATGCACATATGACCAAACTGTGGTATTATAAGAATGTACAGTCAACAAAATACTGCTTTGTGAGAGGTATACAGAATGTATATTTGCATTTTACTGCAAAGCTTTGCTATATTAAGGGTGTTTTAAAACTAACATGCCAAAGTTTAATAGGAAACTTTGAAAGGAAAAACTGGCTACAAAGGCAAGAAAAAGCTAAGGACCACTGCCCCGTGCAAAGTCTGCCCCAATTCAGGCAGAGAAGCATTAACTGGGGGTGTCACTGTTTTACCTCCTTTAAACACTGACCTCTAAATAGTCTCATGCTTCATAACCCTAGCAGGTCTATCTGGAGGAAAAGACCTATGCATACAATAATGTAGAGACAGAAAGAGAATTGTGCTTTCTTGCTTATGCTGATCAGGACTCAGTCCAAAAAAGGCTCCAGGAAACTAAACTTTATAGATGGACCAGCCCCCAAAGTCTTTCTTTCTTTTCCCCTCACACGGTCACTCAGCACACATACTTTTAGTCCAACTGTGTACCCCACAGTTAGTTTAGTTTCTGCTTTTGCTCTAGATCTCATTTTTTCCCCAGAGTTTGGATTTTATAGTCTGATCACAGGTCAGTTTTACGTACTCAGATTTCACCTTGGCATTGTACCCTTTTAGAGGAATTAGTCAAAATGATCCACCCTTAGCTAACCATCTCTAAAAATTCTGTCTCGAATTAATCCATGATCTCCTCATTACCACAGCAGTGCCATTTGAAAATGCTGGGTCTTAAATTCTCAAATTCCCTTAATAGTTATAGTGGGCAATGCCAAAGACTTGCACTGACTTTCAATTCTAGAGCTGGGGGCTGTTCCAGAAACACAATTACAGTATAGTCTTCTTTCTGCAGAGTTCGGCCTTCTCAGAGCTTCTATTCTATATCTGTAAAATGAACACATTTCTACTTGTAACAAATGCCACAGTGGGGCTGCACTTATTATTAAGTGCTAGATCTTATACTGTAACTTAATTGGGCACTGTTTACCTCTTATTTATTTAAATCAACAGTATTGTTCCTGAAGTCAGACTGTTTGCATCTCCCTTCACAACACTAGTAGCGATCCTTTCCACAAAGTACAAGCTCAACAAACATTTGATTAATTGATGAACCTCTTCATTGCCCAGGGATTCTCTAAATAGGTTATCAACAAAAGTGTATGTTTAAGTCTAGCCTCTGTAGGTATGGTCTTAGGCAAGGTACTTGACAATGGGTCAATGATAAAATGAAACGACAGTACTAAATGGCCCCTAAGTCTCTTCCAGTACCATTGTGGAAGCTCATGAGACAAAACCAACCCCCCAGCAGAACAATGTCTCGCTTCAAATACAGTGTACTTTTCTGGGGGGAGGAAAGGGGTCAGCAACCTTCTGGGCACAATTACCACCAATGGAGCTATGATGGAGGATGGGGATAGAAAGTAAATGAAGGAGGAAGAGAAAATAAGCAAAGGTGAGTGATAAGTGGAATCACTAAGATACCACCAGGTGTCACAATTGTTACTGTGCTGCACACTGTTCTCTGATATATTCTAGCTGCCTAAAAGCCTTTTACGAAAGCAGCCATAGCCAGATGTGTGGGTACTTAAATTTTCCCATGCTGCCCCAACTAGCCTTTCTAGTACCCTGCACATTTTACTGACCTTGAGTAGGGCACAAGTCCTGCATAGAAATCTGCAAAGCAGTACTATTAGGTCTCATACTGTAGTAACGACTCTTGGGGTCCCCAAATCTCCATATGCAAAGTAGATGATTGACAAACATGAAATAGCTGTCATGCAGTCACCTCTTCTAAAATTAATCCATGGACCAAAAGGAGTGATGTTCTAGGCCAGCATTGTCCAAGAGAAGTAAAATGCAAGCCATGAATGTAATTTAAAATAGCCTAGTAGACACATTAAAAAAATAAACAGATAAAATTAACTTTAACAATATGTTTAAACTCAGTATAATCAAAATATTTTCATCAAAACATGTATGCAATGTAAAAATTATTCACCCTGACTGGTGTAGCTCAGTGGGTTGGGCATCATCCCTCAAACCAGAAGGTCACCAGCTCATTCCTGATCTGAGCACATGCCTGGGTTGCGGGCCAGGTCCTCAGTTGGAGGCATAGGAGAGGCAACCAATCAATGTTTCTCTCCCTCTCTGTCTCCCTCCCTTCCCTCCTCTCTAAAAATAAATAAAATCTAAATATGAGATATTTTACTTTCTTTGTACTATTTGAAATCTGAAGCATATATTATGCTTATAACACATATCAATTTGAACACTAAATTTCATCAGAAATACTTAAGTCTGTATTTGGACTATATAAAATTCAGTTTAAAATGCCCATGCATGTGCCCAAGTTGTTTCTGAACTTAAGTTTTCCAATACCTGAATCAAATATCAATTTTAAGAATTATATAAAATTTGAAATTTAGTTCCTCATCACCATGGCCATATTTCAGGTGGTTGACAGCCACATGTCTAAGTGGTGACCTGGATTCTTTTAAACCTGAACCAGATTAAAAGATGTTACACCTTCAACAGCAAGTCCTTCTACGCCAAGTATTTCCTGCCCCACTACTAAGCCTTAAATTGTCCTTATTTCAGTGTTGATCACTTCATAAGTAGCTTTTTCTAAAGACTGAACTTCTTTTAGTTCAGAGAGGAAGGCACAACTCAACCCAGGGAAAGAATGGAGACACCGAGATTCCGAGATACAGAGTTCATTTCAGAGATTAAGGGCTGAAAATCCTGAGATTGTTATTTCTCTGTCCAGGACACTCATCACCCTTCAAAAGTTGTGGCCATTGTCTATAACGAGCCTCTTGACTTCCATACTCACAGCAGTGGTCACTGCATCCTCATATTCTTCACCTTCCTCAAGTGCTCCCTCCTGGCCTCGACCCACAACCTCCTCTATCTCTAGCAAACTCTGGAGCCCACATTCTAGCAGCCCCTTTTTAATTCATTCTGAACAGGGATTGTTATTGTTGACATACTGAAACATATGAATAATTCAATAAACGAATCTCGAACTATCCTATTTATTAATCATTCATTGGTCTAGGTACGCAAGTTATCTTGAGAAAAGCTTTTCTGAGTATACTTGAAAAGCATCCCCCATCCTTCCCCAAAGGAACTAATTACAAACACTACAGCTTTCTCTCCTTATGTCAAAGTTCAGTGTTCCTCTTGCAGCTGATTTAAAAGTTGATCTTCTAAAGGAGCTGGATTCCTAAGGTAGTTCTATTTTGAGCCTTCTTCCTGTTCTGAAGCTAAAGTTGGAAGGGCTTAGGGGGTGATGTCATGGAAGGGAGACCGCTGGCTTTTATACAAGGGTCTTCTCCAGCCACTCTGGGGATGCACAGATGGTGGAAACTAGGAGGAATATTCATTTCTCATCTCTCTTCTCTCTCTCCCTTTTGAGTCCCAGCTATTCATTAGCCAGCAGGAAAACAAGTTCAAATAACCATGCAAACATATTTACATATTTTACTCTTTCAAGTATCTCAGACATGAAAAGACTGGGGAGAAGGAAAATGCCTCAATCCAGGGAACAAGGGTGACAACCTCTTTCTCCGCCCAGCATCCCCACCTCCCCAAATATCTATCATAGGACTACAGGCAAAGATGGGAGGGACAGCTGGTGAGAAGAATAAAGGGATTATAAATCTATGAGGCTTGAAGAGGGAAACGCTGTGGAGGACATTCAGGACAGAAAGGAGACCCTTGGGTCTCTTCTCTTGCAATGTTTTCTCCTCCCTTTTGTATGGTTCGATTTGGGCCTGGGTGTGCCTTCAGCTTTGGGAGGCGTATTTGGCTCTGGAGAAGGAAGAGGGGCCAGGGTGGGGCCCAGGGAAAGAGAGCCAGAAACTGCTTAGGCCTGATTCTGGGCGAAGCTCTTAGGGGGAAAACACAGGGAACTGGAGGGGGGTAGCTGGGGATTCCATTAGAAAACCCAGTGTGGAATAACTAACAGCACTGGGCAAGTGGGGGGAGGGGGCATCACCTCTGTCTCTCGGTGTAAACGCAGCAGTTAGTTCCTGATTGGTGGGGTGCAGGTCCAGAGGAAAGAAAAATCCCAACACATCTGTAGACCAAAACTTGCTAGGCAGGGGGGCTGGATGTGCCCAGTGCAATCGGCAGGTGAAAGAAGCAGTTTCTGGCCAATTCTGGGATGGGGGTTGGCTAAAAGCTCTGGGAAATAGAGGATTCCCTGGTTTCTTGGCTCACCTCTCCTCCAAAGCTGGAATAAGCACAGGTGTGGTCCTTCTCCAAGAAAGTGGCTTCTGGCAAGCGGGCAGCGGAGTGAGGGAAAGGACTCTTTGGCCTGGGATAGCAGGGAGAAGCCCTCGGGTCAGCTAAGGCCAGGAGCAGGCAGTCTTCGCCAAGTCCCCTCCCCCTTATGGAAAACCGACCAGGACTGGCATAAATTACAGGAATACACCCCCCCTCCCCAATAATGCTTCCAATAAAAGAAACAGCCTCTTATGACTACATAAAAAAACTGCAAGCTCTGGCTGATGAAAATAAACAGGTGAGCCAGAAGAAGCGGGAAAGGACTGGAGCTGGGAGAATGAACGTGAAGAGAAATCGAGGCTTCCCCGCCCTCCCTACACACCCTCTCCCCTCTAGCCCCAGAGAATCTGCGTGGCAGGTTGCAAGCTAAAAATGCCACGATGACAGAGCCCCATCTCTCCGTCCCGCGCCCATTCTCTCTCTTACCCCAGGGTCCAACGTCCTAGCCTCGTGCTATCGCCCCATCCCTGGACTGCGCGGGGCTCACCCTCACCCCGGACCGCCGCCGCTGTCGCCGCAGGGACTCCGGTATTCCTCTCTCCTCCCTCCCTCCTCCTCCTCCTCCACCTCCTCCTCGCAGACTCCTCCCGCCGGATCCTTCATGTAAACAACATCCAGGCTCTATTTACAGTCGCCGCCGGACCTCGAGGGACTCACGCCAGCACCCTGGAAGAAGGCGGGGGTAGAGGAAAAGCGAGTGCGCAACATTTACACACACACACACACACACACACACACACCCCGCCCCTCGGCGCCGCTCCCCCTCCATGGGGCCGGAGCGGGGCGCCCGGGGGCCACCCGCGCCCTTGTACACCAGCGCGATGCCTGACATCCAAACGAGGGCCTAAGGGAAACCAAGGAAATGCCCATAGGCGAGGTCGCCCCCCTACCCCGCAGGAAGAAAAACACACCGCAACAACAACAAACCCAGCCAAGCAACACGCTCTAAGTCCGTGCAGGAGTGCGGAGCCCCGGGCCCGCCCCGCGTCGCCTCCCCACCGCCCCACTGCCTACCCAGAGGTGACGGGCTGCGTGCGGTTCCCCCAGGTGGTTGAAGGAGGGCAGGCGACAGGCAGTAGCGTACCCTGGGCACTCACCCCCGCCCGGCCCGCCCTCGGCCCGCCCCCCGCGCGGGCGCCGAGCCGGTCGAGCCCCGTGGTGCGTGTGCGTGTGCGCGCGCCGCGGCCAGCCTCGCCGAACGCCTCTGTTCGCCCCCGCGGCTTACCGCGCCCCCGGGCGGGCTCCTGCGCCCACAACCAGCGCTGCACGGCGGCGCACGAGCGCGCACACGGACGTAGACACTCGGCGGCACGGAGCCCTGCGGCCGCACGCCTCCCGCAGGCGCCCAGCCCCCGCACGCGTCGTCGCCCCCGCGCCGGGGCCGCCACCCCCACACCCACCTGCGCCCCCAGGGGCTCCCGAGCCCCCCTTCCTTTGTTCTTCCTGCTATTTGCATGAGGAATATCTAATGACGCAGCAAGGCTCGCCACAACGTGACCGTCGCCATTTTTCTGTTTTTATTCTATCTCTGCCATGTGATAGATTGGTGGGGGTGGGGGGAATTTGGAAAAGGGAGAGAGACGGCGTTTAAAAAAAAAAACCCAAAACAAAAAACTTCCGGGTCTCATGACCGGGAAGGGAGAAAAACAAAAGGGAAACAGACACAACTGCAAGGGAAGGGGGGGCGGGGGGATTGGGGTGTGTATGTGTGTGTGTGTGTGTGTGTGTGTGTGTCGCGCGCACCCTTTCCTCTGCTTGGTGAAGAGAGGCTCCTGCAGGGTACAGGGAGCATCCTCCAACATAGACAGCCCAGTGATCCTCGGTGGGTCCAGGTCGCACCCGCTAGCCATGGCAGTCCCCTGTTTTGGTCCCACACCCGCCGCAAACGCTTTGCGAAGAGGTCGCCTTAATCCTTTCTGGTGGCCTCCACTTGCCGGTGGCCTCCACTTGCCGGTCCCCCCCAGAACTCGCGCTCTGGATCCAGGGCGAGTGTACCGCTCTGGGTTACGTTCAGAGAGGTCTCACTATTACCCAAGGAAAGAAAGGATAAAGTATTTCCCAAGTTTTAAAATAGTTTGCCTTTGATGATGTTTATGACAACAGCGTGGCAACGCCAGGCAGCATCTAATATTGGTTGGAATCCTTCCACTCTTTCTTTACCGCCCCCCACTTTTCTCTCTGCTGAAAGTCGAACACACCCTTGTGTGGTGTTTTGGGAGGGTGGGGGTGGTTACGTGGGAACGGACCATACATCAGGGACTGATGTGTTTGGAAGAAATTTCTAATAAATGGTCGTTCAGGGTAGGGGAGCATTGTTTAAGAAGACAGTTACTTGGAGCAAGGTGGATTCGTGTTACACTGATTTTATTCACATTCAGAGGGCGTGACAGACATTTCATTCTTTCCCAGCTCCCATGTTCACTGTTGCTGGAGGGGAAAAAAGTATTTGGAAACTCTGCCACGGTTTTCAGTGGGATATAAAATGTTGTACTTTTGTTTACTACTGTATTTCCTTTGGGCACTTTCACTTTTGTTTCTCTTGAATTTCCTTTCTGGTTTCTTGTTGGTATTTTATAATTCGGAGCAGAAATGGACTTTAGAGTTGACCTGGGTTCCTCACTGTATACGGGAAGAAACCGAGGCCCTGAGTAGTGATGGAGTTGCTCCAGGTCGCACATTTAATTAGAGTGGAGATCGGATTGAGCCCCGGCTCACCTGATAACTGATAGAGGGGGTAGAGATGGAGGAGAGATGGGCATGGAGTGGGGAAATTGCTTAGTAATGTATGGCAGAAATTCTGCTTTGTAAAATTAATATCCAGTAAATTAAAGATGGAGAACACTCACCAGATCATTCATTCCCTTCTTAAGATCCTTATGAATTGATTGCTTCTTCAGGACCCCCTTTCTTAAGATTTGACTCAAGTATATCTGTTCATTCAGATTCCACTTCACTTTTACCTTGGAAAATTTGTCATCTCACTGAACAGCCCTACATGATTGTTATGATTTTTTTTTTGAAGACTCACAGAGTTGACGTCTCCCCCTTTGTGCACCGACTGTGTCCCTTGACTATTACATCCTGGTGACTTTAACACTTCAGTGAACTAGAGGGTAGGGTTGGAGGGCCTGGGCCATGCCATGTTCATTTCATAGCTCCCAGATGTTGCACCCTATCCGGCGATGAGTGAGCAAAGGAAAGAGGTCTGATGAGGGTTTTTTCCATAATTCCATCCTGACCATTTGTAGGAAATTCCTCCCATGTATCTGGTAAAGGCAGAACACTAGAGACACTTTATGGTTCTTACACCTTTGCAGACAATTTTTAGCAGTCTTCTAATTAACAGAGACAAGCAAAACATAATTTTCTTTCTTAATATTTTTGAACCAAGTGCTTTCTCTCCCCCTTTTATTATATATATATATTTACCATGTTTGATCCCTCTTCTTCAAATTCCTTCTAATTTATATTAGTTTTGCCCACACTTGCCCTTTGACTTTTGCTTTCATAGACTCCAAAAGGTTGGTGGAGTTAAGCTGTGATTTAACCCTGCTCACCCTGCAATCAAATTACCAGAGGAACATTCTTAATGAGACTGGTTCCTCCTGAAACCCAGTGAACTAAGTGAGGAGGCTGGCAGTTAGTTGAGGAGGCAGGTTGAAAAGGGCTACTGAAAAGATGTCAGCATCTGGACAAAAACTGCACATTTGCAACTTTAAAGATTGGAGAACAACTGATGTTTGCGATTATATTTACAGGTGGGCGAAGGGTCTGAATTGTCACACATGAGTTCATCACATCCAGATTGATGAGGTTCCATTGCATATTTGAACATTAACTGCATGTATTCCTTTGGGTAGGGCAGATAAGTTGGTATCACTGATCATAACATCATTAGTGATCATGTATTCATCTCAGATAATAGTAGTGTGGTAATAATTTTAAGTGTAACAGTATCACCTTCCAGCAAGGTGGAAATGAAACCTAATTGTATTTAAAGTCATATGCTCCCTTAAATACAAAGCTGAACAGAGAAAAAAGGAACATTGCCCAAAAATATAAGAAATGTCTCCAGAGCTCTTGTCTTCCTGGATATGTGCACTCACACGTTACAAAGGAGATCAAAGTTTAGTTCTTCGGGTTACCACATAGCTGCTGATTAAAGAAAGGTGTTGCAGACATACAGGCACAAGAACAGTCTTCTAGCTCTCCAATACACACTTGAAAAATAACAATTTGGTGTGTGAGAGCATGGACTTTGGAATCAGGTCCATTAGCTGTGTCATCCTGGGCAAATTATTCATCAGATCTGATTCTCAGTTTCTTTACTCATAAAATAAGCATAATAACACCTGGCTCAAAGAGGAGTTTTTAGGATTGAAATTTAATAAAATATATGTAAAGACCTAGCATGACACTTGTGACATAATCTTTAGTGAGCAGCTGTAATAATTTTTAAATGTATTTTTATTTGCCCCATGCACTTCTTAGAATTATTCTATCCCTTTTGGCTTTCTGCTCTTGAACATTCAACAAACCTACTATTAGTGAAATTTCTGTGACTATAAATATAAATAAAAATAGGTTCTATCCTCAATAAGTTCACAGGAGCCTCCAGAAAAGACACATATTCAAGTAACTATACTGATGCTGATAGTCCGAAGACACACACTTGGTTTGTACCACTTTATAATGACCTATCTGAGAAGTGTATAATTAAGATCTAGATTTATTAATACCCAGGCAATGACAAAGCTTATGGAAGTACTTAGAGAAATGCCCAAGACAAAACCCCAAACACACACACAAACAAAAACGCTCACATTTTCACATAAATTAGGAAGATTACTTTTAAAACACCACCTAATCTGTGTAATTCTGCAGCTTTTAATAACAGTTTCCCGGTTCAATATAAAAGTCAGGCTTCTTTTGCATGTGTGTGAAAAATAGGCAGGTTGTACTTTGAAGTAATGTTAAAAGATGTAGTTAATAGGAAGCACTTCTGGTTGTTAATTAATTAGACCACTTTAATCAAGAACTATTTTCTGAGAAACTTATTCCCAGCCCTGGGTCAGGAGCTAAAAAAAAAAACAAAAGGATAATGAAGACATAGACTTTGCCCTTGAGGAACTCATTCAGGTGTTTATTGATTACCTACTGGGGATGCAGTGGTGAACAAGACATTCAGCTTATTTGCAGGAGATTGATGTCTACAGATATCTTTCCAGCTTCCTCAAGAAGTGTGCAACTGACACAAGTTTTAGACAAGGCAAAATATCTATATCCACCCCCCCCCAACTCCGAAAAACAATTCTTGAAAGAATAGTTTGGTCTCTACTGCCCAAGTGAATTTGGGAATCTCTAGCTTTAGGCAAAATTGTGACATGAGCAAACCATATTCAATTCTCCTCGAGTCTGAGCTATTTAAATAGCCTTCTGGTCTCTCAGTTCCTGTCTTTCTGAACTGCTTTGTCCCCTCAAAGGTCTACTACAATGATGATTCCAAATTGCAAACTTGATCATATTATTCCCCTACTTAAAAACTGTGATGACTCCTCATTACATGTCAAGCATGGCACACAAGACCTTTGTGATCTTGCTCTGCCTAGCCTCTAGCCTCATTCTCCATTACTTACATGTAGGGTTTTGCCACATTAGTAAATAAAAATACAGGATACCCAGTTAAATTTAAATTCCCCTTAAACAACTTTTTTTTTTATCTTAATGTATCCCAGGTATTGCATGTGACATACTTATACTGAAGTGTATTCATTGTTTATCTGATATCCAAATGTAAGTAAGCATCCTTTGAACTGGTAACCCTTTGGCTCACAGGCCAGTGCTCAATCCAGGACAGCATCTTGTATTTCATCTGGCAAACCTACTTATGCCAGTCTTGATTGATTAACTTGCCATTTCCCGCTAGTCTCTTCATGTCTTTGTAAGTGCTTGATAACCTTTCATCGCTGCTCCTTATTCATGTTCTTCTGCTTCTTCTTCAAAGCCAGTCATAGAGTTCTGGAACTCTACAGATGGGGTTTTGGAATCCTTGTGCTGGGAATGGGCCTGGCCACCTGTGTGCCTTGTTTAGTAACTGGGCTTCAGCCCCAGTTCCTGTTCATTCTTTCCATTCTCCCTCCTGGAACTGGAGTTCTGCCCTGAACCCCGGTTTACTTGGCTGGAACCCCACATGGTTTTTCAGCCTTGCCAACTCTCTCCCTGAGGCTGTAGGGCTAGATTCTTTTGCCCAGCTGTTGGCTGGGCTCCTGACCTAAACTGGGTGGGTTATTGAAACCTGCTTCAGATGCTGTCACCATCCTGTCTTGCTTACTACAAAGGATGGGTAACACACTCAAACAAGATTAAGTGTGTAAAAGTGGTTTATAAAGTGTAAAGCCTTTCTGATGGTAATTTTGTTTAGATACTAAATTTCAAGCTCTTCACCTAGTGTTGTATATGGAAGCCCCTCTCCAAAGTACTCTGGATTTCCCTTGTTTCTGCTCATGCCTAGTGATATGAAATGATGTAGAAAATTTCCAAATGTCCTCTAATTTTGATTAGTGCATTCAATCACACTGGCTAGTGCATTATTTTTATTTCTTTTTATTGCTTATGCTATTACAGTTGTCCCAATTTCCCCCTTTTGTCCCTCTGCACCCAGCACACCCTCAGGCAATCACCACACCATTCTTCATGTGGCTGGGTCATGTGTATAAGTTCTTTAGCTACTCCATTTCCTATACTTGCTCTTAACATCCCACTGCCTATTCTGTAACCTCAATTTGTACTTCTTAACCCTTTCACTTTTTCCCCCATTTCCCAGGTCCCCCTCCCCACCATCTAAATGATCTCCGTATCTATGATTCTGTTTCTGTTTTGCTTATTGCCTAGTTTGTTTTTTAGATTCAATTGTTGACAGTTATGTATGTATTTATTGCCATTTTATGTTCATAATTTTGATCTTCTTTTTCTTAAGTAAGTCTCTTTAACAATTCATATAATAATGGTTTGGTGATGATGAACTCCTTTAATTTTTATTTGTCTGGGAAGTTCTATTTGCCCTTTGATTCTAAATGATATATTTGCTGGGTAAAGCAATCTTGGCTGTAGATCCCCGCTTTTCATGACTTTGAATATTTCTTGCCAGTCTCTTCTACCCTACAAACTTTCTTTTGAGAAATCAGCTGACAGTCTTATGGAAATTCCCCTGTAGATAACTAGATTTCCTCTTGCTACTTTTAAAGTTCTCCCTTTATTTTTAATCTTTGGCATTTTAAATATGATGTGTCTTGGTGTGGTCCTCGTTAGGTCCATCTTGTTGGGGACTCTGTGCTTCCTGGACTTACCAAATTAGGGAAGTTTTCTTTCATTTTTTCAAATAGGTTTCCAATTTCTAGCTCTTCCTCTTCTTCTTCTGGCTCCCCTATGATGTGAATTGTTGGAACATTTGAAGTTGTCTTGAAGGTTCATTACATATCCTTGATTTTTTGGATTCTTTTGTATTGATTAGATGACTTTTTCTTCCATATGTTATAAATCATTGATTTGATTCTTGGCTTCATCCACTCTACTGTTGAGTCCTTGTAAATTGTTCTTTATTTCATTTAATGCCTCCTCCATTTCTGATAGGATCATTTTTATGCTGTTGAAGTATCCACTGAGTTCCTGGAGCATCCTTATAAACAATGTTTTGAACTCTGCATATGATAAATTGCTTATCTCCATTTTGTTTAGTTCCTTTTCCAGAGTTTTGTTCTGTTCTTTCATTTGGGCCATATTTCTTTGTCTCCTCATTTTGGCAGCCTCCCTGTGTTTGTTTCTATGTATTAAGTAGAGATGCTTTGACTCTGTATCTGCAGCCTAATGTAGTAAGTGTCTGGTAGGGTCCAGTGGCACAGCGTCCCCTATCTCCTAAGCTGGGTACTCAAGGTGCATCCTCCATGTGGGCTGAGTACTCCCTCCTTTATTTTTTTTAAGTATATTTTATTGATTATGTTGTTACAGTAGTCTCAATTTTTTTCCCCTTTGCTCCTCTCTGCCCTGTACCCCTCTTCCCTCCAGCAATCCCAGCCCCCTTAGTTCATGTCCATGAGTTGTGCATATAAGTTCTTTGGCTTCACCCATTCTTTTATTATTCTTAACCTCCCTCTGTCTATTTTGTACCAACCAATTATGCTTCTTAATCCCTGCACCATTTCCCCATTTCTCTCCCTTCCCCCTCCCCCAGCTGATAATCCTCCAAATAATCCCCATACAAATGGTTCTGTTCCTATTCTAGTTGCTTAGGTGGATTTTGTTTTTTATTTTTTAGATTCAGTTGTTGATAGTTGTGAGTTTGGTGTCACTTTAATGTTCATAATTTTGATCTTCTTTTTCTTAAGTAAGTCCCTTTGACATTTCATATAATAATAACTTGGTGATGATTAACTCCTTTAACTTTACCTTGTTTGGGAAGCACTTTATCTGCCCTTCCATTCTAAATGATAGCTTTGCTGGATAGAGTAATCTTGGTTGTAAGTCCTTGCTTTTCATCACTTTGAATACTTCTTGCTAGCCCTTTCTTGCCTGCAAAGTTTCTTTGGAGAAATCAGCTAATAGTCTTATAGGCACCCCTTTGTAGGTAACTCTCTGCTTTTCTCTTGCTGCTTTTAAGATTGTCTCTTTATCTTTCACCTTTGGCATTTTAATTATGATGTGTCTTGGTGTGGTTCTCTTTTGGTCTAGCTTGTTTGGGACTCTCTGTGCTTCCTGGGATTTTCCTTCATTATTTTTTCACATAAGTTTTCAATTTCTTGCTCTTCCTCTTCTTCTGGCACTCCTATGATTTGGATGTTGGCACATTTAAAATTGTCCCAGAGGTCCCTAAGCCTCTTCTCATTTTTTTCAATTCTTATTTCCTCATTTTGTACTGGTTGACTGTCTTTTTCTTCCTTATGTTCCAAATCATTGATTTGAACCCAGGTTTCCTTCCCTTTACCATTGGTTTTGTGTGGATTTTCCTTCATTTCATTTAGCATAGCCTTAATTTCTTCCCTTATGCACTTGACATACTTAAGCATATCTGTCAAGCCTGTGAGCACCTTTATCACCAGTGTTTTGAACTCTATGTCTGTTAGGTTGGCTATCTCCTCATAGCTTAGTTCTCCCACTGGACCTTGATTCATTCCCCCTTTTGGGCCATACTTCTCTGCCTCCTCATCTTGACAGGCTCCTGTGTTTGTTTGCCTCTGTGTGTTAGGTAGAGCTGTCTCACCTGTTACATTTAAGGGGAGGAGCCTTAGGTATTCGTCAGTACAGGGCAACCTGTTTCACCACATTGTGGAACTGTATTTGGGGGAGGGGTCTGAGAGGGAACAATGCCACTTACTCAGCACTTGCCCCTGTTCCAGGCACTTCTCCCACTTCTGTATGGAAGTGGCGCCTCTCTAGCTGTTGCCCTGGTCCTCGTTCCCAGAGTGGGTGGGTCTGCGGACATTCTAGGACCATGGGGGCCCTTTAAACAAGCGGACTCTGCTGAGAGACTGGCAGTTTCTGTCTCTACCCCAACCCCCACTGGTTTGCACAGTCAGAAGCAATGAGGCTTTATTTTCCCTGGCGCTGGAACCATGAGCTGCGTGGTGTGGTCTGGTGCTGGGAGCATTCCTTAGGTGCCTCCTCCCAACTTTTTAAAACATGTGACTGTGTTTTCCACCAGCCTGCCACTGCCGCCGCCGCTGCTGCTGATGCCACTACACCACATCCTCTCCGCCCTGGCTCTGTCCCTTCTACCTGTCTGGATGAGTATTTCCTCTTTATATCTTTGTTTGTTGGACTTCCATGCAGCTCGATTTTCTGGAACTTCTGCTTGTCTTTAGTTTTGAGATGTTTGTATTCCTTCTTAGTTGTGGAGGGAGATGCAGCGTGTCTGTCTAGGCCATCTGGTTGTCTTTAGTTTTGAGATGGTTGTATTCTTAGTTGTGGAGGGAGATGCAGCATGTCTGTCTAGGCCATCTTGGCCAGAAGTCCAGTACTTCCTCCTCTTGTAGATGAGTCTTGATTGCTGTCAGTAGGTCAATGGGAGGGATTTACCCAGGCCAGTCAGCTTGTAGAACTAACTGTGACCCTTGGCCAGCAACCTCTTCCCTCTGTGGGTTGTGGAGGGGGTTGGGTGATGCTTCAACATGGTCTGTAATTGTCACCTGGGTGTTCCGCCTCTGGGGTTTCCAGGGTGGTGCAGGCCAAGATGAGACCCTACCTGTGTTCTGTCTGGGGCCCCTTGGCATAAGCAATAGGGC
Source organism: Furipterus horrens (assembly GCF_987537825.1). NCBI lineage: Eukaryota > Metazoa > Chordata > Mammalia > Chiroptera > Furipteridae > Furipterus > Furipterus horrens. The sequence continues at coordinate 46,847,676 of NW_028327173.1, forward strand.
AATCTTCAGGTGGCTACTGCTGGTGCCGGGCCTGGGGCTACTCAGCGAGAGGTACAGGGGCTGTGCTCAGTGTTGCTTGTTTGAGCATATTTAGGAAGGTCTGAAGCCTGAGCCTAGCCCAGCCCCTCATATTGAAAAGCCCTGTTACCAGTTGGGTAGGCCCATAATTTGGATGGGGCAGACCCTTAGGTAATCCTCAGGATGGTGCTTACCACGTGAGCCAGATTGATGGAGATTCAGATATGGTGCCACTGCACGGTGGCTCTGTGGGGGGCGGGGAGGGCTCAGAAAAGGTGCAATGGCTGCTGTCTGCAGTTCTGTCTGGGAGGAAGCTGTCCCCCAGCTCTCACCCTGATGCCAGACACTTCAGTCCCTCCCCATATGACCCTGGTGTCCTTCAAGGTGCTGCGCCAGTGCTGGAGCTCAGAGGCAGTGAATCTGAGTAAGTCAGTGTTGGCTGTTGCATTATGAATGGCTCAAGACCAACGGCTTTAATTTTTAAAATTTTAATCTTATGGTCCAGAACACACCTCCTTATAACTACAACTCAAGTCTCACGAACTATGTCAACCTTGAGTATGTACATGAACTCTGATATTTTCTGTTGTATTCATCTTTTAAAAATTGGTCAGTCCACCAAATTAATTTTATCACCCACTCATGAGTTGTGACTCACATTCTGCTAAGCACTGATTGGCACTATTTCACTGAGATTTCCTATATTAACCAACTGACCAGGACAATTGTCAAATGTCTGCCTCATTTGGAACTGTCTGTAGAAGGACCCACCTTGCTCATAAAAGGAGCTGAGATCATCTCATTAAGTCACAGTTGTCCCTGTGATAAGGTCAGCAAGCAGCCTACCGCAGCCAGACTTTCTAAGCTGCCTGAGGTTAATATGTAAAATTCTTGGCAAGGCTATTTATAAAGAAGGATAACTGCAGAATTAGCACAAATGGCAACTACATTCATCTTAGAATAGGGATATTGTTTGGGGGCAATTCTTTGTCAGACTTTTAAAGTTATTCCTGGTTAAAGAGACTTTTAGGTTTCTGAGGCTTCACATTGATTTTAGAGATAAAACATAAATAAAAACTTTCTCTCTCACTGCTATGATTTTTTTTTTTTTTTACTCTCTTTTTCCCTAAATGGTCAGCAGTTAATCTGATATTCAGACTGCTTCAAGAAGCTGGGCAATGGTAGATTCCTGAGAAAATAAGGGAAATGTATGGAAAGGATGCATGGTCCAAATGGAGGAAAGAAGACCAATTATCTAAGGAATTCTATGGTACAGGTAGTCAAGGCAGCTGCTAAAATTCAGGATTCCCCTCTCCCCAACACCCCTTTCTTGTACTCAGGGCTGCCTCATTCATTTTCCTTTATGGTAAGGTTTTACTTTTGTTTGTTTTGTAGGTCTTGAAAAGACTAGTTTCAGATCAATAGTGGCACAAAAGCTAGATTGAAGAGAATTTGAGAGAGGACAGGAGGAGAGGAATTAGAGACAGATAGTATAGACAATTGCTTGGCTACAAAGTGTTTGAGAAATAAAACGGTAACCAAATGAGCAACATAGAGTTCAAGAGTTTTATTTGTCTTTAAAGTGCTTGAAATGATTTGTTTGTATACTAATGGAAATGGTCCAGTAGGAGAGAAATTTATGATGTAGGATAGAGAGGGTCTTATGTTCTTGAGTCTGCAAGAGGGTAGGATGCAGTTTACCATTGGACACTTTTACATAGGAGCACTGAGAGCTCAGTCTGCCAGGCAGGAGGTAAGGCAGGGTCTGAGGGGTACACCTGTCACAGAACCCCAGCCTCTGAAACAGCTTTGGGGTCCACTTGCCCACCATCAAGAAGCATGACTCTCAATACAAAAGTTTGGTGGAAAAGGAAAGGGGGCTTATTTAAAAGTTTTACAGATTCAGAATAATGGCAGGTTTCTACCGTTAAGTTCCACTCCCTTTAAAAGCCCCCAAAACAGTTGGTACTGCCTCCCCCACCAAACCAGGCCAGTTTCAGAATACTCCAGTCAAAGGTACCGTCTTTCAGAAAAGCAGAAGTCCACGGCTCAGCATTCCCGGTCGCAGTTTAGCATTTCAGGCATCTCCCACTAATCCATGTTTGGTTAGGCAGGTTCCTGCAATTCCACCTTATCAGCTGTGCTGCTGTGCTCTCCAGGCAGGCTTTCCAGTGGGTCTCCTCTTTCTTACTCCAGACCTCAAGGTGGACTCTCTATGGCTGCTTGCCCTTATTTTAAATGCTGACCCAAGGCACCATACCTTAATGTCAAGAAAAGTATCTTAAGCCTATCATCTGCCCTTTAGCCTTGGGCTGCAGCACAGCTATTATCTAGTTACCAACTCACCATAGATATGCAAAGTACCTTAAAAGCTATACTATGCCTTTCCCCATCCCCAAAACCATGAACTATGGGGACTTTGGGGAGGGCTCCAACTCTGTTACACAGTTGCATGGACATATGAATGTGGTAAAAATGGCCAGACGTTCTCTTCTGGCTCTTTTCTCACTGAAGAACAAAGCACCATCATTAGCAGACAGTAAGGATGAAGGAATAAGAGAGGAATAGGTGTGAGATAGCCTGTTAGCAGAAGGTGAATGTAGGAATGTAGAATGTAGGAAAGCTAATGGGTCAGGAAGATGTAGGATGTTAGCTGGGAAACAACAAGGGACTACTTAGATTCCTGGTGACAAGTTTAAAGTCAGCCCAATGCAGTTGAAAGAATTCCCACCCTTGAGTTAATTAATACATTCACCACCTCACATATTTACCTTTTTTTTCCTCTTGTTTTTTTTTTTTTTTTTTTTTTTTGTTGTTGTTGTTGTTAAAAACACTTAGGCTCTACTTTCTTAACAAATTTCAATTATACAATACAGTATTTTCAACTACAATCACCATGTTATAAATTAAATCCTCAGATCTTATCCATCTTATATCTGAAAGTTTGCACCCTTTTATCAGCCTCTCCTTATTCCCATAACCCCTAACCCCTGGCAACCACCATTCTACTCTCTTTATACTTTTTAAAAATTTTCACTTTAAGTGGTACTATGCAGTATTTGTTTTGTCTGGCTTATTTTATTTAGCACAATACCCTCCGGGTTCATCCATGTTATCACAAATGGCAGGATTTCCTTATTTTTAGAGGCTAAGTAATGGACCATTATATATATCTATATGTGTATATATATGTGAATAACTTTTTTATATCCATTCATCTTTGACAGACACTTAGGTTGTATCCACATCTTCACTATTGCAAATAATGCTGCAAGGAACATGGGCGTACAGATATCTCTTTGAGACAATGATTTTCGTCTTCTTTGGATATATACCTAGAAGAAGGATTGCTGTCTCATATGTTAGTTCTATTTTTAATCTTTTGAAGCACCCTCATACTGTTTTCCATGGTGGCCATTCCAGTTTAAATTCCCATCATGGGCGTTCAAGAGTTCCTCTTGCAATTAACTACATACAAGATCCCGTTTCCTGAAAATCGCAATAACTTTTAAATTCTTTGCTGACTGCATCTCAGTTATCCCTCTCAGTTTCTCTATCACTCAACATCACAGCCCCCAAATATCCTTACTCTTGGTAATGTCAATCACGCCTCCTCTGGGGGTAGAGTGGCATGTTCTTAAATTCCTCCTAAAGACTGGAATGTACTGTTAACAGCAGTGTTGACCTCCAGCTAGGGTAGTCTTCTACATTCGCCTCCTGTACAAGGATAAGCATATCACAGGAGCCAAGCGCTTGTGTTCATGCATCTTGGATCCTGTCTCCCTTTGCCTCTGTGACTTGCCTATATCTTTGCTTCAATTGTTGACTAACCATCCTACTCATGGCCATACTCTTCTTTTTAGATATGATAGTACATTTAACTAGATGAAAGTAATATCTCTGTAGGAATTTTTCTATTCTAGTGAAGCTGTCTTTGTTTGTCATGATTTATTACTTATTTTATAGTTTTACTCAGAAAGGGCATTCTTAGTTTTAACTTCCAAATGAAGTGAGAGAGAGAGAGAGAGAGAGAGAGAGAGAGAGAGAGAGAGAGAGAGAGAGACACTGCAAGTGCAGGGGTGGAGTGACTATCTAGGGGTAGCACTCAATTGTCATTCTTTACTCAAGTCACACTTTTTGTCAATTTAACTCCATACCACTCTTTTACATATATTGCTGTTAATTTATTTAGCCTTCAATTGATCTATTTTATGAACTTGTTCAGGACGTTCTGTTTAGCTCTGCCATGGTTACAGCTTGGTAGACTTAGTTCATTATTTCAGACTACTGAGATCTTTTTGGCATACTGATTTTCTGTCATTCACTATAATTTATCTCAGCATATTCATGCTCTCCCATATTCGGGCAGTAGATCACAGCTTTATCCAAGTAAAGTCTGAACTAAAAGTTCAGAGCAGGGACAGATCACTGTGGCATGCCATGGAAGACCTTTCCTTTGGTTGATTGTGATGAATAATTAGCAATCTTTAGGGATGGTTGCTCAGCAAGGTACTCATTGGCTTATCTGTGTTTCCTTTTCATCTGCAGTAAAATGAAGGTAAAAATAGTACCCAACTCCTAGGACTGTTGAAAGAATTAAATAATTAAACACCTGCAGTGTGCTTAGAGCAGTGCCTAGCACAGAGGATGTTCTCCAGAAGGTGAATCATTATTATTTGGGAAGACAAGGGCTTGATAGTCAAAAGCTTGATCTTTATCTTCATCTTGTTATTTCCTAACTCTGTATCCTTAGACTAGTTATTTACTTTCTCTGAACATTAATTTCTTCATCTTAAAATAAACATAAGAACAGTGCCTTCTTTACAAAGTTGTGAGGATTAAATAAAATAACACCGATAAAATGTGTAATGCAGTTCATGACTCAATAGTTATTTGTTGCAATGATTCTTATTGATATTCATCTTGTACACATTTTAATTTCTTCCCTCCATCCCTCTATGCAGATATGTCCAAAAGCTTATAGATATAATGTTCCCCTAATTAGCCTCTTTGATAACTGAAAGGTAGTTTGCAGATCTAAGGTTCATTTAAATCATCTTTTTAAATCCTTCTAAAACTCTAAAACTACCAGCAAAATGATTATTTAAATGTTTAATTAATATATGTTATGGCTGGATTATTAGTTTTGGATTTATTTTATGATACCTAGACTTTTATGTTGTATATACTGCATGGGGAGCTTTGGAAAGATTGTGGTAATTTTATATCCTGGGAAGCACAGTTTGATTGTTTAAAATTATTATAAAGGTATATCTTTGTTTTTATCGCTGTTTGTTCTTTTTATTTATTTGGCACTGAGAATATAGCTCAAGAATGCAGCCACCAATGATAATGCTATTTCTGTGAGAAAATAATCTGCCTCACAATGATCAGCTGAGATATGAAATCTAGAACTCACTGTGGCGAGAGCTACAGACTGCTTGCCAAATCACAACACTCCTTATGTGTGGTAGGACAAGAAATCCCAGATCTTAAAGGTATGATTTTCATGAAGCAAACAATGGAAAAGCTAATGCCTTAGAGAAACTAAGAATTAAGGCTTGATTTTTTAATGTAGTTTTTTCAAATTACTATGTGTCAGGTATGCTAAAAAGTGTCTATGTAAGCATAATATAAAAACTTACAAGACAAACACACTTAAAATTTATTCTCATGCATTAACAAAAAATTTTGGAGTCCTTCTGTCCTGTGAGGACACAGCTAAAAGATAGCCATCTATGAGCCAGGAAGCAGCCCCTCACAGACACTGCATCTGCCAACACCTTGACCTTTGACTTCCTAGCCTCCAGAGCTCAGGATCAAGACTGTTGCGCACAGGCATCACTGCTGTCCACCTCAGGAAGACATCTCAGACTTTGGTCGCAAGATGCTGGAGTAAAGCCCTTTCTGTCCCTTTTCTCTCAAAAATAACTCCTAAATGACAAGAATAAGAAACAGAAACCCAAACTCCATCTTCAACTAAAGTAGGAGACATTTCAAATCTTGAACCATATCATATAAAATCAGAAAGTGGATGGGAGAGTGGCCAATGACTAGGAGAGGCAGACCCAAAACATCCAGAGGTGTATACCCCAGAGAAGCAAACTGACTCTTTCCTCAGAAGCCCAGAGAAGCTCACAAAGTGAAAGTAGCAAGTATACCAGAAGGAAGGGGTCTAAAAACTCAGAAATTATTTGAAAATCTTTGAAAAGGGCCATTATATAGTCAGGAAACCAGCCATTCTTGTTATAATCAAGTGACTTACTGTGTCCCCTTCCCAACTCATGCAGGAGACAGAACGATGGATTCTGGAGACACTGAGAGACTCTGGACTTTGTGGGGATAGCGAAAAGGATTGGGATAAATAATGAGTAGGAGCCGGCATTCTGAATTGTGTTGCTCAGCCTGCTTGCCACACACCTCTCGCCACTACAGTACTACACGGCACCCAGCTCTGGGACTGGACCGGTTGGCACATAATCCTACAAGTGGGAGGGTCAAGACTAAAGGATCCTTTTCTGGAAAACAAGCAATGAAACTGTGCCATTTAATACTGACAATTGGGGCTCCCCTGTGAAAGAGTCCAGCCAGCCACCTAGTTGTCCTACCATGAACCCACACTGAGAGCTTCCAACTAGCCCTCTAGTGCCTCCTCCTCCAATATGAATGGATAGCCCAGGAAAACTAGACATCTGAAGGAAGTCTCCGCCATGACAATAAACGCGTGCACGCCCCTGCGTGCACGCACACACGCACACAGACAGAAAAAACATTCAGTCAGAGGAAACAGAGACAGTACAGGCAAAAGAACATTTCAAATTAATATCCTCAGAGAGCCCTGGCTGGTGTGGCTCAGTGGATTGAGCGCTGGCTTACGAACTGAAAGGTTGCTGGTTAGGTTCCAAATCAGGGTGCATGCCTGAGTTGCAGGCTAGGTCCCCAGCTGGAGGCGTGAGAGAGGCAATGCTTCTCTCACAGGTGGATGTTTCTCTCCCTCTCTTTCTCCCTCCCTTTCCCTCTCTCTAAAAATAAATAAATAAAATCTTTACAAAGTATATATATTATATAGAAAAGAAAAATATCCTCAGAGAGATAAGACACTGCAAAAATCTGGAGAACAGAACCATGAAACCATTTTTAAAAGAAAAGAAAAAACAGGAAACATGAAAGCGCTCTTGAAAAAATTTTTAAAAAGGATCATAACATAGTAAATGGATTGGGATATAACATTGAGGAAATCTTCAAGAAAACAGGAGAGATGAATAATAGTAAGTAATGAAAGAATTAGAGGGTCAATCTAAGAGGTCCAGTATTCTGTATAAAAAAAAGTTGCAGAGATTTCAAAGAAGTAATAAAGACATTCCCAGAACAAAAGGGAAAAAAATTTTTTTTGGCAAAATTTTTGGCACATTACCTACCTTTTTGGACTCTCATGATTTCTTTTCCAGAATGGAGATAATAATTACCAAAAGGATTGTTCCAAAGATTAGACAATGAGTGTAAAGTGCCTGGTGTATGGTGAGTGCTCAGTAAATGTTAGTCCCCTTTCCTTTTTCATTGTCAATGGTGATACATTAAAAAATATGAACGGAGTGGGAGAAATAGTAATCATTTTTAAAAACTTGGCTCTGGTTTGAGTTAGGTATTTTAAAAGATACAAAAAGAAAAATTTTTGTTTTGTGTTTTCTTTTTTTTAATGGAAACTCCATGGTAGAGTTTTTAGTTGTGGAAGAGGAGGCCCCTTTTGGGGAGCTTTAAAAAAATACCTGTGCCTAGATTCTACCCACAGAAACTGATTTAATTAGACTACAGTGTGGCCTAGGCATTAGGATTTTTTAAAAGTATAATTTATGTACAATAAATTGCACAAATCTTAGGTGTACAGTTCAATGAGTTTTGACAATTGTTTATCCCCTTGTAACCACCATGCTAATTAAGATATAGAACTTTTCCATTGTCCAGAAAGTGTCTCTTTCTTGTCAATCTGTCTCACCCTATCCTAGGTAACAGATGTTCTGATTTCTATCACCATAGATGAGTTCTGACTGTTTCTGAATTTCATATGAAATATATATACATACAATGCACAATGTTTCTTGTATCTTCTTCAATAATTGTCTCTATTTTTCATAGTACATAATTGGATACCTTCTGGACAGACCTGGTATGTATAGAAGAAGACACAAGATACAAGAAACATTGTACATAGAACAATGACGCCTCAGTTCCCTTCAAAGTAGGCTCTTTGGGACCTCACACAGTTCTCTCAATGCTATCAGCTGCCCCATCATATTTTCCTGAATTTCTTCAGTGCTCTGAAATCTCTTCCCTTTCAAAGGTGATTTTAGTTTTGGGAAAAGCCAGAAGTTGCAGTGCGCCAAATCTGGGCTGTAGGGGGACTGAATCACCTGGGTGATTTGATGTTTCACAAAAAAACTGCACAAGATGCACTGCATGAGCAGCCATGTTGTTGTGGTAAAGCTGCCAATCACCAGTTGCCCATAGCTATGATCTTCTGAATCATCTGAATAGTTTCTGGGAGGAATGTTCAAGCTTAATGCAAAAAAAAATTTTTTTAATAATCTATTTATTTTTTGTTTATTTATTTATTTCTAGAGAGAGGGGAAAAGAGAAAGAGAGGGAGAGAAACATCACTGTGTGGTTGCCTCTCACTTGCATCCCCAACTGGGGACCTTACGTGCAACCTAGTCATGTGCCCTGACTGGAAAGCTTAATGCAAAATTTGATGCTGATTTGTTACTTTACTTGCTCCGTCATTTTGAATGTGAGGGCCAGACAGTACACATGCTCATTCAACCGCATCTACTGCCCCCACTGATTAGCACAGTGAAGTCATTATTATTCACACATGCAAATTCCAGTCCACTCTCCTTGACTGCCAAGTTACATCAGTGTCGCACAAGTCATTCTCATTATATTAACAATGGCTGGATTTTTTCCATACAGACTATTATAGATAGATAAACAGATAGATATAGACAGATAGTTATACACGTAGCTGTATACTTCTGTTTCAAAAATACAAAGCTACAACCCTGGACCTTTTATAAGTGATTAAGAAAACTAATATTAAGCCCAACATCCACCTTGCTGTGAACTCCCCCAAGATGGCAACAAATCCTTTTAGAGTTTCTTAGAACAGAGAGAATCCCACTATGATGCTACAGAATAAGGGCTCCTTGGTTGTATTCTTGGTTCTCCTCTCAGAAGTTGCTTGCTTTTTTGTTCCTTAGGGTACAGATAGAATGAGTGAGCCAAGGTTTTAATATATGGGTGGAGACTTGTTATTACTATTGGCTTTAATGTGACTGTGGTCTTAAGCCTTATTATTTCTGGACTTCAGTTATTACTGTCATTTTTAGGTCTGCTGATCATCAGTCATTTCAGAGCCCAAAACCAACAAAATACAAGAAACTGGAATACTAAGGACAATATAATAATCAACTCTGTTATTCATGAATTCATGAATTCAGCTCCCTAATTTAGAATTTATCAAAATTTCCCAGTTGGATGTATATTCTGGTTTAACTTTCTTGTGTCAGTAGCAAAAGCTTTACAAAGCAAAATAATAAACACGATTGCAAGAGGAATATTTACTTAACTGTGGAAAACAGTGGGATGAGAACTTTGGGAACTCATTAGAGGTTTTCATTTACTTAAACAATTAGAAGCATTCTTTTATGCACAAAGATATTACAATGTATTTTGCTGATCCATTTCCCTCTGTCTCCCCCATTAGACAGGACTTTGTTAAGTATAGAAACAATGTTCTTGCACACAGTATGTACTTAGCATATGTTAGCAAATGAGTAGGTTCTTCCATGCTGCAGAGATGACTTAGGTGTTAGTGATACTCATGGGTCCCTTACCTGTGAGTGTGAGTATGAGTGTGTGTGTGTAAAACTGTCAGTAGGGTCCACTGAGCCAGAGTTATGAGTGCTAGAGACTTGTTGTAGATAATACCTATAAAAGATAAAAGGGGGGAAGAAGCAGAATTGTGCAGGAAGAGCCTCAGATTATAATGTAGATATGAAAATTCTTGGATGACCCACTGGGAAGCTCTGGAACAAGGATTGCCCATTACAAGAGTCCCACATTAGGCAGGAACAGCCAGGGCCCAGTACTCCCACCATGCTTAGTTGTTGGATGGAAGTTGCTGAAAACGAGCATGACCTTGTTACAGAGAGAAAGGGGATTTTTTCACGTGGCACCTTGGTGTAAAACCCAACAACTAGTGTTGAGGAAAACAGGTCTTTATTTACAATATTCCAACCTGGGGAAGGTAGTGAGCACTTCAGCTCAGAGCCCTGTTCTCCCATGGGACCCAGCACTTCTCTTGCTCCCCAAAAGGCTAAAAGCCAAAAACATGCCCAGAAGTTCCCCATCCCTTATCTGTCAGCTCTCTCCTTAGGATCTGGGGTACGATGTCATCAGCCTCCATATAACAGTTCAGGAAAACATGTGCCATATCGCACTGGATCATGAATGATTCTCTCTTTGCCATTTCAAAGCCGCATGGCATTCTTCTCTGCCCTCCTTGCAAACTGCGTGGATCTCCTCTCCTCTCTAAAATGGTTGCCGCCTTATTTTTAAATCCCTGACCATGCCCTATGATGCAGTGGGTGTAGTAACCAGTTCTGACCATTCACAGAAACTTGCATAGGCTCTGTATGCTCTTTCCACACCATTCCATGGTCAAAAACCCTCCCATCTCCTTGGGGCCTCGGAAGAACCAAAACCATTTGCATAACTAAGACACTAGCTACTAGCCATAGTTATGCAAAGGCATCTTAAAAAGTGTTCCCTTCTCCCCATCCCCCAACCTGTAGGCTCTAGGGATTTGGGGAGGCCCCCACTCTGTAACAACCTCAGCTCGAATCTGAGGCAGATCCTGACATGCTAATGAGAAGCCATCAGCTAACTGTACTCCTTGAAGCTGAGTAGGAACTTCTTCCTTGAAGGGAGATCTGAGTGAAGCGTCTCTGTGGCAACCACAACTCCCAAGGTAATGACCCTCCCCGATAACACAAATTCAAAGATGAAGCAACTTACCCTGCCTGTCACGTCCCACAACATCTCCCCACCTTTCCTCTGAGGAGGTGTGTACAGGAAGGCAGACAGCTCCATTTTGCAAAGGGTGCCCAGTGTTCCCAGTATTGAGTTGACAACATGAGGGTCAGCCTCAAGTAGAGGTATTAATCCTCTGCCTAAAGTTCCAGAAACATCTGGAAAATAATGCTGCAAGCAGGAGTGCATAAGTGAGTTTACTATGGGGAAACACATTTTGCATGACTTCACCTTTAGGCCTGAATTTTAAACTTCTGTCACTGGCTAGACTAGGCTGGATGGCAGAGCATTCCAAAGGAAGCTGTCTTCACTTGTCCACGAGACCCCTGAGTGTTGGATGCCCATCTCTTACAGAAAGCTGGTGCACTTCTTTTTAAAGTGTTTGCTGTTCTATACTTGGTGACTTGCCAACTGAGATATCTGCTTGTTGTTTAAAAATAATTACTTCCTTAGTGGGTAGTTAAGAGATTTTATAAACCCAGCATGGGGGCAAAAGAATTAGTCTTGGACTTGAAATCAAGGCATTAGAGACAATACATACTAATGAAATGCTATTCAGACTTAAAAAAGAAGGAAATCCTATGATATGTGACAACATGGATGAATCATGAGGCTATTATACTAAATTAAGCAAGGTCATTAGAGAAAGACAAATACTGCATGATTCCACTTATGTGAGATATCTAAAACAGTCAAATTCATCAAATCAATGGGTAGAATAGTGGTTGTCATTGGCAGGGAGAGAGGAAAATGGGGAGTTGCTAATCAATAGCATGAAGTTTCAGTTAAGCAAGATGAATAAGTTCTAGAGATCTATTGTACAACGCTGTACCTAGAGTCAACAATAATATCTTGTACACTTAGATCTCATGCTAAGTGTTCTTACCACAATGAAATAAAAAAAAAAAAATTAAGACATCAGTATTTGAACTCTGGCTTGTATTAAAGACTGGTGATTTGATATTGCTTAGAGCTTTCTACTGATCTGGGCCTTGATTTACTCACCTACAAAATGAAAAGAGGAAAAAAATCAATAGTATTTTAATCCTCTTATGTACAAGGCCCTTGTTATCCTATTTAATACTCTGAATATGTCTGTGAAATATTACTCTCCTCATTTGACAGATGAGGAAACCTTCTTTTGTCCAAGGAGGCAGGATCCAAACTTGGGTCTAAAACTCCAAGTTCCATGATTTCTAAATCTCTTTCCAATTCCAAAATGCTATTAGGCTGAATTAACAGCAAGGAGCAATCAAGCTACAATAGTAAAAACAATAGATTTTCCAGTGATTACTAAGTGGCTAAGGAAGAACCACTTACCTGCAGGGGAACACGGCTTTTCACTGGAAGAATGTAGCTGGCAAAGGGAGGCCGACAATAAATTTTTGAGCAGCAAATGGCATTTTCTTAAGTTGAAATTGTAGGAGCTTGGAATTTGGCAAGTGCTGTAGGCATTGTGAAAAGTAAATGCCCTGAATATCTACTGCCTTTAGGAGAGAAGCAGGCATGTTAGATCCAGGTTAAAGGGCATATTTTGATGCTGTTGCCAGAAGGAGCTCCTTCTTTATTAATATAAAGCAAAGAATAATCCAGGTCCCCCAATTCCAGATCCAGTGTGCTTTCATTGTCTTCAAGTAGCTTATGCTCTGGTTGAGAAAGTAAGTATAATTCACAGCCATTCATTTCTTCATCCAGTGAATGAACTAGCACTTACCGCACACGTTTTCTGGGTCAGTCAAGAGTTGTAGGGACTTAAAAGCTAGGTCCCTGCTGTGTGTTGGGTTGTTTCCCCAAAGAACTCATGTGTTGAAGCCCTAACTTCTAGTCCCTCAGAATGTAACTGTATTTGGAGAGAGGGTCTTTAAAGAAGTGATTACTTTAAACTGGGGTCTTTGGGATGTTCTCTAATCCAGTCTAACTGGTGTCCTGTGAAGAAGAGATTAGAACGCAGACACAGGGAGCTGGCCACCTACAAGTCAAGGAGAGAGGCATAGAAGAAACCAGTTCTACTGACACTGTGATCTTGATCTCAACATTCCAACCTCCCGACTTTTGAAAAAACAAATTCCTGTAGTTTTACCGACCCAGGTGATTTGTTATGGCAGCCCTAAGAGAATAATACAGTTGTCCAGCACTGCCAGAGTTTCTGTTTTGCTGGGTGAGACAAAGAAGGCAGCAGGCAACAGAGGGGAGCCCTGGGAACCACGAGATGGGACATGTGTTCATACTGTAGAGGGTGGTGGCCGGGAAAGAATGCCTGGAATAAGCGTCCTTGGAGCGCAGTCCTGAAGGTCTAGTAGGAGATAAGTAAGAGTCAACATGAGCAGAGATAGAGAGACATAGGCATGGAGAGAAGAAAGAACACAGCCCCTGCAGGGAATGGCAGGTCATTTGAAATGCAGCGGTGGCTGAAAATGTAAGTGCTATTGTGTGGTTCTGACACAGGCACATTTGTTCAGAGAAACGAGATATTAATGACAACAATGATAATATCTTATTTTTTATAGCACTTTACAGTCTGATGAGACTTTCTCCTAGTTTATCTCTGTGTCGACAAGAGAGTCGAACTATTTTACACACACGGCAAATGAAGGTTGAGAGGCTAAATGGCTTGGCTGCAGCCTTGCAGGAAGTTAGTGGCAGAGCAAAGCTCAGGGCCTTTCCTTCCCCATTGCTCGGGGGATGGAGTGTCAGAGGGCCCTTTGCCGAGCCCAGCTGTTTTCTTGCCTCTGACTTTGCTCATGGAGCTGCATTAGGGGCAGCTTGCGGGTGGAGTTGTTCAGGTGCAGTCAGTCCTAACAGACAAGAAGGAGCCAGAGGAGTAGAGACCAGACCAGTAACTATACCACACATTCTAAACACACCGCCTCCTGGAAGGGGGTGGGGTTTCTGGCCTCTGCTTATCTTCTCATTCAATTCTGCCCCTGATTAAAGTGAGTTTAAGGTCTCTTTATCTGTCAAATGGAGACAGAGTGACAACTTTACCATCACTAGCATTCCTATCGTCCCTGCCTCTCAGGCAGGAGGATGCCCTGTAACTGTAGGAACCCCATCCCAGGGATGGACATTGGGGCCCACACGGGAGTTGTGCGACGTTGTAGGGGCATCTCCTCAGGGCTGGTGTGATAGAAAAGTGAAAGAAGAATTTAAAAACGCAAGGTGTTTTACAAATGCAAGACAGTCCTTTTATCTGTTTGAGGTGGATTGTGTTTTATGTTTGCAATGGAAAGGTCTCAAGCAGTCCTTCCTCCCTCACTCCTCACCAGGGTCCTGATAGCAGATGCTGTCAGTGTCCTGCCATATCCCTTTACTTTAACTGGATTTCTGATTTCTGACCTGAATGTCAACTGCCGGTGCCTAGGTCTCTTTGCCAGAGGGCATTTTCTAGATGCCAGTGACCCCTGTGCTCTCACCTGCTGCAGCCTGAAACTTCCGTGGAGTTAATGTTTCCAGGGAACAACTCTTAACTATAGTCTTATGGGATAAGCACCCCAGCTCTTTCCTCTCTTGTGGGGTAACTATATCGGCTCCTAGAGTTCTCCAGTTGAATTAAACAAGACCAACACATATGGTTGTCCGTAGCGGTGACATGCTTAATATCACAACTTTTTTAATTGTAGGGCACTTATGAATCACCTGGTGATCTTGTTAAAATACAGTAACTTGTTAAGTAGGTCTGGGTAGGGCAGCACATTCTGCATGTCTAGGACGCTCCAGGGGATACTGCTGCTGCTGGCCCTCAGACTGAACTTCTGAGCACCAGTGATGTTTGCAGAGTGTGATTTTGAGCATTTGAGGATTAGGAAGAAGAGAAGATGATGACCTAAACAGATGGAACTGTTGGTAGGTGTCCTGGCTCAATCGTGGTGCAAGCAGAGACCTCAGTGTCACAGGCTAGGGAGGAAGATGAAGAGAGAGAAGATGGCACAGGCTGGTAGACACATAGGATCATCTCTGAAGGGATGGGAAACCTGGGCTTTCACGGAGAGCCAAGGAGGCCTGAAGCAGTGGACATGGCACTTGCAGCTGAGATATGTGAAAGGCAGACATAGAAGAGACCTGATGTTTCTTGAATGTTTGTGTATCTCTATATCCTAATCTATAGTCACACCTGTATCGATCTTTCACATTTGTTTTGCCTCATAAGAGCTCTGAGGAGATTCAGAAAATGGAAGTTCTTTTCCTCTCCTTTCCTTCCTACCCTCCTCTTTTCTTCTCTCCCTCCCTCCCTTTCTCTCCCTCTCTTTCTCTTTCTCCTTCGCTCTATTTCTTTTTTTATTGCACTTTCTTTGCTTGTTTTTTTAAGTTGTTTACTTCACTATGGCATCATTTTCTTAATGTACTATATGTTGCAGATTCAATTCCTGTTGAAAGTTACATAGAAAAAATATTCTTTTGTTGTCTTAATTTATGCCATTGATCATGGAGGAAGTGAAGCATAAATCTTTAGTACTGTAATTGAAAATCAGTAAAATATTTTTAACTAAAATAAAAAGGAATAAGACCAAGAAAATGAAGCTTCAGAAAGCTTAGGTCACTTGTCCCAGGTCTCACAACTAGTGACAGAGCTGGCATCCCAGCAAGGGCTAAGTAGGTATGAGAACCCAAACAAGCAGATGTGGGTCAGAGGAGAGCTCTCTGCCCAGTGGGGAATTCAGGTACAAGTGAGGTTTTTGGAGCCTCCTGGAGCTGCAGAGGCAGGGTCAGAAAATCAAGATTCTGGAAGGCTGGAATTGAAGAGTGGGCGAGAGCAGGGACCCAGGGCTCTAGATGATTTAGGGAGCAGTTCGGTCCCACATTCCCACGCTCAGCAAAGCAAGGGCTGAGGGTAGAGAAGCTGCCTCGGTCCTGATGGCTAAAGAACTCCTTGACCAAACCCACATGAGAAGCAGCCCACGATGGTGGGTGAGGAGCATGGTAAAGATGAGGAAGCAGGAGTGGAGGGATATTTTATTAACTTGGAAAGCACAAGGATAAGAGAATCTAGAAGGGAAGGAAGAGCCTAAAATTTTAACAGATTTCCTGTCTCTTGCCATAATAAAATTACAGCCTTCTTGAGGCATACATAGATTCTTTTTGAGCTACTCAATACAAAGGCTCTCCCCACCCTCATCCATTCATTTAATGTAATATTAAATAGAGGCTACCTATGTAGTCTCCAAGGTCTGCATCTTTCAACTAAGAAACATCTAAAATAAAATATGTTTGTTTTAGGAAGGGAATTGATTCACTTAATTTGTAAGTAACTCTGTTATTTCAACTCACTATGTTATGGCCCATTTAGTTCCTTTATCAGAAAAACTGAAGACATATTCAAAAATCTATATTTTATGCATAGCTCTGTACACACTAGGATTAAATGGGAACTCCCTAAGGAAACATAGAAATAGACTGCATTCTGTCAGTAACCAATGCTCATGCACTCCTCAGGCAGGAGAGTGAAAAGGAGAAGTGAAGGGATGCAGAGGGATGAAGCAAAAAGAATTGTCTGTGTGGGTAAGAAAATCACAGAATAATAATGGGAGAGTCATGGTGTACCAGGAGCTAAATTAGCGACCCGAGTGTTGGTAGGTGACCGTAATAAGGAAGGTGGTGGGCAGCACAGTGTGATGACATGAGTCATTGCTGGGGCTTGTAGGGTCCTTAAAAAGTCCTTTAATTCCTCTCACTCAGAGGTCTAAAATAGAGACCCGGTGACAAACAATTATAATAGTTATATTTATTTTATTTAACAGGCTTATAGCGCTTATTGTGAATCAGGCCCTGTTCTGAGTACTTTTGCAAATATTAAGCCATTGAATACTATGAGGTAGGTAATATTGCTGTCCCCATTTTTCAGCCAGGAAACTTAGACAGAGAGCTTAAGTCACTGCCTGAGCCTTAAGAAACATGTAGTTCAGTTGGGACATTTGTAGTCCCTAAGAGCTGAAAATACATGTGCAGAGTCCAAGAGAAGCAGGAAGGGATCAGAGCTCCCATCTCCTGAGTCTCAGCTCACTACTTTTTCAGATAACATCTCTCCCCTTGCTCAACTGTAAGATTTTAGGAATAAGAGGGATTATTTTACTGACACCTTCTCTAGTCCTTTGTGCCTCCACTGGACTTTGCACAAATATTTGTGCACTTACCCCACCGTCCGGAGAGCATCTGTGCTACTGTCTTCCTGGCTAGACTTGGAGCTGCTGGGAGGCAGAAACTTAGACTTTCTCCTTCCTGTGTTGGCAGCAGGTAAGCAAAGCAGCTGGCATATATTGGGTGTTCTATTATGTTCATTGAATAAGTGAATGGATTAACTCCCAGAAAACTCATCCTGATTCTTTCCTGACTGGCTTGGGTTTATCTTTCTGATGCCATGGAAGCTTGGTCCGGAGGCATCACAATGTCACCTGTCTTACCTGATGGCTCTTTGTGCCCTCAATGTTTCATAACTGCAGGCTGTATGTCATTTGTGCTGGGCCTGGAACTATGCAAGGGCAATACCTGACTAAGTGGTTTTCTACAGAACAGCCTTGATCTTCTGCTTGTTTTTTTTTTTTTTTTTTTTAGTTGTTTTAATTCCTAGGTTTTTGTTTTATTTAAACACCAGAATTTTTATATATTCTTCTTTCTCTCTGCTTTTCAGATTGAATACCATGTCCTTAAGTGATTAAGTGGTACATAGAGGATGGGGCAAAGGTAAGTTTACAGTTGTTCGTATGGAAAATGGTACAATAGGTAGTAAATAACAATACAAGAATCCACTCTGTTTCATGTACTCACCAATATAAACCTACTTTTGCCCCACCCTGTACAGTGTAAGAACTTAACATGGAAATTTATTTTGGGTAAATTAACAATTTGTGAAGCTTTTCACATGTGTTAGGTACCTTGCATATGTTATTTAATCCTCAAGAAATTTCTGTGTAAGAGGCATTATTATCCCTATTTTACAGAGGCTGAATACAGAAGCTCAGAGGGGCTAAGTGATTGATCCAAGGTTATGCAGTCAGTAAATAGTAAAGCCCAGATATGTGTGTATATGGTCAAAGATTACACTCTTTCCACTATAGCACACTCTCTCTAGAGGCAAAAAATTAAAACAAGCCGATTTTACAAAAACACCTGGGGGAAGACCTACCTGGCTACATACCAGTCTTTTTTAGAGAGTGTTAGTGACTCGAGTGGCAGTGAAATCTGGGTAGGTTGTTGGTGTGGAGGTGGATGGATTGCCAGTAAATGTAGCAGTGACCTAGACGGCATTAGCTAACTTTGAAACTATCCAGAATGAGACAAAAGTCTTGCTTTATCTGGGGAACAGGACAGATACATTCTTTTCCATCACAGAGTTTACAGTGGGGTATTGTTTTCAGTTCTGGCCACAAAATTAAGTTGGGAAGCTGACAAGGGCAGAGAGTGTGAAGAGGAGTAGGGACAGGATGGTGAGAAACAAGGAGACAGTTGAAAGTGCTAAGAACAGGTAAAAGAGACCTAGAGATTAGGTATATTCTGAGTGACACTTGAACTGAAGACAGCCATCGTAAAAAATAGTCCTCATAATTTGCCTCTAAAAATAGTGAGCCTGACATTACCTGTCCATCCAAGTAGAGATTGTGATCACTTTTGGGTGACATAAAGAGAGGCCGTGTATGTGGGCAAAGAGGATGGAATCTGGAGGTTGGTGCCTGGTCATAATAACTTACTGCCTGTATGACATACAAAAGTTACTTAGCCTGTTTGTTCATTTAAGCTGAGAAAATGAAGCCCCTTCCTCCTAGGGACACTCTGGAGGTTATATGAAATGAGAGAACACATAACTGAGAGTAAGCCCTCCAGAAATGGTGTCAAGTGTTATTAGTATATCCGTAGAGATGAGAGTAGATGGCCCGATTCTATTGGAGGATGTAACTTTCCTTGCTGAACTAATAGCTCTTCATGTTTGTTTGCCCTAAGTTCCTTGTGTGCTTAGTCTAATAATGGTCACACATGGCACTTCTCCAGGGCAGTTTTCTAATTTGCATTCTAGGAAGAAACACCTTCAAAATTGAAGGCAAAAGAAAGAGAAAGAGAGGAAAGAAAGAAAGGAAGAAAGGAAGGAAGGAAGGAAGGAAGGAAGAAAGAAAAGAAAGAAAAAAGAAAGAAGAAAAGAAAGGAAGGAAGGAAGAAAGAAAGAAAAAGAAAGAAAGAAAAAGAAAAGAAATGGAAGGAAAAGGAAAGAAAAGAAAGAAAAAGAAAAGAAAACAGAAAAGAGGAAATGAAGAGACAGGAAGGAAGAGAAAGGAAGAAAGAAAAGATTTGTAACAGTGAAAATTAAGGCATGACTCAATGAACATACTTCTGTTATGAACAGCCAAGAGCCCCCAAGATCTTCCTGAATAAATAGGGCTCTGCCTGTAGGAAATGTGATCTGATTTTTCCTCTTCCTTTGCCATGAAAAAATTCCACTCCCACCCTAGCAATTCCTTTGGTTCAGAGCCAACAGGCAATCAAACTGCCTTTTTCTACTTCTCCTTCCCCAGAACACAGAGTTTGGATGGTCCATTCCAGGGCCTGGACTTCCACAGACCTTGGTGCTTTCACCCAGTAGGCTGGCTGACTTAAGAAAAGGCTTATGGAACTCAGCCACAGGGTTTTAGCTTCTGTTTTCCCTTTTTCTCCGTGTATGTGTGTGTGTGTGTTTGTGTGTGTGTGGGACTTTTAAAATTTGGATTTTCATTCTGAAATATAAAACTAATGCCTGTTTGAGGCAACAAACCAAATAATACCACTGTGTAAAACAATCATCAATATTCCCTTCTGCTTATTCTGCCCTCTGCAACAAACATGAATACTTTGGTATATATCTTTTCACACCCTTACTTATGTGTGTGTATGTATCTATATACACACATACCACATATACCATATATGTGTGTGTATAATATGTATACATATTCACTTATTTAGAGATTTTTGCCATGTTCTTTTAAGAAGGGGCTTACAAACTAAAAAAAAATAATTTGTTTTTTTTTCACCCATGTTTTATTTAAACCACTCCAGGTAAATACATATAGATTTAACTTATTTTTAGTGATGCCCAGAGGGAAGGGGGAAGCTGGGGCTTAGTGGAGGCAGTTAAAGGAGAAGAAAATGGGGACATCTGAAATAGTGTCAACAATAAAAATAAAGTTTAAATATTGGTAAAAAAAACTTGTTTTTGCATAATATCCATAGTTTATATATATATTTTATTTATATATTTCTCTATAATAAATATCTAAGTAGTTTCTAGGGTTTTTGTCTCTTGCAACTTCAACTTTAAATCATATTGCAAGGAAGAGTCATGTATCTATGTTCTTATGTATTCATAATTTTAATTTAGTAGAGAGATTTCCAAAAGTCAAATTTCTGGGTTCACCAGAGGATTTTAGCTTTTACCAGAGAAAAAGATTCATTGCCTAGCAAAACACATAGCCCTTTGGCAATAACTCTTTCCTCTTTGTTGGGAAGAAGGCCTGGAAAAATAATGTCCCTTTCTCTTCCTTCCCCACACCATTATTCTCCTGCAGTAGAATGGGCAAGGATAACATATCCTGTGAAATTCAGCAAGGACTAAGAATCACCAGTTTGCTGGGTTGTTAGAGGGTACTAGAGAGGCTGAGATTAAACAATTACATATTCCTCCAGTAAGTCTTTTGTTCCTTTTTTTTTTTTTCTTCATGAAAAGGCAGATAATAAAAAAGAGGAGCATTGCTGGGCTTTAATAGGTAAATAGTTAAATAATGGCACCTCTAAAACTGTTCCTTGTTAAGGATCTGAATGTATCTTTCTTTTTGTAGACCAGAGGGAAAAAGGAGTGAGACGAATGAGATGAGTCACACCAAATGTCCTCTCTCATTATGATTTTCATGTTTTCTCATCCCAGAGACTCATCACAGCTCCAGGTTGGAAGGGATTTTAAGACATCTGGTCTGTTTGCTGGGTCTGGCCTCATCTTGTTCCTAGTTACCACATTCCTCCTTAACACAGTTGGGTTTGGTTATTTCTTTTTTCCCTCTATGCCTTCAAAAGAATATTTACTGAAAGCTTCCTGTGTGTTAGACCCCAAGCTAGGCTCTGGGCATAAGGAGGAAAGACACACACACACACACACACACACACACACACACACACACACACACAAAGAGGAAAGACACAGACCTAGGCTAAAAGAGCTTATAAATAAGGGGAAGAAAAAAAAATCAGTAGACTTAAAATTATAAGGAAAGAACAGAGATATGCACAAGTACTCAGGCAACACAGAACAGAGAGAAGCACCTACCATAGCAATACCTGGGAGTGTGAGAAGTGAAAAGAGGCTAGTGAGATTAAGCTAACTTTAAGATTGAATAGACTTTTGCCAGCACTGACTGTAGAGAAGGCACAGCATATACAAAGGCCTGGAGATCAGTGAGAACATGATGTTTTAAAGTTGTGAGTGTAATTGACTTACAGTGGTAGAACTATAGGTCCCTGTGTGGAGTAATGGAATATGAAATTGGAGAGATAGGTAGGAGCTAGAGCTTGAAAAACCGTATGTTCCTCACTAAGGAGTTTGTTTTTATCTGAATGGAAATGGGGAAAATTTTAAATGCAGAGTAACAATATTGGATATACATTTCATAAAAATCTTTTCAGAGTCAATGCAGAAAATAAGGTCAGGGAACATGAAAGAAGGGTTTGCTAGTTTAAGGGAAGTCGAGTAAGAGAGGAATGAGCATATTTGGAGGCAAGGTGGATATATGATTGATTTTGAGAGGCTTTAATGAAGAATTAAATGTCAGTAATGAGCCTCACAGTTCTGGTTCATACAGTTACACTGAATTTTAGTCATGGATAAACATCAAATGTATAAACCTGAAGTTCATAGATAGTAGTCCATGTAGAATTTGTGACTTTTTGGCATAGGAATTAACACCGTAGGAAAGAATGAAAAAAAAAAAAAAGGTCAGGAGTAACAAACTGGACACACGGAGGCCAGCTTGGAAGTTGGCAAGTCAGTATAAAATGGCAAGAAATGGTGGGGGAGGACCTGCATTAGGCAGTGGCATCGGGCATGGAGAACTAGAGAGCAGAGAGAGTAGACTGGCCCTGTGACTCTAAACTTAGAGGGAAAGGAAGTGGGAGGAATCCCAGAGACATTTAGGTAGATGGTACTTCCCACTAATTTAGAGAGGGAATACTACACAAGGAGTTGCTTTAAGAAAGAAGATGATGAGCTCATCTTCAGACAGAATGAGTCTGAAGTTCCTCAGATATATCCAAGTAGAGGTCAGCATAACATCTATAAATCTGGAGTTCAGAAAGTAAGTATGCATTAGAAATAAATATAAACCTTGGTTTTCTCAATATGTGAGTGGTAGTTGAAGCCGAAAGCATGGCTGAGATCATTCAGTGAGAGAATACAGAGTAATAGAATGGGAGGTCAGAGACTAAGCCATAGGAAAACAGTATGTATATGTGTTTAAGAATTAGGTGCCATTTGTAACCACATGGATGAAACTGAAGGGCATTATGCTAAGTGAAATAAGCCATCCAGACAGACAAAAAAAAAAAAATGTTTGGCATCATTTATATGAGAAATTGAAAAAAAACAACCAATTTCATAGAAACAAAGAATACAATGGTGGTTGCCAGAGGCTAGGGGGTGGGGGAAAGAGAATAATGCAGGTCAAAAGGTATAAAGAATAAGTTCTGAGGATCTTATATGCAGCATGGTGACTACAGTTAATAATACAGTATTGTGCACTAAAAAGTTGCTGAGAGTAGGTCTTAAGCATTCTTACCACACACAAATAAGGGTTAACTATGTGAGGTGATGGATGTGTTAATTATCTTGATGTTGGTAATAATTCCACAACATACATCAAGTCATCACATTGTACATTTTAAATACATACAATCATACTTGTCAATTATTTCTCAATAAAGTAAAAAATTAGGTAGCAGATGAGGTGCTCAAGAACAGAAGTGAAGTGAGATGGACAGAGAAGAAGCAGGAAAACCACAGAAACATGGCATAGTAAAGCCTATAGAAAGAATTTTCCAGATGGAAGAAGTCAATAGCTGGTGAATGTTGCAGAGTCAAATAAGGTTAATATTGAGAAATGTTCTTTGATTGGTTTTAAGAAATAGAAGTCCTTTCTTCCTTCTCATTTAGGCCTTTGAACTTGCTGTCCTCCTTTTAAAATTCTTCTTATCCCCCAGAATAAGGGTGCCTTACACCCTTATTTTGATCAGAGCTGTGCCTCAAACATTTCCTTTTCAGAGGACTTCTTTGATCACTTTATCTCACCTAGCATCCCTGTCTCATTCCAGCCCCTCATGCAGATGAGTTTCTCATCATGGTAGTTTTCTCTACTTGACTTTAGAATATTTATTAGTTAATCATCTGCTACCCCTACTACAACGGGAAATATGTATGTATAGGGATTTTAGTTAGTTTGTTTGTTTGTGGCTATATTCCCAGTGCCTGGCATAGAGTCAGCCTTCAATAAACATAGTCGAGAGAGATAAACATAGTCATCTTGATAAAAGGAATTTCAGTGAGGTGGTTGGGACAGAATTCAGACTGAAATAGGCTAAGGCATGATAAGGAAGAGGAGATAGGGAGTGGAAACAATTCTTTCTAGAAGAGAAGGAAAAAGGGAGGGCTCAAGATATGATAGACTTGAGCTGGCATGTATAATCAGAATAGGAAAACACTAGAGGGAGAGGTGGAAAATACACAAGGGGACATAACTGAGAGGATGGGATTTAGATGAGACCCCCAGGCAAAATGTTCCAGAGGCTTTGATTTCGTAACTTACTCTTATGTTGAAGGGGTGGCTGCAGCAATGTGTCTAGACCAGGCTGGTGGACATGTAATGGAACCAGATTCTGTTTCTAAAGAGGATTCCCTAAAGCCTGATGTCCCTCCCCTCTAACCATGGAGCAAAATTTTTGTTGGTGGTATTAAGGATGATACAGAAGAATGTAATTTGAGAGATTACTTCAAAAAGTTTGGTAAGATTGAAACCATAAAAGTTATGGAAGACAAACAGAATTGAAACAAGAGGATTTGCTTTTGTCATTTTGCTGATTATGATGCAGTTCATACAATTGTTGTTCAGAAATACTACACTATTAATGGGCATAACTGCCAAGTAAAAAAGGCTCTTTCTAAAAAAGAAATGCAATCTTCTGGGTCACAGAGCGGTCATGGAGGGATCAGCAATTTTATGGGTCACGGTGGAAAGTTCAGTGGAGCAGCTATGGTAATGGCGGTAATGCAGGTAGTTCTAAAGGACGTAATAGTAGATATAGTAGATTTGCAAGAGATGGTGGCAACTATGGCAGATGTATTTCTGGTTATAGTGTAATAGTAGAGGGGTGATAGACCAGGATGTGGAAACCAGGGTGGAGGTATGGTGGCAGTGCTGGAGGATATAAGGCTTACAACAAAGGAGAAAGTTTTGGTAGTGGTAACTATAGTGGGGGTGGGAACTATAAAGATTTTGGAAATTATAGTGGACAACAGCAATCAAATTATGGACCAATAAAGGGGGGCAGTCCTTATGGTGGTAAGTATGAGTCTGATGGTAGACATAGTGGATATGGTAGTAGAAGCTCCTAAAAACTCAGCAGAAAAGGGCTATGGTTCTTAACAGGAGAGAGAGCAGAGTTGTAAGGAAAGTTGCAGGTTACTTTCAGGTAGTCATCCCAAATGCATTAGAGGAACTATCAAAATCTGCTACAAAAGGAATGACAATCATCCATAGCCAGGAAAGTTACTGCAACTTAAACAAGAAACTCTCTTGTTCAGGATTGTCATAGTCACAGCTGGAAAAAAGTGCAGTTAATAATTAATACAATATAGTGTCAATTAGATGTACATTTTTGTGCCCCTTTAAAAGTTGTAGCTTTTTTTCCCTTTTTCTCTCTCTCTTTCTTTCTTTTTTTTAGATAAGGCATATTGCCCTGATTTGTAGATTGTGATAATGGTAACAGGAAAAAAAAAAGTTAGGACATGTTAACCACTCCCTCACTACCCCAAAAAGGTGATGTAATAGTTTTAAAATGTCAATATTTATAATACCCAGGAAATTGTAGTTGTTGCAATTATTTAAACGAATGATAAAAAAAAATTCTAGATGTCAATACAAAAAGGTACAAAATGAGCAAAAACGTTTAAGGAATGTAGATATAAGGAAAGAGTTTGGGGGCAGTGGGCGGGACAGGGGAGAGCAATGGGGGAAAATGGGACACCTGTACTAGAACAACAATAAAAAGATAAAATAGAACAGGAAAAAAGAAAGAGTTCAGGCTTTGGAGGAAGAAGGTTTAGAAGTAAAATTATCTGGATTTGAGTCTACTCTTCTCTAGCTGTATAATCATTGACAACTCACTTAATGTGTTTTGGTTCCATGACCTGTAAAAAAGGAATGATAATAGTACCTTGAAGGGTTTGTGTGTTAAATTGTAAAGGAGTTAGCAACGTGTCTGACATACAGTAAGCACTCAGTAAGTGTCAGCTATTAATGTAATTCTTCAGGAAGAAGCTTGCAGTCTAATGCAGAGAGAAGAGGGTGAAAATATTTGTTTGATTTTATAGGTAAAGAAACTTAGGTTCAGAGAGGTTTAGTAAACTGCCTGAGTCAAATAGATAGTAGGGGTGGAGGTGAGACTTCAAAGCCTACACTATCTGTGTCAAGCCCAGCAGTTTCTTTCATACCATGTCTTCTCTAGGACGTTCCCCATTACACATTCTATTGATTCTATTTTCAGCGAAGAGTTTGCAATGCAGGATTTCAAAAAATTAAAAAAAAAAAAACTTGTAAGCCTCCAGAGCCCTTAATTATCTTGGGTCTGTCCACCGCAAAGTCTAGCTTCTATTCCCTCAAACCATCAAACAAGTTATCTGACAGGAATTCAGAATGAGCCTCAGGAAACATGCCATGCATGGTGGTGGGGACTGCCTTAGGTTCAGTATCCTATCAACTGGCCTTTTCTTTGTTTGTTTGACATTTTGAAACTTGGCCTCGGCTGGTTGTGGCTCAGTCGGTTGGAGTGTTGTTCCGTACACTGAAAGGTTGCAGCAGTGAAAAAATATCATTGGTTGAGGATTTAAAAAAAAAAAAAAATCCTCTTTCGTAAAAGAAAAAACTGAAACTGTGTCATGATCTAGGCACTTTTCTACATAATGAGATTATCAGGTCAAACGCAACAGTCTCTGCCTATTCACAGTAGCGGAGTCCCACACACGAAATCAGAAACCTTGACACAGTGTGCTATATCCTGTGTTAACTTGGGCATGAAAAACCAGCATTAGGACTCCTGAGATGGATGTAATTAACTGAGCTATCAGGGTGGGGCTCCAGAGGAGGTGACAGTAAACTGAACCTTGAGGCATGAGCAGGTACTCTCTAGTCAGAGAAGGAGAAGAATATTCTGGGTCCTTAACAAAAATCCAGAAGTCTGAGAGGGAAGGAGAATTAGACGGGAGGGGCTGGAACATGATGTTTAGAAAAAAATTCTGGGGCGAGGCGAGAGGGTGGTGCTCCATGAGGGAAGGGACCTTCCATATTCTTCCCAATGCCTACAATGGTGCCTGACATACTTGGTACTCATTAATTACTTGTTGGTTAATTGAAACCTAAAATACTGTATCTTCTCCCAGAGATTCTGACTCATTTGATCTGGGATAGAGCCAGGGTACTAGTATATTTTAAAAACTCCCCAGGTGATTCTAATGTACTTCTAGCCCTGGTACCACTGGACTAAATGACTGACCTTAACCAGTGGAGATGAGAAAATTTATATTTATAATTTTCTGTGGTTTAGAACGTTAAATCTTTGAAAACACCTTGGATGAAGGTACAGTGGGATTTTCCTGTTTTATAACAGGGGGGGAATGTAAGCTGCCCAAGGCTTGTTTAAAAATAAGCCTGGCAGGAGAGAGTTGGGCAGTGGGGGTATGGGCAGAAAGGTGAAGGGGATTAAGAGGTACAGACTTAAAGCTATAACATAAATAAGTCACAGGGATGTAAAGTACAGCATAGGGGACACAGTCAATAGTATCACAAT
This sequence comes from Furipterus horrens, assembly GCF_987537825.1. Taxonomy (NCBI): domain Eukaryota; kingdom Metazoa; phylum Chordata; class Mammalia; order Chiroptera; family Furipteridae; genus Furipterus; species Furipterus horrens. Next base: position 46,874,841 of record NW_028327173.1, read on the forward strand.
AACTTTGTATGGTGACAGATGGATAGGGGACTTTTTGTGGTGATCACTTTGTAAGGTATATAAATGTGAAATCTCAGTGTTATATACCTGAAACTAATATAACATTGTATACCAACTATACTTTAATTAAGAAGAGCTTTACATTCCAGAATGAAAAAAAAAAAAAAAAAAAAAAAAAAAGCCTAGCAGGTATGGTAAAATATTAGTGATAGAATCTAGGTGATGGCTATACAGGTGGGTATAAAACATTTTTTAACATTTAGATGTATTTTAAATATTTTTTTCTTAATGAATTGTTGGAGGAAAAAAATCAACTTGAGCCAGAGTTAAAACACTAATTGAACCTCAATGAGAAATTGACAGAAATCATTTTAGTCCAACATTCTGTGAAGAGGCAGAGAGGAATAGCAGAAGCCTTCCAGGTGGAAAGGCAGTAGTGCTGGGGTTGTGCATTATTCTGCTTGGCAGGGAGCTCTGCTGAAAGAAGCCAGGATGTCGATTCAACTGTGTTCAAGTGACTGTGGGTAATTGGCATAAAAACCTTGGTTTATTTTTCTGTTAAATGAGAGTCATGTTAATAGCTGTTTTAAGTACAGAACTTATAGAGCCGTTGTGAACATCAAATGGTTTAAATGAGTCAAATGATTTTCAAAGACAAATGCAAAGACTGTTCAAAAGGTATAACAGCAGAGAGAATTTTTAGGGGAATCAGTTCCTGGATCTTATTTTCCATATGTAATTTTGCAAGAAAAGATTTCTCTGAGAAGAAGCTGTGTGTTGAGGTATTACGCCAGTTTTCTTTCTCTTTCTCACTTTTATAATCAGCCACATCCCATTTGATAAAATAAAAAGCTGTACTTGTCCTCATTGTATCATATACCTTGCACACGGTGTAGCACCTCCAGAGCGCCAGAGGCCATTCAAAATATTGGGTTAGGCTACCCCTTTTCTGATCCAGGCAGTGTGCACCAAAGCAGGGTTTATGTTTTGTTCCCGACTTTCACACGGACTCTGAAGAATGAGAGGTGACATCTGGAATGGCCTATTTTGGCCCCTGTTGGGAAGTTTTGAATCAAGTTACACAATTTTTACTTAACTACCTCAGCTTTTCCACCCCCTGACTGTTGTCAAAGAATCTATCACTTCTGACATAGACTCTTGTGTATGGCAGAAACACACACGCAAACAAGAAACCCAAAGTAAGAGGGATTTTTTAAATATTAAATAGAATGACATTTTATATATTCCATTTCATTGAGGAACAAACTCTCAGTAGGGTTCTCTTCTCTCTTTCTCATTGAATTCAGAAATGAAATGGTTGTCATGGGGATGTGTCTTAACATGTTTATTTGAATAGAAAAATGTAGTCAGATCTTTTCTGACACAGAAAAAAAATGTGATATTTGGCCGGTTGGTTTGACAGTGAGGGCTGACTTTGGCAGTTAGATGGTAGGTGGATATTTTCCATAAATCAAATGAGCTAAAAATATAGTACTAAGTTTTGAATAAATTATATTTAAATTACATGATCTAATTGAGAAAAATTGTTTGCCAAAATTTTTATTAACAAAGGTATTTTGAAATTAATGTTTTCATTTGCTAATCCTCACTGAGCATATCAGGCTAATCAAAATGACTCTAGGTGGAAAAGGAACAGGTATGATTTAATAATCATTTGAAAATTCTTGAGAAAGCCTTTTTGATAAACTTCGCAGAAATCCAGAAAGTGAATGACACTCATGACTAGATAACAAACCCTTTTGTAAATAAGGTACTTGTAACTTTTTTGCAACAGAATTAAGGGAAGAATCAAGTTTCAGCTAACAGATGACTAAAAAATGCATTTTAATAATAAATCACTCTGTGGTTTTTGGAATATAACTTGGAAGGAGTTCAAAGAATTGAATGATACTGCTGCAACAACACTTCTATTTCCAGCCTTTGATTTATGTGAACAAGTTTTCTCAACACTTATATCTCTAAACATGGAAAATAAGGTGGAATTAATGCTGAACACTATCACAGTCTAGCAATAATATTCACGTGAGCCAATTTTTAAAATTATAATTTATCTTAGTAAGAGAGGCGGTTGTAATAAAATGTTATATTTATTTAATAATTTTGATCAAAATAGTTATGCATTGTTTTTTTTTAGTAGTATATAACTAATAATTATAATGATAACTTAATTCCTAGACTTGAGTTCTTTCTTAAGTATTTTAACAGGTGTGAGGTAATATATTTCATTGTGTTTTTGATTTGTATTTCCCCGATGATTAGTGATGTTGGGCTCCTTTTTATACACCTGTTGGTCATCTGTATATTTTGTTTGGAAAAATGTCTGGCCACATCCTCTGCATATTTCTTAATTTTTTTTTTTTTTGCTATTGTAGAATTAAGATATTAAAAAGTTTAAGGTCATGGGAAATTATTAAAATTGATATATATAAATGTTCCCAAATATTTTAGGGTAATCAAGAAAAGACTTTCAAAAATAAAAATATATTGCATCACAATAAAAGGGGGATATGTGGGGAAGTGGGATGGATATGTTCGTTCGAGATACAAAAGGATTGATGTAAAAATCTGACTGTCAAAAAAGAACTTGTTCACATACTTTTCAAGAGGATCATAGTGACTATCAATTTGCTATGGTATTTAGATTCCAATACTTTTAAAAGAGTGATATATCCCTGACCAGTGTGGCTCAGTTGGTTGGGTGTTGATGTCAGCCCGCAAACTGAAAGATGGCAGGTTAGCTCCCCAGTCAGGGCACAGGCATGAGTTGCGGTTTGGTCCCAACCCAGGGCAAAGGGGAGCTAGAAGAGGCAACCGATCGATGTTTATTTCACATAAATGTTTTTCTCCCTCTCTTTCTCTTTCCCTTCCCCTCTCTAAAAATAAAATAAATAAATAAAATAAAATAATGATATTAGTTTTTTTTAATGTCAGTATTACAGTATGGCTGGAAATTATACTCCTTGACACTTTTGACATTTATGATAAACAATTTTAACAGTCAAGGCCCTGGCTGCTGTGGCTCAGTGGATTGAGCGTCAGCTTGCGAGCCAAGTGTCGCTGGTTCGATTCCCAGTCAGGGCACATTACTAGGTCGCATTTCAGGTCCCCAGTTGGGGGCGCAAGTGAGAGGCAACCACGCTGAGAGAAAAAAAAAATTTAACAGGCAATATAAAAATGTGTTAGGGTTATATGTGTCTAAATTATTTTAGGAGGTAATGCTTCATAAAAGTTCAAAGACCCCTGATATAATATATGTGAAAAGAATTCCTCACCCCTTCACCTGTTCTCCTTCTGTGTTTTCTGGCTCAGTGAGGGGTGCCACTTTTTTCAATCATAAAAGCCAGAAACCTGACCATCTTTCTTTCTTCTTTCTCTTCCCCTACATATAACCAATATATATTATTTCTTAGGTAATTAAAAAAATTTTAAATTTAATTAAAAATTAAAAAAAATTATTTTTCTCTCTTTAGAGAGAGAGAAAGAGAGAGAGAGAGAGAGAAACATTAATCTCTTGTTCCACTCATTTATGCATTCACCAGTTGATGCTTGTATGTACCCTGGCCAGGGATTGAACCTGCAATCCTGATGCATCAGGAAGTTGCTTCAACCAACTGAGCTACCCTACCAGGGCATTTAGGTGATTCTTATATTTGACTCTTGTTCTATCTCACCTCCACTGTCTCTCCTAGAATTTTATTAACATCACTCTAATTAGTTTACCCAACACTAGACTCAATCCATTCTACTGGGGTGTCTGCAAGGAGGACAAATTTATCTTTCCAAAATTCACATTGCTTCTGTACTTGTATAACTCAATGAGTCTCCATTCCCTTAATATAAAATCTAACTGGTTAGGACTGTATAGAAATCTTTCTGGGACCTGGCTCCTGCCCTCTCTCCTGCCTTTACTTAATCCTTTACTCTTTCAACCTCTAGTAATTCTGAATCTTTTTCTCTTTCTGTAATCCATAACCTTGATGTTATTCCCTTCCCCTGGGATACACTCTGTACTTCTGTCCCCTTAGCAGACACATCCTTAAAATCCAACCTCAGAAATTATGAATTTCTCTAGAAAGGCTCCTTTGTCTCCCTCAGATACACTTAAATGATTTCACCTTTTCGTTTTCTTTTATGTACTTATGTAGTGCCACCCGCATGCCCGGCACAGTGCTAATGTAGCAGAGCTGTGGGGTCCTCACCCATGTCCCTTTAACCCTACGGTGAGATCAAATGCAGACAATTCCTGTGCGTGCAGGTGGCTTCTTGTGTCACCCTGCTTGAGAGATGCCTCAGGAGCAACCTTCTACCAATGAGGAACAAGTTGAGGAGCTAATATCCCAGGACAGTGCTGAGGTGTGTTCTACACAATGACTCAGAGGGTCCCTGTGAGAACAAGTACCAGCTGCCCACAGAGGTGACCTTCAAATTCACATGCACAGTAATGGCTTCCCTCCCTTTCCTTGTTTGCTTTCCTCTCCCTCACCATGCTTTCTAGGGTTACCTCTCAAAAAAAGGACTTGTACCCTATTCCTTTTCTCAGGATCTGGGCAAGTCCCAAGCTAAGAAAACCAGATTCTGGAGATATAATAGCAAGTTTTATACACACCTTCATTGTATCTATTATATTGTCTGAAAATAGTAATGTAAACTGCATAAGGACAGAGATTTTTGTCTTTTTTATTCACTGATGTATCACAAGCATCTGGAACAGTGCTTGAAAGGTAGTGTTGCCCTGGCTAGTATGGCTCAGTGGATTGAGCACCGACTGCGGAACTGAAAGGTTACTGGTTTGATTCCCTGTGAGGGCACATGCATCAGTTTAGGGCCAGGTCCCCAGTAGGGCGCATGTGAGAGGCAACGCTATTTCTCTCCCTCTCTTTCTCCCTCCCTTCCCTTCTCTCTGAAAATAAACAAATAAATCTTTTTTTAAAAGATAATGTTGAATCAATAGTAATAGTAACTAATATTTATTGAGTACTTACTATGTGTTTGATATATGACTTTTTTTCAAAAAGCATTTAATTATTAAAAAAAAACCTTATGGAATAGGTATTATTATTATTATTATTCCCTTTGTAGATGTAAGGGAATTAAGGTTAACCAATGGATTGAAATCACCTAGCTTATAAATGCCGGACCCAGTTTCTGATTAAGGTCTCTTTGACACATCAGGCCATTCTTTCAAACTTTTTGTTTTGTTTCATTTTTGTTGTATGTCTGACTCTCCCCTTAAACTTAAACTTCATTAAGGTAGGGAACCTATTCAATTCTGTATCCCTTATACCTAGCTTAGAAGCTGGAATATAATAGGAACTCAGTAATTTTGGTTGAGTGAATAAATTGAAAAGTGGCTTGTTTATATATATTTATGTGGGGAAGAAAGAAAAATAGTGTTTTCTGGATCCAATTGGAGAAAAGCCTTGAATAAGGCCAGAGGCACTCTCCCTTAGGACAAAGCATCCTTAAGAGGCTTGTTCCCATTTAAAACTCTCCTGAGATTTTTGACTCCACAACTAACTCGATCTGGACTCCATTTGCCTAGTGTTTGGAGTGCCTTCCTTGTTGAATTCTCCTTCATCTAAGAATTTAACCCACATTTTTTCCTTTCATTTAAAGGGTTCATGGCAGAGGCATTTAAACCACTTCTAACTTGAATTCCTTGTACCTGATAATCAATGAAAACAGGGCCTCTTTTGACCACCATTGTGTTCTCAGAATTGCTATAGTGCCTGGCATTCAGTAGCCACTCACTAATTACTGTTCAATAAATGAATACGGAAGAACTAGACAGTGGGAATTATCTAGTTTAGTGCTTATCCATAAATGAGTATTAAAAGTGTCTTTGGAGTTTTATGTCAGTCTGAGTGCATACTTACTGAGTCTGACAAAAAAGGAACTTCATTTTTAGGTTATATGAAATTTTATCAAAAAAAAAAAAAAGTTAGTCCTTCAACTGTGATGTAAAAAATAGTAACTATTTTTCTATAAGATAAATATTTCTTATAAGCTTATGATGTTTTAACTGTGGGCAATAGAAAATCCAACTCAAACTGATTTAAACAATAAAAAATTTATTGGTTAATGTAAGAGGAAGTCCAAAATAGGGAAAAATCCAGGGTTGGTTTAGAAGCTGACATGTTATTAAGGACCAAGTTCTTTTCACCTTTCTGCTGTCATTCACACTGTTGGCTTCAAACTAATTCTGGTCCCATCATGACTGTAGGGTGGCCATCGACAACAATTGGGCTGCAAAAACATTTTGTTTGAAAAAAAGATTGTCGGCTCCTGTTGGTTACTATGAACCTTCCTAGAAACTTCTATAAAATTGTTATTACTCATAATTCCTAAGAATTGGGTCACTTATCCATTCCTGAATTCCAAAATATCCAACCCAAAACATTTATTTTGCTAAGTGGTAGAAACTTAATGTTAGTCAATTCAGTGTCTCTGTGCTTTACCTCACCTTTGGTGGAGAGTAGGACTTTGGAAGTGTCATAGCAATCTGGGGACTTCTACCTGTACCTGAACATGAGACTATGGGATCCTCTTGGTTTTATTACATGGGGGAACAATTTTTAACATAATTCCTGATGAGATTAATTTTTCAGCTGTTTTAGACTTAAATAGACATGCTGGTTTCAAAACTGCAGATAGTTTTCTTCTATCACATCAAATTTTTTCTCTAAAGCTTATCTTATGCAACCACTCTGGCTGGATTGAACCTGGATCAAGGGAAACACTAGTGCTCTCCTATTGGCTGAGAGCAAACATCCCTCAAGTGGGGCAGGGCGGGGGATGACCATGGAGACCAGAGACAGGTTCTTACTTGTCTAGGCTATTCAGTTACACATGAGACAGTGTGGTGAGAGGTTGTGTGCTGCTCTGTATAGTGAATCATATTTTGAAGTGTAGTCCAAGTTCTTGTCTGTATACAAGGAGTTAGCAGAATTTATTTTTTTATTTATATACATACTTATTTCCTTTCCTTCAAATCATGTCTGCCTCTGCTATTTCTCATTGGAAGTGCCTAAACAACCCTGATTCATTTTGTTATATCTGTGGCAGTTTCACCATTCCCAAAGGACAAACATCAGCGCATTTGTCAGGCAAGCCTACTTTGCATATTTTAAAGTAAAACTTGGTGATCAAGATAAGTCTTGAGCCCCTCACAAGATGTGCAATCAGTATGTTGAGAGGTTACGTATGTGGACGAAGGAAACACGTGATAAATTGCCATTTGTTATACCTATGGTTTGGCAAGAACCCAGAGATCATTCAACTGACTGTTACCTTTGTATAGTGAAAACGTCAGAATAGAATAAGAAAAATAAATGTAAAATAGAGTATCCTAGTCTACCATCAGCTATATGCCCAGTGCCTCATTGAGCTGAAATCCCAGTGCCAGTTTTCATTGAACTACCCTCTTTCAAAAAGCAGGAGTATGGTGAAGAACTAAGTGACAGCAACAATGAAGATTTTGAAATTGAAGACGACTCAGTTCGTAAGGGATTTGATCAGCATGAGTTGAATGATTTGGCATGAGATTTAGGACTATCCAAAAAGGCTTCAGAACTCCTAGCATCAAGACTGCACGAGAAAAACTTGCTTGAAAAAGGAGTGAAGGCATCCTACTTTTGGTCAAAAGGAAGTGCATTTCTGCAGTACTTTTGAAGTGACAGTGGCTTTGTGAATTGCCATAACGTACATGGTTTTAGTGAAAAATTGGGAATTCCAGTCTAGAACGCAACTGAATGGCGACTGTTCATCTATAGCTCAAAGCGGAGCTTGAAGTGTGTCCTCTTCCACAATGGTGATTTATTTGGTGCCGTCCCAATTGCCCATTCAGTTTGTTTTCATGAAGAATATGAAGACATAAAGAGAGTAACTGATCTGTTGAAATATCACAAGCATAATCGAATCATCTGTGTTGACCTGAAAATGATCTGCTTCCTTTTTGGTCAGTAACGCAGATACACCAAGTATCCCTGTTTTCTGTGTATGTGGGACAGCAGAGCTCGTGAGAAGCATTGGGTGGAGTCGAATTGGCCTCCAAGATCTACCTCAAACCTGGTGATCCAAACATTCTACATGAGCCTCTTATTGACAGAGAGAACATTATATTCCCACCTCTGCACATAAAACTGGGTCTCATGAAGCAATTTGTTAAAGCTTTGCCAACTGAAGGAGACTGTTTCAAGTATGTCATTTTGGCATTTCCTAGCCTGTAGTTTGAAAAGATAAACTACCTTAAAATGTCTGTTTGGTAGCAGAACTTTACTACTTGTACACAATTTGACTTACAGTAACAATATGTAGCCTTTATATGAATAAAATAACTCTGAATAAACAGTATACTCAGGTGATTTTTTTTCTTATTTTCCTTTGTATGTACATTTTGTATAATTTTGGGGACAAAAGGAGGGTATCCTGTACCTTAAAAAGTTGATGTGATAGAGCAAAACTAGTGTCATTTTTGGATTCAGATGCCAAAAGTTAGTCAAAAACAAGTGTCAGATCTAACTCAATGAAAATTGTGTTCCCTAGTGTTTCTCTCTCTCTCCCTCTCATAAATGGCATGATTTTCCTGAGGCATATGGGGAGCCATGTGATGAAGTTTTATCATGTCTACCTGTTAAGTCAGGGATTTTAAACTCAAATGCCTTTAGAGGCAAGTCAGTATCATAGGCCAGGTGTAAGATAATAGGGAGTGAAGACTGAAGAACCTGGAGAAGGCACACTCCACTCAAAGTCATTTGAAATCAAATTGTTCAAAAATCCTGTGCTTGCTGAATAAGACCTGCATGTGAGTCACTCCATTCTGTGATACACTTCATTCTGGGGTCTTGCCACTTCTCCAGGTGCTCCCTGGGAAAGAGGACACAAGTCTTCCCAGCACTTGAATCTTTCCAAGCTAACTTCTGTGTCTTTTATCCTCCCTATAGGGCTCAATTCTGGGAAGTAAAGAGATGTTCAGGTTCTGCTTTTTCCAGGGAATCATTTCCACTTAAGTTCTCTTTTGCCTCTCTCCTGACCCTAGCCCAGGGGATTTTTCCTAGTCCATGGATGAGGAGTAAAGAGACTTCAACAGTTTGCAGACTCCCAAATTAATTATACTATCTAAGCACTTTTTCTTCTTCTTCTGGGGGTGGGGGGGGGTTCCAGCCTAAAATTCTCTTCTGCTGAATTATTTCTTCATAAGGGAATGGGCATAAAATTACTTAGCTGATACAAAAAGAGAAAGAAAGACTATGGGACAATATTATCCTGCTATAGAATAAATATAGTCAAGCGACTGCTTATCAGACTACATTTAGAATGTCTCATGTGTTGCTATGTATCTCAGAAAAAACATATTCATCCAAAAGAGACCCAGATAGTAATGAATTCTGCATCATATTATCTGAGTATAATCAAGAAGACTTCTGTACAACATTTAGCATCAAAGACTGAGGAGGTAGTAGTTAAGATAGGCTAGCTTATGCTGTGATAATAAATGATCTCAAAAAACCTTGGTGGCTGCCCTGACTGATGAGGTTCAGTTGGTTGGACATTGTTCTGCAAAGTGAAAGGTCACCAGTTCTATTCCTGGCAGAGCACATGCCTGGGTTCTGTATGAGAATAAATAACAATTTTAAAAAATCTTGGTGGATTAGAACAATAACAATATAATTCTTGCTTATGTTACATGTATGTCATATTTCAGTTTTTTTCTATGGAGGTAGAGTCATTTTTACTTTGGGGCTCAAGCCATTTGCTGACCATTGTGACAAAGAGGAAAGCGGCATGGGGAATCCTGGCTCTTAAAGCTTCTGCTTTCATTTGCCAAAGTAACTCACATGGCTATTCCTGACATAACAGGATGGGGAGGGCTATTTCATGAAGGGGAATCATTATATTTCATGGACAGAAATATAATCTACCTTGTTGAAAATTCTGTATCATCCTCTTGGGGGATTTTCTGTGGATCATCTAAAAACTTCAAGGGATTTGTGTAGTTCAAAATAAAGTCTAGTAGATGGAATAGAAATATTCAATATATGTTAGCTATTATTATTTTATTTCATTAAAAAGAAAAAGTTCTTTCTGTATGTTGTCTATTTATAAATCTTTTGAGGATGAACAGAACTTTCTGGTATTTCTTACTTAAGCAGCAAAAGACACACTCTTTTGCTAGTTTCCAGCAGGATACTATATTACTTACGGAATGGCTGAGCAATTCAGAATATTTAGCACCAAGAAGAGAAGCTTCAGGTGGAACAAGATGGCTATTTTCAAACATATGAAAGTCTTTGTGTGAAAACAAACTGCAGAAACAAATCACATGAGCATCCTCAGAAGACAGTCCTGGTAGTGGAATATATTTGTCTGGCACAGCTTAATTCTTCCAAGAACTTGTCTCTAGTGTCATGAAGTACATTGACCTTTACGGTGATTGAAGAGCCAATAACAATGAAATTTACGGTTATATAGTGCTTACTACATGCCAGGTGTTGTTCCCAGTCTTTGATATACTAACCCATTTAAGTTCCCAACAACTGCATGAGATAGGAAATACTACTATTTCCATTTTTTTTAGTAGAAAAAATAAAGCACCGATTAAGGAACTGCTAAAGTAAGTGGTAGAACCAAGAGTTGAATTTGTCAATCTGTCTCTAGAGCCCATCCACTGATCTCTGTGCTAAATTGTCTTTCTATATTTGGGATTCACTTAGAAACCCTTATTTAATCATCTTTCTTACAACTGGTCATCATATTTCTAAACTTTGTTCTGCTCTGGGTTTTCTGGGCAACTCTCCAACAAGACACCTTTTAAATTATACTCCCTTTCTATCCTTTTGGTTTGTCTCTCAGAATGACTTGTCCATAATGAACACTCAGGTAAGTGGTATCTAGGACCTGGGCTGGGGACCTGGAAAAAAGTTTGGGATTGGTGTGATAGACAGGTGGTGATAGTGGTGGGAGATGACAGCTGGAACTTGACCCTGGAGTTGATAGGCTAGCCTGTGGTTATTGGGTGAAGAACAAAGTGGGAATGCCATTCGAGAGCCAGATCAACAGTGAGCCAAGCATCATGTCAGAGGGGTCTGGCAGCAAGACCAAAACCTGGGACACAGCAATAATTTGACAGCAGAAGGCTGACAGTTGAACTGCCAAGTTCAGGAGGAAAAGTATTAGTTAAAATTTGTGGAGATTCCTGAAAGGGAGGGACTAGTGGGAAGAATCTTTCATAGAACTCTAGCTGTCTCACCCAGCTGTTGAGGTAGCCAAGCCAGTCTGGGCATGAGTGACTTTCTCTTTCCTGTTAGCATTTCTCTATACAATCTGGTACAGGATCTCCTGACAGCGTCTTAGAACTCTCTTCACTCAAGTACTAGGGAGACTGGATAGGGTGTAGTGGGTATGTGCTTTGATCCTAATGCCTGGGATCAAATCCCAGCTGTTACTAACTGGCTCAATGACACTGGGGTATAAATTACCTAACCTCTTAGTGTCTTCCTTTCTTCATCTATAAAACACAAAAATAACATTGTTACTCCAGAGGTCTCTGAATCAGCATAGCACAGTAATGAGATGAGAGGGAGAGGGAGAGGGAGAGGGAGGGGAGAGGATGGGAGAGGAGAAGAGAGGCGAGAGCACTGGCCTGGGACATAACATATACTCCATAAATGTGAATTATAATCTTTACTGCCCTTATCAGAAGACCAAACTTAGAAGACTTCTCCACCCAGACTTGATGAGCTAGACTTTAGCAGAATAAACTCAGTATTCAGTTTCAGTCCCTTCATTCAGTGGGAGCAGAAAGAAAATTGCACTTCCCCTGGCAGTTAACTTTGCACAGAGGGAAGACACACCCAAAGGCGTCTGATCTCCAGATATGCCTACTAACTCCAAGGCAACTGTTAGAAGCAATTCTGCCAGTGATTGTGGTTAGAAAAGTGAGGTGAAGAGTGGGAACAGCATGGCCCTTTTCGTCTCCACTACCAGGTGTACAAGTCTGAGCAAAGTTCTGATCAAGATACTATCATTCTATCATTATGTTTGAAGGGTAGAGCACAGTGGTTGTTACTTTGCTTTCTAGTGTTTCCCGGTGAAAAGACCAAGGGTGGGAGTTCATCTTCAGCCCCTGAGAGAGCACCTCTATCATAAACTGTTATCCCAGGAACAATTTGTAAATAGTCTGTCGCTCATGGAGAATACACTGGGGAACACAATTTTTGGTGAGTTAGGTCTGACACTTGTTTTTGACTAACTTTTGGCATCTGAATCCAAAAATAACACCAGTTTTGCTCTGTCACATCAACTTTTTAAGGTACAGGATACCCTCCCTTTGTCCCAAAAATCATACAAAATGTACATACAAAGGAAAATAAGAAAAAAATCACCTGAGTATACTGTTTATTCAGAGTTATTTTATTCATATAAAGGCTACATATTGTTACTGTAAGTCAAATTGTGTACAAGTAGTAAAGTTCTGCTACCAAACAGACATATTAAGGTATTTTATCTTTTCAAACTACAGGCTAGGAAATGCCAAAATGACATACTTGAAACAGTCTCCTTCAGTTGGCAAAGCTTTAACAAATTGCTTCATGAGACCCAGTTTTATGTGCAGAGGTGGGAATATAATGTTCTCTCTGTCAATAAGAGGCTCATGTAGAATGTTTGGATCACCAGGTTTGAGGTAGATCTTGGAGGCCAATTCGACTCCACCCAATGCTTCTCACGAGCTCTGCTGTCCCACATACACAGAAAACAGGGATACTTGGTGTATCTGTGTTACTGACCAAAAAGGAAGCAGATCATTTTCAGGTCAACACAGATGATTCGATTGTGCTTGTGATATTTCAACAGATCAGTTACTCTCTTTATGTTTTCATATTCTTCATGAAAACAAACTGAATGACCAGTTGGGACTGCACCAAATAAATTGCCATTGTGGAGGAGGACACACTTCAAGCTCTGCTTTGAGCTGTCGATGAACAGTCGCCATTCAGTTGCGTTCTAGATTGGAATTCCCAATTTTTCATTAAAACCATGTATGTTATGGCAATTCACAAAGCCACTGTCACTTTGAAAGTACTGCAATGAACTTTCTCTTGATCGAAAGTAGAATACCTTTGCTCTTTTTTCAAGCAAGTTTTTCTCATGCAGTCTTGATGCTAGGAGTTCTGAAGCCTTTTTGGATCGTCCCAGATCTCGTGCCAAATCATTCAACTCATACTGATCAAATCCTTTACACATTGAGTCATCTTCAATTTCAAAGTCTTCATCATTCCTGTCACTTAGTTCTTCACCATACTCCTGTTTTTCAAAAGAGGGTAGTTCAATGAAAACTGGCACTGGGATTTCAGCTCAATGAGGCACTGGGCATATAGCTGATGGTAGACTAGGATACTCTATTTTACATTTATTTTTCTTGTTCTATCCTGATGTTTTCACTATACAAAGGTAACAGTCAGTTGAATAATCTCTGGGCTCTCGCCAAACCATAGGTATAACAAATGGCAATTTATTACGTGTTTCCTTTGTCCACATCTGTAAACTCTCAACACAATGCTTGCTCACCTTGTGAGGGGCCCAAGACTTATCTTGATCACCAACTTTTACTTTAAAATATGCAAAATAGGCTTGCATGACAAATACGTTGATGTTTGTCCTTTGACTGGGAATGGTGAAACTGCCACAGATATAACAAAATGAATCAGGATTGTTTGGGAACTTACAATGAGAAATAGCAGAGGTAGACATGATCTGAAGGAAAGGAAATAAGTACGTATGTAAATAAAAAAATAAATTCTGCTAACTCCTTGTATACAGACAAGAACTCGGACTACACTTTGGAATACGATTCACTACACAGAGCGGTACACAACCTCTCACCACACTGTCTCATGTGTAACTGAATATCCTAGACAGGTATAAACCTGTCACTGGTCTTCAAGGTCGACCCCCACCCCTCCCTTCTTGAGGGATGTTTGCTCTCAGCAAATAGGAGAGCACTAGTGCTTCCCTTGATCCAGGCTCTATCCAACCTAGAGTAGTGGCATTAAGATAAGCTTTAGAGAAAAATCTTGATGTGATAGAAGAAAGCTATCTGCATTTTTGAAATCAGCATGCCTATTTAAGTCCAAAGCATATGAAAAATCAAACTCAACAGGAATTATGTTAAAAATTGTTCCCCTGTGTAATGGGGTCGTGATGGGGAAGTTCAAAGTATGTTGATTTCTTTCCTCCTAGTTCTTTTTTTAAAAAAACTGCTTGGGAACTTTTTTGTTTGTTTCAGAGAGCAGGCTTGTAAAATAAATGCTCCTGCCTCTTTTTAATAACTGTTAAGATATTATAGGTTAATAAACATGTGGGCTAGTAAAATTTGGGGATAAGATGATTTTTTTTGCTTGTAAGCAGACAGTATGTACCCAAATAATGCCATGTTAATTCTTTATCCACCATTTATTCTCTCAATGAACCATTTGGTTTCTTGAGTATTTAATGAGTGCCAGCAGGGAGAAAGGAGCTGGGTACACTGGGACCGAAATCTTATTTCTTCTTCCTATTATTTTCCAGCTTTCTTTTGTGAATCTTGGATGTCCAAGTCACTAGCCTTTCTTCTGTATATCCAGAGAAGCTTCACAGAGGGCAAAGAGAGAAACAACTATCCACTCATTCATTCAGCAGTGAGCCAGTCATTCAATAATATTTGCTTTCTGTGCCTGCATGCTGTACTTCATTGTGTAGAGGCCATGATGAAAAAGATGAAGCCACTATATTCAAACATTCTACTGTTTCCAACCAATACAATAGAAATAAGCCAAAAATTATAATAGAAAGTGATGAAGAGGTGGTAGCTAGAACATTGGGGTTTTAACTTTTGAAGTGGGATGAGTACCATATATGTAAACTGTGGTTGGGGTAATCACATCATTAAAAAATGCTGGTGAGCCCTGGCTGGTGTGGCTCAGCAGAGTGAGTACAAGCCTGTGAACCAAAGGATCACCAGTTCAATTCCCAGTCAGGGCACATATATGTGTTGCGGGCCAGGTCCCCAGCTAGGGGAGAACCAGAGGCAACCACATATTAATGTTTCTCTCCCTCTTTCTCCCTCCCTTCCCCCTTCTCTAAAAATAAATAAATAAAACACACCTCAAAACAAAAGATTTACACAGACTGAAAGTAAAGGGATATAAAAAAATATTCCAAGCAAACGGACCGGAAAAAAAAGCCGGGGTAGCAGTTCTCATACCAGACAAAATGGATTTCAAAGCAAGGACAATAAAAAGAGACAAAGAAGGACATTTCATAATACTTAAAGGAACAATCCATCAAGAAGATATGACTTTGATAAACATATATGCACCCAACATAGGAGCACCCAAATACATAAAGCAAATACTAGAAGACCACAAAACGGATATCAACAACAACACACTCATAGTAGGGGACTTCAACACTCCATTATCAACAATAGACAGATCATCAAAGCAAAGAAACACCAAGGATATACAGGCATTGAACAACACACTAAACCACATGGATCTAACTGATATATATAGAACTTTTCACCCCAAAGAAGCAAAATATACATTCTTTTCAAGTGCACATGGGACATTTTCAAAGATAGACCACATGATAGGTCACAAAACAAGCCTCAACAAATTCAAGAAAATTGAAATCATATCAAGCATCTTTTCAGATCACAATGCCTTGAAACTAGAAATCAACCTCAGAGGAAAAAATCAAAGACACCCAAACTCATGGAGATTGAATAACATGCTATTAAATAATGAATGGGTTAACAATGACATCAAAGAAGCAATCAAGAAATTTCTAGAAACTAATGATAATGAGCACACAACAACCCAAAACCTGTGGGACACAGCAAAAGCAGTCCTGAGAGGGAAGTTTATAGCAATACAGGCATATCTGAAAAGGCTAGAAGAATCTCAAATAAAAAACCTAACCACAATGCTACAAGAACTAGAACAACAACAACAAACAAAGCCTAGGGCAAGAAAAAGGAATGAAATCATCAAGATCAGAGCAGAACTAAATGACATAGAGACTAAACAAACAATCCAAAAGATCAACAAAACTAGGAGCTGGTTCTTCGAAAAAATCAACAAAATCGACAAGCCTCTAGCCAGTCTAATCAAGAAAAAAAGAGAGAAGACACAAATAAACAAAATCAGAAATGAAAGAGGAGAAATCACGACTGATACCTCAGAAATACAAATGATAGTTAGAAATTACTTCAGACAACTGTATGACAAGAAATTTGACAATCTAGAAGAAATGGACAAATTTCTAGAAACATACAACTTTCCAAAACTAAATCAAGAAGAAGTGGAAAGTCTCAACAAACCAATAACAAAAAAGGAAATTGAAACTGTAATCCAAAATCTCCCGGCACACAAAAGCCCTGGACCGGATGGCTTCACAGGCGAATTCTACAAAACATTCAGGGAAGAACTAACTCCTATCCTCCTCAAACTGTTCCAAAAAATTCAAGAAGAAGGGAAAATCCCAAACTCTTTCTATGAAGCCAGTATTATCCTAATCCCCAAACCAGGTCAAGACACAACAAAGAAAGAAAACTACAGGCCAATATCACTGATGAACATCGATGCTAAAATCCTCAATAAAATATTGGCAAACAGGATCCAGCAACACATCAAAAAGATCATACATCATGATCAAGTGGGCTTCATTCCAGGGATGCAAGGATGGTTTAATATTCGCAAATCAATAAATATAATACATCACCTAAACAGAATGAAAGACAAAAATCACATGATCATATCAATAGATGCAGAAAAAGCATTTGATAAAGTACAACACCCATTTATGATGAAAACACTCAGCAAAATGGGAATAAAGGGAGCATATCTTAACATAATTAAGGCTATATATGAGAAGCCTGAGGCCAACATCATACTCAATGGACAAAAACTGAAAGCATTCCCCCTGAACTCAGGAACGAGACAAGGTTGTCCACTCTCTCCACTCCTTTTCAACATAGTGTTGGAAGTCCTAGCCACAGCAATCAGACAAGAAAAAGAAATAAAAGGCATCCAAATTGGGAAAGAGGAAGTGAAACTTTCATTATATGCAGATGATATGAAAGTATACCTAGAAAATCCTATAAACTCCACTAAAAACTACTCAATATAATAAGTGAATTTGGCAAAATCGCAGGGTACAAAATAAATATACAGAAATCTAAGGCATTCCTGTACACCAACAATAAAATAGCAGAGACAGAGACAAAAAAGAAAATACCATTTACTATAGCAACAAGAAAAATAAAGTACCTAGGAGTAAACTTAACCAAAGAGATAAAAGACCTGTACTCTGAAAATTACATAACATTGAAGAAAGAAATTAAGGAAGAAACAAATAAATGGAAGCAAATACCATGTTCTTGGATGGGAAGAATCAACATCATCAAAATGGTCATACTACCCAAAGCAATTTACAAATTCAATGCAATCCCTATTAAAATACCAATGACATATTTCACAGACCTAGAACAAATACTCCATAAATTCATATGGAACCAAAAAAGACCCCGAATAGCAAAAGCAATCTTGAGACAGAAGAACACAGCAGGAGGAATCACAACACCAGATATCAAACAATACTACAAAGCCACTGTAATCAAAACAGTATGGTACTGGCATAAGAATAGACATATAGATCAGTGGAACAGAATAGAGAGTCCAGAAATAAACCCAGGCCTCTATGGTCAACTAATCTTTGATAAAGGAGAAAGGAACATAAAATGGAGTGAGAAGAGCCTCTTTAACAAATGGTGCTGGGAGAACTGGATAGGGACCTGCAAAAAAATGAAACTAGACCACCAACTTACACCACACACGAGAATAAACTCAAGATGGATCAAAGACTTAAATGTAAGCCGTGACACCATAAAAGTCCTAGAGGAAAACATAGGCAAGAAAATATCAGATATCTCACGTAACAATCTCTTCATGGATACATCTCCTAAAGCAAGAGAAATAAAGGAAAAAATAAATAAATGGGATTACATCAAACTGAAGAGTTTCTGCTCAGCAAAAGAAAACATCAGCAAGATGAAAAGGAAACCAACCATATGGGAAAACATATTTGCCAATGACATCACAGACAGGGGACTGATTTCCAAAATATATAAAGAGCTGATACGACTCAACATCAAGAAAACAAACAACCCAATTAAAAAATGGGCAAGGGACCTGAACAAACACTTCTCCGAAGAGGACATACAGAAGGTCCATAGACACATGAAAAAATGCTCAACATCATTAGCCATCAGGGAGATGCAAATAAAAACCACAATGAGATACCACCTTACACCAGTCAGAATGGCCATCATCAACAAATCAACAAGCAACAAGTGCTGGCGAGGATGTGGAGAAACGGGAACCCTACTGCACTGTTGGTGGGAATGCAGACTGGTGCAGCCACTATGGAGAACAGTATGGAATTACCTCAAAAGATTAAAAATGGAACTGCCTTTTGAACCAGCGACTCCACTACTAGGATTATACCCGAAGAATCTTGAAACACCAATTCAAAAGAACTTATGCACTCCTATGTTCATTGCAGCACTGTTTACAATAGCTAAGTGCTGGAAACAACCTAAGTGCCCATCTGTAGATGAGTGGATCAAAAAACTGTGGTACATTTACACAATGGAATACTATGTAGCAGAAAGAAAGAAGGAACTCCTACCATTTGCAACAACATGGATGGAACTAGAGAGAATTATGCTTAGTGAAATAAGCCAGGCAAAGAAAGAAAAATACCATATGATATCACCTAATACAGGAAACTAAAGAACAACACAAACAAAGGAACTAAATAGAACAAAGAGCAGAATAGCAGTCAATAGGGGGGAGGGGAGAGAGAGAGAAGGGGGATAAGTAAGGGAAGGGATTAATTAAAGAGCCTGCATGAAAGACTCATGGACATGGACAACGGGGAGGGATATGATTGCGGGAGAGGGGGTGGGTTGGGTGAGGGAGAGAAATTGGGGGAAAAGGGGACAACTGTAATTGAAAAACCAAAATTAAAAAAAAATAAAATAAAAGAAAAAAAAAAAGAAAAAAAATATAAATAAATAAATATATAAATAAAAATGCTTGCGAGTTATATTAAATTACATTTCAAAGGTACAATTTGAGGTATAGAAGAGTATGTGGCATGCATCCCTGATGATGCAAGAGATAATTTCATATAGTGTTAGGGATGATTCTAGGTGGCACATGGATCTGGCTTCAGATAACATTAAACTAAATATTTAAAAAGTATTCCACACAAGATGGCAGCCACCATGGGCTCAGACAATTTATGAGAACCAAATATACAGCCTTAAAATAGAATGTGGTCCTAAATACTCAGAAGCAGACCCCTTTGAAAGATTTGTAACAAAAATGAATATGAACGGAGTTAATAGTTCTGTTGGAGCGGTAGACCTGAGAGCCATATCAGCGTTAGCAAAATGGCAGAATTTATATAGTATCAAAGTTGTCCTGCAGGAGCTTTGGTGCCTAATGATGTCTAATGAAAATATGAAACTCCTTCAGCCACCTGAAGGATAGTGTTACGCAATTAATAATAAAAACAAAAAACAAAACAAAACAAAACCCAGGCCCACCCTTCCCCCATTCGATTTAAGCAATCTTCATTTTCCACAGTAGTAAATTTTCTAGATACATCTTATAGACCTCAAAGTACTGGAAAGGAAGCACCCATTCAAAGGCAATTTATCTTAAAATACTGTAAATGATATTAATTTTGTTCATTTGAAATATGTAAGTTGTGCTATAACCAAAAGAAGTATTCTTTATCTAATTTCATTTTGAGCTATGCAATTACAGACAAACCAAAGTCTCATTTAGATGTTACATGGCTTAAATACCTCTCAAACACTTGGTAAACATCTCCCTTACTTTTTATTTTAAATAAAGATTAAACTCAGAAACTCAATAGGTTTCAGTTGGAGTATGGTAACCCTATTTTATTTTTCTCGTATTCATTTTAGTTTATCCTTTTATTTATGGTTAGTGAGTTATATATAGTTTCTTTTTCAAATAAATTATTTAAACAAATTGAGTCGATATAAAAAAACAGGATAAGCAGTTAAGAGTGAGGTGAGACAAGCTTATGGCAAAATTATGAAAGCAGTATAAAAATGACTGAAATTTAACAAACAAAAGTGCTATACCCCAAATGAGAATAGTCCCTGCTGTACCCTCTACTAGCTCTGTGACCTTGGGAGGTTCACCTAACGTCTTAGAACCTTGGTTTTCTCATCTGTAAATCAGGATCAAAGACATTACCCTTTTTGCAAGCTTGTGAGAATCTGATGAAGGAATGTGTAAATGTAGACTTCATATTACCATCTAGTGAAGTTGCAGGGAGGCAACAGGAGGGAGACTTGCTAACATTAAGAGTACTTATTACAGGCAAAGTGCTGTATATTTTTGAGGATAGAATGATGACTAAAATTTGGCCTCTGCCCTTAGTGTTTTGTTTGTCTATAGGGGAAACAAACACATAGATGCGTATTATTTTGTAGATTGTGGTAAATTATAAATGCATTTAGAACCATAGGCAAAGGAAATAGGAAGAAGTTGATTATATGAGTATACGAGATAAGAATAGCTATCATTTCCTAAGGTCAGGGAGCCTGCTAGGTTCTTAGTCACATTAGCTCATTTATTCCTCACAATTTGGGAACTGAGATCAGAGAGGCTAAATATTTGTCCCATTGTTAATAATGGTGATAATATTTATGATGAAATATTTATTATATGCCCAGCACTGTGGTAAATCCTTTATATGTATTATTACCTCATTTCAGCCTCAAGTCTATGAGGTAAGTATTATCTTCCTTTTATAGATAAGCAAACTAGGCTTGCAGAGGTCAAGAGCTTGCAGACTTAGTAAATGGTAGCACTGCAGTCTAATCCCAGGGGAGTTTGACTCTCAACCCTTTCCTTGTGGTTCTCTAGCTTCCGATTAGTAGCTGAGCTGTGGGGCCCTGATGTGGCCATGCACACAGGGAAGGTCCTGTGAGCGCTCTTTTATGAGATGTTAGGTTCCATTCCCAATGGGTTTTTCTGAGTTTACCTGTGTCACAACTCCTTCTGTTTCACTATTAAGCTCCTAAAGCACAAGGTCCTTGGACCATGTGAGTGGCCAAGGGCACTCCATGACATTATAAGGTGATGTTGGTAAAGGCAGTTCAAAACTAGGCAAAAGAATTGGGCGATAGGGCAAGGTTTTTACAGAGGCTAGAAGCTGTATTTCCTGTGGGAACTTACAGAATTAATTCTTGATAGATACAAAGGGACCTTTGGGGATGTACTAAATTCAACTTCATTTTAGAAAGAGAAGAGTTTAGGGACCAAACATCTCACAGCAGGCAGAGGAATCAAGGGACCACTGCCTCCCATGTCTCAACGCTCATTTCACTACAGCAGTGGTTTTTAAAGTGTGGTCTCCAGATCAGCAGCCACAGCATTACCTGAGAACTTGTTAGAAATGTCCACCTTAGACCCACAGAATCAGAAACTGGGAGTGACACTCAACAATCTGTTTTAACAAGCCCAAGGAGTGATTTTGAGGCATGCTCAGGTTTGAGAACCAGCACCAAGTATTTGCTATATATTATAGGGCATGTGGCAGGAAGAAGAGGGGAGATTTCTGCCCCCCAACTCCCGCCAGCCCCCAACACTGCAGCTCTTCTTTGTTCCCAGGTGAAGAGCTGAAGGGGCTCAGTATAACAACTCCCAGCTCGGATATTTTAGAGGGGGATGAGTCTATGGAAATAATGCTGCCCTGGCATTGGTGGCTTGCATGTGCTCCCAGGTAGTCAGATACTAGGTGTGTGTGTGTGCAGGAAAAGGGCTTCCAGAGTGGGGAAAGGATACTGTGCCAGGCTCTGCCCCCACCCCCAGACTTCTGACACAGAGCAACCAGGAATCTAGAGGAGGTGCTTCTCCACACTGTCCTTCCCTATCTGTAAGCCATGGCTGGTGGCACTCGGAACCTTGCAATGGAATTCCCAAGGGCAGGAAGCCCGTGGAAGGAGGGCAGAGAAGGGGAACTGGTGGAAAACAAAGGTACATATATGGAAGGCACCTGTGTTCCTCTGCGGGACTTTTTTTTTTTTACTTTATCCGGAAGGGATAATAATATCTGAGGTGGGGAAATAATAAAATTGATTTGCACTTTAGCTATATCTCTGGCAGCTATGAGGAATGAACTGACGGAAGTCAGAGACTAATGGGCCAAGGGTTATCACAGTAGTCCCAGTGGGAAATGAAGGCTGTGTGGGGTTGAAATTGATTTACGATTATATAAATTTAGATATGCAGGGGAGGGCAGGGAGGAAATACCACCCATCTGCACTTGATGAGTTGTAAGCATTGTTAAGTGTAGTGTCAACGGCAGAGACCTGACGTCCTGGATCAGCTGGCTATAAGATCCTGAGCACAGGTGAGTGATCATCCACCCCCTCCTTCCTTTTGCCCCAAGGAGCCTGGGGAGAAATCTCCCCTCTTCTTCCTGCCACATGCCTTATAATATGTAGCAGATACTTGGTGCTGGTTCTCAAACCTGAGCATGCCTCAGAATCACTCCGTGGGCTTTGGAGTCAGGAAGATGAGGGTTTAAGATGCCCGCTGGAATACGGCTTCCACGAGGGCAGGATTCCATCTCTGGTTCACAGCTATATCCAAGCACCTGTGCCTGGCACACACTAGGCACTCAATAAGCGTTAGTTGAATGAATGAATCAATGAAGGAAATGAATGGCTAAACCCCAAATCTCCTTTTCCCACTTGTGAATACCCTACCAGGAATGGTCGTTGCGTAAGAAAATTACCTAGTGTCCCTAGCACACCGACCTGACGCACAGTAGGCGCTCAACAAGTGGTGTTTTTCTTTCCCTTAAACAATAGATCGGGTCCCTAGGCGACCACCAAAAAGGGTTTTCTGTCCCTTGAGTCTTCGCTACCTGCCTTTGCCCCCACAGCCTCTACTGGGTCTCGGGAGCACGTGGGCCGGGGAAGGCGGGGTGGCACAGTGGCGGGCAGAGGAGCGGGCGCGGGCCGGCCTCTCGCGCAGAGCCGGTCTCCTCGGCTTACGTAAGGCGCGAGTCCCGCGCCGCCGGCCGGGACCTGGAGTGGGGGCGGGCGGCCGGGCGGAGGCGGCGCCGCCCAGCGGGATCCTGGCTGGAAGCCTGTCCCAGCGCACGCTGTGTCCCAGCCGAGGTGTGTGTTTCTGTGACTGCTTTGGGTGGAGAGGGACCGGATTCCGGTTCCTTGCTGCGCAGAAGCACGCATCTGTCAACCCTGGGCAGAGGTGGTCTCTGAGTCGTCCGCGCTGGCGGCAGCCGCTGTGACTTCGGAGGATGTGACAGCCGCCCGGGCGGGGCCGAGGCGCGGACTAAATAAACACTGCCCACGTGCGAGGACCCGGGCAGGGGTTGAGTGCCCCTGCGCCCGGTGCGTGGACAGACGGGGTGGGGAGGGTGCACCTGGAGTCACCGCCGACGCAGCTCCACACTGTGTGGGACTGGCATGGGGATGCCCGGCCCCTTCCTCGGACGCGGCATGGGGTGGGGAGACAGAGGGATGGATGGAGGTGGGACTGGCCGGACCAACCTCTAAGTCCCGAAGGCTGACCACGCCAGGGGCGGGGGCGCGGGACTTCTCCAAGCTCCCGGCGTGGGGGCGAAGAGGGCGGGGAGGTGTAGCGTGGCGCCTCACTCCGCCTTCCAGCCGCCCTGCCGCGGGGCTGAGGGGAGGGGCTGTCTCAAAAGTCTCTCCTTCCCCTGCAGGGACGGCCGGCCGGCGAGTCCTGGAGCGAGCAGAGGGTGTTCGAAGCAGGGGCCGAAGAAACAAAGTTCCCGGGGCTTCTCCGAGGCTGCTGTCCGGGTTGCCCGTGTGGCTGCCCCACTCCCCGGGAAGGCAATGGCTTCCAAACTCCTGCGCGCGGTCATCCTCGGGCCGCCCGGCTCGGGCAAGGGCACCGTGTGCCAGCGGATCGCCCAGAACTTTGGCCTCCAGCATCTCTCCAGCGGCCACTTCTTGCGGGAGAACATCAAAGGCAACACCGGTGAGGGGGGCGAGGAGCGGGTGTGAACTGAAGCGGGACCCAATTAGGCCGGGCAGAGGAACGGCCGGAGAGGGGCCAGGTCTCCCCAGCCCCGGGCGTTCCTCCCCCGCCCGCGTGCGGTCGTGCAGGCTCCTACGTGCCGGGGCGCATGCAGCCGGTGGGCCGCGGGCGCCCGGAGAGAAGGCCGAGGCTCGCTGGGAGGAGGGTGGGAGGTGCACGGGCTTCTCTCTCCGCCCGGGTTTCCTCAGCCTTGGGGAAAAGCCGGTCACCACCCAGCTGAGAGAGCGACAACCAGGCAGCTGACAACGCCGAGCTCCCCTTTCGCCCCCCGCTTTCTTAAGGCAAAACTGCCCCTGCCCCCCGCAGCGCCTCCGGTCCATCCCGGCCCGCCCTCCTCTTGCCCAGGCCCCCCAGGCCGCGCGCCGCCCACCTGTGGGAGTCCGCCCGGCTGCGCGACGGGGAACCTGTGGCGCCACGGTGCTGGGTGCCGCGCGCCGTTCCAGTCCCTTCATGTCCCCTCGGGCCTCCAGACGGAGCCCTGGATGGCTCTGAAAAGCCTGCCTGTTCCTTCTCGTCTTCTGAGGTTAATTCTCACCACGAAGTCCCCTCCTCCGCTCCTCCCCAAGCCTGGGCCTGGCGGTTAGGATTCAATCTGATAAATTACAGACTTATCAGATTGAATCCAGGTTCCATGGAACCGGCTTTTTACGAATGCCTACTCTGGCGTGCGTGATGCATTTGGGGATATGGATGGCCCGATCTCTTAGGGTTTCAGAATAGCCATCTGGCTCTCCTTCCGCCCCACGTTCACGCCAGGTCATTAATTGGCATTAAAAAGAGGTAGCTGCTGTGTTGCTGTGAGGCGCACAGCCCTCCAGGGATGCAGATGCTCATAATTAGCAGCCCCTTTATGAAAACTTGTTATTGCAACGGGATACTTGACAATCGCTTCTGTTCGCGTTGTCCAAGGTGGTTATTATCCAGGGAGCTTCCTTACTGACGCACGCAGTAGTTTGAAGAGGTGGGTGGAGGACTGTGCTGGAAAACAGTCCTGGAATTAGGAATTAAGTCTCAAAGGCTGAGTTTTGTTACCTCTTAGGCAGGTAATAAAAGCACGTTTTTATTTTTAAATATTTTATTTGTTTATTTTTAGAGAGGGGAAGGGAGGGAGAAAGAGAGGGAGAGAAATATCGATGGTTGTCTCGGGTAAGTGCCCCGGTGGGGTACCTAAGCCGCAACCCAGGCAAGTGCCCTGGCTGCAGATCAAGCAGCGACCTTTCCTGGTGCGGGAGGGCGCCCAGCCCACCCAGCCACACCGGTCAGTGCTGAAAGCACGTTTTTACTGTGAGTTTCAAGAATTTTCCGGGCCTCCGCCGCACACGTCTCTCAGAAGGAAGAGTTCTGTGTACCAGGTTACAACTTGAATTTTCTCTGGGGAGACTTGCCACTTCTATTAGGTCTATTTTAATTTTAATACCACATTCAAAGGAATTTTATTCTTCCCGTGTTTGGGATGGTTCTTTCAGTTTTCTGGGAGTGCAGTGCTGGAACGGGAAGGCTGGTTCTCACTCTAAGGGTTTGTGATCAGGTGGGGCTTGCCGGAGACAGGGAGGTGGAGGAAGTGCCGGAGTGGGATTGAGCCCATTTCTTAGCATTCTCTATCCCTGACTTTGTGACCTGTTTCCTTCTGGCATGAAGGGCTTCACACGGTCCATCCTGGGGCTGGGTTAGGGGCCCTTTCCATTTTTAAAGAGAATATGATGGGAAGTGGCATATTTCTGCTTTCTTAGCGGTTTTGAAATTTTTCCACTTGCTCTTTTCCCTTATTCGCATTTTTTTTTTCATTTTAACTTTGTTCTGAATTTTAGTTTTCATTCTCTTTCAAATAACTTTAAATGCCCCCTCCCCACCCCTTCACTCCCTAGTGTTTCTCCCAGAAGTAGGAAATGACTATGAAATGTTTATAGTACTTTTTTTCCTGTTGGGAATCAAGTAGTTTTTGCATGAACCCGTTTAGAGAAGCAGAAAAATAAAGGATAGCAATTTTTTTCAATTTATTTTTAAAGTGGCTTGTTTTTAGTGGACTTGGAGGGTGCTCTCAGATTATTTTTCTCTCTCAGAAGGTCTAAGAGTCTTACAGGCTTACTGCCTAGTAAATAAAACATTCCACAGTATTTATTTTTCTGTTACCTGCTGTTTGTTTTTAGCTAGTTTCCTGGTAGAGAAGCACAACAACCCCCGTGTATGTACCCCCTTTATAGTTGAAGGTTTGAAGGAGATGATGAAACACAACAAAACCCCAGGAAATAAAACCTTGGTAGGAATTTGAATTGGAAAGTAGCTCAGGCCATCTGTTCCAGCTTCCATTAGGGCATACTCTGGTCCACATGGCTTTCCTGCAGCCTCTGCCTGGTGAAAAGCTGCTCCTTCAGGGAAGGGCTGCTCATGGCTTCTGGGAAATCTTCCTTCCCTACCTGCCCTGGCAGAATTTGTCTCTTTCCTTTGCACATAGCTTGTTGGTTCGGGTCTGTCACATATAGTTACAATGAAGTACAGCAAATGTCTGTCTGATTTATCCAATAGATATTTACTGAGTGCTGTGTCAGACGGTGTCCTAGGTGCTGGGAGCTATAGAAAAATTTAAGGTTATCCTGTGCCCCTTGTCCCTTCTATGATACTTTCACCATGTTCCAGTTCCCACTGAGAGACTTAGAGGAGAGGGATCTGGCAAGTAACTAATACATAAAAGGAGTTCAACAAGTCTGCGTTGAAGGCATAGGTCGGGAAATTCTGCCTACATCTTCTCCAGAAGGAGTCAAACAGCCTCCAGTTATCAAATCCATTCTGTTTAATTAGCTTGGCTTTCTGGTAAAAGTTTGTACTTAAGATTTGGGGGGTGGGGAGCACGGTGTGGAAAAGATTTTCTCTACCCTTTGTTAAAAACAATTCAACTGAGTAAATTTAAACATCAAATTGGCTTTATTAAGCATTCATAAATGGGTCAACATCCCATCTAGCAACTAGAAGGGCACTCAGAGGGGTTTACAAAATGGAAGATTTTTGTAGTAAGAAGGTTTGGGCAAGGGAGCCATTCACAAAAGAGAGAAGATTATTTTGGGGCCAGGACATCACCTTTTTTTTTGGAAGGGGAGGAGAGTGGGGACAATGGGAAGAGTTTTTATCATGCACATTTTCTCTTTTATTTTTATTCCTATATTGGTCTTAAAAAATGATATTTAAGAAGTTGATTTACAATTACAATTGACATATATTAGTTTCATGTGTACAACATAGTGATTAGACATTTATATACCTTACAAACTGATTAGCCCAATAAGTCTAGTACCCATCTAATACCATACACAGTTATTATAATATTGAATGGATTGCCTATGCTGTACTTTACATCTCCATGACTATTTTAATAACTAAGATGCCTCTTCTTTTTCTAGGGGATATATATGATCCATGTGACAGATTACCTTGTTGGTGTTGACCAGAAAAGTCCAGACTGGTTGATTAAGATTATGTCTCTGGAGAGGATGAAAATGTACTTAGACCAGGTATTAAGTCTAGGTTTGGTATCATGGGCTTTTAGCACCAGTGATGCCATTTTGAGCCTGTGATTTTCTCTTTAACACCTTCAAGGTACTTCTGGCTGGTCTAATAATCAAATTGATATGAGGCAGATTAGCAGGAGAGAAATAACAGTTTAATAACATGAATGTTTACCTCCTGCGTACATGGGGAAGACCCAGGAAAACTGCATAACTTGCCAAAATGGCGGAAGTCATCACCTTAAATACCACCTCAGCTAAGACAAAAGATGCTGGAGATGGAGAATCAGTTATGGGAGGTTACCAGGAAAAGCACAACAAACAAGGATAAAACTGTTATGTAGATTTAAGTCCAAGCCTTCTTCATTGACAGTGAAGGCGGGCCTGGTACAGTGAGGGAAACACCTTCACAAATAAAGGTTTCCCTTACAAATGTAAATAGTTTTTACAAAGGGTAACTTCTACTTGTTTTACAGAGCTTCTCCCCTGTCTGCTGTTTCTTAAAATTAACCAGTTTAAAATAATCACTTTCCAAAGAGGCATATTTTGAGGTGGCAGTTGGTGCTCCCCTTCAATCCCATTTTTGAAACCTCAAGAAGTTTCATGTGCCAGAAGCAATGTTGACAGATTGTTCTATATCTTATTAAACTAGCCTCAGTCTTGAGAATTGGTCAGTTCAGTTAAGCAGTTGTGTCTTATTTCAGGATGTAGTCTTGCAGGTGGGCTCCAAACCTCAGTCCTATATTGAGCAAGCAATCAGGTGATTAATAAGAGGCATTTCTATGGAGACAAAAGAAAAAACAAAGGTTTGTGATTGGAGCAAATTATAAATCTGTTTCTGAGCCAAGGGGACAGCCATTAAGGATTTCTAGATGTCAGGTGCAGGGCTTCCTTTGCACATTGAAATGTCTCTGATGTCATCATGTGCTCAGGCATACTTTTTTAGTGGCTTATGTCAGGTCCAGAGATTGTCTAAACATGAGCTATTGCAGTGATTTTGGTGACTTCTCTTAAGTTTATGTGAAATCGTCTAGTTGCAGTTTGTAGGGCTTCAGAAAAAAGGGAAATTATAGTTGTCAGTGGTTCCAAGTCAGAGGACAAGAGAAAATTTGGAACGTTAGTTTGCAGAGGTCAGCCAAATATTTGAGTAATTTGGAATCCCGTTCAGTTTACAGAGTGGAGCAAAACCTCAAAAGACAATGAATGGTGCTAAACTCTTATATCTGCAAAGATATATTACTGAAACAAATATTTCTCACTAAAATCACCCTCATTTTTACCAAAGATAGTCAAATTAAGACTAATTTATTTGCAAAATAAGTCTAGTTTCAGTAAATTTGGCCTAATTATTTGTGTAAATTCAGCAAAAATAGTAATTAACTATATAGGCTCTTACAAATCTGCTTTGCTGGAATTATTCATAAGGAATCTCTAGATTGAACTTTTAATAGCCCCTTGAAGCCAGAAAAGCCAAGCAAAGGACTTGCCATTAGACTTCAGCTCCAGTATCTATAGATTTGGGTGTAGTACTCTCTTTCTGAGGTACCAGAAATATCTTGAGGATTCTGTACCTGCCAGGGAGTGGCCTTCTTTACTCACCTTACAGGCTACTGGGAACTCTGTAAGGAAGATATCAGGTTGGCATTTTTAAGAGGCTTTTTACTGGCTCACGAAGTCAATCTTAGTTCCATAAATCTGTCTTATCATATTTGATTCTATGCATATTTCTCTCTAACATGACATTCCAGTCAAAGTCTTGGTAATAAAACCAGTGTTTCCAATTGAGTCCTGTTACAAGGAAGCAGATTCTTTTTTTTAAAAGTATATTTTATTGATTATGTTGTTACAGTTGTCCCAATTTTTACCCCTTTGTCCCCCTCCACCCAGTATACCACTTCCCTCCAGCAATCTCCCCTCTTAGTTCATGTCCATGGGTCACGGATATAAGTTCTTTAGCTTCTCCCTTCCCTATACTGTTTTTAACATGCCCCTGTCTATTTTGTTCCTACCAGTTATGCTTCTTGATCCCTGCATCATTTCTCCCTTTCTCCCCTTCCGCTCCTAGCTGATAATCCTCCAAATGATCTCCATACCTATGATTCTGTTTCTGTTCTGGTTGTTTGCTTAGTTTGTTTTTGTTTTGTTTTTGTTTTTTAGATTCAGTTGTTGATAGTTGTGAGTTTGTTGTCATTTTAATGTTCATAGGTTTGATCTTTTTCTTAAATAAGTCCCTTTAACATTTCATATAATAATGGTTTGGTGATTATGAACTCTTTAGCTTACCTTGTCTGGGAAGCGCTTTATTTGCCCTTCCATTCTAAATAATAGCTTTGCTGGATAGAGTAATCTTGGTTGTAGGTCCTTGCTTTTCATCACTTGGAATACTTCTTGTCTGCAAAGTTTCTTTTGAGAAATCAGCTGATAGTCTTATGGGAACTCCTTTGAAGGTAACTTTCTGCTTTTCTCTTACTGCTTTTAAGATTCTCTTTGTCTTTAACCATTGGCATTTTAATTATGATGTGTCTTGGTGTGGTCCTCTTTGGGTCCAACTTGTTTGGAACTCTGTGCTTCCTGGACTTGTATGTCTTTTTCCTCCACCAACTTATGGAAGTTTCCTTTCATTATTTTTTCAAATAATTTTTCAATTTCTTGCTCTTTCTCTTTTCCTTCTGGCACCCCTATGATTTGGATGTTGATATGTTTAAAGTTGTCCCAGAGGAATCTTGGCTTCCTTCCCTTCACTGTTGGTCCCCTGTATATTTTTCTTTATTTCACTTTGAGTAACCTTCATTTCTTCCTTTATTTTTTTGCCATACTCTACAAGTTCTCTGAGCATCCTTATCACCAGTGTTTTGAACTCTACATTCTGATAGGTTGGCTATCTCCATTTCGTTTAGTTCTTTTTCTGGGGTTTTGTTCTGTCCTTTCATAGGGCCATATTCCTTTGCCTTCTTGATTTGGCAGCCTCCCTGTGTTTGTTTCTGTGTATTAGGTAGAGCTGCTTTTACTCCCTGGCTCAGTAGCTTTGCCTGTGTAACAAAGGCACCTGTAAATGTGTGTGGGGGAGCCTTAGGTAATTGCCAGGGTGAGACCACTCACTTCACTCCTTTGTGGTACCATTTATGATGGGGAGCTCAGAGAGGGGTAATGCTGCTGCCTGGCTTCTGATTATTTTCCCGGCACTCACCCTGTTTCTAGTCACTTCATGCACTTCCCATGTGCATTTTTCTCCCTTCCAGTTGATGCCCTGGTTTTTTTGTACGTTCTAAGACCATGCAGGCCCTTTAAATGGCAAAAAACTGGAAATTTCTTCTGCTGCTCCATGTTGACCCTAAAGTGGCCAAAACCTGGCAGTTTCCTCTGCTCACTCAACTCACACTGGTTTTTACAGCCAGAGGTAATGGGAGTTTATCCTCCCCAGTGCTGGAACCCTGGGTTGTGTGGTCTGGCCTGGAGCTGGGATTGCTTCCTCCCAGGGTATCCCTCCTGATTTTTACCCACTGCATGTGAATGTGGGACTGTCCCTTCCACTGCAGCCACCACAACTGCTGTTTGTCCGAGCCATACCACCTCTCTGCCCTTCCTGCCTGTCTGGATGAATGTGACTTCTTTAAATCTTTGGCTGTCAGACTTCCACATAGCTTGATTTTCTGACAATTCTGGTTATTTGTTTTTGAGATCTGATTGTAATTCTTTCTATGGTTGTGCGAGGAGGTGAAGCATGTCTACCTATGTGTCTCTCTTGACCAGAAGTCAGAAAACAGGTTCCTACTGAACTTATGCAAAGAACTATATTGATATGAAAATAAGAATACTCACTAAGACTCCAAATTCTGGAGGGATCAGGTAGGGAGAAAAAGATAAGTGTTTTAATTCTGTTCATAAAGTTATAATTTACCGAATCGATCTGTCATAGGTAGTTGAAGAGAAACAACTTTCTTTATATGTGAAAAGTGAAAGATTTTAAAAATCAGCAATATTTCAAACACAAAGTCATAAACAGTATAATCATCCTTATCAGTTCATTCATTCCCATGTAAATAAGACTTGTTCTACTTGAATACAGTTTTTCCATTAGTTTTCTTTACCTTGACTTATGATTGAGGGTGATAATGATGACTCTAAGAAGATTGCAAGTCCTTCATCAAAGCTCGTATGATTTGCCCAGTGCAGTGGGTGCCTCAAACATTAGAAACTTTGGACAGTATACTCCAAGTGAGTGGGAAACACATTTTCTAACAGTTTCTTTGTCGCTGTGAGGGCATCAGCCTTGCAGCATGGGAAGACTTCAACCCATCTGGAAACATACATAGAACAACAAGAATGTATTGATAAGCCATAATGTGGCAGCAGAATGAAGTACAGCTGAATTGCCCTATGGTGGATGAAGGGATGCAAAATACTGAAAAATGGAGTTTGTCCAGGAGCCTAGAAGAACCAAGAGGCTTTCTTGGGTTTCCCACAGTGCCAACTATTGATTTAATTTACAGTCATTTTTTACCCATACTCTAGAAGATTATTTTCACTTATTTTGACCTTGGTTCCCAAGCAATTCAACATACCAAATAAGCCAAATTAATTTATTACCCTTTATTAAGAGAAAGATATCCTTTGAAATGACTCAAGGGCCTTTTTGGAAAATCTCAAAGTTATTTTTAATTTAGGAAAAAGACTTTAAAAATTTGAATTTTGGGAAGTTGTCAAAAAATATTAGTGTTTTAAAAACACTTGACTAAATTGGATCATAGGTCATGATAAAACAATAGTGAATTATTTAACTAAAGTGACAAAAGATTGCAAAGACAAATACAGGTTACATAATTGTTAGCAAAGTTTAGCTCTTACCACTGAGAAGATTCAGTATTTTTAAGTATTCAAGAATGTGATTAAGACAACATAAACAGAATATTTGCTTTCTGGACAGATTACTTAAAAAGGAAAACCCTTTACAATCTCTTATAAGAGGAGACTGACCATTCAAGAAAATTTTGTTCTTTTAGCAAATAAAAGAAAATTTAAGTTTTAGTTTTACATAAGTATACCATTGATATTGAAGCTTAATTTTTAAAACCATTATAACAACAACTCAACTGTGGTCAATTTAATTACACAAGGTAAAATTTTCTGTTTCTCTTCAACTTTTGTATATTAGTTTTGCCCTTTATAACCTCAAATTCTAGTTTAAACAAAATTACTATCATTTCCCTTACCAAAAACTCATCTCCATATCTCATATGCCCCATCACTCCCCCCTTTTTAATTGAAAACACATCCTACATTCCTTCCATTCAAAGATTTCCTCCCTTAATCCTTATAGTTTTGATTACATATTATAGGGATTTTTAACCCTTAAAAACCTTGACTTTTAATGAAAAGTAAGCAATTAGCATTCTTTAGATTGCCAAATTTATGAATACATTTCATAACCGAGAAACAGGCCCTTTTATTGACAAATATATTTTATAATTTCAAGAAATGTGCCCTTTTTAATGTTACAATCATTCAGTCTGACCCAAGATTATGTTTACTAGCAAACCCAAATTTATCTTTTACTTTCTCTGTAATAAGAGCTAAAGTAGATAAATTTAGACTTATTTAACAATTAGTATTTCGATATTTTGTCTTTTTGTGAAATGATCCATATACTTAGTAATTTTCATCATTTAGTACAACTTAGTAAAACTTGAAGGTTTCAAATTACCAAAGTATTTGGGGAAACTATTTAAGTAGACATACCATGAAATGAACATTGCCGAAAAGTTCACAAAAACTTTAAAATTCACTTACATCTATTTATTTTACTTGTTCTCAATAATTATGTTTAGGTTACTCACAAAAACTTTATGAAATGTTAGACCAAGTCAGCCATCAGTCTAAGTTATTATTTTTGCTGACAAGTTTATAATCCTAGGTAGAATAAAAAGTATTATATTGAATACTAACTCTACATCTGTTTTTTTAGTCCTCACCCAAGGATATGTTTATTGATTTTTAGAGAGAGAGAGAGAAATAAAAAGACATCGATTTGAGAGCAAAACATCAATTGGTTGACTCCTGTATGCGCCCTGACTGGGGATCGAACCTGCAACTTTTTGGTGTATGGCATGATACTCCAACAAACTGTGAGAAATGCTCACAATAAAACAGCAGGACACAGGACCTTAGCAGGAAAGCGAGGCGTTTACTCATGAGTCTGCAGAGTCGGGCGCACAGCCAGCCAGGGGCATGCATGCGCAAAGTAGACAAAGAAAACTGGTTTTATACTAACGTGAATAGCTCCACCTCCTCTCTCCTTCTCCCCCCTTTCTCTATTACTGGTTAATCTGGGTTCACAATCTAACGTGATTAACTACTTAACTCAGGGTGTCATTAAGTAAGGGTAATCTAGTTACAGGTCTATCTCCAACTTATTTGCAAAGTTATCTAGCTACATCTTCCCATTCTTCTGTGTTTGGTGTTGACAATCTTCCCCCTTTTGATCCCAGAGAGATGTGTGAGGAGCTGCGGAATGTCATTTCCTGGCCCCTTTTCCATGATTCATCTGTTAATTATCTCAACTGGTTTGAGAATTACTAGCTTCTTTGTCCCTTATACAACTGAGCCCTGGCCAGGGCTCTACATCTGTTTTAATTAAACTAACAAACAAGTTTTAATTTTGAACATTTTTACCAAACCACATAAACCTGAAAGAAAAGCATTTAAGTTAATGTTCTTATTTCTGAGAATTTTAGAATACCCAGGTTTTTTTTCAATTATAAGAGAGAGTTTATTTCCAAAGTTTCAGCAGTAGTAAAAGTGAGCCAGCTGGGCTACCTAGGCTCAGGAAATAAGTTACAGAGGCAGAAGAAGGGCCCTTGGAGGTTAAGAGGGAGAAAGGCAAAGGTAATGAGCCTGGGGGAAGAAGAGGAAGGGAAAGGGGCAGGTGAACTCTTGAGACAGAGAGAAGGCCTATGTCAATGTAAGAATTTTTGTGAGTTTATTTGATGCAAACTGATGACAATTGCTGGCAAGCAAAACCTCAACAAGCTGAGAAAATGCACGGGAAAATGGCAGGTTTGCCCCTTCATATATTACAATCAAACAAGACGTAAGGTGGTTAAATGAAATCCGTTGGTGATAGATCAGGGAGGAGGGAGAAAGCAAAGCAGGGGCGGAGGGGAACCTCTGGAATTGGCTAG
The DNA here is from genome assembly GCF_987537825.1 of Furipterus horrens. NCBI lineage: Eukaryota > Metazoa > Chordata > Mammalia > Chiroptera > Furipteridae > Furipterus > Furipterus horrens. Next base: position 46,909,722 of record NW_028327173.1, read on the forward strand.
AAAGTAAAATGATAGACACATACTCCTTTTATACTTCTTTTACACAGTTGGGTACGGGATAGTTAATAGTTAGCAATTAACATGTTAATAACAATGAGGAGATTTTTTGCCTCTGCTCTGGTGTGGTGGTTGTGCCCAGAGGGGTCCGGATAAAGGGAAGTTACCTCAAGGCTCCCAAGGTATGTTATCGTGGATGCAAAAAGACAATAGACTGGCTCAATTAAGATAAAGATTGACTTTTGGCAGGGAATATTGGAGCCTAGTGCATGACTATGTGCCATGAACAACTTTGATTTAATGTTTTAATTTAAGACTATCCTTTGTGGTAACTTTAGGTCTCCAAGTTTGCAAGGCTATCACGCAGACCTCCCCTGAGCTTGTCAGGCTTAGCATATGGCCCATTCCCTTCCACACCTAGAATACCCAATTTTTATAAGTGTTTGCTTGTTTTTAAGCCAATTAAATAGAACTCTTTTTACAAATTATTAATACCACCTGGGGTTAGAAAATACCACACATCTACAGACACATGAACTTACAAACTGATGCAAACGGAGACTTTGATGGCTTCTTTAAAAGGAGTGAATCCAATCAAATGACTTTTCTCCCCCCACCTTTTTTCTTTAGGTAAGAATTACCTCTATTAAAATAAAAATAAATAAACAAGTAAATAAAAGTATATGTAATAGTTGAACATGCTTACTAAACTTTCTAAAAATTCTAAAAAAAGAAATAAAAGGAATTACCTTTCTAAGATGTACATTTAGTAAAGGTGGCCTAGCAAAGAGTTCCTGGAGCAAACCAGGTATTTACATCTCAAAGGCACAGGGAAAGAAATACAAGTTCCTCTTAAAAGGACTTTGGATTTCTAAGGCCTATATTTATAAGCTTTTTGAGATAACAGGGGAGGTTTGGTAGGCTTTAGTTTCAGAGGGGAAGAATTTTTAACATAATTGCTGTTGAGTTCGATTTTTCAGCTGTTTTAGACTTAAATAGGCGTGCCGATTTCAAAACTGCAGTTTTCTTCCATCTTGTCAATTTTTTTCTGTACAGCTTATCTTAAAGCGACCACTCTAGGCTGGATCTAGCCTGTATCAAGGGAAGCACTAGTGCTCTCCTATTGGCTGAGAGCAAACATCCCTCAAGTGGGGAGGGGTGGGGGACGACCTTGGAGACCAGCGACAGGTTGACACTCGTCTAGGCTATTCAGTTACGCATGAGACTGTGTGGTGAGAGGTTGTGTGCCGCTCTATATAGTGAATTGTATTCCAAAGTGTAGTCCGAGTTCTTGTCTGTATACAAGGAGTTAGCAGAATTTATTTTTTAAATTACATACGTACTTATTTCCTTTCCTTCAGATCATGTCTGCCTCTGCTATTTCTCATCGTAAGTGCCCAGACAACCCTGATTCATTTTGTTATATCTGTGTCAGTTTCACCATTCCCAGTCAAAGGACAAACATCAGCGCATTTGTCAGGCAAGCCTATTTTGCATATTTTAAAGTAAAAGTTGGTGATCAAGATAAATCTTGGGCTCCTCACAAGGTGAGCAAGCAGTGTGTTGAGAGTTTACAGATGTGGACAAAGGAAACACGTAATAAATTGCCATTTGTTATACCTATGGTTTGGTGAGAGCCCAGAGATCATTCAACTGATTGTTACTTTTGTATAGTGAAAACGTCAGGGTAGAAAAAGGAAAATAAATATAAAATAGAATATCCTAGTCTACCTTCAGCAGCTATATGCCCAGTGCCCCATTGAGCTGAAATCCCAGTGCCAGTTTTCACTGAACTACCCTCTTTTGAAAAACAGGAGTATGGTGAAGAACTAAGTGACAGCAACAATGAAGATTTTGAAATTGAGGATGACTCAGTTCATAAGGGATTTGATCAGTGTGAGATAACAGATTTGGCACAAGATCTGGGACTATCCAAAAAGGCTTCAGAACTCCTAGCATCAAGACTGCGTGAGAAAAACTTGCTTGAAGAAGGAGTGAAGGTATTCTACTTTTGATCAAGAGAAATTGCATTTCTGCAGTACTTTTAAAGTGATGGTGGCTTTGTGAATTGCCACAACGTACATGGTTTTAGTGAAAAATTGGGAATTCCAATCTAGAACGCAACTGAATGGCAACTGTTCATCGATAGCTCAAAGCAGAGCTTAAAGTGTATCCTCCTCCACAATGGCAATTTATTTGGTGCCGTCCCAATTGGTCATTCAGTTTGTTTTCATGAAGAATATGAAGACATAAAGAGAGTAACTGATCTGTTGAAATATCACAAGCACAATTGAATCATCTGTGTTGACCCAAAAATGATCTTCTTCCTTTTTGGTCAGTAACGCAGATACACCAAGTATCCCTGTTTTCTGTGTATGTGGGACAGCAGAGCTCGTGAGAAGCATTGGGTGGAGTTGAATTGGCCTCCAAGACCTACCTCAAACCTGGTGATCCAAACATTCTACATGAGCCTCTTATTGACAGAGAGAACATTATATTCCCACCTCTGCACATAAAACTGGGTCTCATGAAGCAATTTGTTAAAGCTTTGCCAACTGAAGGAGACTGTTTCAAGTATGTCATTTTGGCATTTCCTAGCCTGTCTTTTGAAAAGATGTGATAGAGCAAAACTGGTGTCATTTTTGGATTCAGATGCCAAAAGTTAGTCAAAAACAAGTGTCAGATCTAACTAAATGAAAATTTTGTTTCCCAGTGTTTCTGGTACTGTAAGGACAAAGCTGTAAAACAAGGACAGCTGTTTTAAATTCCTCAAAGAATTGAGCTGCCACCTAAATTACTCTGTAGGTTGATCCACTTATATAAAGAATTACTTCATTTCAGTAATGCTTGAATCAAGGAGGCTAGCTATTATATTTGTCTGTATTTAGTCTTTCCATGGGTGGTCATGAAACAGCTTTTGATGATGAAGTCTCCCTAAAAATTTTTCCAATTAGAACTTTTTTTAATTCAAAGAAATGATCATCAGGCCATTGATAGTGGGATCTAGTAATCTCGATAGCAACTCAAACCAATAAGCTTTTCATGGCTTAACCAAGGAAGCAAGAGGCCCCCACAAGAGAATGCAAAGGATGCAGCTCTTGCAAGATGCAGAAGTTCACTTCTAGTCACGCAGATGGTCTGGAGGTCCGGGAACCTGGAGTTTCGTGACCCACCATGGGTTCTTGGCTTCACACAGGGAAGAATACATATGTGAGTGAAAGTTTATTGGTGAAACAGTAGTGAAAAAGAACCCATGGGCTCGATGCTCATCATCAAAAAGCATAGCTTTCAATACCACGGTTTGGTGAAAAAGGAAAGGCGTTTTTTATTTAAAGGTTAGTCAGATTTAGATAAGTGGCAGATTTCTGCTGTTAAGTCTCATTCTCTTTAAACACCCCAAACACATAGCCCTGCCTCCCCCTGCCAAACCAGGCTAGTATCAGAACAGAAGAGTCAGAGGTACTGTTTCCCTTTAGGAAAATAGAAGTCTGTGGCTTCATATTTCCCAGACACAATTCAGCTTTACGGGTAGCTCCCGTTCATCCGTGACTGATTGGTGAGTTTTCGCCTGTTTTGCCTGCGTCGTGTGGCTCTCTCCTTCTTAATGGCTGCTGCCTTATTTTTAAATCCCTGACCATGTCATAATGGGTATGGTGACCCGTTGCAGCCACTTGCAGAATTTTGCGCAGGCCCTGTAAGCTTTTCATCACCATTCTATGGTCAAAGCCCCTCGCATCTCCTTGGCATGTGGAATGGCCATAGCTATTTACATATTAAGAAACTACATATTTTTTAGGAACATGGCTGTGATCCACTGAGTCCCACCCTGCAAATTTTGGGGCTTCTGGCTGCTCTCTTACAGTAGGATAGAGAGAAAGGTATACCACAGGTGGAGCAGTTCTCCTGGTGGTATTTACTTCTTTTATTGAGAGTCATTTAATTGAGGGGTAGGGCATTCAGTAGCAGGGAGGAATAGTTGGGATTTTTCTGGGAAAGGGGTAGAGATTTCCTGAAAGAGCCCCATCTGCCAATTTGTGTTCTTATGGGCTTTCCATTTCTGGTCATGATGCCCATGGCGGTGCGGGGCATGTGCTAATACATTACAGTGGGTATATACTGAGGCTAGGGCTCACTGTAAGGTGAAATTAATTGCCCTATTGGATCAAGTTGGTGTTCTTCTTAGTCTAAGTCATAGATCTATTGGGTATTGGTCTTACTATCTCCTTGACAGTCCCTGCAGCCCTTATTGGTTGCATATTTTATGTCACCAGAGTTAAAAACAGCTGTTGCAAAATACAAGGAACCATGTGTTTCTTCCCTCAACCCCCCTTTGAGTAGCGTAGGGTAACTTCATTTAAAAAAAAATTCTCTATCTTCAGATCCGCAGCCTACTCTACTTTCCACCAGAAGAATGTGCATCCTCTGGCTGGCAGAAAACCAGAACCATGAGGGCCCCTGTTTTTACCATCTCTGGGAAGCGCAAGATCAACAGAAAACCAGAAGAGTCAAACCAAATATTTACCAGACTCACTTTTGCCCAGGAAACTAGTTTCGTCAATATTTTCTCCTGCCAGTCTAAAATTAGCTCACCATGTCTAACTTTCACTGAGCCTGGAAGATAAGAGTTCAGGGAGTCTGACAGGGTAAGAAGGCTTACCTCCTGCCTGGATCCCCAACTTTTGGGGAGGAAAAATTGACATAAGGCAAATTGAAGTAAGGCAAATAAGCAGGAGAAAAACAAATAAACATTTAATAACATGTATATCTCCTGTGTACATGGGGGAGACCCAAGAAAACTGAGTAACAAGCCAAAATGGTGGAAGCCATCACCTTAAATACCTTCAGCTAAAGACAAAAAAAGATGTTGCGGGTGGAGAGTCACTTATGGGAGGTTACCAGGAAAGGCACAGTACAGGTAGGATTGCTATGCAGATTTAAGTATAGCCTTCTCCATCGATAGTGAAGGCAAGCCTGGTACAGTGAGGGAAACACCCTCACAAACGGAGATTTTCCTTACAACTATAATTTTAGTTTATAAAGGGTAACTTCTACTTGTTTTTTAGAGCTTCTCCCATCTCTGCTGTTTCTCAAAATTAACGAGCCTAAAATAATATCCCAAAGATGCATATTTTGGGGTGGCAAACTCAGATCACTACGGTTCTGAGAGAGTCTCATGTTAGTTGTTGCACATTGGCTCTGCCTAGTCTGCCTGAAGCAGTGCAGGCTGAGACTTATCAAATACCTTATTTGAAGACTTACCCCCTAGATCTTTGGCTCATGTTTTCTTTAGCTGATTGCATGAGTAAATAGAAGGGAGAGTTCTCTTAGATTGACAAAAGCTGGGTCCTACACTCCTTCATAAGTAATATTAGCTTGAGTTTGTGTGTGTGTGTATGAGTGCACACACCTACATGGACTCACTGAAGGATATGGTTTTATTGATTTTTAAAGAGGGAGGAAGGGAGAGAGAAAGATTGATGTGTGAGAGAAACATCTGTTGGTTGCCTCCTGTATGTTATGGGGATCAAACCCACAACCTAGGTATGTGCCTTGACCAGAAATCAGACCCGCAACCATTTGGTGTATGGGACAATGCATCAACCAACTGAGCCACCTGGCTTGGCCCATTGAAACTTTTTATATGTAGTGATAGCTTCCTTTGTTGAGTGGTGTCTGACTGAAATCTTCCTTTGAAGGATGTGAGAATCTCTGTTAAGGGTTGGATAAATAGTGGTATTTTTACAAATCACATTTCTTCTGTACTTGATCTATCTCAAGTGCAGGAAAGTTAGCAGATTTTCATTTGGAAGCATCCTATATTTGACTAAGAGAAAAGACCTGTTTGTGCTCTTAATTAATATTAACTGCAGCTCTTGCTGGGTTTGCAGATGGGACTAGCATTTCAAATTAGACTATGGTCTGAGTCTCTCTTCTCTGAAAAGATGACCTAGTTCAGAGGGCTCAGGATTTTTGTTTTTTTCCTGTATTCATTAAGTATAAATATCAGTCGTTTTTTTTTTTTTTTTTTATCTAAGTGAAAACTTCTGAGAATTGGATGATAAAGGATAAAGAAGCTGTATTAGAGACACTTGAAAGACAGAGTTCAGCAGTGTATCTGACACAACTTTATATTGACCTTTGTGTAGATCCTACAGGGTCTTGGCTTATTGCAGCATTTCCAGAACATGCTACATTCTTTTTTTTTTTTTTCAAGCTTGATGAGACTAGGGATACAGTCCAGGTCAAGGAGTCTGACCAGTTTTGAGGCATCTCTTCACTCTGCAGGTCCATTCCACATCCCCTTATCTTTTTTTCTGGTTTCTTTGAAGGTTTTCACATATATTTGTAGAAAACTATTTATGACTTGAATAAAGTGTTCCATGACAGAGGTTGGCCTTAGCCACAGGAGCTGTTGAATCTGAGTATTCTTTCAGTGTGATCATTTTGGAAAAGTAACTTTATCTGATCAAAGTCATTACTTTTAGAAAATCTGGAAAATGTGAAACTGTGGAAGAAACTGAAGAGGCAATAAAAATTGCCCATAAAACCACCTTGACTCTTGGAAATTCTAAGTTACTTAATTTTTTTCTTTTCTGTGTCTTTGCCCTGCTACCCCCAACAAACTAACTTGGGGTTATATTAGTTGATGACTTTTCCCCTCCCACTTAGATATATGTATTATAATAATTTTTCTTTCTTTTTAGAGCTCCTTATAAAGCCTTTTAAATTTCTAGGTAATATTCATTTAGCAGATATTTTTTGACTACCTACTCAAATATTCCTTTGTTCTTAGAAGTGCAAGTTGACAGGGAGGGAAGGGGACAAAAAAGTTGAGAGGACAGATGAGTTCATATGGAATAAACAGGATAATATTAGATAGATATGTATGTTGCGATGGAAATAAAATATTGATGAATTAGTAATGAGGGCTAAGGTGGTTGTTCTAGGTCCTTTGATTAGGGAAGGCATCTCTAGGAGATGAAGAGCCAAAGGAATGAACACATAATAATCTAGGATCAGAGTGTTCTAGGGAGAAGCAAGTTCTAAGTCCCTAAGGTGAAAACAAGAATGGCTTATTGGAGGAACAGAAAGGCAGAACTTCCAGTCAAGGCAGGAAGAGAGGCAGTGTGACTCGGACAAGGGGCTGCAGAATAGACAGTCCCACATTCATGTGTGGTGGATAAAAATCTGGAGGGATACCGTGGGAGTGAGCAATCCCAGCCCCAGGCTAGACCTCACAGCCCAGGGTTCGAGGATCAGGAAGACAAACCTCCATTACCTCTAGCTATAAAATCTAGTGGGGTTTGGGGAGGGCTGAAGAAGTAGGTGGATTTTTGCCATTTAAAGGGCCCACACAGAACAGCAGAAGAAACTGCTAGATTTTTGCCCCTTAAAGAGCCCGATTGTCTTAGAACGTACACAGACCCCAGGGCAGCAGCTGGAAGGGCTGACTTTTGCATACAGGAATTGGGTGAAGTGACTGGAAATGGAGCGAGTACCAGGCAAATCACCAGAAGTCAGGCAGCAGCATTGTTCCCTCTCTCAGTACCCCACCACAAACAGAGCCACAAAGCAGGGAAACATGTGGCCCTGCCCAGGCAGTTACCTTAGACTCTGCCCCTTGCATTTAAAGGTGCCTTTGCTACACAGGTGAAGCTACTGAGTCAGGGAGTAAAAGCAGCTCTACCTAATACACAGAAACAAATACCAAACTGAGGTGGGAAAGAAACAATGCCCAAATGAAAGAACAGAACAAAACCCAAGAAAAAGAACTAAAAGAAAGGGAGATAGTCAATCTATCAGATGTAGAGTTCAAACCACTGGTGATAAGGATGCTCAGAGAACTCATAGAGTAAGGCAGAAAAGTAAAGAAAGAAGTGAATGTTATACAAAGTGAAATAAAGAAAAATATACAGGGAACCAACAGTGAAGGGAAGGAAGCCAGGGTTCAAATCAACAATTTGGAACAAAAGGAAGAAATAAACATTCAGCCAGAACAAAAAGAAAAAACAAGAATGCAAAACAATGGGGAGAGGCTTAGGAAACTCTGGGACAACTTTAAATGTACCAACACCTGAAGGAAAAGAGGAAGAGCAAGAAATTGAAAACTTATTTGAAAAAATAATGAAAGGAAACTTTCCTAATTTGGTGGTGGAAATAGATATACAAGTCCAGGAAGCACAGAGTCCCAAACAAGTTGGACCCAAAGAGGACCACACCAAGACACATCATAATTAAAATGCCAAACATTAAAGATAAAGAGAGAATCTTAAAAGCAGCAAGAGAAAAGCAGAGTTACCTTCAAAGGTGTTCCCATAAGACTATCAGCTGATTTCTCAAAAGAAACTTTGCAGGCGAGAAGAGACTGACAAGAAGTATTTCAAGTGATGAAAAGCAAGGACCTACAACCAAGATTACTCTGTCCAGCAAAGCTATTACTTAGAATGGAAGGGCAGATAAAGTGCTTCCCAGACAAGGTAAAGCTAAAGGAGTTCATCATCACCAAGCCATTATTACATGAAATGTTAAGGGGACTTATTTAAGAAAAAGATGATCAGAACTATCAACATTAAAATGACAACAGACTCAAAACTATCAATAACTAAATCTAAAAACAACAACAACACAACAAAAACTAAGCAAACAACCAGAACAGGAACAGAATCATAGGTATGGGGATCATTTGGAGGGTTATCAGCTGGGAGTGGGAAGGAGGATAAAGAGGGAGAAATGGTGCAGGGATCAAGAAACATAATTGGTAGGTACAAAATAGGGGAATGTTAAGAATAATATAGGAAATGGAGAAGCCAAAGAACTTAAATGCAACCTCATGGACATGAACTATTGGGGGATTGCTAGAGGGAAGAGGGGTACAGAGTTGAGGGGGGCAAAGGGATAAAAATTTGGACAACTGTAATATCATAATCAATAAAATATACTTAAAAAAAAAGAAAGGCAGTTTCTTTGGATCCTAGTGAGTGAGGGCATGCAGAAGGAAGTCAAGTGAGAGGGATGAACATATGGAGCCTTTCGGGTCCTGGAAAGGATCGAATTTTATTTAATGACATTGGGAAGGTATCGAAGGGTTTTAAGTAGGACAGTGATGTTCACATTAACCTGTTAAAAGCTGACCTTCAGAATGCTGTGTGAAATGACTCCAGGTGAGCTAAAGTGGTATCAAAGAGAGTATTATAATTCTGCTCCATGTCACCTTTTCCAGCTTCCATTCCTTGTGCCTATCTTTAAGACACATACAAATGCTGTGCCATCCTAGTTAATGAAACTTTTAAACTTCTTCAAACTTCCTGAAACTCAAGTGATGGCAACTGATCATGACACTAGGAAACCGGGAAGCAGACTATTAGCTATAAATCCACCCATTATAAAGGATGGATGAATTGCCTGTGTCCTTTAAATCTACCAAGTAACTTGTTAAAGGATATTATGCTAGCCTGTTCTTGAGCATTGTGTGTGGTTCATGTTGTGAAAAGATTTAAAGACTTGGAAATTATGGTTTTCTTGTAAAGTTTTAGACAGCATGCTTTCACAATGCGTCAGATATATCAACCATGTATTGTCATGCAGCAAACTAGATTTTTTTTTTTTTTTTTTAAAGCATGGGCGTGTAGTAGAGGCTTGGGATTACTCTGTGGCTTACCACCCCACAAACATTTGAAATTTAGTCCTGAGGTTGGCCTTTAAGGCATGGTACAGAAGGTCTCATTTGTGTAGCTTCATGAAGTCCAAGTAGATGGCTGATGTTATATTTTAACAGACTGACATCTAAATTCCAAGAATTCTTACATTGGTTAAATGACAGGTCAAGCATCCCTTACTTAGCCAGTGAGAGTGATAGTGTTGAAATAATGCAGAGTCACTCCTACTCATCAAATTGCCAAGAATCTAGAAATCAACTATTTTCTGTTCTTCAGCACTTTTCTTGACCAGCAACCTGTGATGCTGGCACTTTTTGTAATTCCTGAGACTTGGTCTTCATAACTGACATTTGCTGTGGGTCAAGCAGTGCTATGCCTGGCACTGGCTAATGCACGGATATTATCCTTTTGTCTACACACTAATCTACAGAGCAGGTGTTATATCATTTTACAAATAAAGAAATGGCCTCAGAGAGGCTGAGTTACTTGCCTTAGGTCAAACAGCCAGTTAAATAGAGAAGTTAGCATTCAAACTTGGGACTTCATAGCTAGGGATAAAACTTCCCATTATGTCATGCTACCATTCAGGTATTACAGTAACTAGTGAAATGTCCACTTCAGTCCTCATAAATGCCACACTGGGACAGTAGATAGCAGGGAATTACTGTAGCTTAGTTCTCCACAGGAGCACTGAGATTTAGTGGGTTCTTTAGGGACAGGCTAGAGATACGTGGTTTGTTGTTGTTCTGGCCCTAAAGCATTAAAAAAAGAAATCTAAAAAAAGCAAACACTGACTTCCTCTTCTTGCTTCCAAAAAGGATCAAAAAAGGTCCAAAATAGAAACCTGTAATTGTGCAGAGGTAGAAATTGCCTTTCATCATAATGGTAAGAATTCTGGCATAATACCTGAACTTGATATTTCATTAATCATGACACAGATATTTCTACACCTGCATTAGATATTGGGAGGCATGCAAAAATAAAACATGGCAGAGGCACTTACAATCTAGGGTTCCAGTTCTAGGTTCTGTGGTATGATCTCATGAGTCATGGTGGGTTGCATGTGTGTGGGTGCAGTGTTAAAATCATGGATCAGGAGGAAGAGGACATTGTTCAGTGTACCTTTCTCCAGTAATGTCTTTCACACGTCTATTAATTTCTCAAAGTGTATTTTTAGTCTTCATGCTTCCGTGAAGCTTTTCCACAGCTGTCTCAGCTGCACATCATTTTCTTAGAAATTTCTCTTATTTCTATTCCATACTTATGGTATTCATTATCATCTACCTGTAAGATGATCTATTTCATAACTTCAGTTATAGTTTCTTGCCATCTGAATAGTAAACTCAGTAGTGTCAGTTCAGTTCAACAAATATTTTGATAGCCTATATGGCAGGAGGGAAGATGTGCTATAAACAAAGGAAACCTTGTATTCCTTATGTCTTATACCTTATATTTTGTATAAATACTACGAAATAACTACAACAGTGCAATGATGGATGGTGACTGGGAAGACTACTTTAGATGGTGAAGTTGGAGAAGGTCTCTCTTGTGTGATGTTAAAGCTGAACTCTGAATGAGGGTAGGAGCCAGATGTGTAAAGATTTGGGTACAGGGAACAGCAAGTGGGAAGACCCTGATGTAGGAGCGAGCTTTCCTTAACTGGAGAGGAGAGAAAGCAGGTGTCTCTGCAGCACTGTGAGTGAGGAGGAGACGGTAGAAGAGGAGGCTGGAAAGGGAGGCATGACCAAGAGTTTGAGCCTCAGTATAACTGATGGAAAGCAATTGGTTTTTTTTTTTTTTTGGTCTCGTTGTTATTTTTGTTTGTTTTTTTATATATACATCTTCACTGAGACATAACCTGCATAATAAAATATATTCTTTTAAAGTGTATAAATCAGTGGTTTTTAGTACATTTTATAGAGTTGTACATCATCACGCCCTGGCTGGTTTAGCTCAGTGGATTGAGCGTCGGCCTGCGAGCTAAGTGTCGCTGGTTCGATCTTCCAGTCAGGGTACATCAGAGAAGGAAAACTCTGACTCCAAAAAACCTCCGCTGCCTTGTGGCATACCTCTTCAGGGGAAAGGCTAAGGGAGTAAACCCCGACAGAAAATTCGGAGCCGGAGTCCCTAAGGCGGTTTGACGTTGTAGTCAACACCGGCAACTCCTGCGGCGCACCTGAACCCAAGCTGTATCGACTCCGTCTTTCCCTTGGACCCTTCAGCTGCGAAGAGAGGGGGGGTCTGCTGCATGGGCAACAGCAGACCCTCCATATTACCCTGCCCAGGCTCTGTAGCTTCAGCGTCATCACAAGATGTCGATTCAACACGGGAGGAGACAGATACCATGTCACTCCCGAGTCGGACTGCACAGCCATTCTCGGCGGTGCAGATAGACTCTTAAGAAGCTACACCATCGTCTCTCGAGACGGATGGCTGCCGCCGCCGCCGCCGCCGCCGCCGCCGCCGACGACAACCATCATCACTACCTAATTTCAGAATATTTTTATTATTGCAGAAAGAAACCCTGTACCCATTAGCAGTCATTCCCCATTGCCCCTCCTTTCAGCTCCTGGCAGTCACCAATCTACTGATTATTTGTATGAATTTGCTTATTCTGGATACTAAATATAAATAGACTTATATAATATGCAAATTTTTGTATCTGGCTTCTTTCAGCATATTTTCAAGATTCAACTGTGTTGTAATATGTATCAATACTTAATTCCTTTTTATTGCCAGAATAATATTTGATTGTATGGCTATACCACATTTGTTTATTTATTCATTAGTGATGGTCTCCTGGGTTGTTTCCTGCTGTGAACATACAAGTTTTTGTGTGGATATATGTTTTCATTTCTCTTGGGTACATATCTAGGAGTGGAATTGCTGAGTCATATGCTAATACTATGTTTAACATTTTGAGGAACTACCAATTGTTTTCAAAGCAACTGCCCCATTTTGCATTCCCACCAGTAATGAATGAGATTCCGATTCTCTTTACATTCTTGTTAATGCTTATTGTTTGTCTTTTTTATTTTAGATACCTAGTGGTTGTGGAGTGGTATCTTACTGTGATTTTGATTTGCATTTCTCTTAAGGACTAATGTCTTCTCATGTGCTATTGACCATTTGTATATCTTTGGAGAAATGTCTGTTAAAATCCTTTGTCCATTTTTATTTTTTTAAGTATATTTTATTGATTATGCTGTTGTCCCAAATTTTTTTCCCGTTTCCCTGTCGACCCTGTATCCCCCTTCCCTCCAGCAATCCCCTCCCCTGCTTAGTTGATGTCCATGGGTCGTGTGTGTAAGTTCTTTGGCTTCACCTTTTCCTGTATTATTCTTAACTTCCCCCTGTCTATTTTGTTCCTACCAATTATGCTTCTTGATCCCTGCATCATATCCTCCTTTCTCCCCCTTCCCCCTTCCAGCTGATAGCCCTCCAAATGATCCCCTTGCCTATAATTATGTTCCTTTTCTGGTTGTTTGCTTAGTTTGTTTTTATATTTTAGATTCAGTCATTGATAGTTGTGAGTTTGTGGCCACCTTTGTCCACTTGTAAATAAACTCATTTGTCCTTTTATTGTTGAGTTCTTTATATATTCTGGATGCAAGTCTTTTATTAGATAATATGATTTGTATGTATTTTCTCCCATTCTGTAGATTGTCTTTTTACTTTTCTTGATGAAGTTCGTGGAAGCACAAACATTTTTAATTCTCATGAAGTGCAGTTTATCTGTTTTTTTCTTTTGTTGTGCTTTTGATGTCACAGATAACAAACCATTGCCTAATCCAAGTTGAAGTCATTGTTTTTAAGTGTGGGACTGGCAATCTGATTTACATTTTTAATAGATCGCTCAGGCTCTTTGGAAACTGAATTGGAAGGTTCTGCAGTGAAACTAGGAAGAACAGTTTAAAGGGTATTACAGTATCCACACAGACAAATGGGTCGAGTTAAATGTCAGTAAGTACTTGCTAAACCAGTGTATTCCAATAGCATCCTGTAATGGGAATAAAAAATGGTCTCCACCTTTAGGAAACTGACAAAGTAAAACATAACCCAATTAATTGTTTTATAAGTCAGAATATACTGAGTGCTATTAAAAATGAATGTAAAAAAGTTTTAATAAGAACAGTGAAGAGAGAAGCTATTGTTATAAACTTTTGAGTTCCTTTTTGTATCTCCAATGTCTAACCTACTCTCAGTGCTTAATAGTTGTTTGTACACTGGCTGATGTGACTCAGTGGATTGAGCATGGGTCTGCGGACCAAAAGGTTGCTGGTTTGATTTCCATTCAGGGCACTTACCTGGGTTGCAGGCCAGGTCCCCAGTTGACAACCAACTGATGTAACTCTCGCTCATCGATGTTTCTCTCCTTTCCTTCCCCTCTCTCTAAAAGTAAATAAATAAAATCTTTAAAAACAATTTTTAAAAATAGTCATTTATTAGACCTCTGCATGACAGAGTAAATGAAAGCTATAGTAGAGATGGTATTAAAATGGAGCCTTGAGGGATGTGTAAGATTCTGGCAGGTGGAAAAGAGGGAGCAGGAGGGATCATATCCTGTCTGCAACTAGGTAATTAGAATTAAGGGTATTCTGATTGAAATCTTGAGTTGGAGGAATTATAGGCAGGAAGCTGGAAATGTCCTTTGGGGCTTGCATGTAGTTCCAGACTGAGTTCATAAATAGGAAGTCTGTGGGAGTCGGTGTCTTCCTCGAACTCTTTTAGTGGCATGATTGCTGTTTATCATGGCAGAGTATGCAGTGGATTGTAGTGAAGAGAAAGTGGAGCACAGCTAAGGTCATGTCCCAACAGTTTAGACCAGGTATAGGGTAGAAGTAAGGGAAAGGAGGGGGTTTGGGGGAAAGTAGAGGTAGTGATGGCAGTGTTTAATGTGATTGTGTGTGGGAATGGCGGGAAAGGCAGAGCCAGCTGCAGCCTCTCGAACGGTTGAACTTCAACGATTGTGGGGAAACATGTTCCCATTTCACAGAAAGGGCAGTCCAGAGCTGGGGAGGATAAGGACTTTAACATACATGCGTGTTTGTGGTAAGTTCCAGGTGGAAGTATCCGGTGGGTTTTGGCATAGCAGGTGGTAGGTGCAGGAGTTGGCCATGTGGCAGAGAGAAGAAATATAGTTGGGCTTTGGAGTCAGACATACCTCTGGCTCAGCCTCTTACTGGCTTTGTAAAGTTTGGGGAATTTAGTTAACTTTATTTCCTCCTTTGTAAAGAATCCTTACCTTACAGGGTTATTGGGAAGGTCATATGGAGTCATTTCTGTAAAATGCATTGCAAGTAGGAGGCTTCTCTCCGTGGTTTGTTCCCCCTCTTCCCTGGAGTCATAATGATTTGATTTCATTTAAAATCTTCCCCAGTGAATGTAGTCCATGGAATGGAATCACTGGCACCATCCAGTGGGATTTAGGCTATGTACATGTGTGTATGTGTGTAGCAAAGGCTACAAGTACTCGCTCACTGTTTTTAAACTCTTTATTAGTTCTGGTTGGTGTAGCTCAGTGGATTGAGCACTGGCCTGCAAAGCAAGGGGTTGTCAGTTCAATTCCTAGTCAGGGCACATGCTTGAGTTGCAGGCCAGGTCCCCGGTTGGAGGTGAGCAAGAGGCAACTGGTCAATGTTTCTCTCCCTCTCTTCCCATCTCTCTAAAAATAAATACTTAAATAAAATCTTTTAAAAAAATCTGTTATTAGTTGTGTTGTTCTCCTATTTATCTGTCAATGTGTCTTTCTTCCATCTCTGTCCAAACAAAAATACTTACATTAAAGTTATGTGTGTACCTCCCTGAATGCAAAATTGCTTTTAAAAATCGTGTGGCCCTGGCCGCATGGCTCAGTTGGTTGGAGTGTTGTTCGGTGCACGAAAACATTGCTGGTTTGATTCCCCATCAGGGTACGTGCCTAGATGCCTGAGTTGTGGGTCTGATCTCCAATTGGGGTGCGTGGGGTGGGCGCAGCCATCCATGTTTCTCTCTCCCTCCCTCTCCCTTCCTCCTTCTGTCTCTGAAAATCAATGGAAATGTGTCCTTGCATGAGG